>NC_066396.1:8866707-9466707 GCF_013377495.2 Cygnus atratus | reverse complement strand
GTTCATGGTGCAGTGTGTGTGAGCCCCTGGGGCTGCCCAGCCGCTCTCCTCCCGGGGCACTGCTCGCTGGGATGGGCGCTCCGGGTCGAGCTGGTCCCTGGGATGCTGCAGCTCCTTAGGCATGAACGTGGCCTCGGGCCTGTGGAAATGGACAGGCTGCGGGTGGAAGCGTGGTGGTCCAGAGGCCGCTGGGCAGACAATGGAGGCCCCGTGCTTCTTCCAGTTCCTCTTGACTTGGTCCGGATGGAGGAGAGGCTTGCATCTGAGGAAGGGGACACAGGGACATTGTGGTGGCAGGGGGCCAGCACAGGCATTTTCAGGCAGTGCTTCATGCTCCTCTTCAGTTGACTGCTGCACTGTCCCAGAGGAGCTTTCTAGGTTTTCTTTGCTTGCCGTCTGCATGCAGGCCTTGCTGCACTCCTCAAGCCTCAGCTGCAGCTCTGGGATGTCGACAGGCGCTGCAGTTTGGGGCTGGTTCCCATTACCAGCATCAGCCCCCAGTGGTCTCAGGATGATGACGAAGTCAGTTTGGCAGGCCTGGTCTTTTCGTAACACTGTGTTGGCTGGGCTGGGAAGTGCTGAGAGGTCCACGGACAAGCCGAGAGGTTGCTGGGACACCTCCACCCACTGCTGTCGCCCCTCATCTGGGCGAAGGAGACTCTCACGCACGATCGTCCCCATTTCTGGTGGCTGCATGGAGGAGGAGACCTCAGCCGGTGGCTCTTCATCTCCGCTGCCTGGCTTGGAGCCCTGCTTCCCAAGCCTGGGGGGCCTGGGGGCTGTCAGAAGCTCTAGGCACTGCCTCTTCCCACGAAGCTCATCAGCCTCCTCTGCACTGCTGGTTTTGCTCAGGGCAGAGTCCAGATGTTGGTCTTCTGCAGGGATGTCTGCGGGATGTGTCTCCTTCCTGGGCGCTGGCTGGCACGGAGGCTCTGGCTCTGTGGGGGCTCCTCCATGGTGCTCCAGAGAGGCGTTGCTCCAGCTCCCAGGACAGCTCTTGCTCCTGGGGGTGCCGTAGCCACAGCAGGACAGGCTGCCCCGCTCCAGCAGCTCCTCCACGTCCTTCGATGCCACTTGCCAGAAGTCAGGCCTCAGCGCAGCAGCCTCACACCCGGGCAGTGCCGACAGCACCAGCTGCTGCAGCTCCTGTATGGCCTCGATGCACTCCGTACAGCCAGGGCAGCAGCGCCCTGACCCCCACCGCTGCTTGGTGCCTGCAAAACAGGGAGGGAGTCTGAGCTGCGGTGGGACAGAGGCACCAGGGCCACCTCGGGCCCATCGGGATGGGCTGCTCGGTCCTGAGGCCAACCCAAAGGGGACTCACCAGGCTCCGGTGCTGCTGCTTGTAGCTGCCATCTCCACTTTCGCCAGCACAGACCGTCACCCTGTGGGCACAGGAGCACAGCACAGTGACCAACCTGGGGAGGGACCCGTGGGGCCACTGCCGACACCCCCCTGCCCCCGGAATCCCAGCCTCATGTCCCCCCACCCTCAAGCCCCCTGTACCAGTTGGCGCCGGCCCCTGGCAAGCAGGGAGAGCCCGGCCACCAGAAGCAGGAGGCCGGGGAATAGGAAAACGCTGCTGTCGTCAACCATCGCTCACAGCCAGGTACGACCGCACTGGCAGACGTGGGGTGGTGGCCGGTGCTTTATAGGGACACGGCCATGAGGTCACAGACAGCACGTGGCGATGCCTCCGTGAGGTCACAGCCCCCAGCCCACGTTGAAGCAGGCCGGTGCCCCTGTGCTGCATTTGTGGGGAGGTGGAGGACCAGGATGGCTCCGCCGGGCTCCTCGCTTGGGGCCAGGGTCTGAGCCCACTGCCCAGCTCCAGCTGTGTCCGACAGCCTCTCCTGTCCCCCACCCCAAGCTCCTCAGTCTGCCACACTACGCAGATTCGCTATCACAGCTGGGAAGGAACTCTTTATTGCTTTTGGTCCCGAGTGACGGCGGAGCTCTCAGCACAACCACCTGGCTTATGAAAGGGCGCTATGACTTCACGAAGGGCCCTGCAGTTTGAGATGCCGACAGGCACTGCAGCACGGGGCTGCTTCCCGACCTCAGCGCATCCACTCGGTGCTCACAGACACCGGTGTGAGAAACAAAGCTGTGTTTCTGCAATAGAAGGTGTTTTTGTGGTGGAAAATCCACTAACCTTGCATATTCAAAAGGGATTGTGCAGGCATGACAGCAGCACAGCAGGGGGGAGTTCGTTAAGCAGAGAAGGGGAATGTCCCAGTGTCCCAAAATAAGGAGGATAGCTAGGAAAAACAGGACGAGCAGTGTGAAATCAGTCAAAACACAAATCACAGGATCTATAGTCATGAGAGAAGAAGGAAAAAAAAAAAAAAAAAGGATAAACTAACAGTTGGTCAAATAATATTGTACGTATGTGGTATAGAAAGGAACAAAGAAACAAAGACCACGGGCCCTCTAGTCATGAGAGAAGAAGGAAAAAAGAGGAAAAGGAGAAATTAACAGTTGGTCAAATAAAACTGTACGTATGTAGTATAGAAAGGCCTTGAGAAGTTTGTGAACCTGCAGTACTTAGCCAATGAGGAAACTGGGGAGGAATCAGCTGTCGGGTAATAGGGAATATAAAGTGATGATGAACTGTTACTGTGCGCTCCTGCTTGTAGGACGCCCGCCTTTGCAATCGCAAATAAAATACAATAAATAAATAAATAAATAAATAAAATCTTCACAGAAGATCCTGTCTGAAGAAAATCATTGAGATTTTTCTCACAATCTCGGGGCTGTTCCAGGATCTTGTCGCCTTCCAGAGAGTTCTTGCCACCACAGAGAGGAAGGTGCACCCTGCTGATTTCACCCATTCCGTCAGGGGTGGTGGGTTGTCTCAGGATGGCCGACAAAGGACCAAGACAGTTAAACTGAAGACAGGCTCTGCGAAGCACTTGGTGGGGCGGGGGGGAGAAGGGAGACCAGCACAGGCACAGCACAGGCACAGGGGTAACTGCTGATAACCCGGACCGGGAATTCCGTGCACGGACCAAAGTAAGGCAAACTTCACCGTATTGCCTTGGGGCAGGTTCGGGGAGACTCTTATGTGCAGTGTGAATGAGATGCACTTTCAGTGTGAGGCGAGTGTGGAGTCCCAATCAGCGAAAGATAGACATGCAAAGGAGAGTCTCGGGACATTGGGCCCTTAGATGTACAGTACCCCAAGCACGGTGAGGTGAGGTGCTCGTCAGTACACCAAACCTCTGTGCTAATCCTAGGTGAAGGCGTGTGGTACCCTGTGGGTGGTAAAGTCACAGCAGCACGTCAGGAAGAGATGGGGAATAAGGGTTGCAAGAGTCAGCAGAGTGAGGGTGGAGACCCCGGGACTGTGCCTAAAGGTAGTCCTTTGGGGAGAATGGCAAGGATTTGAAAAAACAACCCAAAGACTAGGGAAAAAGATTTAAAAACAAAACAAAACAAAACAAAAAAACAATGAATGGTTAGATATTGTGTAATTGTTGTAATGGGTTTACGTGGCAAGGTTTTGGTAGCAGGGGGCCATACGGATGGCTTCTGTGAGAAGGATCTAGAAGCTGCCGCCCCATGTTTGGTAAGGGCCCCACTGCTGACCAGAGCTGAGCCAGTAAGTGATGTTGTTTTGTGCCTCTGTGAGAGCATATTTAAGACAGGGAAAAAAAAAAAAAAAAAAAAAAAAAAAGTTGTGCCACACAGCAGCTGGGAGAGTGAGAGGAGTGAGGAACAGCCTTGCAGGCGCCAAGGTCAGTGAAGGAGGGGGAGAGGTGCTCCAGGCGCCGGAGCAGAAGTCCCCTGCGGCCTGTGGTGAGGACCATGGTGAAGCAGGCTGTCCCCCTGCAGCCCATGACATACCACGGTGGAGCAGGGTTCCACGCTGCAGCCCGTGGAGGAGACCACGGTGGAGCAGGTGGACCCAGGAGCAGTTCCTGTTCCAAACGGACGTAACTGCAGCTGCCTGAAATCGTGTTGCGACGAGTTTCCGTGTCTGAGGCTGCCAGGCTGTACTCCGTAGCCTGCGGTTCAGGGATGAGACGGGAAGACAGGAGGCACCTCTCGGAGCGAGGACCGTTGGCGTCTTGTTGAGCCCAGGCGAGTGGCTGTTCGCCGAGCGGGGATGCTGCGAGGTGGAGGCGGCTCTGCTGTGGCACAGGGGCGAGCTGTGACCCGACTTGGACTGCCGGCTGCCGCCTGCACGGCTCCTGTGCGTGCACGGCGCGGTGCTGGGCTGTGTCGGCCACTTGAGCTGTGCTCTGCTCCTTTCTGATGCATTGTGCTGGTCTTAAATAAAGTTTCCTTTTGATGTAGCATGTAGTTCTTCATGTCTTCCTCGTTGAACTGGGGGACGCCTGTAAGCGTTGGGGCTGTGGCTGTGGGCTTTTTGTCTCTTGTGACTCAGCAGACCCTGGTGCTGGAGGAAGTTTTTCTTCCTCCCTTTGCCATTCACTTTCCATACCCAAGGAAGGTTTTCTGGGAAACTTCTTGCTCTGTAAACCGACTAGAAGCGCAGTCGCAGAAATACTCTGCCTAAATGCCAGTGAGTGCAGGGAGGATGGAGCGGCAGAGCTCTCGCTCAAGCCCCTGCGTGTTCTCCCTGCTCCCTGTACTGTGTCTTCCCCTCCGCAGAGCCCGACGGCTGCTTTGTGGAGCACCACTGGCACTGCACCCAGCAGCGTGCTTGTGGCTGTTACTGCGCAAAATCCCTCTGTGTTCTCTCCATCCCAATGTAGAGCCGGCTCCTAAAGCAGCCGGCGTAACCCTCCCTTGTGCTGACAGCACCCTCGGAGCCTTCTAATCAGCACAGCAAATTGACTTCGCTTTTATTTTGCAGTTTGGAAGTCGCCCTCCGATGGCTGGGACGGCTCCTTTCCGGGTGCTACGCCCCCCCCCTCCCCCCCAGCAGCGCAGGCTTCTACCCGTGGGGCCGGGCGGGGAGCACCACGCATCTCCTCCCGCAGCGCAGCCCACCCGGGCGCGCCGCAGCCCCCTGAATCCCCTGCCGGCAGCCAGAAGGGGTCCCCAGCCCACCTGCGGGTCCGCTCCTCTGCCCCTGCGCCCTCCTCGCGTCACCTGCGCCGCGCCCTGAAAACTGGGGGCTCCCTGGGGCAGCGGTGGGGAGAGCCCTGCGGGTGCCCCGCTGGGTGCCACCTCCACCGGGCGCCACGCGCCTGGGTGACACATCACGGCTGGGTGACAGCCCCACCGGTGGCCTCCACCTGGAGGTCCTGGCCTTGCCCCTGAGGCTGTGGCTGCCTCCACCCCCGGCGCTCGGTGTCCCCGTAACCTGCCCACGGTGCCCGCGCCCCTGGCAGCACGGTCACGGGGCCCCTGTGTGCGCGGGGCTGGTGTGTGTGTGTGTGTGTGTGTGCGCGCGCGTGTGCAAGCATATGTTGTGTGAATGCATGTATGCGTGCAAGAACGTGTGTGTGCATGCATATGTGTACATGCATGTGTGTTCGTGCACGCGTGTGTGCATGTATGCGTGTGCATGCACGGGTGCACATGCCCACCTGCGTGCAAAGGTGTGTGCACAGGCCTGGGTGTGCATGTGCAAACGTTGTACATGCGTGTGCAAACATATGCATGTATGTCCGCGTATGCAAACGTGCTTGCACACGCCGGGGTGCATGCACGTGCGCGTCCAACCCCGCAATAGCGGCGGGGAGGGGGCGTGGCCAGCGGGGCAGGGGGCGTGGCCGGCCCCCGAGGGGGCGTGGCCGAGGGCAGGGCGCCGGCGGGAGCCGCCCCCGGTGGCGGCGGGAGGCAGCGGCAGCGCGCGGGGCTGCGGCACCTCCGGGCGGCCCCGCGCCGGCACCGGCACCCCCGGACCCGGCACCCCCGGAACCCCCGGGGCACCCCCGGGACCCCCGGACCCCGGTCCCGGCAGCGCCGCCCGCGGGGTCCCGGCGGTTCTCGGGGCGGAGCGGAGGCAGGTAACGCCGGGGCCCCGGGACGGGAGGGAGGCTCCGGAGGGACCTGTTGCTGCCGCCCGCTGCCCCCGGGGCTCCTCGTCTGTGGGATCCGCAGCGGGGGCTGCGGGCACCCCCCTTCTCCGCGGTGTTCAGGGATGGGGGGGCCTCGCCCCGTTTTGGGGCGCGGGGCCCGGGAGGGAGAAGCGCACGGAGGGCGGCCGGGGGCCGGCGGCAGGGCCGAGGCTGCCCGGAGGGAGGCTGGGGACGGGATTTGGGGCTGGGAAGGCACCCGGGACGCCTCCGGCTCCGTCACCCCGACCCTGGCCCGGGATGGAGGGAGGCAGCAGCCGGGGAGCGCCTGTGGAGGCTGCAAGGAGCCCCCCAAATGGCAGCCTCCGTCCCCCTGAGCCTCTTTGGGGCTGGGGCTTTGCAGGAGGCAGCCGCCGCCTCCCCCGGGGGGGCTCGGGCAGCCCGTCCCTGGTGCTGGCGGTGACGCTGACTTTCTCCCTTCCAGGTCCCCGAGGGAGAAGACACGGCCCCGCCGCGCTGCCGGAGGAGAGGAAGCCTTGGGAAAGCTCTGAGCCTCCCCCGGTGAAGCTGAGGTCACGGCTCCCGGAGGCCCAGCCGTGTCGGGGGTCCTGCTGCCTGCCTGACCCCCGGGCTGTCCCGCTGCCAGCACCGCAGCCGTCCCCCCTGTCCCCGCCAATGCCCCCGGGCGGAGGCTGCGCCGGCGTCCCAAGCGCGGGGCCGAGCCGGGGGTCCCGCTTCTCCCCACGGGGCAGCGGCGATGGGGCGGCTCTCTCCACCGGAGCAGTCGTTGCGATTTCTTTCAACTGCATCATCGCGTTGCTCATCCTCATCCTCTTCCTCATCCTCTGCAAGGCCTGCAGGACCCCGTCGTGCCCCAAGAAGGGCCCCCCCTCCGACGCGGATGAGGCGAGGAACGAGGAGAAGTACCTGCTGCAGCCCTGAGCCGCGCGGGCAGGCGGTGCTGGGGGGCTCGGGGACGTGGGCACCCGGCGGTGCTGAAGGAGCTGCGCTTACTTGGACAGGGTGTCCACGCTGGGACAGTGGTGCTGGCCTGGCAGGATGGGAGCAGAGGGGACGCTGAGCTGTTTGCAGGGGCATGACGCAGGGCAGAGCCCTTCACCCCCGTGGTCCTGGTGCGTGGACACCCTGCGGATGCCCGTGGCGACTGCGAGGACGGAGACACAGCGGCTGGGGACGTGCTCTGGGGGCATGCCTGGTCCCTGCAGACAGCAAGCGCGGTGGGAGCCGTGCCCTCGAGCCCACCCCATGTTCGGGGCCGGCCCGCGGGCTCCTCCGTGGTGCTGGTGGCCCGGCTTTGGGGACACGCTCTGCCCTTCCCCTGGGGACAGCGGCACGTGGAGATTCGGCCACCAGCTCCTCGTGGCATCGCAGACCTGAGCGGGGCTGGCTGGGGGCTCAGAGAGGGGAGGCGGCGGGGCCGGCACCAGCGGGCTGGCTGCCTGGGGTGGCACCGTGCCCCGGGGGGACCCAGCCACAGGGGTGTTACTGGGGTGGTCCTAGGGTGCGGAGGGCAGGGGGCAGCTGGCACCCACCCGCTCCAGCGGCTGGCGGGGTTTGATGAGCCATGGGGGTGCAGAGGGCCACTCGGGCTGTCTGTTTGTCCCCAGTCTGTCTGTTTGTCCCCCTCCAGCATTAGCACCAACGCTGCCAGGCAAACGCCCTCCTCGCTGGGCGCCTGTCCCTGCCCGCCCTACACCTGCCCAAACGCTGGCTGGGGCCAGGCAGCCGATGGGCGGGGACATGTCCCCATCCCTGGTGCTGTCCCCTGTGAGAGCAGCCTGGGGTGGTGTTTTGCGGGGGGATCGGGGCTGTCCAAGCGCCCTTCACGGTGACGGGCACCTCCTGGTGTGCTGCCCCGATTGGGTAGCTGCAACATGCCAGTGGCACCTCCCCCCCGTGCCCCACTGCTGCCTGCCCGAGCCCCCGCAGAGAGCTGGGAGTATTTCAGAGTTAAGAGTGCCTGGCTAAATGGCACCGAAGGGTCTTCCAGCCCTGATGCCTGAGGACAGGAGGTCAGTCTGGCCCCCCTCTCCAGGGCCATGGTGGCTCTAAAGCGAGGGACGCTTGGTCTGGTTTCTCCCCAAGCCTGACAGCCGCTTCCTCTGTCCTGCCTTGTGGGTTTTGGAGTGGCTCCTAGAGCGGAGCAATACCCAGAGCGGGGGCCCCGGGGTGCCTGGTCCCTGCTGGCACAGCCGCTGCAATAAGGGCTGGAGACGTGGGCTGTGCCGGGGGGACACGAGCTGGGGTCCTCACGCAGGCTTGGCCAGGCCTGGCGAAGCCCCTGGTTCCTTCCCATGTCAGGTGTAGCTAACGTCCCTTTGCAGTTGTGTTTTTACTAGACTAATAAACCACTCGTAGGACCCAGGAGGTGTCTCTGAGCTCTGCCCTGCGCCCGCTGCAGCACGGGGACAATCAGGGAGGTCATGGGGAGGCCTCGTGTCCTGCCCACAGCTCTGCGTGGGTGTCCTGGGGTCAGTGGCTGACATCCCTGCAGGGCTGCGGGGGCTTCGCTGGGCAGCTGTGACGAGGAGGGGCTCGTCCTGCACCCTTCTGTGGCATTAAAATGCTGGGTGACAAACCTGGCTGGGCTGGGGGCACGTGGCTGCCGGCAGCGAGCAGCCCCCGCCCTGGTGCTGGTGGCACCGGAGTTTCCAACCCGTGTCCTCAAGTCACAGGGCGCGGGACGCTGGCAGGGGACGCGGGCCAGCCGAGGGGACGGAGGACACCCGCTGCGGACCCCGCGCCGCCGGTCCCCGCTCCCGGTGGCTGTGCACAAGGCTCCAGCGGTGACAGCCTTGTCCCTGCTCATCAGCATGCAGTGAGGCCACCGCGGCTCCTGCTGCCACCGCAGCCACGTAGCAGCTAATCCCTCTGCCGCAACGCGCCGGAGCGGCGGGAGGGGCTCTGCAAAGCCCGGCCGTGCCCGCGGCCGTCGGGGAGCGAGCTCCTCCGAGCCGGTGGCCAGCAGCCGCTGAGATGCCCCGGTCTGAGTGATGGCACGTCCCTCTGCCACTGCAGTGTGAGGTCCCCAGACACCTCCTGGCCACCCCAAAATAGTGGGACCCACTAAAAAAAGAAAAAAAACTCAAGGTTTTACCGGGGCTGGAGGCACCAGCCCTATCCTGCCCCCGTGGGGCTCTCAATAGGTGCGAGCATGGACGCGTGGTGGGGAAAAGTCGAGCGAGGCTCCGGGGCCCTGAGCACAGTGAGGGGCTGCTGTCCCCAGGGACAACGGCACGCTGCCGGCCTTTCAGCGACTCTTTATTTGTCTGGGCACAGAGACGAAGTGCTCCCGCTCTGCAAAGAGCAGGCGGAGCGGGGCCCACGGCTCGCATGCCAAGCAGCCGCTGGTCAAAGCAGGGCTTGTTCGCCGGCCCGCGGGGCCTGGCACAGCCGTCGCTCCCACTGCTCACTTCCCGGCTGTGCCATCCGGCTCTCTCACCAGGTTCAGCAGCTTGTCCATCTTCGCGATTTCCACCTCCGGGCCCTTCTTCACCTCCTGGCCTTTCTTCTCCTGCAGGCAGAGCAAGCGAGGAAGAGCTGTGAGAGACCCTACCCCAGAGGAGACGTGAGACAGGGCTCCCAGACGGGCTGCCGGCTCCTCACCGAGCCTCCCACGGGACGGCGCGTCCCTGTTGTGCTCAGAGGTGACAAAGAGAAACATCCCTAAAACTCCGAGCCGTTTCAGCCCGTGCAGCACGCAGCCGGGCGAGTTTGTGGCACCACAAAACTCTCCTCGCCGCGCACCCTGCGCTGCTTTGGCACACAGGCACAAGGGGTGCTGCACGCAGGCATTGCACGATGCTGTGCCAGCCCGACGCGTGCCCCAGCACAGGTTACAGGGGACAAGCTGTTCCCGCAGCCTGCCAGCACCCGTCCTGGGGTGCTAGAGCAAACCACCACCAGCACCCGAGGAGAAAGCACTTAGCATGAGGGAAATAAGGCTGCCCGGCTCGGCCCGTGCTTGCCCGAGAGCTGCAGGAGCTTCCAGACCTGGGGGGAATGAAGTCCCTGCCACATCCCTGCCACCCAAGGCTTTGGGATGAGCAAGCCTTCCTGATGGGGACTTCGGAAAAAGTGGTAACTGGGTTTGTGCCCTCCAGAGTCATATCACTGCGCACACAAACACAACAGAGGGATCTTCCTACCTGCCGTCAGCCCACAGAGCCTCCAGCAGCTGAGCTGGGGGGGACCCTCCCAGGCAGCATCTGCCCAGTCACCACATCCCGTGGCTGGGCACTGCCCTCTGCTCTCAGCCGTCCCCTTGGCCAGCCCTCGGGCTCTCGCCTCCCCCTTGGAGTTGGGGGTCCCTGCTCCAGGGATGCGGATGGAGCTTGTCTGTGAGGTCCCTAGAAATCAGGTGTCACACAAGGCTAAATGAGGGGCTGGTACTCAGGGAGCTGGGCACCCTGACACACGAGCTGGAGAGGTGGCACAGGTCCCCAGCACAGCAAGGGGGAACATCTCCAGCGGGGTCTGGGGGCAGAGGGCCCTGTGCCTGCTCCCGGCAGCCCCAAAACACGGCTGCTGTGTGGGGATGCTCTGGGGAGGCCAAGGAGCCGCAGACAGTGCCCAAGCGAGGCGGCTGCCTGCTTTCCGCTCTCCCCACTTAGAAAAGATTCTCCTCTTGCTCAGTCAGTTCCTCTGACGGCCCCCAGTGCAGCGATTACAAACATGCTTCTTCCTTCAGTTCTGGGAATAAAAAAAACAAACAACAAAACACTGGGGCACAACAAAGAGAAAATTGCGCAGGGATTTCTCTTTCTCTAGCAAAAGTGGGCTGCATTAAAGGCAGCAGGAGTTTGCCCTGCTGGAAGAGAGCTGGGGCAGGCCTGTGGATACGCACGCAGGGACGTGCAGCTTCCCAAGTCCCCTCTGCAAGTGCGTGATGGAGAGAGAGCCCCCTGCAGGAGCACCCCTGCCAAGGGTCAGGCAGGAAAATGGAGCCGTCTGCACCCCGCGACTCCCCCACTTGTTAAACCAAGGCATCAACGAGCTTTTGGTGTTTTTCTCTAGAAGAGGAAAAAATTGAGGGGAAGGAAGATCCTGAGGGATCCCCGGGGCTCTCTCACCGCAGCCCAGCACACCCCAGCAGAGGTTTCCTTAGGCTGAGGGAAGGAAACTTGGGGTGCAAGCACTGCTGGTGTGAATGGGGCATTTGGAAACCCCTCTGCTCCCGAGACAAAAGCCTCCAAGTGCAGGAACGAGTCCAGGTTGTTTTTAAGTGCCAGGTCCACGGCTCGCATCCCAGGCCAGAGCTGGTTTGCATTAACTCTGCTAAGTGAGCAACGCCCTCGGCGGCTCGGGTCCGGGCGCTCGGAGCGATGTTTGTGCTCACGGCCCACGTCACCGCCGAGCATCTCGCTAAGCAAGAGCGTTCGGGTAAACACAGCTGCTCGGGGTATTTCAGGACTTAGCTATCTGTGCAGAAAAGCTGCTTTGCTGTCCGACTGCGTGCAAAACGCTCCCTTTGGCACCCTGCGTCGCGCTCAGGACCATGCACAGGGCTGTGGGACGGCAGAAAGGAGCGAGAGCTTTGCTCAGCTGGGGAAAGGGGAAGCTGAAGATGTTCCTGCCAACCCGCTGCCATCCCCAGCACCAGCGAGGGTCCCTGGCTGACACCTTCCAGGTATCGACGCCAGGTCCACGGGCATTTCTGAGGTGAATCTGAGGCATTTCCTTGTCGCTGACCTGTCTCTGAAGCCTTGGTCTGAAGGCCAGCTCGTCTCCTCTGGTGCTGCAACCAAGTCACACGCCAGCCAGTAATGAGCTGTAACCGAACCAGAGCCCTAATTTAATGCCTAATCACCAGGCAAGCGGGATGACACAGAGAAGGAAAATTATAATGCTTTCTGGGGAGCACTGGAATGGAAACAGGTTTCCTTCCACCTGCCCTTCCCAGGGTGACCGTGTGTGTGAACCGGGCCAGCCATGCGGCTGCAGGCTGGCTGATGGCCCCGCAGACACGGCACCCACCTCAATGCACGTGGCATCTTCCTACAAACCCATGAGACTCACCCGCCCCAGGCCTCCGAGGAGCAGCACTTCTCTGCGCAGAAGTGTGGGGAAACATCACCACCCATGTGGCTGAGACCCTAAGGATCTCATCCCTCCTGATGGAGGGTGATGATGCACTTGTGGGGTCCGTCCTCCACCTGCCCCCTGCTTACACCCCATCCACAGGGGCTCACGGGGAGCCAAAAGGGAGCTGGGGCAGAGCTCCCCCCACTCTGGAGCTGACAGACGTAGGGCTGAGCTTACACGGGAGGTCTGTCCCCGAGGAGCTCATCAAACTAGCACTGGAGCCGCTCACAGCAGCATTCGCATTGATTTTGTTGTTAACAGTTCCCAGCAAGAGAGCGAAATGCTCTTGGCAGAAATGGTGATGGAGGATGTGTCAGCCTGGCCAGCTCTGCACAGGGACAGACCCTGCCCCACTGATGGGACACGGCCCCAGGGAGCTGAGGTTGAGAGGAGACCCCTGTGCTGGCAGCCGAAGCCGCCGTTGCCCTCACGCTCACTCTGCCTTGTGCCTGGGCTCTGCTCCAGCTCCCCAGAAAGGGAAACTGAGGCACAGGGTGCCTGGCCCCATCGCAGCGTGGACCAGCAGGTCCTCACAGCCCCAGAGGTGGGTGCTGATGCTGAAAGCAAAGCGGGAGGTGGGAGATGAGTGACGTGGAGCCACAGGGCGAGGATAAGCATGAGGACAAGGACCAGGACTGGCCGTCCGAAGACGCCAGACCCCAGCTCCCAATGGGAGCCCCAGCACTGCCCATGCTGGCACATGCTGAGCTCTGCATCCAAGACATGGGAGTCATTTAAACTGGAGTCGCTGTGCCTTGGCTGATGCCTTCGTTCCCTTGCTGAACAGTAAGCCGCCAAGTTATTAAAACCCTCCCATAAAACTCATGATGCTGGCACTTTCCAGCCTCTGTTTTTTCTTTTCCCATTGGTGGAATAATCATAAAACATCTGCTGTAAGGTTTCGATTAAACAAAGCAAAACATGTTTATGTTTTAAAGTAGCAAGAAAGTCAACCATGCTGGCACAAACACGAGTGGAAAATTCCCCGTAACTTCCCCGGGAGCTGAGGGGACCCTGCCCTGCTGAGTCCTGGCCAAGGGGCACCGGCCTGGCTCTGCCCTGCTGCCGACGTGACCCTGGTGCTCCCAGTCCCTGCCACTCCTGGCAGGACAGGATTTCTGGGCACAGATGTGTTGGACAGGGTCTGGCCACTTTGCTAAACATCCCAGTGACCTAGGACACATGCAAAAGGGGTTTAAGCTTTTACAGACTGATCTAGAAGGGGGTGAGGAGCTTCAGGAAGCCACCAATGGGGTTGTCCAAACCCCCCAGCCTTATTACCCTCAATTGGAAAAGGCGCACAGTCTGCCAGGCGTTCAGAGGTGCTTTGCTTCTGGAGATGACCTTTCTTTGACCTCACTGGTGATGGGATCAAAGAATTCAATGCATGAGAGCAAAGAAGAGACTTCCCTGGAGCCTTCCCTGGAGTTGGGAAGAACAAAGAAACCCAAAGTCCTTTGTGAACACAGCAAGATTTTCCTCACCAGCTTCCCTGGGCCACCAACCAAATAGGCACCAAAGGGATGCAATATGCCCTGCAGCTCTGAAGCCTTCCAAAACCTTCCCCACCATGGCCCTACAGCAAGCTCCAATGTTGCAGGTGAAGCTGGAGCCCGCTTAGGCTAAGCTGGGGATGATGTCCGTGCCAGGACCACTTTGGGGCTCTCCAGGTGCCGTTCGCAGGCAGCAGCAATGCCACGGAGAGCCTCGAGTCACACTCGCAGCCTGATCTGACGGCGTTGCTCCTGGCCCACAGAAGGATTAGCTGACAGACTGGAGATAAGGATTTAGGCTTATTTTGCTACTGTTTGGAAATAAATGACGCAGGAAATGTTCTGCTTGCAGGGAATGAAGCTGGCAGAAAAGCCCAGGGGATGGCTGAGGTTGTTCAGACATCAGCAACCACACAGGATCAGCGGCCACACAGGATCTCTTTCTGCTTCCCACACCGAGGCGCTGGACTAGCCAGGCACTGGCCCCAAAATGCTCATCCTGCCAGCTTCAGCTAAAAGCAGTGCTACTGGTTTTAAATTCAGATCAGACCTGGAAGAGGCTGGGAGCATCCCAGGGTGTACATCAAAGGGAACAGTGAAGAAACGCAGGGGTCACCTGTATCTCATGGTGGGTGCCGACCTTACAAACACGCAAGCAAGAGGGGAGAGAATGAGCTGGGAAGGCCAGGCTCTGCAGCAGCAGAGAGATAAAAGGAAGGTCAAATTCTCAGCCACAGCCACGCAGAAGGGCAGCTGTTGCCACAGCTCCACCTCTGCTCTGCCAGGGGCAGGCTGGGACCCCACAGCCTGGCTCATGCCCCTCACAGTGCCTTCTGGCCAAGCAAAGGGTGTTCACGCAGAGGAACCTAAACTCATCCCCCGCAGGTTTTGCTGGCCTCCAGCAAAGCTGTGCCACGGAGGAGTTTGGCTTTTGTGCCAGTGGGTGCCGCGGTGCGATCTCTGCTGGCCCTTAGCAAAGAGCTCAGGAGATGCTCGGCAGCGAGCCTCCAGAGCATGGTGTGGCACGTTGTGCCAGCACGACTTAACAAACCAGCACCAAACTGCAGCGGAGAAGAGCAGCTGCCAGACCAGGAGCGTTAGGTGCTGGTGGAAATGCCTGTCCTGGAGGCTCTACGGTAGAGGATCTGCCTCCCACAGCACTCACTAGCCGGCCTGATACAGCTGTGGCTGAGCAGGCAAAGCTGCTGAACTGCTCATCTCATCTCACAGTGACCGCAGCACAGTCTGGCCTCACTGTGCCCAGCAGCAAAACACAAGGAGGATGCTGGTGGCACCATGCAGCACAAGACAGGCAAGACCATGCGCAGCTGCGAGCTACGGGAGGATTAGTCCCAGGCTTTGCTCTTTGGGCAGATGTAGAGATTGGGCTTTCTGCCATGCTCCCTGCTCTCAGTAACTCCAGAGCCATACGCAATGTCTCACACACCACTAATTTAGGCACCTAAATATAGCCTCAAAAAGTCCTCATTTAGCCACTGTGCAGGAGAACCTTGGTGAGCATGGCCAAGACGAGCACAGGCAGGGTGGTTGGTGTGTCCTCACAGCTCCTCCAGACCAGACACTGCTGTGACTCTGAGTTATCACAGCACCAGTCCCAGAAAACCACAACATACATGTAAGACATTCTCTCCTCTGCCTTTTCCATCTCTGTCACTTACGGGTTCACAACAGGGATGTGGTTGCAGTCCTCAGGTCAAGTATCCCCAAAACAACAGCCTTAAAGACAAGGCTGAATCTGAAGGTTATGCAGAGGACATTGTGGTCTGAAGCAGGCCAGCTAAGCACATTGACCTAACTCTGCCCTGCACTGATGCTGCATTAGGCATTAGGAAGCATCAGCAACAGGTGCTCTGCTCCTGCAGGAGGACACACTGGGTTTTGTCAACCGTGGGGACAATTTGGCTAAAATCTAACTATGAGCACTGTGTGTGTGTGTGACAGAGACCAGCTTTGTCCTCACGCATCATCACCCTTGGTCACTGAGAAGCCACCCTGAAGAGGGCAGCCTGGTGAGATGACAAACTCCTCACAAGGCTCGTGGAAGTGATTTTCAGTCGTATCAGGTCACAGATTTAGCACTAAGCACTGAGAAAAATCACTGTGTGCTCAGCGTGCAGGGTAATTACCCTGCGTTGACCTGTATAAGCTTTGTAAAAGGACTAAAAGGGAGTAAAGAGCCCCAAAACTTTTGCCTCCAGCACAGGGGGTCCTGGTGGTGCAAACCACCACTGGGAAAGGGGAGAAGCAAGGGGCTTTGCCTCCCTGGGGGGCAGGCTGTGCATCCCCCACCACCCTCAATCCTGCATCCAGCCCTGCTGGGCTCCAGCTTTCTGCAGTGCCATCGGTCTCTTCTGGAGAGGACTGATTATTTTAATTAGCTCTCGGCAGCACCCAGCAGGAAGTCCTGTTACCCAGAGCCTGCCCATGTGCCCTGTGCTATGATGGCATCAGGTGGAAGGGCTGGCGGGGCACCAGTGCCTGGTGTTCAGCGGTGGGATCTCCCAGGCACAAGCAGCAGGGAGGAAGGAGCTAGAACTGGTTTTAATTGGGATTGTCCACACAGACCACTGGGCAGGAGGTGCCGTGACTTCTAGCTCTACTCCAAATCTTCCTGCAATTGCCATGGAACCTAAATACCCCCAAACAAAATCTCAGTGCTACCCAAACTACCCTAAGGACACCTGCAGCACCTCTCTCCTCGGGCTTGCAGCCCTGCAGCGACAGGCTCAGGCAGACCCAGCACCCACGGGCTCCAGCAGCAATCCCATCCAAAAGGACAAAAGCAAGGAGATGCCCTGCGGTGTGCACGAGCCTGGCAGTATTAAGCCACAAACCTCGATGCCAGCTGGCAGGTAGCACCGTCAGCTGCACGGCACCACTTCTTTATCAGTCAGCATCTCTCTTTCCTTTCTTTTTTTCAGCTTCACCTTGGTGTCTTTGCATGACAGCTCCGTAAGGTGTTACGGATTAGACTTTAATAAAAGCAACCAAACAAGGGTGTGGATATGCCTTTCTTCCAATACCTTGGTACTGCTGTTATCTCACAGACCACAACATCACAAGAGATCACTTGCAGTTGCACAAACGGTAAATTTTCAAAAGTCGGGGTTGTTTCTTTCCAAAATCCTCTTTCTCTAACTACCATTTCTAATACACATCCCCTGTGAACGCCTTTTAACTGCCTTAAGAAAGTCCAGCTGCTACTCCTCTCTTAACGCATTTTCTTTTATAACTTTTGTCATATTAGGTTTTTAGTATAACTCACAAAAATATTTGCAACAAAAATGTATTCTTGTTTGCTACTAACATGACAGCGTGTGAATATACTTCACTCTGGATAAATACAAGTACATTGGGAACTGAGTTTTGCTATAAATAGAAGTGAAAATAAATGTCTTCACTCCCAGTTGCTACATATTTAATAACATTAAATGCCAATGGCATGGAAGATGTATTACAATTGATACTGTTGTACTGAAAGAGCTCAGTTTGCAACATGTCAGGCCACAGTGCTCTCTCCCTCTCTCCTGCTCTCCATGACTGCACTTGAACTCAGGGATGCTCCAGAAATAGCACTAGATATTTCAACTGCATGAACAATTGTGTCAGCTCGACAACACATCCTCGTGTGTAGGTTTCAGTTAAATCACAGCATCGCTGGAGCAGGGCTAGGAGAAGCCCTCCAGCAGCCCACCAGTCCGCCCTGGTCCATGGCTGCTTGTAAATTGCTTCTGACAGATGCCTGCCCAGCGCTTGACCTGGTCCTTGGGGTACGGGCATAACGTGCCCCGAGCGCTGTGTTTTCACGCTCTGCTCCCATCACCTGAGTGGCCACTTCTTTTGAAAACCTCCGGGGATGGTGCTGCCAGCCCATCCCCTGGCGATGGCTACCAGCACATCTCTTTCACGCCTGTAAATCCCTTTCCATTAGCCTTTTGCTGCCGCCTGACCACCCCGAAGTGCTGCCTTCCTCGCCCCGCCAGCCCGACACCTCTTTGGGGTGCATATCTCTCCGCACACCCAGCTTCCAGCCTTTTGCTGGCCACCTTGCCCTTGCTGCTTGCCTGCTTGTTAGGTCTTTCAGGCACAGTGCCCCAAACTGGAGCTGAGGAAGGACCAGCTCACATGTCCTGCTTGCCCCTCTCTTGCCCGTGCTCTCCCATACATCACCTCTGCTATGGCAGGGCACTGCTGGCAGGTGTCTGAGGTCTTTTCCTGCAAACTTCCCCGGTCGATTATCCCCATTTCCTTCCCCTCCCCTGTATTTTGCCTCCATCCTCGGTGGAGTGTATCCTGTTTATTTCAGACCGTGTCTCCCATTTGCCACAAATGAAAGGACTTGCACAGATTTTCCTTCCCCATTGCAGAGGAAAAATCCTGTCAAATTACATACGCCACACAAACACTCATAGGTCTGAAAACCACCTACATGCTTACTCTGGACTATGTGGAAGGTCAGGTGAAGTCTCTTTCTGGGACTGAGTTACCCCACAGCATGCAAATCAGGGCTTACAAGTGATCAGCGAGAAGCTGGACACAGGAGGAGCGTGGGAAGCACCACGGTTAAAGCTGTTTCTCTTCCCCAGGATCTGGCCCTGTTACAGCAGCTAAGAAATCCCTTCCTGCCCCAAGACAGACGAGGCTCAGCTGTAACCCAGCGCAGTGTCCTGTGAGTTCCTGGTTAGGAGCTTTGCTGGTGTCCATCTCCTGCAGACTGGCTCGGCACGGTGCTGTGTGGTGGAGGATGCTGCTCACTGCTCGCTGCCACGTCAGAGCCCATGCAGCCAGCAGTGGTGCTGGGGCTGTGTTACCCCCTCCCCGTTCACAGTCACAGTGACCCAGTGGCACTCGACGGCCCGTAAGGGTCTGAGGAAGAGCTGTGCAGAGAAGAAGAGGATTCACCTCAGCCTGTTTGCAAATGTAGGGCCTGGGGAGTTCATATCAGCCAGAAGCAGACAGGATAAAACAAGGCAGGAGAAAGCCAGCGATGTGCTGGTGGGCAGCTCCAGGAGTGCTCCCCTGGGGCAGGGACACCTGTAGAGCGCTGCCCCTCCTTCGGGGAGACACCTCTGGAGATGAGCAGAGCTGCCCTGAAGAAATCCCCGACCTACCCAACAACTGCTCTGCGGGAAGCATCCCATGGCAGACCTGAATGTCAGCTCCCTGGTACACAGTGATGGGGATGGCGATGGGGCCAGGACCACGGGTGCTCCCGTCCCAGCAGCAGGCCCAGATTCCACACGCACCAGAGACCCAGGAGCGTGGGGGCTCCTGGGTAAGGTCTGCAGACAAAGATGAGGTGCGCCCTGCCTAAAAATCAGATCTGGATCCTGTGTTCAGGTCAGCTGGTCAGGTGGGAGGCAGTCATTTTAATGACAATCCCGTCTTAAGCTGCTGAGCTGATTCCAGTCCAAGTCCCTCCACTAAGCTCCTTGACATCCTGCTTAGAAAAGCATTATTAAAATCTAATTGCTCCATGCATATATTGCTGTCTCAATTATAACCGAAGTAGAAGGGAGATGTAAGCAGTAATCAATCTCTCTGATGCTAATGCATACCCGAGGCAGGAACTGGCCCTGGGAAAAGCCAATTCAACACCACCTACTAAAACCAGAGGGGTATATTCATAGTGACTGCCCATGCTGCCAACAGCACGGTCGATGTGCCCACGGGTGGTCTCCCTGAACTGCTCTTTGATTTGGGTTGCTGACCAGGATGCTGCACCTGAATTAATTTAACACATTCCCTGATGTGCCTCTGATGTACCAAAACACAATTACTTCATTGCTATAGACCACTTTAATCCATCTGCTCAGCTAGCTGCTGAAACCAATGGAGCTTCTTCACAACACAGTATTGTAAAACAAAGGCAGGCTGTGAAGAAAACAATGCAGAAGTCATTAAGGACCTTCAGGTGAGCACTTCCCAAGGTAATCTCCCCATTGCTCAGAGTCTCACCAGCACCCCTGATGGAAGAAGGTAACCAGCAGCTGACAGCCGGCAGCAGCAGCTAGCTGACAAGTAAGTGCCAGATTTAAGGACTAGAAGCACCCTGTTAGCAGAGTGTAACTGAAACTGACGCACACACCTAACACAAGGTGGGCAGATGAGCTACATTAGAAGAGCAACAGCAGTACAAAGCCTGTCAGCTTACCAAGGCTGAAAACCTCAATGCACCTGCAGGCATGGCCTCATCCTTGTCCCACTCTGTGTTGTTGTAGCTGGGGAAAGAGGAAAACATCTGGGGCAGAGCTGCCAGCTGAGCAGCCAGCACTTGTCCTTGGCTGCAGGTTCCCCCAGCACGGTCAGCTCACCTTCTCAGGAGGGCTCGCTTCTTCCCAGGCCCTCCTGTTTCCACTCCGAGCTAAGTCCAAGCATGGATCCTCCTGGTATTGTCCTGGTGTGAGGAGCTCCCAGAAACCCAGCCACGCTGCAGGTCTGGGAAGAAGCAGTAAAGGCTGAACAAGGACCTGGTGATGTTTCAAAATACCTCAGGATGATAACCAGAATTGTTCTTCTCCATCAGGACACGCATAACTGAGCCAGAGGAATGGTGGAAACAATTACTTGGTGGAAATAAAGTCGTAGCAGCCCCCTATATCCCACTGCTTCTCCAGCAAAACAGTTAACCATGTGGATCCTGTGTGTAAACACTGTTAAGTTGTAGACACCACAAGTGCCAAGGACACACGGTGCCTTCTCCAGGCACTTTGCTGATGATGCTCATCCTTCTTGCTGCCAGGAAGTACTCAGCAGCATTTGAGAGCTGGGTGAAACACAGCCCAGCAGGGGTCAAGCCCATTGCTTCACTGCATGCCCAGCACTGCGCAAATGCCTGTGCACCAAAAACAATCCTGAAAGGAGATGTTTTCACAGCTGGTAACCAAGCGCGGAACAAAAGAAAGACAGAAAGTGGCCATTTGTGCTCAGAAAATTAAATCCAAATTTAATTCCAGTAATTATACCTTCATTAACACCCCATTTGCCATAAAGATGCATAAAATCCCAAAGTGAGTGCTGCAATTGCTCTGAAAGTGAGAAGAAGGTAACTGGGGAAATACTGCCAGCCCTTCCCTAGCCTGTAAAACCCTTAAGAAGCCTGGATCGTTGTGAATGGTTATTGCTTGTAATTTAACTTCCCCAGCAACCGTCTGTAAATGAGACAGCCAGCCAGAAATCCAGCGAGAGCAGCAGAGAACCTGTAATGGAGCTGATTTATTCCAGCCTCCCCTGATTTAACTATAGACAAATGCAATGCTTCCTGTGTGATCACCTGGGGCTTGGATGCTATTGTGGTGAATACAGCACAAGCCAAACTCTCACCCCTCTTCCCTGCTGAAATCTCACCATGTTGGAGTCCTTCACGAGTCACGACAGCAGGTCCTGGCCTGGAGGTGTGTGATGTGAGCACAGCCAACGTGTGAAACCGTGCAGGACAGCCCAGGTCTTGATTTCAGTCCATCCCTCCAGTGTTTTGAGGTCATGCAGGAACCTGATCTTCCAAAACCTTTAAATCCAAATCTTCCAAAACCTTCAAACCCTCTGTGCTTCCAGTCCCTCCCAAGACTTTGTACGTGGACTCTCGGCTAGACCATCCAAGGTATGAATGGAGAAGTTGAAATGCCAGTGAGGACAACAACCAGCCCCCCAAGACAAATCTGCAGGCTGCTCTGAGATACCATCCCAGGCTGAGAGCGAACCCCTGACAACTGCTTTTTTGGGGTGATTTTTCAGCCTTTCACTCCTGGGATGAATACAACCACCTGGCTTAGCTCAGCCACGCACTCACCATCTGAAGAAAGGCAAGTACACAACCACATATGAAGGTTCCCTCAGGAGCGACACATAAAGCCCACGAAGGCTACAGGGTCTGAGGGTGTTAATCACACTCAACCCCTGTGTAATGCTATGGCATAAGAGAAGCTGTCAGTCTGGTAAGAAGTCTAAAGGTTCAGTACATCATGTCATACAATGGATAAAGCTTTGGTGGATTTTCTCCAGAAGGCTGCAACACAGGCAGGCAGAATGTGCTAATTAAGAAACACCAGGTGAGTGCTAATGACAGAAGCTTTAGGAGGTGGGAGGAAGCGAAGAGGCTGAACCTTTCTCACCTCCTGTCTCTGGTGCTATGTATTGCCACATAACTCAGTCACTGGAAAAAAGGGAAGGAGCTTCCCAGGGAGGAAAGAAGATAAGCAGATGATGGCTGTGCTGGCTTCTGCTCTCTGGCCCTGGTGATGAAAAACAGATTGTAAAAACCTTCCTTTTCAGCTAATGGATGGGAGGGTCCCAGTTTCACCTAAGGGAAGAAAGGCAGAAGGTAGCTCAACTTGAAATGTCAATAAACCAAAGTCCCACAGAGACTTCCAAGATGGCTGGGGGCTGGAGCACCTGAGGAGACACTGAGGGAGATGGGCTTGTTCAGCCTGGAGAAGAAATGGCTTTGGGGTACCTAACAGGAGCCCACCAACTCCCCAGGAGAAGGATATCAAGAAGACAGAGCCAAAGCCTTTACAGGAGTGCACAGCAGGAGAACGAAACACAACAGCCATCCACTGAAACAGGGAAGGCTCCAACTTGATGTAAGGATGTTTTTCTCCACAGCAACAGTCAACCACTTGAACAGGTTGTGGAGTACCCAGCCTTGGATGTTTTCAGGACTAGAATAAGCCCTGAGCAGCCTTGTCTGATCTTAGAGCTGACCTGCTCTGAGCTGGAACTTGGACTAGAGCCCTCCCAGCATCCCTTCTAGCCTGAATGTGTCCATGGCTCTGTGAACCCAGAATGTTCTTCATCGCCAAGCATATATTGAATAAATATATTGAACAGATATATACATCTTACTGCAGACAGCGTTTCTAAGCAAATGTCCTCTTATCCGTATATTGTATGTAGTGCCAGGACTGGTGCAATGCAGTCTTCAGTGAGGCAATTCCCAGCCCCTGGCACACTGTGTGAGGGGACAAGATCCCCAGCTCCCTCCTCCCAGGGTATCCAAAGGCTATAGGCAGCTGTACAGACCAGTTGTCTGTGTTAGAGGGGAAAAGAGAGGAAAGAGATCTTCCAAAGACAATTGGGAAGCAGTGGAGAAAACCCATGGGGAGCTGGAGCCTGAGGCAGATGGCAAAAGGACACGGGAGGAAGCTGGGTTAAGAGTCTTTGAGAGATGACACCCCAGGGATGAGAAGGTGAGAACAGTTTCCCTGTGCTTACCGACAAGTGGGAAACCTCCAGCCTGAAATAAATTAAGATGGGAGCTTATGTGATCCCCAGACATGTGGGGCAAATATATCTCTCCCCACTAGGCTTATTTCAATGGCAGACAAGGGATAACATTGATTTAATGTGTCTCGTCCTTGACAGACCCATGCTCGCTGTTAGAGTAACACCTTGTTATCTCCGAGTGCTTACAGTTTGATTTTTTGACATGAGCTAGTAAATAAGCCACAATCAAGAGAACTGAAGAGTTCAGGAGTCCATAAATCTCTTCATACAGAGCTACCTGGGCTGTTCCAAGCTGTGAATTCCTCTTTATAAAAGCTGTGAATCTCTCCCTGCAATGCTGCCCATCAGTGTCAGATCATTTCAGTAAGACCAAAGGCAGAAATAGATTTAACAGATTTTAAGGAACGATCCACACAGCCTCAGTCAGTAAGCTCCGATGACACCTCTTGGAGCTAAAATACATCTTCTAGCACAAGACAAGGGGTTTTGACTTGAAGGAGTTTGAGGGATGCAGATAAGCCAGTGCCCACTCTAAGTGTGTACGCCCTGGTCATTGTTTGAATCTGTTTAGCTGCAGTCAGCTGCAAAATCCCATTACACTGCTTTCTGCTAATTTAAAGAGCCTTCCACTGCTGGGAATCCCTTCCACTTGCAGGTGCTTTTAAGCTGAGATCAAGTTATCACTTAATTTATTTGTGAAGCCCTGAAGAGATCATTGAAATTATGTTTTCCAGATGTTAGATCAACCTTGTTGGTCCTTCCAGACTTGTCTGCATCTTTCATCACCTGCACTGAAGTGTCAAACCCGGACACCTCAGTGTTCACTGCAGCCAGCCATGGGTTTACTACTGCTGCTCCCAAACACAGGGCCCTGGTTTCGCTCCTGCTCTGAATTACCCCAACGAGGCAGCCAGACTGTGTTTGGCTCCGTGTTTCAGTGTCACGCTGGGAGTGCATGCTTTCCTCTATGGCTTTTAAGCCTCTTTCGGCCTCTCCAACTCCAGGACACAACCCCAGAGCCATGAGGGCGATTTGTATGGGATTTACATCCCAGCCACACCACCCTGCGCTGCTGTGCTCTGGTGCTGTGCCTCATCAGCGGCTGTGCTCTGATGGGTGTTGTTAAAATAACACCATGGTACCTGGTCATCTGGCTCCGGCACTATTTACTCATCAGCAAGGCTCACATCTGACACTGACAATGCTATCAACAGGAGCTGGGTCACAAAAATACCCCATTGTTTATTGTTAAAAGAAATTCCATCTCAGACCTGCACCTGACAGGCCATTCTTTCAGGCTATAAATAACATCTTGCAGCAGTTTTGTCACAGGCCCCAGTTAAATGGCATTTGCCAAGCAAGGCTGGGAGCCCACCAAGTGAGCAGGTGGTACACGGGGAATGTGGTGATGTTTACAAGCCTCATGTTGTTAGACAAGCTACTCTTTCTCAAGTATCAGACAGTGCTCAGATGCAACATTTAGCTTTTCTCTAATTCCCTCAACCACAACTCATACATCTGGCACTTTTGTACCACCTTTCAGCCCAGGCTGCCCAAGCCTTTTACTAACTCAGGGGTTTAGCAGCTCTTTTACAGCCGGGAGGAGCGGGGACGAGCTAGAGTGGGTGGTTCACTGCAGCCTGCAGAAAGTCACTTGCTGTCACTGCAAAGCCCGTGGGGACACAGGGCTGGACCTTCTCCAGTGAACTCCTGCCAGTGAATCCAACCTGGGTAAAGGGCAGGGATGGAGAGGAGAAAACAACAGCTTCGCTCTTGGGAAACCTCTGCTCTGCCTGTGACCTTAAATGTTGCAACTATTTCAGAGACACATGAACCAAAGATGGAGCTCTCTCCGACAACCCCTCTCCCTTTCCTCCTTTGCAGGCAGGCGATGATGGCATCACAGTTTCTTATTGCTCTTCTAACAAATTCAGCCCAACCTGCAACATGTGAGCCCTCCAGCCTTCACCTCTGCCCTGGGAGCCGGTGTGCTGCCGCATGCCCACAGCATCCTCTGCCTTGCCAACTGTTCCTATCTCCCTCTCCTGTCTCCATAATGCTTGCAGCTCCCCTCCGGCCACAGGAAAGTCCTTGCTGGCTTGTGTGAGCCTGTCCTCAAGGTCTCCAAGGTGCAAATTTGAGCTTCAGGACTCAGCCAACTCCTAGGGAATTACAGCTCAGACTAACCTTGCCTTAAAATGAAGATCTGGCTACCTGCAGAATATTATCTTTGACACCAGCCTCTGAAAAACCACACCTGGCAGCACATCCATGGCTATGAGCAGGGTACAAACACCCTGAACAATCAAATTTCCCTACACAGGCAAGGGGGCAGGGGGATGGAGTTTCTCCTGCCTGAGAGACCCCTCTGCAAGGCTGTGTCCCCTACAGCCACCCCAGGATCTCCACCCTAAGGAACTGCTCTTCAGAGCACAGCTTTTCTCCTCGAACAAGCAGCTGTAATTGAAACCCAGTCCAACAGCCTTTTGGACCATGCTCAATTATGAACTCTAACTGTGAAGCAAACCCCAGTGCTTTTTTTTTAATGACCTGAAAGGCACTAAATTAGTAATTTCCTGCACTCCCACTGGCTGTCCTGTGGTTTGCCCAAGCCAGATAAATTGCGAGCCTTTGAGATCCTTTCCCTGGCTTGGCAGGTTCCTTCAGCACAGATCAAAGCAGGGGACCTAATCCTGGAGGGGGATGAGCATCCTCCAGTCTCACAGCTCTATTTCGGGTCATTCTGGTTTCGGTGCCTGACTTTTGATACCAAGGCAATATAAGAAGCAGAGACTGAGCAGTGCTCATATCCATGCTCCTGGGAAGACATGCTTCCCCTTTCCTGCAATCCCCACTCCTAAGGATATTGCAGCAATACCAGCAACAGGTACAGGCTTCAGCTCCAGCTGAACAAGGCACGAGTTAGTGTGCTCAGCTCAGGCTGGCAGAGAGGAAATGCCTTTTATTAACTCAACTAATATCTAGCTGGAAAATAAAAGACAAGCTTTAGGGCACATTCACTTGTCTTTTCTTCCCAGGTATATTTGTTTGTCTAATAAAGGGTGTTATCTCTGCCCACAGGCTTTGGCTTGCTTATGGTGTTAGACCATCGTGGCTACAACAGCCCCAGCCCCTTGGGAAGGCGGCTCTCTTCACATTGGCTCGACCTAACGGGCTTAATCTGAAGCATTTGTCTTGGGGAATACCAGGGGATGACAGGGATTGAAAAGCTGAAAAAGGCAAATGCTGTAACTGTCCTAAAAAAGGAAAATCACAAACCCGCCTGGCTTAACCTCACTTCTCAGAAGACAAGTGGAACAAGCCAACAACCTGTTTCGTAAGTGCCTGCAAGGAGCTGCATCAAGGCTAACACGGATTTGTACCAAATAAGTCACACTGAACCAATCTGATTTCTTTTTGCAAGCAACATAGTAGGCCTTGTGGACAGGAAAGACACAGATGTCATTTATCTCGACTTCAGGAAGACTTTGCCACTGCCTACTTTGACATTCTGATCCTCAAGTGAGACAAAAGACTGAGATAAAACGGGTGAAAGCTGGTAAGACCCAGCTGAATAGCTGTACCCAGAGCTGCCAGCACAGAGAGATGTGTTGTGTGTTACACATACAATTCCTTGGTCTGCAGGGGATCTGGTCAGCGTTTCTGCTAGAGCTTGGGCACTGGGACAGACGGGAAGGCTGCAGGTGTCCAGGAAGGCAGGGCTGAAACTTGAAATGACCTTGGTAGACCGGAGATGTGGCCTGGAAAACCTGCAGGTGATTTAACAGGGACAAACGCAAGATATTGAAAGCGAGCAGGGACAAGTCCCTGCACAAATACAGGATGGTGGGGAAGGAGCGTCCTACCGATAGGGCTGGGGGTAGAGGGACAGCCACCCGGATGGGATCCAGTACTCCTGTGCTGCTGTGAAACACTCGGAGCTGTCCCACCACACAGAAATGGGAGCATTGTGGCCAGGGACGTGAAATGATCCTTGTGTGCTGGGAAAGGCAGCGTGAGAATGGGACCCACAGGATGCCGTGCAGCAAGGACACAGCTCATGGCACACAGTCTGGAGGGTTAAAACAAAAATCCTTGGGGACTTCAGCCCAAGGGGCTGGAGATAAGGATGAGCACACTGCCCAGGTAGGACAGGTCTCTGCGCTGACCAGGACCCTGTGGGGGTGAGGAGCTCAGGCTCTCCCCACATCAGCGGCAGTGGGATCATAAGCAGGAGGTGTGAGCAGGAGACAACAGGGGAAGTTTGCCCTAAGATGGCCCCACACAGTCGGCACCTGGCATCCCATGAACAGTGGACGAATGTGAGGGTAACATCTCCCCTCGGGGAGAGCCTTGGAGCTGCTGTGACTGCAGCTCCCACAGCCAGCAGGGCTGCAAGGCAGCCCCTCTTCTTGGCTTTGCAAAGCTCTTCTCTTCCTTTTCTCCACGAGATAAAAATAATCCTTTTGCGTCAGCTCCATCACCGTGAGCAGCAAGACATTTTATTCATCTACGATTTCTTCTCTTCTCTCATTTAAACAATTCCCCATTGAGCCCATCAAATTAATTTGAGCAAGGGCCATTATTTGGCCTGCCTGGCGGCGCAGGTGTCTCCTTTTCTTTTCTTTCAGAGGGAGCTGGTAGATGGCACGAGCACGTGCTGGGGAGAGGCTTGGCAGGGGCTGTGAGCAGCGCTAGCTGATAAACTCAGCACGACAGTTGTTATCAGGGTCCCAGAGGTTCAGCAGGGCACGGAGGTCTGTAAATCTTTGCACCCAGTCTCAGAAAACACGCACATAAAATCCACAAGCAAGGGGCATCTTACAGCTGTGCTTTTGGGTTGTTTTACAGACATACAGACACACCCAGGAGAGAGCTGCCCTCTGTGTCTCCGCTGGCAGCCTCAGCTCTTTTCAACCCAGGCAGGCTGCTTGGGGAAGAGTGTGGTGGGCTCTGGCAGCAGCCTGAGAGGAGTTACAGGGATACGCCAGGCTGGTCCTTGTAGCCACATCCCTTCCCACTCCAGGTCGTGTCAAATTTCCTGCCCTTGTCACTGCAGCAGATGCCACTGGGCTGGCTCTGCAGGGAAGGACACTGTCCCAGGGGGCCCAGGGACAAGGTATGCAGTATCACAAGCAATGAAAAGCTGAAGAGCTTGAAGAAGAGTAAAAACCCACACTCTCTGAGCTTTGCACTTGCCTCGGGCATTGCCGGGGACAGTGGAGCAATGCAAAAACACGACTGGGCCAGGCCTTGCAAATAAAGGCCAGTGTCCCATTTGATATCCCTGCTGAGTGAGTCCTCAGGTGCTCAGGACACCACACAGCCATAAGCTAGAAAGAATGAGTTACATTTTTCCACCTAAGCTGTGTGACCAGTACAAACAGACCAAATCAACCCCTGTGGAGATGCAGAGCCAACGGGGAGCTGCTCACCTGCATCCCAGGGTTATGCATGCTTCCAGAACATCCAAGGGATGCCAGCTCCTCCCAGCCTGTCCCTTCACCCAACTCTCCTCCTGTGATAGACAACACAGGGAGGCAGGACACATCATCATCTGCTGGGCCCTGGGGGGACAGGGGTTTTCCATCAGCACACCCCAACATCAGCTCCTCTTCTGAGGTATGAGTGCATCAGACGTCTCCCAGATGCACTCAGGAGGAGGGACACATGGAGAAGAGAGGCTGTAGGGAAGCAGATCCATGGTGATTGTAGATACCTCCTGCTCGGACAGCCTGGCTCCTGGAGAGATGAGTGTCCCCACCCCACTTCAAAATGGAGAGGAGCCACATCTCGTCCTAGGAGACAGAGAGGCCAGGTCCAGGACCAGGTCTCCCAGGCCTTTGCACCACGTCCTCATGAAAAGCCATCGCCTTGCCCTTCAAATGCACCCTGCAGCTCAGGGGCTGAGCTCACAAGCTTTCCCCCTCCACACCCCTGCAGCAGAGCCAGTGCTCAGAACCTGCTCAGGGATCTCTGGAGGAAGAGCAGCTCACCCTCAGACGATCTGCAGGATAAGCGTCCATGCTGCTCCCATCAGCAGGCAGCTGTAATCAGTCACTGCAGGGGGCCGAGCACCAAAAGCCTCAGCAGGAGAGGCTGCAGGCTGGCTGGCCTGCTCTCAGACCCAGCCAAGACTGGGAGAATCAGAGCATCCCCAAAAGCCTCCCTCACTGGCACTGCCCAGGGCACACTTTGAGAGCAGCGCGTTCCCACGGGGCTCCAGCTGGCCAGAGCTCGCCCTGCCTTTGTTCCGGAGCTGTCATTCACATAAAGAAGTGGTGATTTCTAAGGATCCCCTGATTTTCCGGTGAGGATTTAAATCATGTGCATGGAAAGGAATCCGCAGAGGAGAGCTAAAGAAAGAAATGTGGAGGAAAGGCGAGCCAAGCAGTCTGAGGGGCTGCCATAACGCTATGCTGTGCCCACTCCTCGGTGCCAAACAGCTTTCTGCAAGGTGTGGGAGAAAGCAGAGGCTCTGAGGAGCTGTGGAAGCTGAACAGGCACATTCAGGCAATTGCAGATCTCCCCAAAAATCCCTTTGAAGATGTGAATCAGGGCTGCTTATTCTCTTGTGTCAGGCATTTCCCAGGGCAGGAAGTGATGTGCTCCTTGGACTGTGGAGGAGCAAAGCCCAGACTGTGAGGGGGTGGTGGGCACTGAAGTACAAACATAATCTGTCCACGAGGAAGAGGACGGAAAGCCTTCACACAAAGCAGTTCTTCTAGCGAGATAACTGTGCCACCATGGAGAAATGCAAGGGAAGGAGTAAAATAAGGCAACACCGAAACCATTTTGCTTGGCCAAATTCAGATTTCAGTTATATCCAGAAAATAGCAAATTCAGAGGAAAGATACCAGATTTATTTCAGGAGAGGAACATTTAGCTCAGTGACTTGATTGTTATTGATCACAAAAAAAAATCCCCCAAGCTCTTTCCCCAGCCTCTCTCCAAACCCCTGGCATTGCAACAAGAAGCAGCCTTACATCACTTTCAAACATGGGCAACCTTTTTGTTATACAGATCTTCAAAGGAGAAACTAGTAAGTCAATGCCAGTCCCAGCCAATGTGCAGTATCCCCCAGGCAGCACTTCAGCATCTCACAGGATGAGACTTGCACTTTAGAAATAATTCAGAAGTACTATTGAATTTTCTTAAAACGGGACATTTTCTTGCTCCAATTGCCAGTGTTTCCATTTCACATACTAAACACGCTTCATCCTGAGCACTGAGAATTGACTTCAGCTTAAAATAACCCGTAAATACGCTGATGTCTCTCCTCTCTCCCCCACCTGCCAAAGAGAGAGGTCACAGAAAGTGACATTACACAACAAAAATAAGGTTGGAGATGCATGGCCATGAACAGTAAAAAGAAGAAGACCCCCCATCTCTTTGACCTTGGGGTTCAGCAATCCTGCTGTTACACAGAGCTCTTTCCTCTTTTCACATACTTTGATGCAAGCCAAAAGTTATTTCACTGAAAATAAAGAAAAATAGTTCAACAACAGAAGATTCAAGCCCCTTAGGTCTACTGCTGGCTTGTTTGGGCTAGCTCTCCAGGCCGTGCTGGTGTCTGAGGTTGCGATGTGTCTGTCCAGGATCCAAAACTCTTTTTACCTGTGATGTAACACTCCCAGACAGCTGGATTTGTGCCATACAGCTACTCTCCTGTGCAAAGTGGATATGTTCAGGGTCTCCAGACAGGTATATATCCAAAGGCTTTTGATTCTGTGGACTTCAAGTTGTGAGTCATAGGTTTGTGTAGCAAAACGGCCACAGGACACAAACAACGTTGCTCACACACTGAGAAGTTGCACACAAGCAGTGTGCAAGACTCTTGCTATCCTCAGTGTGTGCTAGGGCCAGCATGCATTACCCTTGGGGACTGCCACAGCTTCCTTATGGAGAGCCCTGACCCCCTCCCAGGGACAGTGCATGTGTAGCTCGTGGCCACAGCACCCCAGTCCCTCACAGCCTGCAGGGTACCAGAGGCCTGGGGCATCCCTGTGGCACCCTGGGAGACTGAGCCACCAGAAGATAAGGGTTTTACAGGAGCAAGTTCCAGATCCAAAGCAGACTGGTACCTACTCAATCAGTGAGATGCTGTGCCTTGCTGCCAAAACCATCTGTCCTTAAATGGCCCATGCAGGCGACGCAGACAGCTGTGAAAGGGCAGAAGTAGGGTTTTGCAAGTCCCTGGATCCACCTTGCAGTGCTCAGCTCTTCCCCTAGCAGTACAGAGAGCAGCTATCAGCGACTAGCCTAAATAACAGAGGAAGAACTGAAAGGAAATCAAAAAGCATTTACGGACCTCAGAGGAAGCAAAGCCATCAAGCTGCAGGTCAGTTTTTTATGAGATTCGAGCTTATTTGTGTGTGCCCCCATATCAGGGGGCCAAACTGCATCTGGAGGCAGCAGTCCTGATGTAGGCAAGGCACAGCAGTGCTCAGGTGCCGAATTCCTCCGGCACTGCTTGAGCTCTGTGCTCTTGGGCTACTGCACAATTAGCCAGCCCTGAAGAGACACAAGGAAATCCTGCTGCCACTCAGGCTGCACAGAAGCGGCTGCATGAATGTCAATGACAGAGGAGCATTTGCATGAGAACGGCAGGACTGGGAATAACACCACTAGAAGAACAAGACTCATGAACCATTTGGAAAGGGGAGGTGAGCACTCTTCTTTCAGACAGAATGATAACGCTTCAAAGCTGCCGAAGTAAAAACTGTGGGGACAAAGTGTACTTTCCCTAGTGCTAAACCACTAGCCAGTCCAGGACTGATGTGACCTTGGAGGGTGCACCTAATCTATTACTCCTTCCTGTAAATACAGGCAGTCCCACAGGCAGATGGGTTGCACATCCGAGGACAGAAGGGAGGGAGTTTCTGTTCCTCTCCCTGTGCCTGTTGGTTCATCCCCCAACAGCTACTGAGGCCCCAGGAGATAGCGATGGAGGCAGTGCTGATAGGGATAGGCTGAAGAAGAGATTTCAGACACTCTCCTAATGGATATTGGCTGGTGTGACAAGGCGCATGGCATATGCTCATGGACAGGAAGGCTCAGTCACCCTGTGTACCCTCGCCTGTCCCAGCACCACCAGCTGCTCACACACACCTGGCATTGGACCCACGCGTGTGCCCGCAGCTCCTGCCCTGCACACAGCCCTGCTGCCACATCCTGGGGCGAGCGAGCAGCTCTGCTCCCCTGCCCACTCACCCACACTGCCCAGACCCCGTCAGCCAGCAACTGCGGTCTGGGAGCAACCCGATTGTCCCTGAGGGACAGAGAAAGAGGTGACTTGCATGTGTAGAAACCAGTAGCAGGAACAGAGACTTAGATAATCATCCTAGATAATCCAAGATAAATATCCAAGATGAGCATCGGACCAAGAGGCTGGCTGCTTCCCTAGCCGCAAGCCTGGGTACTGTCCAAGAACTTTTCCTTAGCCTCAGCAAATGCTGTATCTTAACCTTTCTTTGACCCGCCTTCTTGTCTTCTCCCACTCCGCTGAGCTCTCCCAACATTTCTAAAAACACTTTACATTTTTTTGATTCTCTCCTGTTTGCCTTTGGCCTCGATGGGTTGTGCCTGGCTATTTTAGCAGTGTTTTTTTTAAAAAAACAAACCAAGGCCCACAAGCAACTACATTCTTCTGACTGTGATGACAAAATGCTTTAATTTCTTTTCGGGAACGAAACCTGAAAGGCTTACTAATTAAACAGCTCTGCCCCAAACCGATTCTACTTCCAGCAATGCTTCCCTCGGGTGAACTCCACCACCAAGGTTGTTACAAATTAGGAACAATATTTTATTAGTTAAACAATTCTTGCCTAACGACTGCTGCAATGTTTAAGGAGCACTTGGAGTCCAAAAGTGGCCTGGATGACAGCAGAGAGCCACTTGTTCTTAGTGCTGCTTCTTAAAATACTGCAAGAATTTCTGCTCCACCCCTGAGCTCTCGGCAGAAGGATCCAAACCAGCTTCACCAAGACTCTCCAGGAAGCAAAATATCTGTTGTCATGAGCCTTCTGCCCAAGCAGGGGGGTTGCTTGGGGAGATGCATGCTCGGCATGCCAAGTGTGGGACAGTGCTGCTGGCAGCTTGATTGCAAACCCACCTCCGGCAAGCTTTGCCCTCTGCTTTGTGGCTCCTCATCCCACAAGGTTTGGGTTCAATCCTCTTTGACCCTAAACTCCAGGCTCTCCAGGTTCTTGGAGCTGGTGCTTAGCACTTGCGTAGTGTGTTCCCAGAGGGCTCTCCAGGGCCTCACACTATCTAGGGACAAGAGCAATAGGCACAGAAAGCCTTTGCCGGGCTCACACCCCATGGAAATACAGCTCTCTGCCTCAAGGCATTGAGAAGTCCTTGTCCCCAGAGACCTCAGCCTGTGGGGCTAGGGAAGGCTCCAGTCCCCAAACCACCAGGGTGAGGATGCAAGGATACCTGCTCTGCTTGGCATGAGCAGACTCCTTACCCAGCGTGTGCACAGATGTGCCCCCAGCACAAGTGCCTGGTAGGTGGCAGAGTCCCTGTCTCCAGCTTCCTCTCAACATCAAGGGCATCTGTTCCTGTGTGCCACTAAATGATTCAGGAGGCCAAAACTCACAGGGAGTTGTAGGCATTTTTCTGAAGCCGTTACTCTCTGTCTTGGTGAAAAGTCACTTCTGAAAATGCTACCTGAGTGCTCTCAAAGCGTTCTCCTGTTGGTTTATTTCTGCCAAGTGCTCATAAACAGGGCTGTGATACTGCTGCTGACAGCAAAACTTGGACTATTAAATAACAGTCCTTAAAGATTCCAAAGTGTTTTACAAACATGAACTAATTAAGCTGCAGATCAACCCTGAGAATTATTTTCACAGCTCTTGAACCTCCCCTTACATCTCAAGGACATGAACAGAGAAATGAACCAAGGTCTGATGAGAACCCAGGAGTCCTGATTCTCCTGATTTCCACTAATCCACCCCACCAGCTTTAACTAACAGGCAAACCAGAATAAATTCAGAGCTGCTGAAATCCCACTGGGATGAAATTAGCTCAGTCTCCCTCTGTGAGCCCTACCCTGGAAGCCCAGCAGCAGCCAAGGAATCTGCAGAACATGGAGCAGACAGCACCACGTCTATTTTTAGGGGAAGAAAGAGGATTGGGAATGACATGTGGCTATTAAGAGCTCTCTCTAAAAAGGGTGATTAGTCTGCTAGTCATACCTGTCAAAAGCAGCTGTCCCAGCTGTGTGGGAAGCTGGCAGAGAAGCTTCACTAGGCAAACCCCTGTGACACTGGTGTGAAACAGAGAGACTGTGGGACCTGGATGAGCCCACAGCTGCCCTGTCCCATTGGCACGCCTGAGCTCTGCCAGGCCTCAGCAGGACCTTCCCATCTCTACAGGAGCTGATGGAAACAAGACTGGGCAGCTGAGCTAGCATATGCTTTGTTTGATGCAAAGGCCACAGCTTCCAGGATGGAAGCACCATCCACGGCTTCGCCTGGGTTTCAGGCAGGTTTCCCCCCAGGGCTCTGCAGGGATCAAGTGATGGAGAGACCAGACAGGGGTACCCACGGTATTGACCCAGACACACACTGGTTTCTCTATGTGCAAGGAGACAACCAGGATGCAAGGACCCTCTGCACTTTTAAAAACATACGGATATTCTGCTCCTGTTAACTTGGCCCTGGGGACTCCCAGAAAAGAGGGAGAAGTTAAGACATTTTACAGAGGAAAGCGGACTGCACAGGGTACGGGCTTAAAGAGCGCACTGATTTGATCTTCAAAGGAGCTGGGATCAACACTCTGAAAGTGCGTCTGGATCCCCACAGCGAGATGATACTCATGCAAGTACAGCTGGAGGTTTGCAGCTAAGGACATGGAGGTTGGCGCTGGCACAGTGAGGAGGTGGACAGGAGGGTGCAGCGGATGGCGCTGCCTGTTCTGCCAGGGCTTGACCCCCCTCTTTTATAACACCCTCTGACAGCTGCTGAGCATCCTCACTGCAGGGCCCCGGTCACCATCAGTTGGCGTGGCAGATGCCACATTGGCCACAAAGATGGGCCCAGCGACTCTATCCACTCTCTTGTCCACTTACAGCACAGAAAAACTGATGAACTGGCTGGGAGAAGAGCTGGCTGTAGCCAGGGTACCTGCACACACCACCAGCTATGCCTGAACATCCCTTCTCTTTCTCCACATGTGGAGGAAACATTTAATTCAGTGTTTAGTGTCCCTTCAAGCCTAACCAGGCAAGTGGAAGACAGATAGCTTAATAATATCAGAGCAGCAGAGTCCATTTCCATCCCATTTATACATTGCCTGGGATATGGTACCTATTGCTTTAGGGTCAGCAGCAGGTGATTGTGCCACTCCTGAACTCAGCTTAAACTGCTTTGTCAAGAACATGCAATTTCCCTTCCAGAAAGTTTGCAAAGGGGAAGGATCTTAAGAGACAGCAGCATTCGTACCTGTGTGGAGGGCTGCTGCTGGCCACCAGGAGTGGAGACATTCAAATTCATTTTGACCCATGGCAGAGCATTGCTGGGTGCTGCTCACCCCACAGCTGGGTGTGTGGAGGAGAGCAGCCACATTTCTGTGTGCAACCCATCTCCACTGGTGAACCCTTGTGAAACCAGGGCCAGCGGCAGACATGATGCTCACCAGGAAGGACTTGTAAATCAACTGGGAAACTTGTCCCAAGTCAGGCTGAAGGCAGCCCTGACAGCTCAGATTGTATCCGGCTGTGGTTTTGATGGAAATATAAAAGCATGAATATTATGAGACGCTATCCTCCACAACTCCTGTACCCCCTAAGAAACCACCACATGGCTGTGTTTTCTACGCTCTCTCAGCACAGGGAAGATTTGCATTTCCAGTGGTGTCCATCAGGAGGGACTTTTTTAAAATCAGTCAGAACACTCAGGACTGACACCAGGGATGATCAGTTTCCTGCCAAAGACCTTGCTTAACGCAGTTGGCTGGTAGAGTATATAAAAACCTTTGTGGGTATATAAATAAAAAATGATCACCATGACATATTGCTTTCTGGGATCAATTCTAAAAAGCCTGAAACTGAAAAAGCTCCATTAAACAAGGGACAACTGGTTGTGAGAATTACTTGAGCTCAGAAATGATGCTGCATTTACAACAATACAGTTCCTGTCTGGATGAAGCCCATAAAGTATAATAAAGGAACCGTGCAGGAGAGGTTCAGCATCCTGCAGGACTGGCACTCATGGATGGGTGGGAAAAGGGGCTTCACCGACTCACAGAGGCATCTGCATCTCATTGCTGTCACTTGAGAAAAGCATCCCATGTCTCCTCGCTGATTTAAGGTAGTACTTGCTCATTTACAGTACACAGTGACACAATGGTCAGGGCACAGGCTCTGATGATCCAGAAATACAAGAAGACAGACAGCATGGGCTCTATGGGAGGACTTGGGAAGGAGTTGGGATCACCTTTACTCAGTTTCAAGGAGCTTTGCAAATAAAACCCAAACTTCAGAAAAGATGTGAGCTTTGGGAAACATATGAACCTCTGCAGAGTTTTTGGGTTTGCCTGGAACACTGTAAGAAAGTGGCTTCTCACCTGCAATAATCCCACGGAGAGCAAACCTTCTTTCCACCACTCCCTGCTCCTGCCCAGGAGCTAACTGAGCCTTCTTACTCTGACAGGAACAGAAGCAGGGATCTGACATCCCAGACATCCTGCTTGAAAGGCTTGGGGTCTTAAGCATTGCACAGAGACAGGACAGTGAAGAGGCATGAAGAGACCTGCTGAAGTTCAGTGCCTCAGTGGTCCTTACCTTGGGCATCTTACGCAGATTGGGAGAGAGCTTCAAGCAGGTGATGTGGCCTCTCTCATCTCCAATGATGACAACAGGGTACACAGGGTTAAACTGGATATGGGTTATTTTATTTTTCTTCTTGGCCACCACTACCTGGGTGCATAGAGCTTCATACTTATTAATGCTCAGATCAAACACATGGGCCTGGAAAACAAAAAGACAAAGAACACAAAGGGGTTAATCAGGCAAGAACATCCCTCAGCAGAACGATGCCTGGAGAAATTGCAGAGAGAAAGGGTCCTAAGGAAAGGCAGCTTCAGCACACAATTACTATCCACCTTCAGAGGCTTTGTCCTCTTTTAAGAAAGTGATGTGCAGAAGCTGCCTGCTGGTTTTGAGGGACTGTCCCCCTCCTGCAGGGACTCACGGAGTAAGGACCTGTTCCCTGATGTGGGTGCAAGCTCTTCCCAAGACCATGGCAAGGCTCTAGCTGATCTGGACTGGAAAAGGCTCAGAGCTGGCATTGCTAATCCCACAGGTCTTAATCCCCCTTCCCAGTGTTGCTAGTAATGAGACAACCAGGTGTTAAAATGCAGTCTAACACAGATTGATGCACCAAGTGGGAAATGTTGTCAGAAGCACTGATTACCCTTTATTGCAGAACTTTCTAACATCTCCAGCTTAATAATAACATTAAAGAATCAAATCAGCAATTAATAGGGAAATTATGGGAACATGGACAGTACAATTAAGGATGTACCCTGTAGTAAAGCAAGGGAAGTACAGGCAAACGCACAGCACAGACCAGTTTGGTGCTGTCAGTCCTCTCCGGTCCAGGTGCTGTGGATGCTGTGCCAAAATAGACGTCCTTCTCCCATGGCACTGACAGGTAAAGGTTGGCCAAGCATGAGAGGCAAGGATGGAGGGAGGCAGACCCGAAGCCTTGCTCAAGTTGGATTCCCACCGGCACGGACCTCAGATCTACGGCACTAATAATCAGTGACAGACCTGCCACATCGCTAACTGCACGGTAATGCATGTTTCGCCACGAATCCAGTGGGAAGAGTGGAAGTTACTCAAGAGAATGTGTTAACCTAACATTGTCTCCCAATTATTGCAATTAGCTCCTGTCATCGCTACAGCCTGCAAAGGCTAATAAAACACGACGTTCCTTTCTTCCCTGGTGCTGAAGTGAGCACTCTCCAGCATGCTGGACTCCCACCTTGAATCTATCATGCACATCCTTCAGCTTCATGTTTTTTTCCCCTTTTTTGTCTTCAGAAAAGCTAAAGAAGGGGTTATTTTATGCTAACAAGTACAGTGGGAATAGGGGGGAAATAAGGACTGAACTACTTGTGTATCTCCTGCCAGCTGTATCTTGTTTACCAGCACTTAGCAGCCAGATGAGATGTATTATTTCAATGTTGTGGCCATGCCCACAATTTGAATCTAGGAATTATCTGAAATCTGACAGCAGTACACTATAAAAGCTTATTCCGAAGAGTGTGAAAGGTTTTGTATCAAATCACTAAATGTGCTTTCTCATCACACACCAAGGTGGTGAATTTATCTGAATCTGTGTACTGCAAAGAGCTGGGCAAGCTGCAAGAGCACAGATACCAAACAGTCTCACATGCCGCTGTGTCTTCATAGCCGTTTGTGATATACTTGGGCTGGGCTGTGGAATCAAGCAAAGGTTTTTCAGGTGCAGAAAACAAGATGAGGAAAAGTCCCTTCATGCTGGAGTAAAATAAGACTTTTCCAGACATAGAGGAGCTTGGGAAGTAGAGAGTATTCTCAGACATGTTTTAGAGAAATCCATGACAGTTTGTAACTCAAGAAGGGAATCCAAAGCATCAGCCACAGATAAGGATCTGCAGTTTGGAGAGCCCTTCCCTGTGCCCCGTCATCAAAAGAATAGCTGGAAAAAAGATGTCAGACTGATCCACCCAAAATATCAGATGCCAGAGCTAAATTCTGAATCTCAACCTGAAACTCGAGGTCCCACACTCCAGCCAAAGTAATCCCAATTTCCTTCCTCTAGGCATCAAAAAGAGTTTCTGTCCTGCCTTGTATTTATGCCTGCTGTCTTACTGTCTCCGAAAAGGAACAAGCTCTCTTTTAAGCACATCAGCCCCCCATGACCCACACTCGCTGAAGGCTTAATTGCTTGCCTTCACAGAACACATCTTTATTAATTTAAGGATGTGATTCACCTCTCCCCCCAATGGCACAAGCTCGAATGCTAACTAACCTGAAAGCCCAGGAAACACCCCTTGCTTGAGTAGCATCGATTAATCTAGAAAAACAAAGGCAGCATGGAGTCAGCGGCCAGGTTTTGTTTCAGCAGCGAGGTCTGCACTGCTGCTTTACAAGGCTGTCAGTGTATCACACCTGCACACCACAGCCGGCAGTGCAGTGTAGCAAAGATGGCATTGTCTGAAGGCTCAGCTGGGGGGTGCTGAGCAATGCAAATTACTGTGGGCGAGGCTGTTTTTCAAAAATGCCACCGACAGCCCAGACAAGCAGAATGCCTGGGACAAGAACTCGAAACCATCAGCAGTGTGGAGAAGGTCAAAAGCAAACAAGTTTATGAATGTTCCTACTATAAAGCTCCTCTTTTATGAGCTTCTAAACAAATAGGCTTGTTTTCTTTTGCCAAGGGAATCATGGAAAAGAACAAACTATTCCAGTTCTCCAGCTGGAAACAACAGCCTCATATCAGCTGGCAGACACTCCAGATGGAGGGGTGGGCCACAGGCATTAGGAAGGACTTCAGAGGCTTTGATTTAGAGCTTACAGGCACTCTCAGGGGAGGGGAAAATGGGGTCAGACCAACACTGTGCCTTGGGAGTATCCTAAAAGAGGCATGGGGCTTTGCACAGCACTTGAAGCAGCCTCGTGCTGCTTCAAAGAGCTGACCGGCACCATCTGCAGATCTGCCCGGGGTTTGGGGCAGGGCTTTCTGCCCCAAGAACAGGAGACTGAAATCCTGCAGCTCTCCTTGAGGGTCCTAGTCCCAGAAGCTGCCCAGCTGGCTCAGGTCATGGAATTAAGGAATACGGATCAGGCTCCAGTTGGATTTCCCATCTCAGAGATTCACCAGCAGCACACAGCTTCTCTCCATCCCACCACCCCAGTGGCCTTCACCCCCCCAGACTACAGATCACTGCTTACCTGCAAAGACAGCCCTCAGGGCTCACAAGATGAGCCCTCTCTGGGTACCTGACCCCAACAAGTGCCACCTGACCCTGAGCATGACTCCAGCATCAGACCCAAGGGGATGAGAGCTGTCCCCCAGATGCTGTCAGGCAGCTGGTGCCAACTGGCTTTTCTGACGAGGGCTGATGTTTGTGTAATTTCCACATGTGGCAGAGAAGTGTATTTGCATAATCACTTACATACAGCGTGTCACATCATCGTGGACTCCTACAGCTCACAGGGCAGATGCTTCTACCCATCTGGCCCCCAGTTCCTCTCTCAGTACCACAGCATCGCCCAGGCTTGCATCTCCAGCAACGCAGGAAGGCAGCGATGCTTAACAGCACGTGACATTTCATAGTTCAATGAATCCATGGGAAATAGAGCAATTTGCTCATGGTCCCAGAAGCGGAAAGTGTAACTTTGATGGGAAGACAGCACATAACGACGTGCCAGCGCAGTGCCTGTGCTGGGACAGCAGCTTGGGTTTTAATGGTACTGATAACTACGTAGGAACAAAAAGCACCTCAAAATTGTATCCTTGTTAGTGATTACAAACCAGTGATGGGCAACCTGCACTTATCCAGGAACAGCTTAGAAAATCCAGCGTGGAGGTTTCAAACCCCTGATTTGCAGCCCTTGAAAAGTGTTTCCACTGTGGTGCATGTCCCCAGAGGCAGCTGGAGCCTCCTGACAATAAAGTTGTTTTTCTCTGACACCTCCTGCAGATCCTGCAGAAGCAAGCCAGGGACCTGCAGGGTCTGCAGCCCTGCTGCTTGCAGACCACAGCAGACACCTTAATTCGTTCTGTTAGGCATTGAAATAATGGGAAAGGGCTTTTCAGTCAACAACCACCAAAGGAAACCTGGAGTCCCAATCCCAAAGTGCCCGACAGTTTGATGCCAGGCAGATGTTCAAAGCAAACTTCTCCTTGAAGGAAAGACAGTAACTCTGATAAGCCAGTAGCCCCCGAAGATGAGCACTGAAGTTTAGCAGATGCCCAGTTGTCTCTGAGATGGGATCAGGTGGATCCTGCAGCCTTTGTCAGATGCTTTTTATTCAATAAGAACATTTTAAAATTACCATCAGGGTAACGACAGAGCCTCCATGGTACTGGCAATAATGGCTGTAACTGCTATGTTACAGTTGCAGAAAATATTTGACACAAACGAGCAGCTTTGATGCCTGACTCTCAAACAGCTGGAGGAGAAGTTCAGCTCAGTTGCATCCAGAATCATGCAAATACATCTCACCTCCAGAGACTCCCCAGTAAGGCTCCTCATGGCCCCTCTGTAAGCTTGGCACAGTGCAAATCCAAGGCTATTAATGTATCTCCAGCATCAAACCATGCTCAGCGTTTTGAGCACTTCACTTCTCCCCACCTGCTCTGCAAGCTGCATTTTCAGCCTGAAAGCCAGCCCGAGCTCTCCTCTGCCCAGCAGCTTCCAGCAGCTCCAAGGAGACTTGCAGCCCTCTGTCCTTATGCTCTGCTGTCCCCCCCGTCCTGCAGCACAGCAGCAGGGAAGGAAATGTCAGCGGACCCAGGGGCAAGCTGCACCCTCCAAGCAGCACCACACAAAAGCATGTGTGTAGAGCTCTCCAAGCTCTCTGCCAGCAGGAGAAACAACTTGACATTTGTGGACCACGAGGATGAGAACCCAAGAGCTACCTTGACCTACTCTGCTTTTACTGCATGCCTCAAGCACAAGCTGGGGCTGCAGTGGATGCAGCCTTTGCTGTCCTTTTCTCCTGGGTTTACAAGCCTTCATCCCCCATCACTGGTCTGGACAATGCCCCCATGCTCAAAAACAACCTGGCAGGAACCAGAACCAAGGCTGGGGGAAATATATGGATGTGTGTAAGAACAAAGCAGATGTACCTGGTAACTTGGCAACAAAGAATAAAATCAGTGCAAGAGCAAAAGGTGAGGGGTGATTTAATATCATTCTGCCCTTTACCAGCTGACATCTCTTTCTTTGGTTGGCTTTCACTGTCTGTGTGATGGATTTCCCTCATTTTCTTGACTGAATCATGATACCTCTTCCATTAGCCAACTCCGCAGGTGATTTGTTTCAAATTCTCAAGTAATATATTTAACAAGTTGGCAGGTCACCCCCAACCCTTGTCAAGCACCGGTGCATCCTACAGGCACTGGGCAGGCAGGGCAGCCCCAGCCTGCATCAAGGCCAAGCTGCCATGTGCTGGAGGACTTACTTTATGCCATTGCTACAGTCCCACTGCAGCCAGGTTAGTCTGGGGAGCAGCTCCAGTACAGTTAATTTTCTCTAGGAAGACATTTTCAAGTTACATGCGTAATTTGAACGGGCTGTAAGACATCCAACGCATGGGGCAGGCAGGGGCTCTGCAGGAGGAAAGGGGACCTGGCTCAGAAAACCTTCATTGCCTCCCTGTTTCTGCAAGGATGACACAGGAATGCTGATCCTCTGCTGCCTGACACCAGCACCAGGCAGACCTACAAACACACGGGTGCTCACTGCACTGTCATGCTAGTGGAGCAGGACTGACCCCAGCTCTGTTACAGGCATGTTCAGAGGTAGCTTCGAGCTCAGGAGGATGAGCAGGAGTCCAGGAAAGCCACTGCTTGGGTCCAGCCAGGTGGCTGCATGCCCTGGGGTGCAGGAGAGGACCAAGAGCATCCCTCAGCCCTGCAGCATCTCTGCCCTGCAGCATCTCCGCCTGCTGCTCCGAAGCGTGCAACACAGCAGGGAAGAGAGGGTCTGTGCCACCTGGCTTAACATGGGGGCGGAGGGGAGGGCTTCACTGTAGGGCTGCATCTCTCTGCTCTTCCTCATTCACTAAGAACTGGGTCGCTCACAATTTGACAAGGTAGGAAAACAGCCTCAGCCTCAGCTGATTTGACTCAGCTCCCACAAGTCAGTAAGAAACCGAAGCCTCAGCATGCGGAAGAGCTGTTATTCATTCAGACAGGCTGAGGACCATTTAACCTCCACAGAAAACCCTGTCACATTGTTTTACAAGGAAGTGCTTGTTTATCTGAGCTAATTTTCCTGTCAGTCACCACTTCCTGCCAACCAGCTCTGCTCTGGCAGTCTCAGTGATCAGGGTAATCTTCTTCATGTCTTGGTCCTGCACACTCCTGAAAGCTGTTATCTGGTGCTAAATGGCTGATACATGCTACCCCAGAGCTGGCTGCACTTCAGTTTGGTGTAATATGATTTTCTTGTGTTGCCCATGACTCTTTTATTTTTTTCTCTTTAACATTAATAGCATGCTTTGGAATGAATCACAAACTGAGCTAATGTTTCTCACACCTCCTCACAAAGCCTCCTTTTGCTCTTCATTTTTATACCAAATTTGTTACTTTTCTCATCACTTCTGAAAGGTGAAAGCCAAACAGAGAAACTAATCTGCACTGAACTCGTGTGATGCTAGGCTGATAAGAGCAACCAGACCTCTGCACTATGCTGCAATCCCTTCTGTAACACCAGGGATGACCCCTCTTTAAAGACCAGCACCCAAAGCCCAGCCTGAGCCTTGCTCGTGTTTATGGGGTGACTGCCCCTGCATCTGCCAGGGTCTGACTCAGAAGCACAGCTGTGGTGTTGGTGAGAGCACAGCAGCGTGGTCAGCCCCGGCCCCAGCCTGCCTCATGGTCCTGCTGCTTCCCCAGTGAGTGCTCATTTCCCCCTGCACATTTGGTTTGCGTTTTTATTGAGTTTTATCTCATTCATTGCAAATTGCTGCTGAGGTTGTCGAGCTCATTTACAGTTCCAGTTCTGGCACCAAAGCACTTTTAAGTCCTGCCCACTTAGTCCCACCACAATTACTGCTGAGTTTCAGCGCCAGCCCTGCCCCTGAAGCATCCTTAGCAGTGCTGCACACTACTGAGAATGATTTCCATTGTGCCACTTCCACCTTCTCACCTGCCTTGTAGTTTCCTTATAGGCTTGTGCCAGCAGCATTCCTGAAGTCACCCTGAATAGATGAATTACTGTCTCCTTCCTCTGATCTACCAGGCCTGTCAGTTCTAAAAACTGTTTTAGATCAGCTTTATGTGATACGGCATTACTAAAGCCTTACTAGACTGGCTGTTCTTTGATCTGCCAGTGCTTATGAATAGATCATTCAATTACTTGTCCCAGAGTCTTTCTGGATAGCACATTTAGGCTGCCTACTCTCTCCTGCCTTGTTATGATCTTGAGAGTGGGCAAAAAGTCTTTCCTTCTGTCCTCTGTGACACTTCCCTACTGTACCAGCCCAAATCAAATACCTGAACGGTGAAGAACTGCAAGGCTGTTTCAATCAATTCCTTACATGCCCTGGGGCAAATCTGCCAGGGCTCTGCTACACAAACACATCCCAGTTGTGCCAGTCCTCTGGCTCTCTTCCTACCATTGCCCACTGCCCAGCCCCCAGTGTCAGGCTGGAACTACCTCCTCTTCATCTAGGATCAGGCTCCATCTCTTCCCATATTGGCAAGGGTCCTGGCTACATCCCCGTGGAGAGTCAGGTGCTGGGTGCTGGGATGCATGCAAAGGCAGGCAGAGGCACAAGCAGGGGCAGCACAGAGTCTGAAGGGGGAAGCGGTCACATCTCTCTGCCACTTGCAGTCCCGCAGCAAGCCAGCAAAGCTATTCATAAGACAGGTGTCAGACAGACATGTCAGACAGACATTGTCATGACAGACAACTGTCATGGTTTGGAGACTGGCATTTAAAAAGAACCAGCACAGATTTCAGGTTTTTATAAAATGGCAAGCAACAAACATCAAGGTTCAGGAGCTGCTGTCTCTGTATGGGAGGAAGGAGCAGACAAATGGGGAGCTCTCAGTGGCCCTAATGCCAGTCACCCCCACTTGCAAATTCAAACCTAAATGAGGGGCAATTCCCAGTGGCAGCTGATAGCAAAGAGCAGAAAAGCATCGAGGAGCAGTTTGCTAAACTCTTTCAGATATTCCTGATGGGCTCAGTGCCCCCAGTAGGTTTTCACACAAAGTCAAACAGGTTAATCAAAGAAATCTTTGGAGATGCTGCCCAAGCCATTTGTTCACACACGTTTGTTCACACATTCATACAAGCAGAAAAGGGCAAAGTTGGTTCCTGTGTGGCTGAATGAAATAGTTAGTCTCAGCAGGTAGGTTTTGTTAAAATGTTATATTTCATATGCTGACAGATTAATAGCTCTAGTAATGAAAACCTGGCCTGGGAGCATCTGCGTAAGAAATATTCCATGCAAAGCCACTGATAAAGGTTTAAATTCATCACTCTGACTTTTCATTGAAACCAACTACTGTGCTCACAAAATCACCTCACCTGCCACCCAGTTGCTATGGGACACAAGGCAGTGAGCAGCAGTGTCCTGAGCCGGCTGATGCATCTTTAGGTTTGGAGCCCACCTCAACACCCTATGGAAGCCTGGGAGCTGTGGCAGGATAGAGGTGAGGACCCAGACCCTGCACAAACACACAACGGTCTTCTGGACTAAGAGAAGCTGCTGTGGGAGAGAAATCCCAGGGCACAGAGAGCCTGGTGGCTGCGGGAAGAGAAGGAATGACAGTCTGGCTGGCTTGCAGTAAGTGGAAAGCAGCATTAATCTCAGGGACTCTGTCCATCTACCTCTCTGAGCTTTGACATGTCACCAACCCTTGTTTAAAAGCAAACATGAGTCTGCCCAGCAGTCCACATCAATCTCAAAGATTCAGCAGGGAATAAGAAAGAGCCTTTTAGGGTTTGTGGTAAAAGAAAATGAGCAGTTTTACTCAAAAACAACCACTTTGCTGTGAATGCAATTTAGAAGCCATTTTAAGAAAGTCCCTGCCCACTTCAGTTTGCTCAAAGGTCCTTCTGTGTGATGGCAAAGCGACCTATACTCATTTAGTGTTTTCACACACCAGCAATTGCCCAGCCCTGCAAGGACAGCAGCAGTCCCCAGAGCACAGGTGGACCCACAGACTCCTGCAGAAGGACAGGAGGAAAGACTTGGATGTGGCAGGGACATCTGCAGCATCAGGAGCTCACAGTCCTGACCCTCCTGGGCAAAAGTAGTGAGCGACGCCGAGAGGTCTGCCAGCATACCTGATTCGTGCCCCACAAGGAGAGGCAGGATTAGGTCCAAAATACCCTCTGAAATATTTGCAAATCTGAAAGGTTTAGCAAGCCTCTTATCTGCAAAGTCACTCAAGCTTTTAAAGACAGAGATTGGCTTCCAGTCAATGTTAAATGGTCAGCAAGTCTCTGGGAATTGTTCTATAAAGGCATGCACGTGGCAGTGCTAAACTGGTGTTTCTCACCTAGCTGGGAAAGAACGCGTATCAAGACACAGACACTTCTTCAGCATCTTATCCTGTAACATACAACAGAAACCTGGTCTTCAAGACTCCTCATACAAAACAGTTGTCCAGTAAAATGTGCTTATATAAGCAGGAAAGGGCACGCCTGCTTCCTGAGCAGCACAAAGCATTAGCTAGTATCCTGAAAGTCATCTCAAGTATTTCATATCTTGAAAGGTCAACAGCTTCACTAATGGGGGAAGAGTCCTGGAGCCCTGGAGCATATGTCTGCCCTGCTTTCTCTGCAGTGTGTGCACTCAGATGGCTTTTATCTAGAAGCTATCAATATTTACTAAGGGCAGCTATAACATCACCCTGCTCTTGCTGCATTAGTCATGAAGGACACAAACCACAAAAACATAATGGCAAATGGTCTTGTACTTAATGCATGCTCCTAAGTCACCTGCTGTTAAGCTCCTGGGATCATCCTTCTCACACAAGGACATTTCATAGTGTCACAGAGTTACAAGACAATTCAGGCTGGAAGAGACCCCCAGAAGGCTCTAAGTCCAAATTCTTGCCCAAAGCAGGGTAAGCTCTGAGGTCAGGTGTGGCTGCTCAGGGCTCCACCAAGTCTGGTCTTGAAGACCACCACAGAGAGATGGTACAACCTCTCTGAGTAAGATGTTGCACTACTTGACTGACTTCATGATGGAAAAGTTTTTCCTTACATCCAGTCTGAAGCTTTATTGTTTCAATTCATTTCGGCTGTTGTCACAGAATCACAGAACCATAGAAAGGGTTGGGTTGGAAGGGACCTTAAAGACCATCTAGCTCCAGCCCCCTGCCATGGGCAGGGACCCCTCCCAGCAGCCCAGGCTGCCCAAAGCCCCATCCAGCCTGGCCTTGGGCACTGCCAGGGATGGGGCAGCCACAGCTTCTCTGGGCAGCCTGGGCCAGGGCCTCACCACCCTCTGAGCGAAGAATTCCTTTCTAATACCTAACCTCAGATGTGTCTCATTGTCCCTTCATGCATTGCTGTGAAGACCCTGGCTCTAACTTCTTGACGACCTCCTTGTAGGCATTGTCAGGCTGCTATTAGGTCCCTGCAAAGCCATCCTTTTTCCAGACCCACCAAGCACAGCTGGACAGCGCCATTACAGTCATTGCATGGGGCAGCTGTGGCCTCCAGCCCGGGATCCAGACATCTGGGAACACTTGTGACAGGGGTGTCTGGCTTTTTTAACAGGCATAACAATTCATGCATGAATTCAGCATAAGAAAACATCCACATGCCCAGAGTGTGCCAGACTTGAATGTTTGTAGCATCGCCCATGTACAGCACAACCTTCCAACACCACGTCCTTTCTGAAGGAAAGCAAGTAAAAGAACTCTAAGAAAGAAATTTCAGGTCTCTGAATCGAGCTTTTACATGTTTCAATAGTTATTTCTGTTTCAAGTGGAAGTTTGAGATAGGCTCATAGCAATCTCCCAAAGGCGAATCCTGCTGAATGCTGCAGGGATTGAATTGCTCCCCTACCCATTTCCCTGCCCTTTGTTCTTACAATAAGCTGACCAATGTCCCCAGATCTTCTGCACCCTGAATGTAGGAGTTTGGCATCCAAATCCACCTCCACAGTCTTTTTTTATTTCCAAAGCAGGTCTCTGATCCCAGCTAGCCTTTTTCTTCGTGTTAGGTTTCTACCACTTACAGTCTAAAACCACGGAAATGAGGTGTTATCTAACCTCATTTATTTCAGTACTAATCACATCAGTATCTGCACCCAGGTCCCTGTAGGAGACAGGCTGGAAGGACCGCAGAGCTGCTGCCAGCCATCTGAGCTGCGGGACTCATGTTTAGAAATAACAGATCTCTCCACCTGTCTGCTTTAGGAAACACTATGGAGTCTTCAAGGAACATAAGTGTCATTTGAAATGCAATCACAGAGCAAAACTGTAGCAGACTTAGCAAACTGATTAAAACCAATGCCAAATGCTCACTAGCAACCGCTCTGAGTGCATCCAGCAGAGACTAGCTTCCATAAAAGCAGCTGACTGTCCACTCCTTTTAAAATCAAGCCATTTATTTAGCACCTAGCTATAGAACTGGGAGCTTCTTTTCAGGCAGCATTGGCACAGACATGCACGTCTCAGGGATGATTTTATTTTATTTCAATTTTCATTGCAAGTCATTTATGCTCGTTCTGAAATAAAATGGCCATCAGGCAGAGCAGGACACTAAGGAAATTACCCAGAACATGATGAAGAGGAACAGGAGCATTTAGTATCCACTGCATCAGCTGCGGAACAGTGCACACTTGGGTTATTTATAAAGAGGTGGTGCTGTCTGAAAGAGATGCCCATCTGCCAGCTCACAGGTTTCATCATAATGCTCCTGATACTTAGAGCTTTTCTTAAATCCCCACCTCCTGGAGGCAGGAGGACTGGGAGATTCTTAGACTGATTTCCAAGTCAGTCTTACCAACTGGGGGGACAATACATACATAAATTTTGGACACATGAGCTTCGGTAAGGAAATGTGTTTTTTAAAATATTCCAGGTATCTCTTTAAGACCACAATAAGGGCCTGATTTTAAAACCACCTCCAGGCAACCTTCAAGTTTTGCAGGCATAATTATGTGTGGATGCAAAGCTCAAGGCTGTTTCTGAAAAGGAAGCCTTTTATGTTTTATTTTCTGGCTGCATGTCCTGCAGTTTTCTGTATCCTGTTAATGTAGATTTTTTTTCCCAGCATTAATGGAGCCTGTCCTTTGCGAGGTGCTGACTTATTCCCAAGAAGTGAATTCTGCTACAAAGTGGTATATCTCCAAGAATGAAAAGGCTGTAAAAAAGTGTATTCCACTTCCACTGCAAATCTAAAAGGTTCTGTTTAAAATAGAAACTAAACCATGTCTCAGAGTTACCCTGCTGCAATCAACATGGTTAGTGGCTAGTGCAGGGGTCCAGGATTGCTATCAGCATCAGTCCTGGCCAGTGTACTGCAGTGGGAAGGCAGCTCTTGCCTTGACCTTTCCTGCTACACAGCACAATGCTGGGCTGTTCCTGCCTGATGGTCACTCTTGAGAGTCTGGGATTAAAGGCATAAAGCAGACTTAGATCCTACTCAAGGTGTGTATCCTGGGTGTGGTGCTGCCAAACGAGCAAGTCTTCTGTCTAATCCATAGCCCCATAAGAACTCCAGGCCTCTGGATGATGCAGCTAATGTGACTCTGCAGCAACACAACTCGTCATGACAGCTGTGGCTAAGACGAGGGTTGGGATGGAAAGACCTCATTGCACAAATTCTTGTCAAGTCCATAGGAGCTTTTCTATGAAGGGTAAAGCTCTGACAAAGAACCCAGCCCAAGTGACTAGCAAGAAGCCTCCCTGGAGATGAGCTATTGCAGCAGAAACTTGGGCACATGAATAAGACATCCAACTATGCCCCATGTTAAACCTCTACCTGCTCATGCTGGGCCAGGATGTATCACTGCCTGCATACATCTCTTCCTTGTCCCCACAGACTAGATGCCAGGACACAAACGGACTACACACAGTTAACCCAGCACTCCAGCAGAGCTGTGAACTCCAGCCAGGTTTGGGGGCTCACACAACAGCTCACATGGGGAACAAGTTGGAGCATGTATCACACCGAATCCTTTAGGCCCTTCATTTGGTATATGTGAGAAGGGGGATGGACAGATTCTAGAATAAAGGGCCCAATCTCAATTCTGCCTGCAGAGGAAAAAGCACCACCATTGCTTTATTTAGGCTGCAGCATCCTCGAGTTCCCAGGGAGGCCAGATGCACCAGTAAAGATATTTCCATTGCATAGCCTGAGAGAGACAAATTCACAGCCTGAGCCACTGAGTCTGTGAAACGAATTTTTTGCTACAACATAAAGGTTAAACTGCAATAAAGTTGCTAAGGCATCAATTCAGTGATACAGATATATAAAGGCCATCTTTTTGCTAGAGTAATTCGGCCAAACTGCACAGACTTTCCAATTTACACCAGCAAAACATGTAGCCCATGGTGACAGAGCAATGTGGTCTTACAGTACAAAACCACTGTTGACAGATAGCTACATGCCCTGGCTACTTGCCAGGCCTGAATTAACCATCTGAGCTACTAGGACGGATGGCTAGGGGCAAAAATATAACCGCCATCATCTCAACATTAGGATTGTTCTAAGTACTTCATTACCAAGTCATTACTCTTGGAGACAGCCTGATACAAAGGGAAAATGCTGATTTCATTTTATTTAATGGGAACAAAGTTCTATTGGCTGACCCTGGGCATATTACTGTAATTGATTTTTTAGTATCAATATAAGAATATATTCACTTAATTCTATTGCTTCCCATTACCTTAGAGGTTTGGAACCAATGCCCAGGTGTCAGCTCATGCTGGGGGTGCCCTCCTCTGGAGAATCATCTCTCCATCCCCAAGGATGCACTTGTTAATGAGCTGTTTTTACATAGAGGGAGTTAGGTGTTTTCTCTCTTGGCACGCACACCTGCCTTGATGTGGTTGGCATGAGGAATTTGGGACTTGCATGTGTTTGTAACACTCACCTCAATGAGGGGGAGTAGTATCAAGAAAGCAATACATACCCAGGGATACCCACACCAAGGGCAGGAAAGCATAGGAAAAAGCAGCCTGTTCCCTGCCCCCTGTCCTGTTTTCCCTTCTGTCCTCTACATACCTCCATCGCTGGAGTATGAGGAGAAAACCAGGACCGCAGGGAGGCTTGGCTAGCTAATGCCAGAGGTTGTGTTTGGCCCCCAGGAAGGACCCACACCTAGGGGAGAATGCCCACATGCAGCTACAAAGGGCTTGTTGAGGCTGCAGTGAGATGCAGCTGACCCTCAGCATCTGCTAAAAGTTCACCAATTTGTGATTTAACATCAGCAATTTGCATGGCAGGGATGCAGTTGAGAGATCTCTGGCCTTATCGCTTTTACAAGTGTGGTAGGCCTATAGGGAGGAGGAATAAGAGATACAGCTGCCCAAGTTTTCTCAACTCTGTTGGACTTCTGCATCCTCTGAAATCAGGTTGGCCAAAAGATGAATTGATAGTTTGGGGACCTCAAGCTACTGAAGTGACCCTGCCCTCCCAAGCAGCCCAGGCAAACCTCAGACAAGTTGGCCCCAGTCACTGGGCTGGATTCCAGCTGGTGGCCGATCCTCAGCTCCCCGATGTGCTTGCCCAAGATTGGGATGACCTGTCCCCATGCTCAACCCTGATCTCCCTTGACTCTGTCCCAGCTCAAATCAGAGCAGTTTTGCTCCCAGTCTCTCACCTTGCCATCAGTGGTGACTGCAGCAAAGACCGTGGAGGAGTAAGGGGACCAGACAACGTCCCCTACAGCAGAATGCAGGTCATAAATAAACATCGGAGTCCTGTAAAGAGAGACCCAGGATCAATTAAACAGATGCCACTCTGGAAGTGAAACTGCTGAGCTATAAACATTTTGATGCTGCAGCCTATGTACAAGGCCAGCTGTAAAAGTGGGAGATGGAGTATTTCCCTATGCCAGATACCAGCCAGGGTCTGAGCCAAAGGCAAAGCAGAGCTGAGCATCAACCTAAATGGGCCTGTATTGGTCCCACTGCATTGAGAAGACAAGTAGGATGTTTCTTTCTTTCTGAAAGCATTTTGAAAGCTTCCATTGCTTACAGGGAGATGTAGTCTCTCTGCTTAATAATCACAGAGGAAAAAGTGATTTTCCCTCTCTGGACTTCTGACAACACCATTGAATATTAGAGCAGTATTGGCAACAGGAAATATTTGACTCTGACTGATGTACAACAAAATCAATTTATGATTGAAACCAAACATTCCTCAACCACTAACCCTGAACTTCATTATGTATTTTTAAATGTTGCCGTTTTCTGGGGCCTCTCTGGCTCTTAGGAGGTGTCTGGCCCCTCAGGCCATAGACCAGCCCCTAACATTTCTCTAGATCATTTGCTCCAGACAAATAACCCTGCCACAGCAGGTTGTTGTCTGAAGAGAGACAGGTCAGTCAGGCTCTTTGCTGGGCTGCACTGCTTGGCAAATTTCTAGAGCAGCTGATGCTAAACCTTATACCTTATACTTCAGGAGCACAATCTGATTCCTCAGCCACAGAGAACAGAGAGAAGAGAGCAATATCAATGCCTAAGAGGGAAACTGAGACTGAAGTGTGAGCAGAACCAACATGTGCAGCTGGATTGTTAGGCTACACCTCACCAGCCACGCCAGGACCCAGCAGGACCTACTTGATGGTGTGATCCCAGATCTTGACTGTCCAGTCAGAGCTGCAGGAAATGAAGACTTTCAAGTGGTAGGGATTCCAGCTGACTGAATCCACGGCCATGTGATGGGCTTCAAACACATCCAGAAACTGGCTCGAATAGCATTTTGAACACTGCAATGGAAAGAACTAGTCAGTTATCACAGCTAGACTTTCTTACAGAGCTTGTATTCCTGGAGTAAGATGCGTGCAAATACTTGTATGGCCTCCCAGTCTCTTCTGGGCTGGCTGGGAAGAGGCAGCTGGTATCCAGAGGTGCTATAGACACTAAATCATTTAGCACATGCTGTTTCACCCCACTTGCAGGCAATATTGAGCTCCTCTCTGCCAGACACAGAGATGAAAATTGGTTGGATTTACAGCTGGAGACAGGCTGCAGAGCCCATACTCCACTGGAGGAGCTCCATCGCCTCTTGCCAGCCGGGGCTCCTGCTGTGCCTCTGTAACAGGCTCTTGGAAAGGCAGGGGAAAACAGCTCTCATGTTGCACAGAGCACACAGCACAGTACATTTGGTCTGTTGCAACTGTAATTCAAACCTTTAATAATAATGCTCTCAGCACAAGAATGACCTACCAGACCCTTTGGCTCGGGGGGGGATTTTGGGAACACGCCTAAATTCCCTTCCCTGCCATCACCCTGTGACAGCCTGGGCTAGCAGCCTGCATCACGCACCTCTGCCCTGGGGATCTTGTGCCACTCATCACTTCCCAGAGGGGTATGAGAACCGCGGGAGGGTGGCCAGCACTAAGCCGTGCCCCCAGGGGGCAGGTGGGCCACCCTGTACCCCAGCCGGTGTGTGAGCTCAGGAAAGGGAGGAGAAATTGTGATCTGCTTGTCTGCACCAGCAGGATACAGGGCTCAACCCAGATCCTGTCAGTTCTGCGTTCTCAGAAAAATTAGGTTATCCTCCCCAGCCTTCCTCCCAGCAGAGGGAACTGGAGGCTTCCTTCATTAGCCACAGGGATCCCTAACTCATGAATGAAGTCCTCTTGGTTGTTTTCTCACATGCAAGCTGTACCTACACAGCAAGTTTAGGGTGGTTGCAGGATTTCCCGCCAGTCTGCCTTGGTACCGTCACTACAAGGACTTTTCAGCACCTTTCCCTGCTCCCTCGTGAATGCAGCAAAACATCATCTGCCCATGCAGCAGGATTGCTGAAGTGTTACATGACTTTAATTCTTGCAAATTAAAGCTCTAACTAATCAGGAGGCTTAACTACTTATTACACATGATATTCACTGTCTGGGAACTCTGACCCGTTTTGCTTCCAATGTCCTTGTGTGCTAGGACAGGTACTGGATTAAGGGTGCTAAACTCTTCACACTGCAGCAGCTCTAGCATCCCTGGAGGGGGACTGTGGTAGGAAACAGAACCAAGAATGTGCCTCATGTCCCACTGAGATTTACTGACAGTGTCTATGGCTTGCTAATAGTTTGCTGCATACTCTATCTCTGAGCCACTGTGCCTGCGTGTAATTACGGTACTGAAATCTCCTTTAATGGCATGTTCCATAACTTTACTTCGTAATTCTTAATGTTCAGCCACCAGGAAAATTGGTACTTGGCTTGTTTTGAAAGTCACTTTGCTGGGAACAGACAGAATGGGTCACGAGTAATTCATCACAAGAGAGAGGCTGCTTTATTTGGCTGTCTTTCCAAGTAGGTGGATTGAAGGTCCCTAATACCTGATGACTTTGATCAGTAAGATCTTAACAAGATCTGTCTACATCCAACAGATTGTAATGCTCAGAGGTCTGCTTTTAGAGCCCTGTTGGGGCTGAGCCCATGATAAGGGCAGCTCTCTGGTCACTAGTAGAGAAGGCCTGTAACACTCTGGGGTGTGCTGACCCACTTTGCAGTCTGCAAGTCTGGCTCAGAGCTGAGGTCCAAGCCTTGGCAGGAAAGGGACCCGCAGTTTTCCCATGAAATCAGCAGCAAAAGGGGTCCTGTAGGGCCTGGCTAGTATCCCTTGTGAGAAACAGACCCTGTGCGCCTGCCTGAACCCACAGCCATACGCTGTGCTCTGGCACTGCCTGCCAGTCCCACGCCACATTCATCCATCCTTCAGTATTGTCCCTGCAGTGAGACTGGGCCGTGGTATTCCCAAGATGTGTTTTGAAGGAACACCATGCACTTGAGAAAAAGTTCAGAAAGAAGCACAACTTCAACAAATAAAAGAGTTTCTGAGCTACCTAGAACTGCTGGCAAAGTCTTCTGCTACTATTCACTTTAAAAAGCATACAGTTATTAGACACATGTCAGGATGAAAACAAAACCACTGGAAAATGTGATGCCTAACTTCTGACAAGACAGCTTTGAAGAGCATGAGTAGATTCAAGGAGCTGGCATTTGTGCAGCCTGTCTGATCTTCTGCAGCACTGCTCAAATTTGCTGAAAGTGTTTTTCTCCTATTTAAATGGTGGTAGGTGTGTGTGAATAGTAAATGGTGTTTTTATGACGGAACAGGAAAGCAAGAATTTGTCTGTGGCAATACATGAAACCAGTAACAAGATGACTGGTGACAGGGTTACAAAACAAATGGGAGGAATATTGAGAGGAAAGGACAACTCCAAGGACACACAACTTATTCATAATATTCATTATTAGAACTTCAATTTATCCTAAATGCTACTCTAACATAAAACTCCTCTGCATCAATGGTGAACGGATGTTATTAGTATCCTTATACCATAGAGGGTTTCTTTAATTCCCTATCAGAAATACTGAGACTCAAAGTAATATGCAGATCTGAAAAAATAAGTCTCTTTCAAAGGAATTTTGTGTCTGGCAGCAGAAAGAGTACTGCCCAACATCAGCACTGCCAGGCAGACCAGGACACCCAGCTCTTCTTCAGAAACTGCCAACACAAACGTGTCCCACAGTGTCATGGACTGCTGTTACAGCAACATCTGAAGCTGTTGGACTTTTGTTCAGTGTCCTCTTGTACAGATTTGTAAGAGAAGTGCTAAGATTTGTAGAAAGGCTTCCAAGTGGAAACGGGTGAATGTGAATGCGTTGGAAGAAACAGCAGGAAAGGGTAAAAGAAAGAACCTATGTTAACTGATGGCAAATGCAGCCAGTCAAATGACAAGATAGCTAGACAGAACAAACTGAAGCCACAAAGATAGAGTGGCAAGAAGATGAGGAACAAAACTCAAGCCTTAAAATATCCAGACAAGGAAAACAACTTTGCCTAAGATGGGGCAAGACAAGATACCAAGGAAAAAGCTCTCTCCATTCCTGAAGGGCAACTGGAAGTTGGAGCATGTCCAGAAACCAGTTTGTCATAACTATTAAGGAAAACCCAAGAGATGTGCTAACAACTCAGCAGCCAGTGTCCTTTGTCCTCTGTATAGCTGCAAGAAATCCTGGCCTGACCACACAGGTACAAATGTCCTGGTGCTTGGTATGAGAGAATAGGTTAGAGTGAAATCAGTTTTATTGAAAATAAGAATAATCTTTTCCTTCTATATAGTCTTGCACTGAATTTTATTATATTAATTTGTTACATTCTCAAGCAAACTGCCTAAGACTGAAAAAACCCTCTCTCACATGAAAATGCACAAATCTTACCACATTTTTTCTGTTGTGAAACTCTGCTGACTAAGAAGCAGTTCTGACCAAAGACCTGAAGTCACAATAAAGTTTTAACGTGAATCTCAGAGGCCATCCTTTTTTGTACCAAAGCTGAACAATTCCTAAACAGCAAATAAGATATGCAAAGAGGCAGTTTTGTATTACAGAACCACATTAATGCAGAAACAGTTTGTTCTCTATGTAAAAGGGCAATAGATAGGTCTGTGTATAATTAAAATAATGATTTCTTGGCTTCAGAAATACTATTAACTAAGCCATTTTAAAAAATTCACTGCAATCATTCTGCAGCTAAAGAATTAACATATTGTAATGCTATTTGTGGGCATGCCCGGTCTTTGAAAAAATGCCTCTCTGAAATTCATTTTTCAATTTATTTAATAAATAATCTAAAATTCAGCCCGTGTGGAGAGCAGTCCATGTGTGATCCCTGACTCATACAGCACATAAGAAGTCTGTCCTTCTCACTCAACATGCAGTGACATGGGAGTGCAGCACCGAGACCCAGGCAGCTCACTCCCACTCAGCGCAGCCACTGAACCCAAAAGCTGCCCGAATGGCTGCGGGACTGTCAGTGCCCTCAGCATCCATGTGGGGCAAGGCTCTAATCCACAGTTAGTTCCAGTAATGGATTCAAATGTGTGATTTTCAATAAAAGTTGTGATGAAGGTGTGCAGTAGTCCTTAAGAAACGTCTGGAGCAGCAGCAACTTGTTGATACTGAAATTTCTGAAACTGCTTGTAGCAAACTCCTGGGGGACACTGAGGGTTCAAGCATTTTTGCCCCATTTTTTGTGGGTACTGTGGAGGCCTGCTTGTCTAGACACTGAAGAACTCTCATCCCTGTGTTACTCCATACAGTCTGATGGATGATTGCCTCTGCATTCCTATGGGAACATCTGAATTTGATAGGGCTGTGTTGCACAACGCAAGAATGGTCCCATGTTTCTCTAAAGCCCAGCAATGCCACAAGAATGCTTTGTTGTTACCAGTAACCCTGAAATCGGCCTTTATACCAATAAAAGAAACAATCCTGTACAACAGTCTCTCTCTGCATTAGTTCACCCAAGAAGTGGTTAAAATGCCTGTGGGGCTTCGTGCTGGGATCACTCTGTGTTAAAACCCATCCTAGCTCCAGTTTCACTAAAGATTATTCACAGCTACAGTTCCATCAGTGCAAACACTCCCAAATTCTGTTCCTATTCAATCCTCCTACAGAAAAGATTTGCTTCACTGTGTAAATCAGGCAGGACACCAGCCTGAACACTTCTCCTGAAAGGTAACTGACGGTCCCACCTAACACTGACATCCACTGTTGTACTCACTGACATCCATCACTCCCCTAAGCACAGAGGAAGTTAAATCGTGGTTCAAACATGTGGTTCCTTACTGCATTTTGATCAGGACTAGACACAGCAGTACTCAAACAACTTAGAGTACAATACCCAAGATACCAACTACTGTAGTTGATCAGACAAGTGAGAACATCTGCCCATAACTGAACAGATGTTTTCTATCCTGAGAGCATAAACAAGAAGCCATTGCATTTACTCCACTCTCCATCACCCATCAGCCCAGCACCCCCATTTCTCCCACTTTCTTTCTGCTCCTGTCTTGTCAAATGCAAGTGAGCACTACTCAGAAATCCCCCCTAGATACTGCCCGGCAGAAGGACAAATTTCAGTCAACCTAAATGATTGATACTGATTTCAAAATACAGTTCTCTTTGGGTTCTTTTTCTCTGTTTTGTTTCCACTTTGCAGCAGGACATGGGAAGGAGCTTACTGCATCTTCTAGGGATGCCTGGATAACTCCGCTCTGCAGGTCAGCCTCCTGCTGATGGTGCAATCCTAACACTGAAGGGCTGTGGCTACGATGTTAATGAAGCTGAAAAGCCAGCTCAGAGACGTGCTGGGCAAACAAAAGTTATGTAAGTATCATAAGCAGTAAAAGGCTTTATATTCAGGGTTAAATTCAGCAGAGCTCAAAACTTGCTATTTTAGCTTATTTTCTTATGAAAAAAACAATGTCTGTTTCCTGCTGTCTTCTTGTCTCTCCTCTCAAACAACTTTTGACCTCGCTTGCAATTTCAGCCAAAGTTGGCTGCACAGGGGACTTGGCAATATTAAGGTCTTACACATTTCATAAAAAGGGACAGCTGCAGAGTGCAAACATTTGGGCAATGCCCCTCACCATGGAAAGGCAATCAAAACTCAGCCCCTGTCCTCACAATGTGGCTGGAGCTGGCCGGCTGACAAATGCCAGCAGGAACTGAGCACCATTAGAGGAGACAGTGAGAAACTGGATATAGGAGGGTGATGAGAAAGTGGGGCTGGGGGAAGGAGCTGCGATGTAATTGTGGAAGGGAAGGGCTGCAGGACACCAAGCCATAGGAAATATGGTTTCATTAGTCTCACTGCTCGCAGGATAACAGGTCTAAAAAGGAAAAGAGATGAGATTTTTCCTGCCATTTCCCTGTAGCCATAAGGACAGAGGACTGATGCCTTTTAACTTCTGCTCTGATCACAGTTAGCGCCTCACTTGCACAGCTGCAATCTGCAAAGCATTCTGGGATGCAGTTTGCATGAAAAACGTTTCTGCAAAATAATGTCTTAATTGGGTCTGCACAGAGAGCTCCCCGTGACCCTCTGGGGCTCTGTGCTGGTCTCTGGTTCACCACAGGGATCTGAAGGCAGGACCAGGCTCTGAAGTCGTACTTTGTTGCTGTCTGAGCAAACAGTTAAGATGATGAACCTGAAAGACAAGCACGGGTCAGGGGATGTAAAACAAGGGACAAAGAAGCCATTCTTACCTTATAGATCTTTCCCTCTTCAGTACCAACAAGAAACAAATAGTCTATCTTTTTGTGAAAATCAAACGATGTCCCGCAGCCTGTTAACAGAAGAAAGGAGTCAGACAGAGAATTGGTTCATCCGCCCAGCACATGCTCCCTGCCTATACTACATGCACATTGCCACTGTTTCCAGAAGTGATTTATTAGCCAAAAGCTCCCCGAAGAAATTAGAGCCACCCCTTCCAAAAACCCTTCCCAAGTTGTCCCTTTCTCCAGCACCCACAATTTGAAGAGATGACACAAACAAAGGGGAAGGGGAACTGGAAGAAGGGTGAACTGACTTGGAGGAAGCCTCGTGGCAGGTGAGTAGCTGAATTAAGCTCTCCAAGACATTGTCCTTACCCTACCCACTGGGCTGGGCTGCCTCTCAGCTGGCCCAAGAGATCAATTGCTGTTGGATTTGATGCCTGCATAACAACAGCCACAGTTATGTAATTTGCTTTCTAAAGCAACAAGCATTCTGAAACTGCCATTGAGAACTCTGGCTATACAAAACATAACAGCTCCAGGAAGAACTGACACAGACCTATAATCAGCAGCGCCTGCCAGATGGCCTCTAAAGGCAATGGCACCCAAGGGAGCCTCCATCATTCTCTTTGGGGTCAGCCTCGGCCCCCAAATAAATAAGAGAGCTGTTTAGAAGCACGAGACTCCTTTTTGAAAACATCTCCCAGCAACTCCAGCTTCTGGTTCAAACAGTCTTCTCTCATATATAGCTTCAAGGATGCTGCTAGGTGCGGAAAGCTCATCAGCAGTTGCACTCTGCGCTCAGTCATTGCTATTATTCCCATTCTCAACCACGGTCCTACCAAGTTTATTATGAAGTTTAGCATCTGTCTTTGATTCCAAAAGTTTCTAAGGTTTCCAAGACTCCAGCTGCCCCAGACACAGCATCATCCTCCAGTGCAACAGTGGGAGCAGTGAATGTCAGTTAACAAAGCTTTGTGTCAGATTGGCTGAAAAAAGGGATTCACTCTGGTAAGAATTTAAAATGCCTGGTGCAAATGTAAGAGTCATGAAGACCCAGCCTGCCTCCTATTATTTTCTGTTGGTTGGTTTTCACAAAAATGTAAATAGATTCCCATGCATTAAAGGGTCTAGAGAAGAAACACCACGTGATAACTCCTTTGCCCTCTTCATCCTTGGCTCAGAAGCCGTTTAGCTGGCTCACTTCAGTAAAGGCAATAGCAAAGGATATGATTTGGGAACAAATCTTTTGTCAGGCACAGAAGGATTCTCTTGACTTCAAAAGCCTCAAATCAAGCAACATTGTGACCTGTATTTAAAGCAGGCATTAGTCACAACAGGATGTTATTTCTTGAGATCTTCTGGCTTCTGCTCCCATGACAGATGCAACATCACCCAAGAAAGTAAACTTGAATGGTGGTGAAAGAAAATTTCAGACGGGTCCTTGAGGAAAAGACAGGATGTCTGCTGACTGCCAGAGCAATTTGAGTCTCCTGACCAGTAGGGACAACCACAGCAATCATCAGAGGAGAAATCAGAACAAGCAGACAAGGCTCAGAAGCACATAATTACAGAGAACTTTTTGCAAAGGCAGCTGAAAACAGCATTATGCCTTAAACGATAACAAAACGTAGATCTCAAGGGAATTGTTAAGGTCATTTCAACCCTGTAATACTGTCTGCATTTTTTAACATTTAAATAGATTGTTAAATATTCAAGACAAGTCTCTGAAAAATCCATTTCCCAGAAACACTAACAAATAATCCTGAAGCCTCTGGGAGTTCTGCAGTGTACTGCTTTAGCTGGTCTCTTGGAATCTGTGCGGCAACGCAAACACAAATTGTTTCGGCAATTACTAGCCTAGGAACACCCTTAAATGCAGAGCAAGTGCCTTCTCCAAACCTAGACCATAACTTCTTAGGGAAAAGCAGGATGATTAGGGGATTCCTCAAAGCTCCCCATGTAGTCTGGGACTTCCAGAGCTGACTCATCCAATCCTGTCTCAAACACAGGACAGGCAGGATGAGGGGATTCAGCCTAGAAGGATTGCACTGTCCCAACTTTGTATGGAGGGAACCTAACATACAAATAGGGAGCTCAGAATGGATGTTGTGCTTTTAGAGAGCCAAAGCCAAATGAGGCACATCCCACTGTAGGCTGGGTGAGCTGTGCACCCAGAAGAAAGCAAAGGTTGTTTTTCATTTTGATTTGGCCAGCCCAGATCAATGTCCGGTAGGAAGAACAAAACCACCTTAGGTTTGACAAATACAGTTAATGCTCATGCCTTGTTTGCACTGGGATGTCATGGCAAAGTGAACATTTTTGGAATTAATGTTCATCTTTTTCTGCAAGCAAAGACAAGCAACAAACCTTGACTTAATTAGTGGCCATTGCTTCCAGACAGATTTTGCCCTACCACACATTCAAAGCTAGAAGTAACCCTTCTCCAGTCCTTCTCCATCTCAACATCCCACTCCCAATTTAATTCCTCTGAATGACTGATCAGAGGCTTTGTGTCAGTAATTAATCAGCATGGCAAGGACTTGGGCTCCTACCAAGCGTTTGCAGCTGCAGCCCCTCTGGCCCCTGCATCGTTGTTCCCTCTGCTGACAGTTTGATGACATCTGTATGAACCAGCTCATTCTGCAAGCAGAGGAGATTCCACATGAATAACAGGCTTTACAGCAACAATACAGAGACATTCAGTACTTTCAAATGGCAAATTTTATGGAGGAATTTTAAAAAGCTTTCCAAAAGTTGTTTAATGTTTCATGCCCGCAGTTGGCAATTTGCTAACATGCTGTTTTACATAAGACCTCCAAGAAACTGGTATTTTGAAGCACTGGTACTGAGAGCCACTTGTACATCACCCAGGCACATGCAACTGACCTGGACAGCTTTGGGTTTTGAGGTCAGTGTTTTGAAGTGCAGGTTGACACTGTCAGCTTAAATCATTGTGTTAAGTGAAATCACCCTGCATAGTTGAAGATGGGTATTGTGTATTATCGTGGAGCTAACTAAACCCACATTAATGGATAGCAACTTACCACCTCACCAGTCCCCTCTTCTTACCATCCCCCTATTGTCCCCAGAGCAGCCTCACTTCCCAGTACTCACAGCCTCCTGGGCTCTGAGATTCAACCAACAAGAACATCTAGCAAGCAGCTACCCCAAGGGAAAAATGCCCCATGTTGTCATTATCCCCAGAACTCTAAAGAGCTCTCATCGCAGGCCACGACACTGCTTTGCTAGGTGCTGCATGAACACAGGGCAAAAAGGCTGTGTCCCAAAGAGTTTACAACTTAGGCAGGAGACAAAAGACTGATGAAAATAGACACCATGTGGGTGAGTATGAGGAAACAGAGGGCAAAGATCCATTCTTAGACTAGCTTTGGGAATTAAAATACCTGTGCAGACTGGAGTTGGTTGTGAATATAAGAATACCCTGGGGCTGATAAAAAGAACAAAGAACTAAAGATTAAATTAGTGAGAAGTGTGGGCTGAGGACTGGATGTTTTCATGAATCTGCAGATTTCCCACTGGAGCACTGTGAGAACAAAACATAACTTCTTAGCTCAGTGAATCAAGCTTTAGTTGGAGCTTCTCTAAACCCAGAGCAGGACTCAGGTAGAAAAAGAGATTCTGCCAGGAAAAGTCAGTCCCAGAATTGTGCATTAGGGGAAGGGGGAGAAGACCTTGCAAGCATCTGTTCAGTACTGCAATTCAGAGGCGATGCATTTTGTAAGACATTTGTATTGTATTTTGGGGGAAGGCTTATGGAAGGCTCATGGAAGGCTCAAGACAGGACAAAACCCATAAAATAATTTATTTCCTTCTCATTAATTTGCACTGCTGCCTAACCACATGCTCTTGCTTATTGATGGGAGTAACTTTTCTCTAAGATCACAGCAAGAAGCAGGACAGCCTCCTGCAGCCTGTGGACTCCTACTTTCTGTTAGTGACTCTTCCTACAGCACGTGGGTTAGAACAACCTAGGTTCAGTGGGTACAGGCAGAAGTGATGTTAAGAAAGAGGTCATGTACTTTGGGGTGTGTGTGCAAGAACTGGAAAGAGCAGTGCCCTGGGCATCAAGGGGAAGAGCGCATTCCACATGCCACTCACTGCCCCTTCCAAGAGGAGTGCTGGTGGGCAGCTGGGAGCACAGACAGGACACACTGAGCAGACACTCACCTCTGCTCAGGCTTCCAGGTCTGCCTGCTCTCCAGAGAGCATCTGCCGTGCCCAGGCCATGCCTGGTGGCCACATGAGTCTGGTCTTAAGGGCAGCTTTGGAGCTGCCTGCAGCTGATCACACTGATAAACCCAGTGTGTCTAACAGAGCCTAACTCGGCAGGCACATGCTGTGGGCAGGCACACGGGTGTGTTCAAGCAAAAAGGCAAACCACATGAGGTTCTCTCTCCAGGCTCATGCGTTTCTGCAGTCTTTCTTTGAAGATGCCTCCCAGCATCTCCACCTGGCTCAGGTCTCCTCCGTGGACAGCTCCTGTAGCCTCTCGCTTTCATACAGGCTCCTACTTGTGCAGAGTTCCCTGTAGTGCTGCTTTTATTTTGTACCCAGCCTCGCAGTCTGGAAAATGCATCTGTTCGTGGGGCTGTTTATCGCCAGAGCCATTCACATATTCCTCTGGGTAAACAGACTGTTGACAGCCTGGCCTTCCAGGAATACTGAACAATAATATGTTGCTTCTGACAAACAACTGTAAAGCACTTTGAAAGCGTTAGTGAATTAGGCCTCGCAGCTGCCTACTTCCCTTTAGTTGTTGTTATTAACCTCAAGTGACAAAGGAGGCCCAGAGCTGTTCAGTAATTTAGCTCTAGGTCACGTAGGAAGGGGGAGCTATGGCTACAAACCTGGGAGCACTGAGGATCAGGCCGAGGGGCCGTGCCAGACTGCATCCCGACCAGCTGATTCCTGACATTGCACTGACAGCCCTCCTTGACAGGCAGCGCATGAATCCAAAGTGGGAGAGCAGAGCCACCCAGCTGCTGAATTCCCGCATCCTTCCTCAGCTTTACACCTTCATGATGACCCAAAACCAAGCCAAGATGACAGCCTGAGCACACATTAATGTTTCATGAAGCTTGTCCAAAGTGATGGTGCCTGTTTCTAACAGAGACAACCACCACAGCCAAGGCAGATCAACCATCCCTAGCTAAAATTTGACAAGTCTTCTATCCAGCTTTTGAGTGGTGCTTACCAGATGTCCAGCCAGAAGTAAGAATTAATTTATTCACTTTGTGCTCCCAGCTTTGGAGGTGTCAAAGAGTTATCAGTGTTTAAAGCAGCTTTACTTCTGGATAGTCGTGTCAAATAGATTAATGAAGCTCTCTTTCATTTATTCCTTATTTGCACTATGGATTTGCAAAATATAAGTTCTCTGGAGTCTCTTTAATTTTACTCTAAATAAAACTCAGACCTCACTCTCTTGTAAAGCTGCAATTCAAGCAGGTTGTCCATTCCTCCTTGCTGTGTATAAAACCACAGACTGAAGGGACATGTTGAATGGACAAGAAAAAGAAGCACCTTACAGTGTGGGAACACAATTAAGCAGAGATGAATCACAAAAATGTCTCAAAAAGCCCTCCACCAGGTGAGTTGCTATCAGAGCCTATTTTCAGACTCTTAGGTTGTCCCAGCTGTGGCATTTCTTTGAAGTTTAAAATCCAAGAGGCTTAATCCAGAGTGTGTCACCTCCTGAGTGAAGCATGCTGGGGCACACTCAGTTACCAGGGCCCAGGTGATATGTGTAACTTGCCAAGTCACCTTAACTGGATGTGTTTAGCTGTAGGTGTGTACCACCCACTTCAGCATAAATCTTTTGGGCTCTTCTATGCAGAAGATAAAGCAGGAGCTGAGTGCTGCGACAGCGTTAGCCTGTCCCTGTTCAGGGAGCTCTGAGAGCTTTTGGGAGAACGACTTAGGGACACACTCACTGGCGGGATTTTGGGGTCTAAAGCTGCAAGTATGAACCTGGAGGAGTTTATGAAAGAACCTGATAATCAATGCCCTCTGCAAGCTCTGTCTGTGCTCCTTAGATGTGGTTTCCACTCCTAAAGTGAACATGAGACTTAAATATACGTATAATGTTAGACATGAAACCCTGACCACGGCAGCAAGGCCTAAAATTTTCAGAACTGACATGTTTTGAATGGCTTGGTATAAAAGGTTAAAAAAAAAAAAAAAAAAAAGCATCCAAGGATGTAAAGAAATTTCTTTGCTTGCTGGAAAATAACGGGACAGCTGCTTCAAACTCCCATTTAGGGTAATTCAATTATTTCAGAAGTAAAAAAAAATAAAATGAAATCTTCAAAATGTAAAATCAAATACCCAATAGAAAAAGCACACATTGAGATTCAGAGACATAAATCTAAGGGTCATTTAGGGACATTTCTATCAATGTATGTACTCCAAAAGGAAAAGAGATGAAAGGCAGAGAATGCCAATGAGTTTACGGAAATTGTCTTTGGTGTGAGCAGGCAATGTCTTGGCAGGGGGGAACCCTCTGCCTGTCCGATTGCTTGTTGCCATCCATCCCAGTGTAAATGCAAGCTTCTTCCCTGCTCTATGGCTGTAGTATTTCGGCTTGCACTTCCTTGCACCAGCTGCTCTGGGGGCAGGGCAGCAGCTGCCAGGCTCCTAGTTAACATTCTGAATTACTCTTTGCAACTTTGGCCACACACTGTACCAGAGCAGGGGAGAAATTTGCACCTTCCCCCTCCCATTCTGAATTGCAATCTGTAGGGGAGCATTTTGGGGGTGGGAGTCTTGAAGCTGGGGAAGAAAGCAGATCATTCTGCCTTGTCTCTGGGTGACACTCCCAAGACAAGGAAGTTTTTAGAGCAAGGACCAGTCTTGAATTTCAGCAGTTGCAAGACAGAAAAATGATCTCAGGTACTCAGGCCCATGGGTTGCTGTAGGTGCAGATGAGATGAAGGTTGGGTCCTGAGCAAGGAGTTAGGCAGGTTCTGCTTACTTCAGAGTTCAATATGGAGACCCTCAACCTGGCTGGAGGCTGCCAGCAGCAAGCTGTGACTGCACCTGCAATCTTTTGCTGCCACCTCTTTTCAAACGTTGCTCATTATAAACAATAATAAAGCTAACGCATGATTGAACCTTGGAGACAATTGGTTATAGTTTGGCCAGGAAAGGAAATTGCCACCTACTGTTTACCTTAACTAAAGTCCACGACACAATCCGTCCATCCGAGGAGACAGAGAAGAAGTTCAAATTGTTGTCCATGTCATCCTTCTGCCACTTGACCTTGAAACGAGCAGACAGTCCCAGTTAGCATGGAGCACGCAGCATTAGCACGGCAGAGCCCCAGGCCCTCAGCAGGGTCCTCTCACATCCTTCCTAAACAGCAGCTGGCTTCCACTCCAGAATCCTGATGCTGGCTCATAGCATGCAAGAACACACTCTCAACACCACAGACAGTTTCACAATTGCCCCCAGCACTCCCGTCACTGCAGAGATGTCTCAGAAGGGTCTCCAAGACACCTGAGTACATCACTGCCCCTGTGCAAACAAACACCTTCCCATGTGGCTTACTCCTCCAAGTGCAGTATCATAGGGCTACCCTTCAGCCAGCCCAGCTCAAGATAGCTTTCTGTCCCTATGTGTGGTGCAGATGAGCCCTTGCAGGCAATGTGTGACATGGGTCCTTGGGGGACTTCTGTTTCAGGGGGATCAAAACATCTCCATTAAAACTGAAATTCTCCCTACATCTTCAGAGCATCTGCCTGCCTGGTAAGGAGATTTGCCTTTTGACTGTGACAGCTCAGCAGGAGAGATTAGAACTCAGATAAATGGCTTACAGTTTAGAAGAGACATTTCAGTTAGACCAAAAGCATTAAGAACGCTCAATTTTCAGATCTGGGAATTCAATCAGACTGAAGAGAAAAGGATGACTTGTCACTGGGCCTGTCAGCATACACTCCTGTGGGCATCTGTCAGCTCAGGATGGGGACAAGCACTTTGGCAGGTTCTGCTGAGATTTTCAAAGGTGTATTTGTTCCTGTCCAGGCAGTGCAGCAGATACATTTCCCTAAATATCACCCATGATAAATGGGCATGATTATCCGAGAGCTTACCAAATACTCCGTCTGTGACCAGCTATTTATCTGGTACCTAGACCAGAAAACAAGCAGCATTCTGAATACTTCAGTTACACAGATTGGGTATCCTGATGTTACTTCTTTGGAAAAAAAGTGTTAATTCTGTTTTATAAAATTGTTTATACTGTGAAGCTCTGTGGAGCATGAAAATTCAGCAAGAGACTCACCAAAGAGTAATTAATTCTCTAGTGAACAGGTTCCCTACCTAGAACACAATTTTCTGAGGAAGGAAAAATAAAATGAAAGGGAATCCATCTGAGAATACATCAAAATGACAGTTACATGGCCATACGATGTGACTGAAGAGTCTTGTGTAGCATACACCTTTGAACATCCTCACAGTGGAGAAATCATAAGTCTCCAAGTGGAACCACTTCTGCCAGCTTGCATTAAGGAATGGCGTAATTCAATGTGGCCCAGAATAAATGGCTAGTGATCAAAGGACGGGTCCAATGGCACATATGGAGAAGAGTGATTTCCAAGGCTGGCCATCACGCACAAATGTGTATCTGTTCCAGGAATATCCCCCTGGGATCATGAGCTAACTGCTGACCATGGTGGTCACCAGCAGCTGCTTCAGATGAAGGGGTTGGCATAGTGAGGAATTTTAATTCAGAGTGAGAAACGTAGAGTTCAGGGGAACCAGTTACAAACACATGCTGTACATGTCTCATCCTGAGCACAGAAAAAGGGATGTGCTTCAAATGTGAGCTTTTTAAAACGCCACTCTAAACTAGTCTGACAATAAGATGATTTTATTTGTATGTCCAACATAACTTCACTCCAACTCAGGTTCTCCCTCTTCCATATACTTGCCCAAATACTTGGGAAAAACAGTCACACTTCCCAACAATGCACTTGTTAGGATCTGAGCTGGTCCAGGCCTTCTCTGCAGGCAGAGTCCCCGCTTGCCCACTGTCAGAGTACAGACACAGACACAGACACAGATTTCTAGGTTGGAAGAGACCTCAAGATCATCGAGTCCAACCTCCGACCTAACACTAAGTACTCCACTAAACCATATCGCTAAGCTCTACATCTAAACGTCTTTTAAAGACCTCCAGGGATGGTGACTCCACCACCTCCCTGGGCAGCCCGTTCCAATGCTTAATAACCCTTTCGGTAAAGAAGTACTTCCTAACATCTTCTAACTTCCTAACAGTAACGTAATCTAACACAGTAACGTAATCTAAAACAGTACGTAACCTAAAGTAACGTAATCTAAAACAGTAAATCTAAAAACAGTAACGTAATCTAAAACAGTAACGTAATCAGTAACAGTAATCTAACTTCCTAACAGTACGTGTTCAGGCGCTCCTTAGTGAGCTCTCCTTGAGCTCTGCAGGGACAGCAGCAGCTGACTTCCCAGCTCTGCTCTGGCTAAGCACAGTGCAGACGTTTTGTACCTGAGCTGGAGCCAAGCAACAGCCCGTCACATCAATGGAAAACACATGGATGAAGGCTCAGCAGCTGGACTCCTTCCCTGATCACACTGTGCAGACACAGCTCCAGAGTCCTCACATTTACACTAACACAGCGTGCTGCAGGAACCTCATCTGGAGGTGTCCCACAACACAAGCATTCACACAACCTTACAGTTTTTTGTTTGTTTGTTTGTTTGTTTTTTCCCAAGCCAATTGCTTTCAGTATTCCCCAATTGGAGAGCTTTTCCCCAGGGTCTGCTCACCCCGAATATCCTCTCTTTCATCAATCGCTATTCAAGTTTTCTATTATCTGTTAGGTGTTACTACTACCTCTCCTCATCTGTTATATAGACAGGTGGAGTCTGCAGCCCACAAAAGCAAGAAGGCTGATTGGCTTGGGGTACTTTTGCTTCTACATTCAAAGCATTCAATAGCACCTGAGTTAGGTACATAATGTAGGTAGCTTGAACACAGTCCCTTAAGGGCATCAGGATCTGCCATTAGATGATTGTCAGCAGCTCTCAGTGACATGAACCTGAATTTCAGAAAACAGAAATCGACACTTGATACTTCCAATTTGCTGTCAACACCTCTGACACCTTAATAGTGTTTGCGATCTTTTTTCTCCTGATCTCTGAATCCCATGAACGCTTATTAGAGTAATTAGCCTTCATGATACTGCAATCAAATCGGGTATGTGCTCAGAACTGGCCTTTTCTCTGCTCCCAGAGGCCCCTGAACGTGGCACAACCTCCCATCATTAGCAGTATCCATGCTGTGCAGGGTGGGACATCTGATGTGGGAAGTAGGCCACTGTGTGTGCAGTGGGAAGAAGTTAATTTTTCTCTGAAGCATGTAATTATGATCCCAGGATTGCAGCTGCACGAGACAATTTACAGCAAAAGTTCAATTATAATAGAGTAAAAGCAAAGAACCACATGAGAAAGAAAAGCATCTGTAAACAGTGGAGAGGAGACAAGTAAACAGAGTACTTTAAGTGAGTGATCTTGATGGGACCTATAATAAAATCACGGATACACTTATTTTTTTCAGTGTGATCTTTAACCCAACTATACTTGCAGTACAAAATCAGTTTGTGAGACTCATTGCTATGCAGTGCCTCTGAGAAGAGCCTAATACTTCTTAATTTTTACTTCTCAAAGCCTGGTTATTTATAAAGAAAATGAGACTATTCAAAATTATTACTTGCTCCTAGAAAAATAAAAGTAAAACCTTGCATGTCCACTGCTATGTAGAGCATGTTAGCAGGGCAATAATTCAACAATTCTTAGCAAGAAAGTACTATAATCTTTGCCTATAGCAGCTGGCAGTGGTTCCTGGCCAACAGGAGATTAGACCATTTATCCAATCTGACTGGAAAATTCCTATGTTTCTGATGTCATTCCTAGAAAAGAAATAATGCTCAATCAGTTTCCGTGGCATGGAGGCTGTTAGTCACTCGTGCTGACAAAATACAATTGGCCAAAGCTGTTCTGGCCATGAGGCTGACCCAAGCACTTTGCAGGCAGCCGCGGGCAGGATCTGCATGCCTGCCTTGTAAGGAGACACCTGCGACTGCAAACACAGCTCTCGGCTTGCCAACGCTCAGCTGTGGGGTGCCACATGTGACACATGCACGTTGACTGACGAGCAGTTCCTTCTTTCCCTATTAACTGTGCTCCATGGAGCCCTTTGCCAGCGTTGCAGTAGCACAACACTGCTGACTCCTGCCTCAAGTGAAATAAAAGAGCTTTAGTCATTCAAAGATTAAAGAAAGAATAAGGTCTGTCACAGGTAGGCAAGAAGAAAGACCAAGGCACTATCAAATCCTCAGGTTGCCCTTACAGGAACTGCCTGAGGAATAACACTCAGATGACTCCAGTAAGCGAGCGACCCCCTGGGCTGCTGAAGAAAGTCTGGGCCAACGTGACACGGAGACAAATTCCTTCCAGTGCCAACCTGGCAATCGGTACAGCCCTAAGCAAAGCTGTCATGGCAATGCAGGGTTTGGAGGGGACCAAAAAGGGCCTCTCTTCTGCTCTGAGGAAGGATTGGACACATCCCTACCTGGTGACAATTCGCTAGCCTGTTCTGCCAAGCCTCCAACAACAGGCACCCAACACCTGCCCTGTAGGCAAGTGTCAGTGCTTAACTGGCCTTACACAGGAAACCTAATTTACCACAAATCAAGTGATTACTCCTTGTCATCTCCCCAGTGGACACAGCAAGCAACTGTTTATTTCCCTTTTCATAACAGTCTTCAAGAGGTCAAGATACGGTTGCTTTGTCACTGCTCCCTTCTCTTTTTTCCCCAGCCAAACAAAACCAATTGCTTAAACTGTTCCTTCCAGGTCCTGCTCTTTGAGCCTTTACCATTCCTGTGCTTCTCCTTCAGCCCTTCTCTGTAGCTGCAGACAGACTGTACAGGGCCTGGCTTAGGCAAAAACAGGAGTTACAACCTCCTCTACCTTGTATCCTGCTAATAAATCCAAATTACATGTTTTTATGCAATAGTGTGGCATTGCTGACCATTGGCGGTGGGTGATCTGCCATAAACTCTCCTTCTGGCACCCTGCTGCCTAACCAGTCATCCCCTGGTTTTTATCTGTACATTTAATTTCCCCCTTCTAAATGTAGTATTTGCTCTTGTCTTTATTGAATTTCATCACATTGATTTTGGACCTTTCTTCCAATTTATCAAGATTATTTTGAACATAATCATGTCCCGCAAAGTGTCTCATCTTCCCAAGGGGGCTTCCTTATTCTGTAATCTGAGTTGTTAATGAAAGTATTGATCAAAAGAAGACCTGGGCTGACAGCTCGAGGGTCTCACTTGAAGCATCTGACAGCAAGCCCTGGATAACTGCTCTTTAAGCACACAGCCTGAGCCACCTGAGCAGCCTCTTTATGGTGATTTTATACAATTCATATTTCTCTACTACAGTTATAAGAATGTCACTGTGTGAGCCTGGATCAAAAGCTTTAGTCAAGCCAAGATAGATAGAGGTGATAACCTTGGCTGCCTCCCCCTTCTTCACAAGGCCCATTTCTCTGAAACAAAAGAAAAACAAAAGAAAAAGAAAGAAATTATACTGGCTTGACAATTTATTCTGGACAAATCCATGTCGGCTTCTCTGAATCACCTTATTATCTAGACATTTACAAATGGTTTTGCCATTTGTTCCAATGTTTTCCAGCAATCAAAATTGGCCAGTTTGGTCAGTAATTCCCTTGGTCCAATCCTACCATTTATACCCAAATATTTTTTCCCTTCTTCCAGTCCTTTCACATATTTCCTCCTTTTCATGGCCATGCTTGTTGTGCAGGCTGGAGTGCTGCCAATACATTGCTGTGCTCTCATGCATGCTTTGAGAGGCTCTGTGGGTGGGTTAGGATGCCTCTAGCCTTGGTGAATTGTTCAGACACAAATTTCTGGTCTCTGGTACCCTGTCCATTCCACTGTCCCTCCTGCATACAAGGACAGCCCCTTTGAGGAAAGCACCTGCAGAAACCTCTTGCCAGACGTTGGCTCCACGGCATCACTGAAATGTGTTTTGGGATTGACGACTGCAGGCTTTACATTCTTCACTATTCCAGTCAGTTCACGCCATGGGCATGTGAATGTGTCCCCATCCACAGCAAACAGCAGGGCGATGCTTCCCTTCGTCCATGTCCCAGGGTACAGCCCAACACTTGTATTCCGTCTGATCAGATGCTGCATAAAGGCTTGCACAAAAACACTAACCTCTGCTTAAAATCCAGCATGCATATAGCCACAAAACTCCCTAAAATGCCTGCTAATGGTCTGAAATTGCTCTGGCTAAGTCTTTAAGTACTCCAGGGTACGTTTAAGCTGATCCTGATGATGAGCACACACCTGTCTCATCTAAACATTATTTAATATGTTCTTTCCCTATTCTGAACTATGCTTTCACCTCCTTTTTACATTAATCATATTAAGCAGGCAGTCTCATACATTTATTGTAAGATTAAACAGGATAGCATCAAATATTTCATTCTTCTCCATACCACTCAATATGAGCTGAAAGCTTGCTTTAGTAATGAGCCTACATTCTTCATTCCTTTAACTTCTAATACACTTCACAAATATTTTCTGTTCCTTTTTATGACCCTGGATAATCACAGCTCATTTTGCACCTCCACCTTCTTTAACTCTCTTTGTCTTCATGCTCTTCTCCAATACTCAGCTTTAGACACGTGTACTTGTTTCTGTTCTTCAGGAGCTCCTTTGTAATTCACCACTGAGCTCTAGAGATGGCCCACCTTGCACAGCTGCCATCCTGCTCAGCCCAGCAGGTCAGGGCATTCACCTACCTGGTGCCATAGCTGAACACAGTCCCAGTCTCTCAGGAGCCCAGCTGTGTCTTGCAGGGGCACAAGTGATTCCCAGTCCTTTGAGGCAGCCAGGTCACCATCTGCAGAGAGCACCCTTGCTCTCCCACACACACTGTTTTCTCCATACCATGAGCACACAGGGCTAAGTAGGGAGATTCGGACACTTCTTACATCCACACTGACCAAAGACTTTTGCTGAAGGCCTCCCACTGGCCTGCTCCTTTAACAGGTTTGCAGACATGGCGAGGTAATTGCTCCTCAGCTCTCTCTGGCTGTGCCTGCCCTGGCAGCAAAGCACAGACACAAACCCTCTGTCAAAACCACATTTCCCCAGTAAGGGCGCAAGCTCTCATGGCTGCATCCATCACATGACGGCCCAGATCAGCAGCTGACAGATGAACACAGCGTGGATGCTCAAAGAGGTAGACAGACCAAACTCCACAGAGCAGGACCCATCCAAATCTGGACGTGTTAGTCCAAACAGTGGCTACTCTGGTCTGCAGTGGAGAATACTTCTTCCATTTTGTTGTTCTCCTGGTTTTAGGCTGCCACAGCACCATGCAGATAGGGCGCATGCTGAAGTCTATGATAAATTTCACTCTATGTCACATCTTCTGGAGCCAGGCTGATCTGTCTTGTGTTCCGGTGCACATATTCCCCTAGACTCTTCTACAGTAGTCTTTAATTTGAGCTACGAAGCAGTTTTCATTTCTTCCCTCTATCACCTCTGAATGTGTTTCTTGTTGGTTCCTGCCAGTGACTCTCAGCAGAGCAGCATCCAAAAATATCAATTCATTACCAGCAGAGAATAAATTTTTCACATTCTCCTCCTGTAAATGACAAATTGTCATTTTTTTTGTTTATTTCCCTCCCTGTATCACTTGCCTCTGCTGTTTGCCCAAGGGATCTGCTGTGGTGAAAATCTGCTAAGTCAGTCAGCTGATCCCAAGTCCACTGATATCCTGCTTTGCTGGAGCAAAGAGTTTGTCGCTCCTTGCAGAGACAAAGAGTTGTCCCTCTGCAGAGACAAAGTAGTACCTCTATAACAAAGTCCCCAAATGCCCTCAATCAAGCACATTGCCAGCCATTCTTCATTTACTGCTTACCAGGCTCCCCAGCCTGGCCCCATACATGAGCCTTGCTGAGGATCCTCAGGCAGCTCTCAAAAGTGAAGCCAAGGAAGAGAACATGCAAGGCACATGGCTGCTCTCCTGAAATCTTTCACAAGTGACCCCCCCAAAAATGACTCACGTGTTCACCTAGAAAGCACAAGACACTTCACTCACATAGAATAATAAAGGTAGGAAAAGGCCTCCAGGATCACCTGGTCCAACCATTGCCCTTCCACCACTGTCACCCACTAAGCCCTGTCCCTAAGCAACCTTCCTTTGTCCTTAAGTCCAACCTTTCCTTAAACATCCCCAGGGACGGTGATGCCACCACCTCCCTGGGCAACCTGTCCCAATGCCTGACTGCTCTTTCTGTGAAGAAATGTCTCCTCATTTCCAACCTGAACCTCCCCTGGTGCTACTCGAGGCCATTCCCTCTTGTCCTATTGCTAGTTACCTGTGAGAAGAGGCCGACCCCCAGCTCCCCACACCTTCCTCTCAGGTTGCTGTAGAGAGGCCATAAGCTCTGCCCTGAGCCTCCTCTTCTCCAGACTAAACAACCCCAGTTCCCTCAGCTGCTCCTCAGAGGACTCGCGCTCCAGACAAAGTACCTGCAAAGTAACTCCAGTGTCAATCTTTATGCATCCCAAGAGATGGGCAGAGCAAGCCTCAGAGGAGCAGGGCAGTGTCTGGAGTCCTTAGTGCTAACGTAGGCAGCAGTGCAAGTTGTTCTGTGTGGAGGTGGGAAGAAGACAGAAAGCTTCACCCCTTAGCATGGTTAGTTGGGATAAAGGCAAAGAGCAAGCTATATATAGACGACTCATCTTAACTTGAGGCAAGAATGACAATTTTAAAGAGCTGTGATAACCTAGTGCAGACTGCTTATTCCAAGATTTAGGTCAAGGCAGCCCAGCCAGTCTCTCTGGCTGAGTCTATACTTGGGGAAGATGTTGCTCCTCTGTACTTTGGCCAAACGATACCACTATAGCAGGAGATTTGGCTGTTCCCTGGCTTCTTGTGGGTCTGCGCTTCCCACCAAAGGCAGACTCAGCAGGCAAGGCAGGGAGGAGCCAGGTAAGCTCCAGCTGGCCTCTCGATGAGGAGCACCAAAACTATGGGGTGGCCAGATTGTCCATCTTGGAGCCAGGATGGTGGGGTACAGCATAAAGGGCTCCTGCCCTGTGGTGCATGCTCAGCAAAAGAGATCACTGGGATGTGTCAAGGCTCTTTACCATTCTTGTGTATCATGCCGGGGAGCAGACAGCATTTCTGCTGTGGTACATCTAGCAAGAATGAAAGAGCTGTGACAAAATAACAGTTTGGGTCAACATTACCAGGAAAGACCTTAGCCCTTGATTTTGTTGTCAGAAGCCCTGCTGTGAAAGCATAATCCCTGTCCCCATCCACATCCCTGAGCTCTAGACATGGTGCTGGTAAAAGCAAAGCAGATGGATGAGTCCAGCCACAGCTAAAGAGGAGCAGCCAGCCCTGAGAGGAAGAATCAGGCCTGCCATATGAGGAGAGCTGAGCTGCCACTGTCAGACTCAAGAGTCTGCACACCCAGAAACCTCATGAAGAAAAGCAGCCCTCAGGAGTGGGGCAATACCTTCCTGTCACTGCCTGGGATGCCTGCGTGGGGAAGAAGCTGGAGACTCTTCTGAGGGGGATGTGACTTTTTGGGCCTGGAGCCTAAATCAGACATCCCAGAAACATTCATCTGAGCCTCTGTTAGACCGTGTTTAGGTATAAAGGTGGGTGCTACCACAACCCCCAGGTAAAGCAGAACTGTTAAGGCCTTCCTTGTTTCATTACCATACAAAAAGATAAATTGTGACTAGATATTTAACAAAATTAACTTTAAGCAGCACAGGCCAGAATACTGAGATACGACAGATATATCCGACTGAGCAAGGTCTGATGAAATACAGCCTAGGGTGCTTAAAGAGCAGCTGAAGCAATCTCTGAATCATTAGAAATTATCTATGGAAGCTAGGAGAGGTCCTGGAGGATAGGAACAGGGCAAAAACGTCCCCAGAAAATCCAAAACAAAACCTGTCTTGAAAGATAGGTTAAAGGACTGAGGACCAGTCAGCCTAACTCTGAACCTTGAGAGCTGGAACAAAGTATTAAGTCATCAATATGCATCTACAGGGTAAGAAGATAAGGAAGAGTGAATATGGGCTTGTCAAGGAAAGATCTTGTCAAAACAAAATTGATTTCCTTCTTTGACAGGCTAATGGGTCTAAAGGATTAGAGGAAAGAAGCAGATGTGGTATACCTTTAATTTATTAAGGTTTTTGGCATACTCCCTGTGATGTTTTCAGAAGCAAGCTAAGAAAATTAGGTCTGTATGTAATTACTATGAAGTGGATGAATGATTGAAAAAATGAATCTTCAGGAGTAATAATCATTGATTTCCTGAGCACTTGGGAGAACATCTGTAGATGATTCCCACAAGGGACTGTCCTAGGTCCAGTTCTATTCAATATTTTCATTAGAAGGTTGCATAAGGGATGGCAAAATACAGAGAATATTTGCAGATGACACAGTTCGGAGACAAAGGATTCTGTTAGGATCAGAATTCAAAGTTATCTTGACAAACTGGAGACAGTCTGAAAACAACAAGATGAAATTTGATAAAGAGAAGTACAGAAAGACACAGACAGGAAGAAGAAAGCACGTAAACAAGTAGAAATTAGGGAATTTCTAGTGGCAGTAGTGCAGAAGAAAAATCAGAGGGTGGTGCAGGATTCAGCAAAGTGATACTGCCAGGTCAGGGGGAATTATAGAAATCCTATTCATGTGCATTAAGAGGTGTGTTACATGTAAGACTTTCCAGGTAATGACTTCAGTCTGTCAGTACTGGTGAAGACAGGTAGGCTACTCAATCTCAGTTTGAAGAAAGCACTTCAGGAATGGTATCAGTAATATCTATGATGCCATACCGGCCTGTGCCAGTTCTCACTTTCTGCGATTCAGGAACAGTTTTTCTGTTCTAGAAACGAAGGTTCAGTCTGATTTGAAATTCAATATCACTTCTAATGAGTTTACTGTGTGTCAAATCCAACCACACTGACTGCTTCATTCACTGCAATAGACGAGACTGCTTTGTATAGCAGACAAGTCTTTTGAGTTTGAGTAAAAGCTGATGGAGAGATATAAATAAAAATTACTTTGATTTACATATATACATAAACACTTAAAAATAAATCCAATGACAAATGTTCCTATCTTAGAATCTGGATTTTCTTTTAAATGCAAATGTTTCCAGCTATGACAGCAATCTAGAGATAAGGGAGCTGCTAAGTAAAGGAGGGTTCTTAGTGTTATTCTGTCCTTTGTAGAAAAATATGTTGATGTTTTACTGTAAAATCATGTAATGACACAGAATGGATAAGCTCAGAGTGCTTAGGATGTAAACTAGCCCTCAGGATAGAAGCCATTAAAGAGATAAGGTCTGCAATGACTATCTCCTCCCAAAGGTGAGCCAGTAATATTTAAACACTCGGGTATACTGAGTGCATTAGAGAGGAAATAGTTTAGATGGCTGATGAATGTCAAAATGTTCAAAGATCCTGATACCATCTGGTCTAGTTTGGGCTCCTTTCTTCTCTCTCATATCTTTAGTGAGCAATTCTGGCCTAAGGTACTCCCTGCCATTCTATCTGAAGCAGAAGTCGGGATTTAATCGGATATCTCCTGACTTTTGCTACTGTCTTTTTGTGTAACACAGCTTTTCTGCGCCAGTTAGGAAGGTCAGGGTGGCTTACAGGCTTGGTAACAGTACATAGGTACTGAAATGAAGGCAGCTGCTTCACCCACAGAGAAGTTAGGAATCATCCACAGCAGCTAGCCTGGCAGGACCCCATCCTCACCAAGGAAGAACTCCTCAGTCTACTGCTCTGCAAACCCAAAGCATCTCAAAGCATCCTGGAAGGGAAGGCACAGCACAGGAGTGCCTGGGTGCTCCCAGAGCAGCTCACATCCACAGGTTATCAGTCACCTGCATCACAGGAATGCTGCTGATGGCTTTTTCATGGGTACAAGCAAACAACAGGCTTCTCCGGTGAAAGATTGTTCCTCTTGCTACAGGCAATAGCAGGAAGTTCTCATCTAATAAATTTACAAATGCCCCTTGTCATTCTGGCAGCATATGGCTACTCATAAGCTTTACTACAAGCCTTCCTGGTTGTTTTTTTCATCCAAAGTCCTTGAAAGCTTCCTGATATCTGAAGGAAAACGTTCAGATGTGTTTATCAGCACTGTAGACTCCTTGTAAAATAAACTCCCATGTCACATTTAACCCCATAAACACTCCTCTTTGGAAAATCACTTCTCTCCCATAGCTAGATCAACTGCCTCCCACCTCGATAGCATCATCCTGGGACTCACAGCCCCAAGCTGCAACAGGAGCGAGGAATCAGACCCACTGCACCAGCGCCTTCAAACACCACACATTAACTTGGGATGCAGAAAGAGGGCAGAGAAACCTCTTCTATCAAAGAGCACATTTGGTGATAGAGGGAGGGACGCAGCACGGACCTGAGCAGAGAGCATGGCCATGGGAGTAACACTGATACAGGGCAAAGGCCCAGCCTGGGGCTTGTACATTGCTCATGCTTCAGAGACTCAGATTTATCTGGAGGAAGCAGAGCTCAGTTATAAATAGCACTGGATAAGGGCTGGCCCTACTTTCAGTTTGTTTTCCTCCTGCTGGGAGTTGGATGCTCTGCTTTGTACAGCGTTTCACCAGGAATCTGCTTACTTATTCCTCTCACAGCACTTCCCTCTGTATTTATTAGGCTGGTATGTTAACAGCTGAGGAGCAAGGACCCAGCCATTAGACTCTCTCCTGTTTGTCCTGTAAACAGTGGTGCTCCCATGTCAGACACAGCATGCAGCTGAATGATGGGTGCCAGAGGCCAGCAAAGCTCAGGGGTATTTAACCAATTGCAATTCACAGCTCCCGGTTTCAATTCTGACTGTGCTCATTGAGCAAGATTTCCAATTTACAGACAAAATAAGAAGTTCCCCGCTCCATGCTCAGGGACAGCAGACAAACAGCAGGCAGGCTCGCATCCAAATCCCCAAGCTGTCTGATGCTGCTAAATCGGAGACAGCATCTGTAATGTGCCTGACAGAAGGCTCCCGTCATTGCAGGACCGAGCAGGCTCGCAGCAGGGACAGGGAGAGCTGGCCCCAGGACCTGCCAGGTGCTGAGCATCCCTGCCCACCGAGCTCACCGCGGTGTTGGCAGCAGGAACAGGGTGGGAGCTGTGGCAGCCCCTGCTCCCCACATCCCACTACACAGCTGGGCGACTTCGCTTGCACCATCCTGCTCAGCTTGCGCTCTGCCCTTATCGCTCCCTCATCGCTATTTCATTTTCCTTGGAGAAGCACTCTGCTGTTCACAGGCTGCATCAGTGCCGGTAAGAGCCATCCGCTCTGGCTGCTTTCTCCATCTATTTTGAGGATCCAGCAATCAGCAGTCACGTTTTACAGGCCAGTGCAGAAACACATTTTTTCCACAAAGATCCAACATAGCTTTCTGGTTTCTGTTAAACATTTAGTTAACTTCTGTGACTGCTCTAAAGCAGCGGAGCAGGATTCAAAGACCCAAGCAATCAAACAAATGCATTACAACTTCTCTGCCCTTTGAAAGCACAGGCTATCACATTCCAACATCTCAAGGTCTAAAGACTTACATTTCATGAGTGACTCTCAAATTTTATGAGTGAAGTTTTCTCAACAAACCAGCATCAGTACAACTAAAAGGCAAATAAAATTATATAGCCTTTGCTTGCAGACAACCTGAAAATCCACAGTAAGAAGGTTTGGATCTCAAGTAAAAGGACTGGGAGAGAGAAGAGCAATACCTAGAGAAGAATCTATTAAGCAAGCAGCAGTGAGAGCAGAAGGCAGAAAATAAGTTGAGCATCTGTATGAAGTACAGAGGGAAAAGCAGCATCAAAGTGGAAAAAACACTTTTTCAGATAAATGCTACAAGATCTGCAAGGGAGGGTTTCAATGTTTTTGCAAGAGAAATTCTAAACTACAAGAATCCGTACCCAAGGCACAGTTATAAAATAGCCAGTTACAGAAACTGATTCTCCAGAAGGTACAGCCTGATACCATCTCAAAAAATACAATACTGAAGTTAAAAGAACAGGGATATTGTCCATTATCGTCAAAGATACTTAGGAAGAAACATTTGGACACTTACCTTTTCTAACCTTAAAGTGGCTCAAAAAGAGTTAAAAGGTTTTCAACAAGGTACAAACACAAATCAAAAGATTTTATCCAGCATTTCTGCCACAGTAGTGCCTTGCACTTTCCACCACCTCCACCATGCTTAAACGAGCCTAAAGCTTCAGGATAGGCTCCTGTAGCCCAACAGAGCCTTCCCCAAGAGCAGTGAAACTTGACTGTGTGGGAGACAGGGTTTCCTACAGCCAGTCTGTGACTCTGCAGTGAGCTCCCCAGCAACTAATGATGACCAGAAAGCTGCTGTTCTTTACCCTGTTTTCTACAGCAAGCATCTGGTCCTTCCCAAGCACAGTCCTTCCAGCGCACACTTCCCTCCAGGAGAGGACAAGGGAGCGAACACAGGGCAGATGTTTGAGAGCCACGATATGTCTCGCAGTGCTGCAGCAAGGAGTGCAGTGGCAGATCCTCGACAGACCAGCACAGTTGATGCTGCAGCAGCCTGTCCCTGGACTCAGAATTCACTGTTGGCAGTAAGGTTGCAGCTAAGGACTGCCCCAGCAGGGAAGCGTCTGTCAGATTGAACTCTCTGGGCCCCAAATACCCCCTGGTTGGCCCATGGATGCTCTTACCACACCTCTGTACTTCTGTGCATGTGCTGAAAGACCGAAGTGAAGTATTGACTCTTAGGTGAGGGTACAGCATCCTGCTTTACTCCTGGGACGTAAGAGGTGAATAAGACTTTTTGCCTTGCTTGCACTGGACCAGGAATGCAAGACAGGGCTGGCAGCAGGAGAAAAGTAGGAGAAAACCTGGGGTGGAGAGGAAGGTCCTCTGTGCAGACATTGCACTGATCCACTACAAGATGTGTCTGGCTTTATTACCCTAGAGTTTCAGTGCTGAATGCTCCTTGCCTGCAGGTTTCTGCTCTATTATCCCTTTGGGCCACATTCTCCCACTTGCCAGCTCTCAAGATAAGCCATGCCATGCTGACTCTCCTCATCTGTATCTCCTGTCCAGCCATCTTGGTTTCAGGTTTCCATTGCTCTCCTCTCTTCTCCAAATGTCTCTTTCTCCTCTGAAGTTATTCCCTAACAGTATTCTTATGGAATTGAATGAGGTTTTATCACTGAACTATCCCCAGCAAACATCCATTTTGTGCTCCTTAGCAGTGAAGGCAACAGGAAGGGAGTCAAGCCTGTTCTGAGACAGCTGACCTTTATTCTGACCTTGATAGCAACCTTCTGTCTTTTCTTTTTGTTTTGTTTTCTTTGCATCAAACTCTTTGTTTGCCTGAAGCCAAAGGAACAAAATATTACCTGAAGCAGTAACATCTCTGAAGCAAAGCAAGCTGCAAAAGCTGTTTGTCTGACTGCAGACGACAGATTTAGGAGAGTGGCCATCATCAGAAATGAAACAATGTGTTGGTTTGACAGTGGATTATGAGCAAAATGCTTTTTTTTTTTTTTCTCATAGGTGCAGTGAATACAAACAGCTTCATAGAATCATAGAACCATAGAATGGGTTGGGTTGGAAGGGACCTTAAAGCCCATTCAGTCCCACCCCCCTGCCATGGGCAGGGACCCCTCCCAGCAGCGCAGGCTGCCCAAAGCCCCATCCAGCCTGGCCTTGGGCACTGCCAGGGATGGGGCAGCCACAGCTTCTCTGGGCAGCCTGGGCCAGGGCCTCATCACCCTCACAGTGAAGAATTTTGTGGAGCTGTGCCCAGTAGCATGGAGTGGGGTGGAAAACAGCAGGTTGTGCTGACTTTAAAGGGTCTCTGAAATGGAACGCACTTACTTCCATCAGCAAACCAAGACCTCACCAGGTGAGTCTGGTGTGGCTTCATGAACTGCCAAGATTCGCTGTAGAGTTATTTAAGGACTTAGATTTCAACACAGAAGGTAGAGATGGAGAAGAGATCACACAATTGCAGGGCAAATTATTGTGAGAGAGTCTCAGGTGTATTTTATGTGGTTTACTTTTGAGATGGGACTTCCACATATTCAAATGGGAAACTAATATGCAAGCTGGCACTCCCTCTGGCAGTTTGCAGACTATTTCCTTTGGCAGTTTGCACACTATTACCATGCTTCCTTGCCCTTTTGGTCTTAAGCATGAGCATCATATTTAACCTGAGTAGCATTTGGTGAAGAGTTAGCGAGCAGCAGCCAGCCCTTTCTCCTCCTGTGCATGAACAGAAGGCAGAAAATAATTCTTTCAGGATGCCATCTGAAGCTCCATGGTGTCAGCTCCCAGCCTGGCCTTGGGCACTGCCAGGGATGGGGCAGCCACAGCTTCTCTGGGCAGCCTGTGCCTCAGCACCCTCTGAGTGAAGAAGTAAATTTCTTCCTAAAATTATGATGATCAGAGATGATGGGTGTGAAGCTTTTGCTTATTGCTTAGAGCATTATTTCAATTAAGGTGGGGTTTAGCCTAACCTCACAAAGGCTTTTGCCCAGCAGAACACGGCAGGTTTAGCACAGTTTCCCAGGAGCTGACTCCTTTTGAGCAGGTGTTTGCAAAGGCAGAGGTCTGAACTCACTGACCTGTTTGATCATTTCTAATTCCATGTTCCTGTAAAACCTAAGGCTTTGGTGGCTGTATTAGGCACACTGCACTGCATGCATATATGTTTGCATGTCCATGTGCTTGCTTGTTCCTCTCTTTTCCTTTTTCAGAGTTCTGACTTCAGAATTTAATCCATTGGTAGTAAACAGTGAGAAATGTCTAATTTAAGACGAACCAGAACTTTCCCTTATTTATACTGCGGTAGGACTTAATACATGGAAGACACTTGCCAAATGCACTAGAAGCTATTGCTATGCTCTTTAAAGATACAGGAACCAGCCAGTATCAGGCAGATGAACTCACTCTTAGGTAACAGAATTAGAAATTTTATATTATTTTGTTCTTAATAATGGGATATGTTACATTGGCTTTGTTTTATGCAAACTTACTGAGATATTAGTAAGTTAGTGAAGATGAAATGGAAAAGAAAAGAGCTGCCAGGCTGTTTTACTCGCTTTCCATTTTGCTTCCATTGTGAAAGGGCTGCATTGTTTGAAAAGGAAGGAGCCAGGCAGTCCAGAGAACAAATGCTCTTAATTGTTCAGGAGAGCTTTGTTACTTTTCTAATTGGTCTTCAAAGTCATGGGCTTGCAGTCTCTATGTAAGTGAGGACTGCAAGGAGAAGTCTAGACAAAGAACAGGCTTCAGACTAGTTGGGGTGCTGGCGGGGGAGAACAGAGAATCTTTGAACCAAATCTGGAAAACGAGACACCACTTTCTAGAACCATTAAATGTTGAATGAGGAATAACTATCCTGTGTCTCAACATAACAAACTGTCCCTCAAGTCTAATTTTCTCCCATCAGAAGGAGAGAAAACCCTTTCTAAACTTTTTGCTTGATGTTGACAAATATCTACAGTTCAGATCTTACCAACAGATATGCAAGCTCTTTTCCAGAAAGCTGTGTGATCACCTTATTACTACTTCTGCTCACTCAGTTTTATGGCAAGGTAAGTAAGAAACTGTAAAGTTTACTAAAAATACAGGTACTTCACTGTGAAGGAAAAATAAGGGTAACGATTCTCAGCACTTGACCTTTGGAAGTAAAGCAAACAAATGGGAACTACAGGCTACTCATGCCTACGCCTATCCATACCCATGAGGTAGCTTCTTTCCTCTGAAGAACTATCTCCCTTGAGTGCCTAATAATTTTTTTCACCCATGTGACAGCCATATTGCTGTCAAGAGGTACATATAAACCTACTTCTAAAAGCCCCTTACAGACTGCAGAGTATCTGCTTCTGCTCTGTATGGTAAGGCCACTTTAAGCATACTCTGCCCTCCCCAATATTATCTGGGGAACGAATCACAAACGATCTGTGATTCTGGCATCTCCAGTGTGCAGTAACAACTGTGACCACCTGTAGGATGCTGCAGCAAGGTCATAAAAAGCTGCATGTACAACTTAACTATACTGACAGTTTGTTGTTGTGGTTTTTTGTTTGTTTGTTTTGTTGTTGTTGTTGTTTGTTTGTTTGTTTGTTTGTTTTTTTACTGGAACCCTAAAGGCAATAGGAGGAGTTTGGAGTTCTCTGCCCTCTGGGATGTGCGTGTGTAATGGCAGATTTTGTGTGTGAGTGCATGACACGTTGTATGATGATAACAACCCACTCCTGGGGTACCATGTAAACCTGTAAGAAAAACTACAAATGTTTGCTAGGGGAAAAGCATTGGCCAGACAAGTAGCCAATATAAAATTCAGATGTTCTCTGAAATGTTACATTTGCATAACCTCTCTGTTTATAGCAAGCACCAGTCCTGCTCCTGGCAAGTGCCACATTCATCTGCAGTCCCATCAGGATCCCTTGATTTCTCAGATTTTGACTGCAAGATGCAATAACAAGGAGCCGCATCTGGGGGACAAACCACACGTGACGCGCCAAACTATGAGGAATATTGACTATGTGCATAGAGGTATGACTGAATTAGGCAGGAAAGCCTAAATCAGTTTACAGCAATAGTTTTGGCAGCAATACCTGTAAGTCCAAGCTAGCAAACCAAACACACATCACTGCCCCTCAGCAGGATCATACAGACCATGTTAAAATCTGTGCTGCCACAATTTTACTGCTATGAATGAGATCAGAAGCACATACCCCTTCCAGTGCTCCAATCTTAACTCAGATTACTCTGTTGACATAATTACAAAGCTAGCTGGATGTAGCAACATATTCTCCTCAGTCCTTTACAATATCATCTCCCTGGAGGCTCTCTGTGACAGATGCATGGAGGCATTTTAAGAGACATTACTTTAAGAGCATTACCTGCACATCACAATTCTTAATTCACTAGAAAACTTCAAGATCAATCACAGGGTAGGGTGTTTTGAATCTCAGTGACAGCCAACTCCACAGACAGCTCTCCCTGGGTTTGTTGTGCCCAAGATAGTTCTCTCTTAGGGCTGATATGCTGTTTTACATGCTGCTCATTACTTGTTGCCCTTTGATTTTGTATTTGGAACATAAACAGCATTGCATGGTGTTATAAAGAGGACATCAGTTCCTCCCAAACCAGAAATCATTTATAATAATTAAAACTAAGGAGAAATCATTCTTTAAACAAAGTTTTGTTCACATTTAATCTCTGTTGAAGACCAAGCATTCTTGCAATTTCTTTGCTTTCCTGCGTATTTCAAAATTAGCTTGAAATAAGTATCAATCACTAACACGTGTATTAAACCAACATCTCTGCCCATACAGCACTTTTTTCCTGCTGTACCTGAACTCAGCCCAATTAAAAGTCCAGTTAGAGGAAAAGAAGAACACCCTCACCTGCCACACTGGATCTGTGTGCTTTCCTGACTTAGCACTACTCTTGTAGCTGGGCTGGGAGGTTGCCTTCTTCAGGTTGTAGATGGCCACATTGCCGTCATAGAAGCCCACTGCCACGAGGTAGGGGTGGTCATTGTGGATGTCCAGGCACATGATGCCACTCTCACTGCTGAAGACATACTCTGGGAAAGAGGGGTTCTTCATGGTGTAGAGCAGGAGCATGCCATGGCTCTGCTTCATGAAGTCATCTAAACAAGAAAGAGTTTTTGCTGTTAAATCAGTTTCTAAGATACTTTGCTATTGCAATATATGGTCTGAGAGCATTCACCTATGCCTAAAATCAACCTGAATGCAAGGCTATGTGGGAAAGACATTAGTCACAGGACTAAATGGTTGTGTTGGGGTGCCTGCATCTAACATCCTTTTCTTCATTGATATGTAAGGTATGTGGGGACAACATGCTTATGCAGAAAAACTACTGTTTTAGCAGTTTATTTCTAGGAGGAGACTTAAGAGCCTTGGAGAAAACGTGTATCTGAACCTCCTGGACACTTCTTTCTCTACGCTTGAATTTCCTTAATATTGCACACATTGGCAATATTTGATATTAAAGCCTCCCCTCTTTCTTCAATGAAAAGCATTTCACTGAAGTATCTGTAAAGTGTCATTTCCACTGCCATTACACATAACTGTACAATGCACAAGTCATTGCAGCTTTATTTTTAGCTTATGTCTAACATCTCATCTTTGTCTGGCATAGAAGCTCTCTCTTGCTAAAACCTCCCCCCCCCCCTTTTTTTTCTGCTTACTTTCACCTCTTGGTGCTGCCTGAAATTAGCTCTCCCTATTCTCAATAGGACTATTTCTTTTTTCTTATTTTTTTTCTTATGTTCTGACTGTCCTTTGCAATTCTCAAGTTTTTTGCTTGTCTAAAAAACAATTTCCAAATTCATTTAAAGGGGAAGAAAAGCTGTTGATGTAGATAAGCTCTCCAGAAGCAAAGGAGGAGTTTTCCTAATCTATCAACACAGTGCTCACTCTGAGGGCATCCTAGCTATCTCTCCAAACACTTTTTTTCCTGTCAAATGCCGTCTGGTACATAGTATATGGGAAACAGATTTATGGTTTTCTGTGATTTAAGTACCCACTATGCATCTAGTTTCCAGAACAGTCATTTCCTTTTAAAAGTGCTTCTTGCCTTGCCTAACATTTTGACCAACCTGCAGGATAAGGACTTGGTAAATGAGTACCCCCGTGATAACACTAACTTCAGAGAACTTTCCTTGGCAGCAGGCTGATCCCAAATCAGCACACAGGTACAGATGTTACTTGCCTCAAATTTATCAGGGCCACATAGAACATCCAAAGAATTAGTAAAGCAACCCGCACATCAATAAAACAACTACTGCTGCTTTGTATTTGGAAGGTGGAAATATTCTAGCTTTCCAAGTAAGCAGCACTCCTTTTCACAGGTCCTTCTGTACACTGGGGTGAAACAGGGAAAAGAAATATTTTGCAGAAAGGTGAGATTTCAATACTGGCATCACTTTAAATATATTAGAACCCAAATAGGATTATTAACACATTTTTTGGAAGGGAGGGAAGCTTATTCTTAGAATTCTAGTTGAGAGGAATTGAACATGTTTTCTCCATCAGAGGTTTGCCCTGTCCTTAGAATTCACAGAACTGTCTTTGTTCTAAACCAGCTAATATTGAACTGGTATTAGGCTGCGGTCTGGTCCTGATAAGGATGAATACCTCCCCTCCTCAGCAGCAAAAACACTTGGGAAGGCTGCGGAAATGACCTTCCAGGAATGACTCACATCAGAATGGACTAGAAAGTCAAATTGTTATATCTAACATCTATCTATATATCTAACATATCTATCTATATAACCTTTGAACCCGAGCTGATTCACACGCTTATTTCTCCTGCAGTGTGCTGAACAGCCAGCCAGGCATGTTTACAGAAAGTCTGTGGTACACATTTGTTTTCTCTCTGTTGGCACTGAACTGAGGGGCTTCAGATGGCTGTCCCCCATGCTCCCTGCACAGACAGCAGAGAGACACACCTTCAGAGAGTGATTCAGCCCACCAAAGATCTGAATTGATTTCTGGAGGTGTTTCTTTGCTGGTCTGGCAGTATCACAGGCCAGCTACATTCTTCAAGTGAAGGAGCAGGAAAAATAGCTCAGCAGCATCAGCAAGCCTCCATGGAGGTTAGCTCGAACAGAAAAGCAAGGTCCTACAAAGAAGCCCTAATAGAGTGAAACATGGGATTTAGTTTGCAGGTTAAGACACCCAAAAGCAGGTCTAGCTGTGGCTGTCTGTCTGAGCACTCAGAGGCTAAGCTCCCATTATGATCCATAGAGATAAATCAATCTACTTCCCCCTAAGTTCAAAACACCCACCTTAGAGAAGATTCCTGTATTTGGTCTGCTGATTTATTCTCTGGGCTCCATTAACTGTAATAGCCAAGCCTCCGCTGACTGTTAAACTCATCTTAATCCCAGAGTTGAATCCCACCCATTGCCTCCTGTACGTTATGAAATACAGTGGATGTGGGTTAAAACTCACAGTGTGTGAATACTGCACATAAGTCTGCATAATATGATTGCTAATGTACAGCTTATGTCTGATGAAAGGCAAAGTCAAGAGCATAATCCACAATTAACACTGAAGCATGGCACATAAATCCCAGTAAAACAATAACCTTCTGAGAGAGTAGGCATATAAATCTATTTCAATTAAGGGTGAAATCTCACCCAGAGTCCTAAGCCGTAACATACCTACGTGTTCTTTGACAAACGAAAAAAATAGCCGTATTTCATTAGTGATATTCAATGTTCCAGAATGGCAGGGAACAACACATAACCCAAAGCAGCACGTCTGTGATACAGCTTTAAAGCACAGGCTTTTCACCAAAAAGGCCTGTGTTTTTCAGCAAAACCTAGCAGAGCACTGCAGTGTGCCCCAAATCTTGCGTAGTCTGTCTCTGAGGACACAGGTAGCTCACTGAAACAACGGTAGAAGAACACAGAGCACACGGCAAAGCCAAGGGCGCAGACCCAAGAGCTGGCAGCGGCTGCACCACTGCTGGAGCTGAAAGCAGCAACATCAGAGCTGAGGCAGCTGCGCTGCGCTGCACGGATGCACCAGGATGCACTGGAAGAGCCGAGAGCATCTGCCCCATGCAGACCCACAAAGCACAAATTGAAATGTGGCTCTTTTTCTGAGATACAAGGGCTGGAGACACTAGAGACACTAGACAGTTATTCTGACAAGCATGCCAGCAGGAGGAGATGTCCTTCTCTAGTGCAGGAAGATGCAAGGCAGTACAGCAAAAAGAGGAGTAAGCAGACTCTCACTCTAATGAGGAAGAGCTGTATGTGATGAGGACCCTCAGTGTTCATCTGAGCGGAGGTTACATTGCAGACCCTGACACGTAACAAGTGTATATGGGAAGAGAAGCTTTGCTAATGTAAGATGCAATAGCATTATTACTGGTCTCAACCTGGAGAACTCAGCCTGTAAGTATCACATGCAATCAGACATAGGTTTCAAACCAACTATCACTACTGTCTAAAATATTTGTCTGTATTTCCGTACAGAGCTGGGCAGATTCAACCTAAACCCTTTTCAAAAAAAAATTTAGTGGGAGCACAGTACCTTGGAATATCATTGCGGTATCACCAAATACCTCATGCAAAACAAAAACAAAAACTTGAAAAGCATCTAAATCTTTCACTTTGATATTTACTTAGTGCTTGTTTTAACAGATTTTTCATTTATATTTTTCTTACATGAATTTAAAAGCATTTAAATAAATATTTGATACCAGATCAAAATATTTTGTTTGTTGTATGGAAATTTTTTATTTGCTTCATCTTTCGTGTTTGCTTCACAAAAAATCCATAAGGCATGCATGTTTTTCCTCCATTTCTTACAGAATGCTTGGTGGCCAAACCTGGAAGCTCAACCCAACAGTATCCTCAAGTTAGAGGCCAGTGTTAGTTACAATGCTCAGGGTAAATCCTACATACGCATAGTAAATCTCAGAGTGGGAATTCTCAATGGTAACAAGTCAACATAGAGATTTTTACCACTCAAGAAGCTAGTGCTATAGATTTCTATGTCATAAACTGGCAAATTGTGCTCTCTCTGGAGGATTTAGAAGCCCAAATGCTGCAGCCTCACATCTTAGATCCTACGATATATGTCTGTTTTAAATCAAGACCACTAGCTGTCTCACTGATATGGCTTGGACCGAGAAATCACCATCCTAAAAGGAAACACCACCACTAAAATCCATCCTTTCTCCTCCAAGAGCCCATCTAAAAAAGGAAGCAAGATGGAGAAGCATGGTTGTGAACAGCTGCTTGGTTCTGAGCATCACAGCTGCACAAGCACATCTACATTCCTTTCCTAGATATGCCCACACTTTGACGAGCTTGCAGGCTGGGGCTCTCTCCTTTAGGCTTGGATTTCTGAGCAGCAAAGGGAAGGGGCTGGCTGTGCATTACACCCGGTTACGTGATCTCTTCCAGGGAGAAGAGATCGGTTTCAACAACAAAAGTTTGGGTACCCAAAGAAGTGGCTCAGCTGTTTACTCACCTTTCAAATATTTAAAGGGTAGAGGACAAAAAAGGTTATCTGCAGGCCAGCAAATGTCCCCAAGCAAATTATAATTAATACCCAGTTGTATAAAACCCTGTGCGCAGCCTAAGCATATGCCTGTGCTACAGCCTGCGTGGCACGGTTGACAGAGCAAGACACAAATTAATGAATTCTCAATACATTTTTTTTTCTCTCAGTGAGCAAAACCTGTGCAGCGTGGCACTGAGCACAGGCTCATCTACCCCGCTGTAGAACATGCTGGGTGAGCGTATGCTGCTTCAGCAAGACTCTCTCCTCGCTTACTGAAATAGCTCTGCCAACTCCACACTTCCCTGCGGTCGCAGAATGGGCACGCTGTAAGAAAGGAAATGGCTGGCACTTCAAGCTTCGCTGTATGCCAAAAGTTGAGAAAAATCAAAAAAGAACAAATCTTTCCAAGGAGCTCAGAGAGTTTGGACATGTGTTGAATGTGTTTTCAAAGGCTTGTGAGGACTAACAATAATAACTGGAAGTTTTATAGCACTTCGGAGTGCTTTGAGCATGCATCTGCAGCACTACTTCTTACAGCCAAGGGAAAGAGAAAGGCAAGAGACTGTCCAAGACATTACAGCAAGCTGGAAGAACAGGGAGCAGAACCAGGACTTCACGGGGCTCTGCTCAAGGTGGCCCCATCCCAGGATCCCTAAGAGATTTAAAGTGGAATCACTGGTGCCCATTTTGTTTCTATTCCTTAGAGAGTCCACAAGTACTCAGGTATATTGCTGTGTTGCTACAAATGCTGATCACTGCAGATCTGGCTGGGAACCACGCTGTGAGCAGGGAAAAGACTAACACCAAACCACCTAAACAGTCCCTTCCCAGAAAAGAAAATGTTTTCAGAATTCATTACTTTGTAGCTCAGGGCCAGAAAGCTTGGCCTTCTCTATTTCACAGCTCACAAATGTTACAGGTATATCCTGCTCTGAACCCTGCAGCTTGGTTTTGGCTGGTATGTGCATTCTTCACTTGAATATCTCAAGAGACAGAGAGGCCATTATTTCATTTCGTAGTTTGTTTGAATGCTTGATCACTCTGAGTGATTAGAAAGTCACACCTAACTCCTTATTGGCCTTGTCTGGCTTCCCACTATTAATTCTTACTCTGCTTATCTCCATTGGACGAAAGACTTCTTTCATATCTGGCACTTTCTCTTCCTTAGGATACTTGAAAACTGAATGCTAGTCACCTTTCAGCATGTTTTTGATAACCTTCACAGCCTGAACTCAAAAATCCTATTTATTTTCACCAGGCTGGCACAGAGCTCAGCAAAAGGCTGGGAACCATCACAAGCTTTGCCACACCAGTCAAAGGCACTGCCTTCACAGCTGCAAAGCCACTTCTCAACAGATGTGGAGAAATGTAGAATATTAAGAGATTTTCCACAGATACGTGGAGGACATAACATAGCTAGGACTTGTGCTGCCTAGGCAAAATTCACTTGCAGCCAGGATTTTAACTGGATATTGTTCTCTCTCCACCTTTAAGGTATCTTCTGCAACACTTGAATCAGCTTGGGGGTCTTTACCAACTACCTATAGGTATTTCTGCATCCTCTGAAATACGCTGTCTCCAGAATCAAACTTAATATTCCAGTATCAGTCTCGCTAATACTTAAACCATCTCTCTGCTGCCACCCAGAAGTCCCTGTTTGCACTCCAAGATCATGTTCACCCTCCCTGCCAAAATATCACACTGTGAACTCAAATTTATTGCTTGTCCACAAAAGCCTACTTTATTTTTTTATTTTTTTTAGAGTTGTTGCCTTCCAAGACACAGCACTCCTCCTTGTTTAGAGAGATATAATGTTGTATTTGGCTGCATTAAAATGCATTTGGTTTTTATAATTCCAATTTACAACAAGATTAATCACTCTGTACAACAGCCTGGTTCACAGTGTGATTTACAACTCCACCTGCCTTTCATCAGTCACACATTTCATCTGTTGTGAGTTTATATTTCCATCCAGAGGACCAACAAAAATAATGCCTAGCTGCAGGGCCACCACTGATCTCGACAGCACCCCCTCTGAGACAGTGTCTCAGCTGATAACTCCACCGGCATTTATTTCCTGACATCTGTCAGTGGAAGTTGAATCCCGCTGCTGAGACCTCTTGTGCTGGGCTGAGCATTTCGCAGCCCCAGGGATGAGCATACGCCCTCCGGTCAGCAGCAAGCTCTGCAAGCTCAGAGCAATCCTATCAGTCCAGTGTTGGCAAATCACAGATCCATTGTGGTTTATTCAGATGTCTGAATGTCACATTTATCATTCTGCCTGACACCTTTCCCCAGCCACTGGACGAATTCCTGGTACTCTTGATTGAGTTAATGTTAAACAGCTGTGGCTCTTCTTAGGCACCACAGAACTTGCAGTTCGGGTAGAAGTGAGAAAAAACAGGATTTTGACGTCTTTTGGACATTTTGGAAAAGACAAAATTGACAGGTGATGAGGCAGGCTGTAATTTATACACAACCTGAGGCCGTGCCACAGTCCTAATAACTGCTGCAGGCTCCACACATGTCAGAGGCAAGACACACACTTCAGAAGCACAGACCGATAGATAAAAACAGCCTGTATGGAAATGAGCTGTCACAAATGTTTGCATCTTATCCTAAAATACCGTCTGGCAAAGTAATACGAAAGATGCTGCAGTCAACTGGGACAACAAAAACTAAAGATATAGGAAACACCTGGAGAAACGCACTGTTTGTCACTGCTTGCTATAGCAGAGGCTCAGAGACAAACAAGAACAGGGGAGAACAGGATGAAAAGACTCAGCGCCTTCCCAAAAATAGCAGGAGTGTTTGACTTGCAGCTTGGCTCTCCCCTGCTTCACATGAAAGAGAGCAGGTGATTGTTAGAAAGAAAAGGAATATGCGACTGGGCTGAGTTTGCAATGCTCCAAGTAATACCAGACTTTTCTCGTTCTGATCAGACAGGACTTTGCATTATAGGTTTAGCAGGCACTAAAATTACTTTTAAAAATTGCTTCTTTAAATAAGATACTCATAAAGGTTTGGTTTTGCAATGCAAATAGTAATAGTGCAACTGCTCTGATGTTATGAATGTTAACTTATACTCTGAAGAAATTCAAAAAAAAAAAAAGGGCGAGAGAGTCCATACGATGAAGGCACAAGACTGGCAACTGGGAGATTTGTATTCCAGCCCCTGCTGTGCCAAACAGCTAATGTGGTCTTATCCCTTCTTCTCCATGCTTCTCACAGCACTCCTGAGGATGCACATCACAGAGGGAGGAAAAGACTGAATGATGGGGGCTATAAGAGTTCCAAACATCAATACCGTTCAAAGCAATACTCCTGTTGCTTTCAGGAATACATTCGTGTTCTGACCCTCCGACTGACAGCCTAACAATCTCAGATAATGCATAAGCTCCTCAGAAGCCAGGGACTGAAGGACACTTTCCAGCTCCAACACTCATCTCCACAGAGCACTCCAGAGCTGGGAAGCCAGGCTAACCCTACCAGCACACATTTGGCAGCAGCTGTCTCAACCAGCTGAACTCTTGCTCCTGCCTTTCTTGTTTTGGTCAGCTTAAGCTGCAATCTTGATAGTGGTTTACTATTTAATACCTGAGGCTCTCTTTCCTCTATCCCTGTTCTAAAAAAATGGTATATTTAATAGCATTTGCAACTAACTAAATATTGAAGAGTGCCATCAAGTGGCCAAGTGCTTGTTAGCAGCAGGGGGCTTCCAGGAGACATGCACCATTCAGAAATCCCCAGGATCACGCCACTAACAGACCTCTATAAACGAGCCACCTTTGGATAACCACACCAGCCTGCTGTTACTGCAAACAAGCCAGGCTGCCAGCATCTCAGCATTCCTGACCTGATGAGCAATGAGGGGGATGCACGCTCTGCAGGAGATGCTTATGTATTCTATAATTAAAGGACAGACACATTAGAGTTTTATGATGGTGCTGCAGCCTCTTGAAAGCAGACAGATGCCTGATGAGATGGATGCGCACAGGCTAGACCGTAGAGGAGGCAATTAGGAATGACATTGCAGCTCAGAGAACTTTTCTGAAGACATTTGGCAGAAGACCCAGATTTGATGGAGGAGCACAGAAGAAGCAGCGTTACACAGGCCAACCTGCAGGCAATTTTGCACGGGCACATACTTCAAACAAGAATGAATATGAGAGCAGCCATTATGACACATGCCCCGTCCCATTTTCAGCAGTGGTTTACATCAAACACTTAGGAAAGTGTATAAAAACAGGGCATTAAAAAAGTGATGTATTTTTCCAGCACACTGTCTAGGCCCCTATTAATTTGTGGTTAAGCATCTCCCAGATCCCTAGAGGTCCTCTTCCCCCTTCCCTGTGCAGAAGCCAGCTATCGATGATTAAATCTGGACAGTATCTTTCAGCATTCCTCTTTGCACATGGCTGGAATATAGACCAGCTATTCTCACAGTAACTTCCTTTTCTTTTTCTCTTTTTTTTTTTTGGCCTGCTTTTATTTTTAGTGCATGAAATACTTTGCATCTGAAACAGATCCATGAAGCATATGATTGGCGATTAGTGTAAGTGGTTTTTAAGAGCTACTAAAAGTAATTTCAGAGCAAAACTATTAGTTTTCTAGAAAACTGAATTAAAACAAAAGTAAATTCTGTATTTGTTGGTCTCAAATAAAGTCAGTTTGCTGCTCATACAGCAACAAAGCAACAGCTTTCAATCCTTTGATCAGATAACAGAGGCAGAAGAAAAAAAAAGAAGGTTATGGCAAGAAGAGAGAGGATCCTTCCAAGTGAAATTTCTGAACAGCAATTAGCTGTTATGAGAGAATGGGACTGGCACAAAAGGTTCACACAAGCATCAAATAACTGTGCAAACCATGGGCCAAATTTTGGCTCACACTTAGATATGATGGGAATAAGATGGAAAACAAACAAACAAAAAACACAACAAACAAACACAGAATCACTGAAGATCTGAGATTGGAGGACACCTCTGGAGATATCTAGTCCAACCACCGGCTCATCTAGAGGATGTTGCCCAGGAATGTGTCAAGTCAGGTTTTTTTGTTTATCTCCAAGGAGGTATCTCCACAGCCTCCCTAGGTGAACTGTTTCATTGTTCTACCATTCCCACAGTGCAGAAGTTTTGTCTTATGTTTAAATGGACTTCTCGCTATCTCAGCATCCATTATTTTTGTCCTCTCCTTTGATACCACTATCAAGAGTCTGGCTCCACATTTCTTTTTTCCCTCCCATGAGGTACCTATACATCTAAGAAGAAACTTCCGCCTTTCTCTGTAACAGCCAGTTTTCTGGGCTTCCACTCTGGGAAGCCAACCATACTACACAAGCTAAACCGAACTACAAGTCTGGTCAAGACCACAGATTTGCTGTGGGAATTAAAGGGGGGTTTAGGTCCCCATTACCTCCTGTCCCCACCAGCTAGGCTGCTGCTGGGCAACCTGGCTTCCCTCCAGCATCCCTGCAGCTAAGGGTGAAGCCTGGGACTGCAGAGCATCTAGGAATTATGCTTTGCTCCAAAGAACCACCCTCCCATGCCGTGTAAGCCAAGGAAGGGAAAAGAGTGCACCTGGGCTCCTGCACATTAAGGAGCTGCATCTAGCCCTGGGCAAGACAAAGACAACCTGCTGGAAACTGAACACTACAAAACACTCAGACACTTTTCGGATCAAATACCATACTACGATGTGAAAATCAGATCCTGGTATTTTGCTGGGGTGATCCTATCCTTCTAAACAGTCGTACATCATCAAGGCTACCCAAGAAGGCTTAGTTAAATGTCTCCAAACTCCAAAAGCTTTGGCTTCTAGAATCTGACATCCACAGTTTCAGCATCTTGAGAATCTACTGTGCTGGCTTCTCCTTTAAGTACTCACCAAACAAATAAGACAGCTGATACAACTGTCCCTCTATGAAGATCTCTTGTGCAGTGCTGGAAAACATTTCATCGGCCACCATTTCATGAGAGGAACTGGCGAATACCAACAAATCCCACTTGGAACAGGATCTCTAGTTTGCTCTCTTATACCCAGAGGAATCTGATGAGAATAACTCAGGGCTGAATGAGTGGGCAATAGTTCACAGAGCAACACCTGCTACCTTTCTTTTATGGCAGATGAGACTCTTTCCAACAGCATTCAATTCCTAAAGTTTAGCAGTGACCTAAATCCACTGTGATACTGTTGAAAAATTCAGGATGCCCTACACACAGAGTAAATCTCAAATTCCCCACAAAGAAAATTCATGTTCTGCCTATCTTACAGCCAGGAAAACAGAAGTGGAGAGTAGCTGCTGAAGGCACAACCCAAACCCAGTTACATGATTCACAGCTTAGAATCTTCACTGATACGGAGATTTAACCATCCCTGAATAATTCTCTTCTACCTTCTGTAGTTGATTTCATGCCGCAATACTCTAAAATTCACTTTTGTCATCTCTCATCTGTATTACAGCAAACTGATATCCCTGAGAACAAAACAAGTAGCACTCAAGGGAAAAAAAAATACAGAGATAACAGTACTGTTCTGCTGTTCAATGTGTCTAAAAACTCAGAATTCGGTCTGTACTTATTCTTCAATGACCAGTTATTTTAAAGTATTCCTAATAGAATCATAACCTAAAGCAGCCTGTGATACGTGTCAGTGGAGGTTAAAATCCAGATATTCGTGGTTATATTCTGCCTATATTAGCATCCTGCCAAACACTACCAAGCATGAAGTGAAGAACAGAACGCTGTGACTGAAATCCCTAAGTCCTGATCAGCAGGGAGAAATGTTATACTGAACAACATATTTTTGTTGTGCAGTGGCAAAAGCCAAAGGTAAGCTACGAAGAGTTTTGATGTCTCCTGAGTTTCAACGCTAATGAAAATATTACATTAGATAGATTTTCTTCCGGTTTTTACTGATCCCGTCTGTTGAAAAATGATCCTTACTCATCTCCAGAACAAAAGAAAAGTCTTTGAAGAAAAAGCCTTTAATGGGGCCTTATACAATTTCTTTGTACCATTCTGACCTAGGAATAATGACAAGCTCTTTAACCTCAGGAGCTTACAAACTATGTATTGCTTATGTAACTTATGTATTGCTAGAATTAATAATGGAATGAACCCAACACAGATTTGTAAATTCTAAGGCCAGAGGAGATCATTGTGATGAATAAATTATATATTTGTTCCTATGCTTAATTACTTCCTCCAGTAAAAAGCCAATTTATTTCCAGCTCCCTGAGATCCCTGAATTCTACCTTCAGGTGCTAGATTCCATCCTAGATGAAGAAGTAAGATGAGAGAGTTCTGTTCTGTAAGATATCTCCTTCCTTTCCCTTCAAGTACCTAATGGACAGTAAGCAAATCACTACTTAAACTTATCTTTAATAAGATGAGCTGTTTAAGTGTTTCACTGTAAGGCAGAGTTTCCAGACATAAGTCATACTGTGGCTTATCTCTGAACTTTTCTCAATTTTAACATTCATTGTGAAGGGTGATCTGTTGCTAGCTAGATAAACAACACTCCAGTAAAGGTCTGACCAGTATCACACACGGCAGTGGCACCTCCTCCCTCCTGCTGGTCTCTGGTTAGTGAAAGCATGCAGCACCTGGTGTCAGACCCCTATGGTGAACTTCTGCAGCTGCCTAGTGGCCTTTTAGATCAAACTGGAAGTTTTCTTTTTCAGAGTGTACATCAAGGTAGAAGAATATTTTCAAGTCTGTTTTCATGACAGACACAAAACAATCTAATCATGGGCTGCTGTTATAAATGCTGATCTCTCTTTTCCTCTGCCATTTCTTCTTACCTACTCTTTGTTCTAACTCTGTGACCCTGAGCTTGCTGATCTGCTTGAAAAGCAATCATTTTAAACAGCATTGCCATCTCAGGGCACTGATGGTGATATTGTGATATTCAATCTAGGTAATTAGCAGTTCTTAAACTAAATCTAAAGAGAACTAGGTCTTCAAAGCTGCCTTGTGATCCAGCTCACAAACTGGATATTAGCCAGTGAAGACAGATAGCTGTCTTAGTGAGTATCCTGCTCTTTGCAGGAGCAGAAGATAGCTGGGTCAAGATAAGAGCTCTCTTCAAAACAGAAACACGATGTGGATGTGAGAGCGCTGGTCTGGAGAAGCAGCACTTGAGGTTGAATAACATCTCTGAAAAAAGTCTCTGGAGTCACTGCCCCTTAGGGGGAATTGCTGGAATAGAGCCTCTTGTTTTGAGGAATGCCCAGTGGGATCTGAGATGAATGCAGCTCTGGATACGTGTTGTCTTCTACAGGTACCTTGGCCCACAGGCTTTGCTTTTTCACCAGTAGGAATGTAAGCAGGATTGCCCAGCCTCATCTGGGAAGACACGGACTATCAAGGCAGAAAGGAACTGAGATATCACAGCAATGGAGACCATTTAAGTGTCTAAAACAGAGATCCTGCCCCCTCTACAATCCCAGGTCACCATGGAGAAACCCTCAGATCCATCAGCTCTGAAGATGTTAGTCCAAACAAACATGGATAACTACAGCACCAGGCTGGAAGGCAAGGGCTACTAGAAATTAGCTCTGCTAGGGGAAGTGCAGAGTAGCTTATCCAGCCCTCAGCTATTCCTATCTTAATCCTTCTTGAAAGCCCTGTTTTGCCTGGAGGAGAGTCAGATCTTGTTTGTTTTTTATGTTTCGTAATGGCTAGATGCCTCAGCTGGAGCATAAAGTGCTTCAAATGTACAGTAGAAAGCTGACCTCTGGTGTTGGGAGAAGGGGTGCAGAGAGAAGACAGCAAGGAAGCCACACTCCCGTGATCCTGAGCACTGCTTCACAGCCTGTGTAATTCTCCGTTAGGATTCACTCACTAACATCCCTTCAGAAAAACGAATAAAACCAGCTGATGAACGAAAGCAACATGTAGCAACAGGCTACAGTGCTTGGCAGGAATATTGCTGTTTTCATTTCTGCGCTTTCATATCAATTCTTCCTCCACAAAGCATCTAATCAGCCGATGCTGTGCAGCATAAAATTAACGGGTTCGTTCAGAAAGCCGCCTCATGATGCCAGACAGCATGGTGGGATTGTTTGTAAATATTTGATTAGAAAAAGCAATCAAAATTGGCATGAAAACATGCACACATTAATGCTGTTCCACTATCCGATCAGGATATTTATAATACAGAGGAGGAGGTGATGCCAGACAACATTAACATATGTGGTATTACACCAAATCCCTTCTCCAGTGACTCTGCCCTTACAAAGCCAGAATTTCTACAAATGCAGCCTGTAAGCAGCTGATAGACAGGAGCTAACATATTTTCCAGGGGATATATTGGGTGTTAAGTTCTGCTCCATCATTACACAACACACAAAAGGGAGAGCACAGGAGCATCTCAAAGCCTTTGTGTGCACCCTCAGCCTTCTCTCTGCCAACTGAAAAAGGGGACAGGGCTCCGGATAGCAATGCTCCCTGCTTCCTCAGCACTGTGTCTTTTGAAAATTTTCCAGGCAGGAGCAAAAGACAACACTGGTCATTAACTGAGGATGTTTTCTTTGGATGCTTTCTTGCAGCAGAACCCTATTTTGGGAAGGCGTTACCTTGCAGGAGTAGAAAAGAAAAAGAAAAGGAGTAGGGCATAGTCTGTGATGAACTTAAAAACTCTCTGCATATACACCTACACAAGGAATTAAAAGGTTCCTGCTGCTGTAAGGAGACTCTCCTCCAGAAGGATGTGTCCTTGCCCTAACACCTGGCTAAAGTGAGAAATCCTTTATCTAGTTTCCAGTCCAAGCTCTGGTCTTTGACTTCTGAAGTTCAGATTTGGAAATAAAACAAGCCCTGTGGCAAGGGCTGTCAGGTGTCCTCCTGCAGGCTTTTTCTCCAGCAAGTGAATCCAGAAATGCTGGGACAGGATGCTTATGAGCAGACAGAATCCCCATCTTTTTAAGCATTAAGTTACCCGTCTCAGAAGTGCCACACACCTGTCAGAAGCCATTAGGCAGAATTAAGCCTGTCCTGATACTGAGTAACTGATTTCTGGAGGCCCATTCCAGCCTGATTGTATATCATTCTTTAATTTCACACTTTGACTTTTGTATGAAACCAACACTGCATTAGCCAAGAATTAAAATCAGACCAATGTGCTAATTTACAGATCCTTCCAATAAATGAAGAAATATCTTATGTTGTAATGCAGAAGGCAGACATAGTCAAATACCTTCCCAATGAAAACAGGGGGTTGCATCTGATCTTGTTTATATAAACAGAAATTAAATATAATTCCATAGCCAGAGACTCTGGTAAGCCAAATCTTGGAATCAGAATACAGCCTAGCAGTATTTTAGATACCCCATGAATACCCTCTCCTACCCAACACAGCAGAGAATGACATGACCACATAAATACATGTGCTAAGTAAAAGAAAAAACACATGATTAATAGTTCAAATGGCATCCAGTGAGGCTTGGAGAAAGCTGAGGGTTCAAGAAACAGTGGAATTCAAATTGGGAAGACAACATCTTGTTAAAATGTTGAGTCAGCTGGTGGTCAATATAGAACATGGTCCCAACCGACTATCATTTGTAAACTGATCATGTTTTCTTTTCTGTGGCACCTACTTTGAGAGTCCAGTTGAAGTCATCTATACACTGCAGCAGAACTCAAGAAACAGTATTACAGTCTTAGTATTCAGGCTGGGACTACATACTGTCAGCTATAACACCATATGCAAGAAATGATAAGAATTTGTTTCAAAGAAGAAAAGGAAATTGCAATTTTCAGAGCATGCTGTGAAGTCTGGAAGGCTTACAGGCTGTCAGAGATCTTGCAGTACAACAGGCATGTAGGAAGAAGCTAAGCTCTGATGCCTTTAAAGTATGGAAGATCCCAATGGGGCTTAGGGTTTGGCTGGAAACCTCAAAAACCTTTTGGCAAATCTGAAAATATAGCTCAAACTTTCCTTTGCAAAACTTAATTCATTCTTCTCGGAGGGAATCCAAATTCAGAAAATTTCATTAAAAAATCACAAATAGTTCAGCCACAACAAAAATCTAATTGCTACAGATAAACTGAAATGCTGTAAAGGAAGCAAATTAACAGCAAGGAATATCAAATTAGCAAAGCTGGATCAGACCCATCACTTACCAGTGGTTTCCTAATTGTATTCCAAAGATCGGAGTGGAGCTGCAAGCTGGTCTCACAAAACGTAAAATGGCAAAAGTTGTAATTCGTCAGACCTGTACAGCCATGAACCCACTGTGATTCTTCTCAGGTCACAGAAGTCCATATATTTGGGAACCACTGCCTCTGTGTTCGTGAGGAACACTGCTTAGAGAGCTGTGCAAGACATCTTATAGACAGGAGCCACAACAGGGCTGCCAATTCCTGCAATATCGTGACTGCTGCAATAGCAGGAGGTTTTCTTCCAAGCCTCAGCTTCATTATTTAAACACAAGTTCTGCTTCTGCTTTGTTTCAGAACAAAACACTTCTAGCCCTCACGGCAATAAAAGGTTTTAAAACACCAAACACATTCTGCTCTGAAAGCACAGAAGGCAAATAAAAAGAAATCAACTCTTATCATTTGTAATAATCTCATGATTTTGAGAGCCTGCCTTGTGATCTCTGAATAATCAGACTTGGCAATACCGTACCAACCCTCAGGGAAAATTTTCCTGACTGCCAAAGAAATATTCCTTATTCCCTGAAACATGAACTCCCAATGCTTATTAGTATTGCCTTTTCCACTTCCAGTTCTTCCTGTTTTCGCACTTTCATATGTCAAATAGCTTCTTGCTGAAGACATCATAAATCCTTACACTGCACCCAAAATAGTTCAAAATACTTTATTTTTATCAAATCCAAAGACATATTTATTCCATCACTCCCTATTTCCTTAAATTGTGGCCCAGGGACCAGAATTTAGCTTATTTTGCTTTAAGGGGAGCTACTGAAAGAAACAACTATTAGTTATTATACTTGTCAAGTTACTACATAAAAATAGATTTTTTTTTTCCCTATAGTGGTTTCTAACAACATTATTTACATATGTGGTCTTGCCTTTAAGGGTCATTGTGGCGTGCAGTGCAGCGAGGGGCAGCTAAAGCCACAGACAGAAGTTACATAGAGGATTTTTTGCTTTCTTTATGCTGTTTTTGTGTTGCTAGTTTTCTGCACTACAATGTCACCCCAGGGTTTACATGCATGCTGCTCATGCTGATTCATACAGCGGTGCTGTATAACTTACATTCCCTGCATAGATTCTTCTACAGTGCCCACAATTCTGGTATGAGAGCAACTAAGTTCAAGAAACAAAGCAACTAAAGTGGAAGTTCAGTTAATAACTAGTCCATTTGGCCAGCACAGTCCCAACAGTTACACCACTGCTAATAATGTCTGTACAGAAGGTCTGATCACAAACTCTGCAGACCTCACAGCTTGAGATTTATCTTTTCTCCACCAGGATTACAGAGAAGATAGACAATTTCATCACAACACATGGATATGAAATTATTGTCACAATATAAAATAATATAACACAAACAAACTGATTGAAGCAGCATATTCAAGGGTACTTAAGCATTACCGCTGAAACACATCAAAATTTATTTCAAGCTGGTACATCCACCGCATCTCAGCCACACACTGATGTGCTCATTAAGAATTCCTGCAGCACCTTCCACATTACAGGACTGAAACAAGGATGTTTTTTTGTAGCATAAAAAAGAAAAGAAACCCATGCAGAAAAAAACCCTCTTTTGCCCTCAGGGAAACGCTTGCTGAACGGCAGACTACACACAAGGATCCACCATTAAAGTGACTCCTTAGCTTGAAAGACTTCAAATGCAGTTGAAAAATGCATACCACCTGATCATACCCAAGCCTGCAACAGTTAACATTAAGAAAAAAAAAAAAAAGAAAGAAAAAAACTGTAACAGAATTCAGTACAAACGATTTGTATGACCATGGAATTTTTCAACACCAACACTTAACTTCAGAGGCTGCATTCCAATCGTCATGAAAAATCTTTTCACAATTGCTCTATCTTCCTATTAATAATTTTGAAACTTCTGAGCTTTAATAATACCGAGTTGGTTAACCACAGTAAGCTATGCATTAGGCATTAAATAATCTCATCAAGTCAGCAGCATTCCTTATCCACGTGGCTGATTTCACAACCACAGTTGCACCTGGAAAGAGGAAATCTCTGGAAATCATTGGATCCAGAGCCTTTTCCTGGCAGCCAACCACAGCAAATCCACAGCATAAGAAACTCTCTTAGACAACTAGATGTGCCTGCACTGGCCTTACATAGCTCCTATGCCTCCTTGGCTTTTGTCATCCCTGATATACTTATGGAATGCTATGGAGGCTAAACAGATCAGTTAATTTAATCTTCTCTTGTATGGAGGCTCTGGAATTCTTCAGAAGAAAGTGCCATATAAATCTGGTTTACTGTCAGGTGAAAGGATTTTACAAATACCCATCCTTTGTGAATCTACACATTTGTCCATCTCCACTGTGAAGTCCTAATGCATAGAATTAATTCAAGATTAATGCATAGAATTAATTCAAGATTGGATCTTTATATTTTTGCTACCATTCTCTCTCTGACAGAACAGGAAGCACTCAGGTTAAGAAAGCTGCTTTATGGCCCATGGAAAGGTGTTGGCAATGAAAAATAAAGCTAGAAGAAGTAAACCAATTCCTTCAAGCTACAACTTAATACGGAAAAATAGTTAAGTTTCTGTCGTAAGTAAAATTGTTTTGACGAAGTTATATTGGCTTGTGTTTTATGCAGATTATACTTTGTTAATTATCTACCTAAATGTTGGGTTATTGGAGGAACAGAATACATGTCAGGATGTTCCCTAAGGGATGCGGAGTCATTACCCAAGCACCATAACGCAGCCACCAGTGCAGGGGCCTCAGCAGCCCTTGAGCGGTGATGCTGCTGAGGGTGGTCAGGGCCACTAAAGCCTGTTATTGCCCAGGGACTTGACAATATCTTTGTTACTTAGAATAGAGTGTGAGTAAAAAACTTGACTCCAGGACTCTTGTTATGGAAAATTCAAGCTATGTTAATAATATAACCTTAGTATTTAGCAAGGAGGGGAAATACGAAAGTAAACAAATACTGTTGGGCTTATAGAGCACAGGAATAAGAACACCTATATTCCAGAGACAGAATCTTTAAAGTACATGGAGCATAAAATGACACTTTTAAGAGAGTGTATAGAGCTGTTTTGCCTCTCCGCAACATCTGTACATTGTCTCCTGCCAAGTCAAGGGGTCTCTCAGTATCAAAGGGAGGAAAGTCCTTTAGCCAATCTTCATTATGATACTGTCACCTTACCATCAATAGCAAAGAGAGTTAACCCATCTCTGCTTGGTTTCTCTTGTGCAAATGCTAAAAAGGAATTCCCACAGTAACCTACATGTAGCTGTTTTCAGGGATAAAGCTAAGATATGGAAAGAGTCAGCCTGGCATTATCAAACAGGTAAGACTCTATGGCATAAAAATGTTTAATCTCCTGTGGACTAAAATGCATTAATCAAACCAAATGGGCTAGACAGGGAGGCAAGTGGATAGAAGTTAATGGCCTGCAATGCACCAGAGACACAACAGGACGGCTGAGCAGTTCCTTTGATCCCCAGGCTCTAAAAAAACCTCTTAAAACATCGTTTTCCCCAAACACATGAACAGAGCTCTTTATTATTTCGTGCTTAACAAAATGCTACAGCAAAACACTACATTATGAGTTGACTTAAAATTAAATGAATCAAAAGGTTAAGGCTAGAAAAAAAATAAGCAAAGCTCACAGTATTTAAATTACAAACCAGTAATTAAGTCACCAACTGAAATTAATATTTCATATGATCCACTTAATGTATTACATTTATTAGGTTATATTTACTAACAGAGTTGACAGTATAATAGGTACTGTCAATTTTATACTCCTAGAGAATGTATGTGTGGTAAGAAATATTTGGTATTTGGAAAACAGATTCAAAAGTGTTGTAATTTTCAGTGTAATTATGTCTAATTGCCCACAGTTAGTTATCTCAATACAACGGATGCATGATGGCTTAAGTTTCTAACATTGGTTCCACTAGGGAGGTTTTTCAAAGACCTCCAGACCGTGGAGGAGGATACAGATTTTTTTCCTGTGAACTGTAAAGTCTCTAACATGAGACGGTGCAGAAAGCAGCCTCTAAAAAGGCTAGAAGACCAAATAAATCAGAATCCTGGAAAACAAAAGACATGAAGAACTTATGATTTTCTACAGTAAGCCTTGTTTTAAAGAAAATAAAGAAATAAATAAATAAAAACATTGGTGCCACAGAGCAAAACTTACAGACAAGTATCACACGTTTAAATTATCCACATTTTAAAATTTCCATAGATTGTGAATTTACCATGTGACAAAACTAATTGTTCTCAATTACCCATCTGCTATTAAAATAACATACTTTGGCCTGAATTCACACAGCTCCAATTTTTCTTTGATCTTGTAACACCATTTGTCTGGGAGATTAAAGATCCCTTTGTTACATGATCTGTCTGCCCAATATAAAGACTTAACACACCATGATACAACTACCTAATAAGCTTTCCTTTGACAAGCTGAACAAACTGATCTCCTTGACTCTGTTTCCCAGGTCAGTCCTCCTGTTTGTCATCCTCCCTGGTATGTCAAAACCAGAAGTGAGCATGCCTTTCCACAGGGATCACTCCAGCACTAAATACCAAAGCCTCTCAGTTCCTTTGCCTTTAAGCCTCTCAGTTCCTTTGCAAAATTTGCCTTTCTGCAGAGCCCAGGATCTCAGAGGCCATTCTTAGCTCAGTTCAGCCCTCAGGTTTCATCACTGCAGTTCTTAAGCCTTTTTTTTAAAAAAAAAAAAAAAAAATCACTGCTCCTGAAGATCACTGCCCCCATATGGATATATGTCTGGAATTTCTCCACACATATGCTTGGACAGGGTGATTTCCTGTACTCACCTACCAAGGGATTTAAATCACTCTGCGTATTTGATCTGATTGTTCCATTCTTACCACGTCCCAGATAATTGCCTCATCAAAACATCTTATCAGCAGTGATTTTCTGTTTACTTCTTCCTCGTGGATGAAAACGTAGATTAGCATAAGACCTAGTTATTAATAACTTTTGATATGTTTGCCTCAGAGGCATCTAAAAGCCATGTTTTGTTTCTTGTTTATTCTTTCTCAACAGCCTCTTTTAATTAGTTACAATCTAGTCATGGAAAAACTTACAGCTATTAAAAAGTCACATAGCACACCCAGCACTCATAAATTAATACAGAGGAGACCCATGTCCTCCAGGGTCTTCATTTTTGGTTATGGATGTACTGAGTGTCCCTAAAAATGTTCTTCTGCAATTCAAAAACAAGACTCACATATTTTCTTTTAATTTTCTTTCTTTGCTTATTTGGTTGTATTTGTTTTCTGCATTGTAATATTCCCTTCCAGTAGCAATTTCACATATTACTTAGTGGGTCTTCTGCCTGCCTGCTATAACAAATATAATCAACTAAAATAATTAGCAACTAAGCAACCACTATGTTCTAATTTTGTTATTGTCTCATTTTTCTTTCTCAACAGAAGTTTTAATATATCACTAGTAAACCAACTACCACTAATAACTGGCATCATCAGCATGGTGAAAGTCTTTCAACTTTCAACTTTCAAACTTTCTTTCAATTTTCAAAATATCAAGTACAAATATCCAGAATGTCAATAAACAACACCTTCACAGCTCAGCCACCTTGTTGGCACAACACAGCTATCAAAACTGTTACCAAAAAGTCAGAGTGATCTTCCTGGATCTTTGAACTCTGAAGTCATATTTAATTTTAGCAACTTTAGATCAGTGCTGAGCACAAGCCTCTGAGTGACATGGAGACATTTTCCCAAAGCTGGGATCTGTTATGTCATTTTAGCGCGTTACACAAATATAGGCCAAATAGCAAATTGAATCCAGACTTCAATATCAATCTCCCTTTGAGGTATGTGCATGCAACCGTGGGCCACATGAATCTCTATCAGCCTTTAGTGCTAATGTATTCAGGGTGGTATTAGAAAACTCCTGTAGCTTTACTGGGGTTTTCGCAAGGCCAAAGCTGCCTGCTGGTCCCAGTCCAGCACAGAGGTCATTATGCGGTGGGGGAGCCAGCCCCACTGCAGTCCCCACACGTGAATCGTGTGCACACAGCCTTAGGCAAGACAAGGAATTTCATTTAACCAGTCCAAAATGTTTTTTCTCTCTGACAAGGTCTTTAATCTCAGTATTCTCAATACAAAAATAAAGTTATGTAGCTTAGAGAAAGATTAGCAGGAAAACTCCGCTCCCAGCATTCTTCTGTGTCTGTTCTGGGAACATGATTTAAATATATATACATCCCCAAAGTCACCTGGAAGAGACTTTTCGTGACCTGGTTCAGAGATCTGAATTTCTTGGGCAGCATTCGATCGTCTTAGTGCTTTTACTTAAAGCTCATTGGTTGGTCATTCATCAGAAACTACCAAATGTAATATAGCAGCTTGTTATGTAAATCCAGCCCAGACTACCTTCCACATGCCGCATCACAATCTTTAAATTTGACACAGCAGAGAGGAAAATTATCCATAAACACCTGGTACAATTTCTAACACTGACTCTCCTTAACCACACGGCCTGCACTGCCAAATTGGAGTTTTCAGACTTGCAGGGTTCTCTTTCTCAAACACACACTTCTGTACTTGTCACAATGATTGCTCTCAATCATGCCAGCAATTACACTGCATTCATTAAGTAGGACTAAGTTTAGTCCTCAAACCCATGTTTTAAATAAAAGTACTATCTTTCACAGAGTCAGACTAATAACTTTTTGAAATATGTCTCAGTTCCGTTTTTATGACTTTCTAATACTAATAATTCTGGGAATTTCAGAGAGCTGGTCTTCCTAAGTTGTGGATACTTTCATAATCTGACTGAGATCTTGTAGAAAACTTCAAGGTTTTATCTACATTTCAAGATCAGATTAAGCATTATAGCAAGTAGTTAAAACAAATTAAGCATCACAGGACTAATCTATATGCAGTGAGATTCTTTCAGTGCAAGTCCCAGTCCTCCTGCCTGAATTATCTCCTCTATTACTTAGGTCTCCAGATCTATGGAGAGGGTAAATGTCTTGTCAAAGCTGCCATCCCTTCTGTCAGGATGACTGATGAACTAACTGTGCTGACAAGAATATATCTGTGTATTCCCTCAGCATTCAGTTAAGTACATCATAACATTTCATTTTAAAACGTGTCTATGATATGGAATTAGCAGAGCACATACTAGAAGGATTAAAAACTGGTTCACTGTCAAGGCCTAAAGTAGAGCTGTAGACAGAAATAAATAGGGATGCTTTCTAGTGCCGATTTACAGGCATCATTTCTTGGTCCTGCACTGCTGATGTTTTTATTTTAATCTAAATTCTGATATAAACCATTTGCTGAGAGAGTCTGAAGATGACACAACAGCGGGTGACACAGAAATGATGAAAAAGGCAGCTACTCTTACAGCATGCTCTTAGTTACAGTATCTTATTAGTTAAATGGGCACCACTGCATGTGCCATTTCCATACACCCATAGCACATTTGGGAATACAAGTTACACCAAGGATGGGAAGCTACAATTTGGAAAGCAAAATCTCAAAGACCCATGCCAGTTGTTTTGGATAACCATTACCACGAGCTGTGACTACACAGCGGCTAGGTCTAAAACTGGGAGGACTACCCAAGGAGGCAAAGTTCTGATCTCTGTATGAAGCACGCATAAGAGAGAAACTAGGTCAGTATGTCTGGTTATGGTGCTTGCCCTCAAGAAGAATGGGGATGTTTTCTTGAAAGGTTAGAGAAAGTCCACTAATAGTAACACAGCTTATAGAAAACAGACCTTGAGTAGAGCATAATGAGTTCAGTCTAAAAAAAGAGAAAAATGAGAGAATGTTTCATCAATGCATACCGGCATTTACCCATGGAGAAGGGAGTTGCTGGAAAGGCTTTTTGAGCTTGCAGACAAGACAATAATGAGTTTCAATGGTTAAAAAATTAAATTAGATAAATTTAACCTTGAAATGAGACACCATTTACCAGGAGGCAGACCAAATCAAAGATGGAACAGTATGAGGGGGATGAGGGATGTAAAGATCTCACCAGTTTGAGATGGAAATTGAGCATCATTCTAAAACATATGCTTTGACCCAGCTTTTAAGATAAATCTTCCAGCCAGCATGTGAATGTAGGATGGGATCCAGCCCCATAGCCCATTACTTTCTTTCTTGACTCCAAGAAAAATGTCACACTCACCCTGCTCAAACAGCTGTAGGCTTGCCTTAGGAGAATTATGATCAGAGCTTAGGCTTCGATTCTTTGATTGCTCTTTTGCCAGGATCAGGAAAGAATGTTTACCTGATATCTACCCTGGCTCCTGGACTTATGTTTTCTGAAAGTTAATCTTAGTCAACAGACGGTCCATAACTGAAAAGAAGGTGCAAGGCAGGGCAGGGCACAACTCTGAAATGGTACCATGAGTCCTTCCTGATGCCTGGTGTAAGCATTTTGCTTGTATGTTCGGGATCCTACACTCTGTCAGAGAATATCTGCCCTACCTCTTCCAAGGCTGGAAGGTTTCAACGTGTAAGGTTTTCAACAGCATCTTGAGGTAAGAATCACAGTGTGAAACCACAAGGGTATAGGGTGCCTAACGAATTCCCTTCCCTTGGAAGAACCTGGAAGCAGGCTACCTTGGCTTCCACTACTCAGTGATTTGTGCCTCTCGAATTAATATTTGGAAGACGCTAGAAAACTAAGTATTTGGCCTAGCAGAAGCCTTTGGGACTTGGAACAGGCTCTGCATGAACCTAATTGTTGTGTAACATGAAGCTGATTTTAATTTTCATGAAATCTTTGGAGTGAACAGTGCATTGGGAATCCTCCACTAATTACTGTTTCCACAGTTTGCTTTCTAGAGGGGATCCAGGCTTCTTGCACAAAAAGAGAGAAAGAGAACGGCATACTTCCAAAGACACTCTCTTAGACCCTGCAGGATGACTTTTACCCTCCAGAAGCGAGCAAGTTTTGTTACCAGTCATTTTCTCTATTCTAAGCTCCTATTTTAAAGTCTTGATTCTGCAAATCAGCAGTTATGGTGTGTAGTCATGGATTTTCCATTCAGTTGTCTGTGTAAGATCAGACCCTTGCAGAGAAGCTGTCTGAAAGGCAAGAGAAGCAGGTTCCTTGACCATGTCAATCTTACTTTACATTCATCCTGCTAACTTGTATTCACTACCTTCCCTGGAGAGAAAGTTTCTCAGTGTTACTGTGGAGCTAACTCCTTGAGGAGCTTCACTTCATCCTTAAGTGATAAGTGCTCATGGAGCACTGAGGAAGAATAGGTTCAATTGACTTGGAAGAGTGGAAGATCTGCTGCGAGACGAAGCCTCCAGCTGTGTAAGCAATGCCTACAAAGCATAGGAGTGAAGCTGCAGTACCTTGCTGTTAAAGCCACCTGCATCATTTTCTCCTCTCCCTGTTCTCTCTGAAGCGCTCTGAGCATGTCCCGTTGGGGAATATCCTTATTGCAATGCCCATCCATCAGTGCCAGTCAGTAGCAGGCGGTAAAGGAAAGACTATCCATGTTCTGGGTGCAAGCCTGTACTCCTCACTCATCCTTGTGACTGAAAAGTTACATCTGTGGAGTGCAAAGAAATAGCAGGAGAAAGTACATTGGCCAGGAAGATACTGCTTTTCTTTACTCACCTCATGTACTGACAGACGAAGCTGCACATAAAAAGCCATCTCTGAATGCTGTCAGAGGCACTCTTGCTTGTGAAACATGAATTGAGGTGACTACTAAGGCCTGGACTTGTAGTGCTCCCATGAGCAAGGCAAAACACAAGCCCTACACCCATCACAGCCCTCTGAACCCTGTACTGCAGGCTGTCAATTTAGCCAGAAATCCAGTGATCTCATTTATGCAAAAAACAAAACCAGAAAGACAGCTCCTCCTGATGGGAATAAAAATTAATTCTAGCCAGGCAGCAAAGAACCTGAATTGCAAATTATGATGACAATAATTCCTTGTTCAGAGGGGACTGTCTCATGCCAAAGATATGCCATTAGCATCAGAAACCCCATCCAAGTAAATCACTCTTGAAACCTTCAGAAATAAGATACAAAAGCAAGCAAGAGGCTAGGGCCCTCTTTGTAAAGAATCCATCATGATGGAGTGAAATGGACCCACAGAAAACAAGGGACCTTTTGTTTCCAAAAGTATGCTTTGGGCAGCAGGACAAACAGTGTAGCTAGCATCCTGGCAGTGCTGCAAAATGCATGTTGCACAAAAGACTGGTGATGTAATTATGGTCACCACAGATTCAAAGATCTGGGTTCTGCTTCTGGCTCTACCCCAGCCCCTGTGTGACTACGGAGCTATTTGCTCTAGGCAGGATTCATCTCTCCTCACTTTAGCCATCTAAGAGACAGGCATCTAGTCTAAGTGCTCTGCCTAGGCTCATTCTACAGTCTATGGGAGAGATGACCACTTCTAGGAGAGCTACTTAGCTTCTTTCTTGGACACCACCCTTAGGGCAGGACAGATGGCCTCTGGATGTGCTGATCTCTCACCACTGACTAAAGAGGAAGCTCCTAGCTCTCAGCTGGCTGAGATGAAACTCTGCCCTCTGTGTCTGCTATGAAAATGAGATAAGAAATCTTCTGGACCTCTGACCCATCTAGATTGCAAGCCACTTAAGGTCCACCTTCCTCTACATCTGCACGTTGCATTTGGCACAATGTACACCGGCAGCATCCAGTATCCTTAGCGTCCTATATGCACTTGACATCTAACACAAACAGCAAACACTTTTGCACAGCCCACAAAGTACAGATGTCAGCGTCTTGCCTAGCGTAGGAAGTTAGAACAATTGTCAGAACAGGCTGAGTCGGGAGGTTACCATCGCTGAGCTTGTATCTCCTCTTCTGCGTCTGGGTGGCAGGGCAATGGGAAGGCCCTGCCTAACTCCTGCACTCTGAGCACAACAAGATTTTGTTCTGCATGTACAAGATGAGAAATATCCTGAGCATTTCTTGACATGCCTTCTTTTACAAAGACTGATCCTAATCTGCTCTTTAGAATACCTGCTGCCTGCCTGTACTGAAGAAATTGCCAGGCCAATTTATGTTTCTCAGCAAACTAATAGGAGCTTTTCTTGGGCCCAGATGGAATTAACTTCAAGAGAAAAGTGTCATTTTAAGAGAAAAATGAAATGCTGCAATACTGCACACAGAATGCAATCCTTACTAGTATAAATGAAGACAACCCAGCTGGTTTTATTGTTAGATCACAGAGAAATACGTAAGAACTGCTATTTGGGACCACACCAAAGGCTCCTGTAGCCAAGTGTCTTCTCTCCAAGAGTACAAAGTAGCAACTGCTTAAAGAGCACAATGAATCACAGAGAATATGTCTGTCCACTTGTACATCCTCAGAGTTTCCAGAAACTTGCAGTTATGAACTTACTGAATCAGAGAACTTGTCCTTGGTAATCGCCAGCAGCAAACTGCCCTTCTGTAAATTGATCTTTAGATTCCATGTATATCCTTGTCCTCCAGAGCACAGAGGACAAGAAGAAAAGGTCCACAATTTCATTACGTATCATATTATTCTATTTTAAATTTGCATCAGTCCTGCAGCTCAATAATTTCATAAGGTCTTTCTCATCCTTGTGTTACAGGCAATAATGAACATTCGACACCTTTTCACTGTCTTCTTGCCATTCAGGATTCTATAAAGCCATATCAAATCCCCTCTCCCTTATCTATTATAAGAGTCCTAGTCTGTTTATGCTCTCTGATAGTAAAGTCATCATATATATCTCTGATCATTCTTGTTGCCTTTTTCTGGACCTTTTTCCATATTCCCACAGCCTAACGCATTCTTCTTCAGAGTTCAAAACCAGAAAGGCATACAGTAATCAAGATGTCAATATATCACAGATCTTGTCTTGTTCTCTTTATTTTTCTATTGTTGTTTCTACTGTTCCTTTATATGTAGCTATTTTGTTTCTACTGTATCCAGAAGTTTTGTTTTATTTCTCTTTCATAATTCCCATCAGCTTTTGATCTGCCTTTTTGACTCCTGCTGAGCACTACCGAATGTTTGAAAAGAAACACCTACAATGACCTCAAGACTACTTTCCTGAATAACAGCAATTTCCTTTGAGCCCAGTGCTGAGCTTTTTATTCCACATGCATTACATTTCTCAACACTCAGTTTCACTAGTCATTTTATCACAGTTGAGATCCTTCAGCATCCACTCAAAAAAGGTGTATCCTTAAAATAAACACCAAACAACTTGCCTTATTAGTTCCGAATATTCACAACAAACTATAACTTTTCCAGCCTGAAGAATGGTAGCAAAAAATGTCCACCTGTAATATGCAAGCAGACACAGAGCAACCGAAATGGCTGGTGGGCAAAGATGTTCCTATTGACAAGGTCCTCTCTCTGGCTCCCCTACTCTCTGTCCTCCATAAAGAACTCCAGGAGTTGTAGTGCTTAGGGTAAAAATTTCAGTTACTAATCCTGCTATATGCAGTTCTCAAATGCTGGTTACCTGTAGCCCCATGACTGATTTCAAACCAGACAAAGGATTATTAGTGCTCTACAGCAGAGTCAGGTTTTACTTAAAAAAATAAATACTAACACTCAGAGAAGAAGGACAGTTCTTCTGCTAGAAATAATGGGGACACTGAGCTGGTCAAAACACCTGGTCCTTCTCACAAATTATGAGTACCATTCTGTAGCCTACCCTTTTCTTGAAGCAAGGAGAAGGCTCTGCTTCCTTTGCAATACTGTTCTTTTCTCAGCCCCTCTCTGCTTCATTTCAGAATAAATGGTAAGCCAGGTGGGGACATCTTCCCCAGGAGCAGATGCCCTGGAGGGCAGGTAGGGTACTGCTGTGGCATTCATTTAGCTCTGAGAAAAAAAAAAAACACAACAGTGGAGACTTGAAATAGTTTGGGATTTTGGTAGTTCTTCTGTATTCATTTTAACTAACATCACCCATCTTAAGCAAAGTTAGTTAGTCACCATTCACTACATGAAAATGTCAGCAATGTGACTGAACATGGACTACATAGTGGGAAAGACTAGAGTCCTAGCAAGTCCCAGAGGCACTTCACAATGACCTCAGAAGTTTACAGAGTACCCTGCTGAAAAGATAAAATTGAGGAGCCTACACTTCCTGCTTCAGAAAGACCTGTGTGAGAAAGACCTCATGAAAACTTGTCTCACAACTGCTCTCCTTCCTTTAGGATTTTGAGACAAGGAACAAGGTAAAGGATGTTGGTTTTGCAGGTTTTAGCTAATACAGCTGTATGTTGTATATTAACCAGAAGGACAGGACTGAGACGGAGAGTATGTTGTATATTGACCGTAAGGACAGGACGACCCTAAAGATAAGGGAGAAAAAGACAGCATACACACAGATAATAGAACCAGCAAAAACAGGCTTGGACTGCTGAAGTCTGTCAAAAAAAAAAAGGACGGGTCAGAAGTTTAGCGGTGAAGAAGACTTCTGGCCTTCACCAAAAGACCACCAGAGTACACCCCAATGACCACCTAAGGACTCCAGTACACATGCAAACAGGGGCAGGAACCTATGTTAATAATTCTTCAGAGACCTAATGAATACGCAAGAGACTTACAGGAAATGAAATGAACGTGCATATATCCCATTAATAGAAGCACACTGCCAGTAACCCTGTGTGTGTGTGTTAGGCACGATCCCCCGCACACCCAGCACCATAATAAAGAATACTTGCTTAATAACTTTGGTTATTAAGTTTTCACCACGTCTGCGAAGCAATGGTGCTGGGGGGATCTACTAGAATGCTGTCCCTTCCCTAAGAAGCTATTCATTATAGTCAGCACTTTGGGTAGAGCTAGAAAAGAGAAGCGAGTGGAAGAATGGAAGAGAGAAAGTTTATTCACAGTGACTTAACTATTCTGTCTAGGCAGGAGTAAAGGGGAGATGTGAAGAAAAGAATTCAGAATACAGCAGTCAATTTGTCTGTAGCAATAAGAGACACTGAACAGGAGGAAAAGCAAGGTTGTTGATATGATTCCCATGTTGTAAAATGAAAAACAAAACAAACAAACAAAAACAACAACAAATCAAACAGAAAACAACCCAAAGATAAATTGAGCAGGTAGATGTAAGGCAAACAGCAAAACAGCACAAAAATGGTGAGAAAATATCAACTTGTTAGAATTCTTTTCTATTTCCTGAATGTGAGAGCAATAATACTGGATAGAAATTACAATGGATTAACACAGGAAAATCTGAACCAGAGATGTCCATAGCTGCTCATAATTATCACATATCTAATCCCAGACACTACAGCAGGGGAGGTGCCTTTTCACAACATACAGGCCTGATGTGCCCTAATGGAGAGCTTGTCTTCCGAGACATCCCTAGAAGATGTCCCCCTACAAGAGAACAATGAGTTTACATTTAGAGAAGTATTTCACCATTAGCTTCTGGAAAAACGTCTGGTCTTTCAGCAATCAGAAGAGTGGCAACAGGGAAATGCCAATCACAGACCATCAGGTTAAAAAAAAAAGAATTAAGTGGTGCTTCTAGAGGTAAGTCCTTGACCAAAGGGAGAGTCAGCACTTTCATAAACCAGAAGCCTTGGCTAACATTGCCTACGCCTATTTATTTGTGGAAGGACGTTCATGTCAAAGAACGTAAAGGTGTAATTCCTATCTTGAGATAAATCTTAATTTACAGCTATGAAATCAGGTGAGTCTTTTCTATGAGAAGCAATCTGTGCAGTATAATATGATTTAATCTCAATGCACCAGTTTAATATTTTAAATCCCTCAATGATACTTCTGCATTTATTACTTACAAGAGCCGTATCCCACTGCAAATAGGTCCTTGTACTTTGGATTCCTGTAATGAGAAAATTCATATAAGTTTTCATTTATTATTAACCATATTCTTCCACAGAAATGCACAGTGTTTCACACATTAACATCAAAGCCCATTCCCACAGGATTACATACAGTCTAAAGGCTTGACCCTTTGAATATATGCACTAGTAAAGTTCACGTATGAGTAATTCTTCCGGACTCAATATGCATACAAGAAACAGAACATCTGAAGACCACAGCAGTAGATGAAAAGGATAAAAATGGCAAAGACTGAGATACAACGTCAATCTCCATCACTTCTTTGCCTGTGCACTTCATGATCATGTAATCTTCACTTCTAAAAATGCTGTCTTTGAGGAAAGGAAAAAGGCAGTAATGTGGTGGTATCCATCTTTCAGAAGCAAGAATAAAGGAGTTTCTAAGCCACAAAAGAACAATACCCAATAAATTTAGTTTCCCTACCTATCACTAAATAATGATGGATGCTTCAAGAAACAGCTATCAGTTAAAAAATTCACGATCATTACCACAGACCAGGAAGGGAAACTCTCTTCTGACTGAAAAGATGATCAGCATATTTTCTGAAGCATACTGACTGAGTAATTAGCTATTATGCCTTCTTAAATCCCTTTATTTGAAAAACATCTACCTTTACAACTTCTGCTGTTTGTGGACAGTTAGGGTAGGGTTTACATGGGACAAAGTTCAATACTGTTGCTGGCCCGAAGATCACACAGCACAACCAATGACAAAAATTTCTGTGAAACAAATGGAACTGAAATGAATGGAAATGAAACTTACCTGATGATTCTTTTCTCTGACTATTCTGAACTGAAAAAATAAAAACTTTTCTCATTCTTCACTTGGGCTAATACCTAGGCATCCTAATGCTCCTGTCTTGCTCTATCCACTAAATGCATTGTCACTGCTAACAATATGAGAACAAAAATTAAATTAGAAAAGCTTATTACATAAAGCAATTTGGGGTCATTCTTCCAATTCCAGGGCCATCTTTCTGTTATAATTTCCTTGAGGCAAGAATAACTGCAACACAAGCTACCTATAAAAGATCCCTTTTATCCTCAATTTTATACCTCATTTTAGTGCTATTTTGTAATTCTCACACAACTACATCCTCAATATTCTATTAAAGTATAGTAACTGCAATGGCTTGAAAAGACAGAAGACTGCAGTCCTGCTCTGTCTCACCATAGATCCTCTTTGGCAAGACATAGATGTGATCACACTGCTCCACAAACAAGTGAGAAGAGGCTTGGCTGCAGAGGAGCACAAGGCAGGGGCTATGTAAGTCTCACATTTATGTGCATGATCAAAACAGTTCTGGGGAGAATCAAGTATGTTAAAAAGTAAAGGACTCATCCAGGTTGTTGATGAGTATTTTTTCACGGTAATTACCATGATAACAACACCTCAGAAAAAAAAGAGAGTTGATTTTAAAGTGGTACTTTAAAAACAGTCACAGTTTTTGGACTGACCAGAAATAAACACGCTGTACTGGCTTGGATCACTTCCTTGTCCTGCATGTGCCTTGACACTGCTTCCAGGAGGATCTGTTCCATGATCTCCCAGGCACAGAGGTGAGGCTCACTGGTCTGTGAGGTCCCAGGTCCTCCTTTCTACCCTTTTTGAAAATGGGAGTGATGTTTCCCCTTTTCCAGTCACTGAGGATTTCACCTGAGTGCCACAACTTTTCAAATACGATGGAGAGTGGATTAGCAGCTACATCAGCCAGTTCCCTCAGGACCCTGGGATGCATCTCATTCAGTCCCATAAAGTTGTACCTGCTCTATTTCATCAAGTGGTCTTGGACTCGCTCTTTGTTTACAGTGGGAGGGACTTTGCTCCCCCAGCCCTTGCCTACAGGTTCAGGAACTTGAGAGAGACAGAAAGCCTGACTGGCAGTGAAGACTGAGGCCAAAAAAATGTTGAGTACCTCAGCCTTCTCCATGTTTCCTTTCTCATCCATCAGAGGGGGTACGCTCTCCTTGGCCTTTCTTCTCTGACCAATGTACCTATAGAATCCCTCCTTGTTATTCTTTGAATCCCTTGCTAAGTTCAGTTCCATCTGTGCCTTGGCTTTCCAGAGCCCAACCCTGTACATCCAGATGGCATCCCAGGCCACATGTCCCTGCTTCCACTGCCTGGCATATCCAAAGACACGATATGTCTATTCTGCTTTCCCAAGAAGGGACTCTTATTTGCTCTGCTAACTGTACTCATTTTGTCCTAGCACTGCCCCAAGCCTGCTGTACCTTCACCTTTTGCTGAACGTCCCAAGCCTGGCATACTCAGCCTCACACAAGGTGCTTCCCATCCAGAAGCACCTGGCATGTTTAGGTGTTGTGAAAGTAGCTGACTGCAATTATTCAAAAAAGTACACCCACAGAAACCTGCACTGCCTTGTAAGGTGGCATGATAATTAATTGCACTCATCTCCAAAACAGCTGAGGGCAAGTTTGCACTAAAGAAACTTACCAGGAGATGGCAGTAACTGCAAGTCTCTTGGTTTTGTCATACTGGAACTTCCAGAGAGGGAGGAGGGTTCCTCCCTGGTCCCTGTATTCATCGGAGGCATCCTCAAAATATTTAAAATCTAAAACCAAAAATCAAAGAATATGTCTTGTTGAATAAACCCGAAATACATTAGCATGCTGTAGTAACAGATAAGCTTTGAAAGAGCCTCATGGCCTCTGTACGACCCAACTGTTAGTATAAAAACCATCTCAGTCCTTACATCCCAACACCAAAACAGCACCTAAGTCTTCTAAATGCACTTTAACAAGTATGAAGTCCTTACACCAAAAAGCTGATGATCTGAAAGCAGACAAAGGATGAAAAAGAAAGCAGCAGCCCCGAGCAAGGAATGACCTCAAGCCACTCCCTGAGCTAGATGTGGCCTTTCAGGAGGTGGCTGAGCAAAGACAGAAAAACCCTTGCAAAATAATATCAACACTACATATGTCTCGTGGATGGGGGCTGTATGCCAGCAGGAGTGCTGCTCTGCACTGGCTGATTTGTCACCAGCACCTGCATGCAGGAGGGAACCAGCTGCTTAGGGAGGGCAGTGCATCAGGACAACGCTTACCAGACCTGCTGGCCCACCCTACCCCAAACAGGGCTGATGGGCATTTCCTTTAAGTGATAGCAGTCTGCTGTCCTGTTTGCCTTGTGTGAGTGAGCAATTGCTAGCCCTGCTCATTTTAGCCCTGTTTCTCTAACATTCGGCACTGGAGGCACCAGCATGCCAGAAGGTAACCAACCAGTTTCTCACATTGGGGCACTAACTGCACTCCAATCTTCCACTGTCAACCTCTGCCTTGGTATCTTTTGCTGAAATTCCTCCTAGCTTCCCCAAAGGATCTATTGTGATTCTTGCTACAGCTGTGGCCACTCATCTGCAGGAATTCGGGCTCGAGTGCAAACAGCATCTCCCTGCAGGGCCGTACCTTGTGCAATGTCATCAAATATGTTCTGATTCACCATTCGCTCCATTATTTTAGCAGCCTTTGAGATCTTGGTTATATCATCACTCTGTTGAAAAAGATAAAAAAGGAAGAGAAAATTTATATCCTTTTTACAAGTCCTTCAGACCTTTTGTGACTTAAACACTTGAGTCTTTTCATCTGGGCTAAAGGATAATTTGAAGCATCTCAATAGCACGTAATGATAAGGGCACTTGAATTAAGGCAATAAATCTGGAAGTTCAGCACAATGCCATCCATACCTGAGCTGCAGTAACTTCAGAATTTGTTCCTGATTTAGCTCAATCAGAAGGCACTTGTCTGTGAAGATGGTTAGAGTCTTGTCTTCCTCAGGTCATCCATTTTATCTCATGATGGGATGAGCTAAAAGCACACACACAATCCCTCCCCTACCTCACTTGATAATAGTTCATTAGCTTCAGTAACACAGTCATGTTTGATCATGCATCAGCATCCTCTCGTATCTGCCTGGAGAGCTTTAGGGTATCATGGCTTAAGTTACAATCACAGGATTTAGAAATCCTCCAGTTAATCACTGGATAATTCCAACTTGATGTATACATAGACCCGTGAGCTTGTACAACATAAAATAAACATGCGAAGGGCAGCTTGCTATCCAGCTTTTGTTGAAATTGCTTTGATACTGTGGAAAATCCCATCCTCCTCGCCAAGAAACACCACATGTGGGCAAACCTGCAGGTGTGAAGGTATGCAGGAAGAGCTTCAGGTATGCAACTATTGGAGACCTTTGGGGGAGTTGCATCTCACAAGGCCAGCAGTCCCAAGGTAATTTTTTAACTGCCAGCACGTGGCAGGTTGGTACGCTCATCTGATTGAGCCCAGTGCCTGATCACTATAGTCTCATCCCATCTTCTTTTTAAACTTTTAACAGTTTAATATTATTAATTAAATTGATATTATTACTTTTTTTTTTAAATAGTTTAAACAGTTTCTTTCTATGCGAGTGTTCAATCCTGTGTGTGTGCTTGGCTGAACACAAGCAAAATCCAAGATGAACTAACCAGCAAGTAGGACAATAGGTCTATGTGCCAGCAACTGGAGGGACAGAGCTTAAAAGCACCCAGACTGTGCAGGACCACGAGGATGATGACAGCACAGCTCTGCATAATGATGTGAGAATACCAAGGCATATGGAAAGTGCTCTGACAGCATGCTGCTCCAAGGACCTGAATCCCCCTCTACAACTGCTGCCACAAAGTCTCATCAGGGTTTCAAAGCCTTTCATCTTCAAACCCCTGCCAGGGACTGATGGCTGCCAGCACAGCATGATTTCCTTCACAGTGAGGACACTAAAAAGAAACTTGCCATCCTTGGCACAGCCCACAGAGTGGTCTGGACATTAAAAGAAAAAAAATGAAATGACTTGTCAAAACCATTGCACAGTCACAATCAGAACCAAGAACATAACATCGGATTACATGCATCCCAGCCCTCTGCTTCTTTCTTGGGCCCTGCACAAACTCAACAAAAACAGAGTCTTGCTGCAAGAGCATAAAGATGACAGGACAAAGGAGAAAAAAAGAAAAGAAAAAAAAGCATTTCTTATAATCTATAACACTTTTTATAAATTCACAGTTTGCCTGCATCTTCATTAATGTCTACAGTCTCTTCCCACCTCAGAAAGGATAAAGTAGAACTTGGAAAAGTTTGCAGAAGGGCAAGAGGGATGACTCATGGTCTGGGATAGTTTCTGTTCTAGGAAAAACTGAGTAGGCTGGGACTTGCCAGTCTGGAGGGGATGGCATAAGAAGACATGAAACAGGTCTGTGAAATCCAAAAAAAAGCTGAGAAGATGGACAGTAGATGACTAGTCACTGCCTCTTCCAATACACAAAGTAGGGCTGTCAAGTGAAGTTAGTGGAAATCAACTTAAAAACAAAGAAAATGAGGTGACTTACAGAAGCAGATCTGTGCAACTCCCTGTCAAAGGCTGTTGCAGATGCAAGAATTTTACATGGGTTCAAGGAAGACTGAACAGATACTTCCATCTATGTGCCAAACCACATCAAGCCTAGGAAACAGCTGAAAGTATTGAAGGCTGGAAGAATATCTGGGGCTGGAAGAGGTATGATGTACACTTGCTGTGTTCTCCACATTCTCTTATGGTTAGAGACCTGATTTAAATCAGCGTGACCACTCTCGTGTTCTTCAGTTTTTTCCTAGGTTGGTGGGAGGACTTCTTGAGAACCACACAGAGAATTTACTGCCATGTTAAGAATTTTAGAAAGCACGGGGACATATGTTTTCAAACGTTAACAGTTTGATTTTCTGCAAAATATTCCTTAGACACTAGGACTTCAAAAGTATTGAGAGAAATTGAAGAGGGAGACAAAGAGGATGCTTGAAACATCCCAGGTAGAAATCAATACTCTCAATTGCTGGGATTTCACTCTTTTGACTTTAAGATGCTATTACTGCTTCTGCCACAACAAGACCTGTTGTTCTTTAAAACGCTTCCCAGAAAAAAAAAAGGAAAAAAAAAGCTATTCACCTTCGCTAACACTTGTCCAGCAATATTGGGATCATGACTACAAAAATGACATTGGCTGCCACCAGTATATTGCTCTGAATAAGCTTAATTGACAGGGGTTAAATGTTGAAAAGGTTACAACTTGTTTTAGAAAAAGCGAAGAGCAATAAATAATTTTCTCTCCAACACTGAAAAAGTCATCGTTACTAGGTATAAAGAATGGGTCCTCCAGAGTCCTGCTGGTTCGTCAGGTGTGTTAGCTAAGCTGTTATTCACCTACTACGCAGAAAAAAATCCCTCTTCCCTTTTAACATGCCTGTGCTATTGGAAGGAGCTGGGGAAGAATGGCAGTGCTGTACCCTACAGACATGAGGAAAACCGTAGCTCTTGTTCTCTTTCTTATACATCCAAGGAAAGCTGCACTGCAAACTTTCTGAATTTCCAACCTGAGACATCATCATTCTGGACTGAAGAGCAGAAGACAAGACTTGCTTTATTGTGTTCTCAAAGATGAATGCTAGATCCTGCAACATCTATAAAATCTTTTGTGTTGTTGCTGTCATTGATAAGCAGCTTAAAACAAAAAGACCCTGTAATTACAGAAATAATGCATTATCCAGTGGAACGCTTTCTGCAATGCAGGAAACTGTCCAGATGAATTGAAACAGCTTTAAGTGAGCTTTCCTATTAGGTAGCTAAGCTGTTAGCAATGCAGCCATGAATATCTACATTTTTTAGCATTAAACTGCATCAGAGTAAGTCATTTTCTCACTGGATCCTGTGTTATTTCAGGTTTGATTTATTCTGTATCCTACTGAAATAAATCTTCAGTGGAAATGATACGCATAATTTCATTTTTTAAAGATCTGTTTGAAACTGATTTTTTTCTTTGTAGGGCAACTCTGGGGTAGCTAGCCAAATGAGAGCTAATCAGCTAACAAATTTGTTTCATTTATTTCCTGTGTATAAATTATTTTTAGAACAGCAATAATGTTACTTGAATCATATGTTAAGATAGATAATGGGCTGTTACTTTGAAAATAAATGTTCTGGTCTTGTTCTACTATTCATCAACACTAATTGCTTCACATTTGCCTCTCAGCAGCTGGCCAGTTGCAATGTGCAACTCCACACTCCTTGCAGCATGAAACAAGGCTTCTGTTGATATATCACTATATCCAGAAGACAAACCCCACCCTAAAACCAATGCAATAACTGCTCATCTCTCTTGCAATACATACACTGCTACTACAAGAACTCCAGGCTTTCAAAGAAAAAAGCATGGTACAGACGTGTTGCTCTCTGTTGCCCAGCCAACACCTCAATGCACTGCAAACACCCACTGCAAATCCCAAATAAAGTCCCCCAGTTTGAATCCTGTCAAGTAGTTATTCCTTTCCAGAATTGTGCTCATTTGTTCATTTTCATTATTTTTTAATACTGACACGCTGTAAACAGCAGAATGAAGACAAGGGAGTTGGTAACTCTCCTTGTGTTGAACAGCAGCAAGCGAACACTGATATGAAGGTTAATTGCATTTGGGTTTTAGCCGTTATTTCAAAAATAACTGCTGGTCATCCATGAGCTTCCAAATGATAATTATAAACCTGTGGTCTGGGCTATCTCACTGGGCATATCTCAGAAACAGGAAGTGCAATTGTGGGACAGACTTAACAGAAATAACATTTCTCTGCTAACCCTCATACACAATTCTCTAGCAATGTACCTGTCATTTCATAGCCATAACTCGCCAGCTGATACACTCATGTTTCTCCCTGTCATTTCAACAGTAAGCCCTCACCTTATCTAAGATTTTTTAATATTCTAAAATGCCCAGCCTTCCTCTCCACCAGTCCTTTCAGTCTGTACCAGTAACAACCTTTCTGGTTTACCTAATCATTTCCCCAAAGGCATTATAGCAATAGCTTTACAGAACTTCAGCTAGATTATCTTTACTATGCTCTCCTTGTTAAGGGAAACCACAACTTTTCTCTTACCAAAGAAGAAAGATGAGATTACTTGGATACAGCCTACCTTTGGCAAACACATATGTTATTTTCTCATATTTACTCCCATTTCTGTATTTTTTCCCTCCAAATTAAATCTATTGCCACGTGTTGGTACAAGTCAGACTAATGGAACCATTTTTATGCCTCTTACATATAATCTACCCTTGTTATTCTCCAATTACATAGCTCCACCCCTGTGATCCTTATTATTACACTTGTGATTTCATGTCTTGTCACCTCACAGTGAGAGGAGCCAGCTTTCATCAACTTAGGTGTATTAAGCTCTGCTTAATTTTGCTTCTACCTCAGACACCCTAATTTCTCTGCTCACATAACATGAGGAGGGTCGTACTGGATCAGACCACGAGTATCTCTAGGCCAGGATTCTCTCTTTAATCAGAGCCATAAGCAGATGGTTCAGGAACAGTAAGAACAGGACAAGCAGATACAATGCTTCTGCCTGTTTCTCTCTGCTTCCAACTACTCTCATCTCAGAAAATTTTGTATCATTCCTCTTTGGTATTCCATGTTCTTCATCTTCTATTTTGCTGCCTTTATTGAAAACTGAGGAAAGGTTTCATATGTTGTATCCCTGCTCTTGGATGTAGTACATCCTCTTCTCTCTAGCTCCATTTGAGTGACAGACATACTGAGAGCTTTAAAAGAACCCAGCATCACAGGCAACAGACATACTTTCTGTCATTCTGTCTTTTATTCACTCGTATTGTTCTTTATATCATACTCATCCTTCCTTCAGCTGGAATCCCTGGTTATCTCCATCCCCTTTTCTGATAGCTGCCTCTCTCTTACCAAACCATGTCTTTCCTGCTTTTTCTCTTCATTCTTCAGTGCATTGAGCGGCTTAATTCTGCCTCTTCTCCCATAGCAAGGCCCTTCTGTTCCACTTCAAGGCTCTTTCTCTTCTCTGCCTTTGGCCATATTCTTCTTCATGGATCATGTTCTTCCTCACCCAGTCATCTGCTCTCTGGGCCTCAGTATTCTTTTAATTCATTATGCTTTCAACTCCTCACCTGACCCTTACTGTCATCTCCAGCTGCAGCTTGAGTTTTTGGATCTTCTCTTTCATCATCTCTTATCATAGTAAACGCTTCCATCAGAGATCCAGCTTCAGTAATGTTCATTCACTTCTTTCTCTTCTTCCCTTTGGGCTGAATCCTGTGCTTTCTCAGTAGCTATCACAGTCTCTTCCTGTTCAGTTGCTAGCCTTACAGAAACAATGGCGGAAATCAATTACTATTTCTAGCCTTGGGATCCTTGATTTTAGCCTTTGCACAGGTCAGCCACATCTCCTGCTTGATGTTCCACAGCTCCTCTTCAGCAATGATGAAGGGCAGGATGTCCTCAGAAAGTCTTTAGTTGGAAAAGCTCTGTTCCAATCACTAAGTGTAGCCCAAACTATACAACCTATGAATTGGAAGCTCCACAAAACCCACTTTTACATTTGCTAACTTGACACAGGAAGAAATTCTGATGTCATCAATCTTTAATTTCCATAGAATCATAGAATCATCAAGGTTGGAAAATATCATAATTACCATTTCCTGCAAAATCAAATAAAGTCCAACCATCAACCAGACTCTCCGACTCCCATCATTAAACCATGTCCCTTAGTGCCACGTCCACACCTTAAAAACCTCCAGGGAAGGGGACTCCACCACTGCCCTGGGCAGCCCATCGCAATAGTTCATCACCCTCTCCATGAAGAAATTCCTCCTCTTGTCCAATCCAAACCTCCCGTCTCTAAACTTGAGACTGCTTATTCATGTCCTATCACTTGTCACCTGAGTCCCACCACTTGTCACTTGCAAAAAGAGACTGACACCCTCCTTGCAGGCAGTTGTAGACAGCGATGAGGTCTCCCCTCAGCCTGTTCTTCTCCAGACTAAACAGTTCCAGCTCCCTCAGCCACTCCTGGTAACACTTGCTTTCTAGTCCCTTCACCAGCTTTGCTGCTGTTCTCTGTACACGCTCAAGCAACTCAATACCCTTCTTACAGCGAGGGGCTCAAACACACATACAGCTACACATAACCAGACGTAATGCCTGTTTTAAGTCTCTGTCTAGCTTTGGATTAGTCCAGGTTAAATGTGTCCAATTAAGGACTGGAAAATTCAGCAGTTTCATACACTTCAAACTGACCCACCAGCCTCACAGTGGGTTTCAATTTTGGATGCTGGCTCTGCATAAAGAGGCTTTCCCTTTCACTGTTTCAGCATATTGACTTGCTGGATTCCCTGCAATTCTTCTGGTAAGTGCTACAAATGAAAGGCAAAGCAGCAAAAGGAGGGAAGTGGATTTCAGATTCCCACTGTCGTCAATTGAGAATGCAGCAGTTTTTACAATATTGTTTCATTGGTAGAATTTTTATTTCATTTTAATGATCAACTTTTAGCAGTCCACTCTGTAAGCTCGTAATTGTATCACTGACTTCAAGCTTAGTTCTGTGACACTTACTCGGGTGAAAGGTTTATCAGCTTAGAAGGGACCATGAATTTCAATGGCACTGTACACAGGCAGAATCCTGTCAGAACACGTTTCTGGTCGGCTTAAGCTGTAAGACTTTTGATGGCACAGTGCTACTGGGAAAGCTAAACCAACCAAATCCTCTATAGTTGTAGCAGCATACAGTATGAGAGTGCTAAAACCAGTTTCAGGAGACAGCTCATATTATATAGATGCACCTTAGTTACACTGATATATCTACATCTGTACTAGGAGAAAACTAAGAACTAAATTCCATGTTTCTGTGTTACAGTTCTCAGTGCATTTTTCTCTAATCAATATGGTAATATTTCAGTTTTCATTCTAGATGCAAGTTAGGTTTAATTTAGGTTGGGGAGAAAAAGAACCACCCGCTATTCTATATAGATTAAACTCTGGTAATAGAAACCTCCTGAACCCTCTGAAAACATTTTGGAACATGAAGCAAATCCTTCGGACAGAGCAGCCTGGACTAGGAGTCAGTGCCAGCCTCACAGCAAGACCAAAGTACCAGCTGAGCTATGAGCCTGGCAGGAGTTACGATACCTGCTGCTCTGAGACACCAGACTTATGGAGGCTGCTGCTGGCCAGCAGCTCTTGCCATTCACCCTGCAACTCCACAGAACTCAGGGGCAGCTGACCTCTGCTTGGGATGGTCACATCACCACGACTGAGATAGCACCGTGCTGTGTAACTAATGAACGTGGCACAGCACTTCAAGCCTTGGAGACAGATATTTCTGTCACTTTCCAACTAAATGAATAACAATGCATCAAAGATCACTCCCATCCAGGTCAAGTCTCCCAGAATTATGTATAACATACAATATATTATGTATGCAACTATAAAATACACACTTCATAATTATATAGCATTATCATTAAAATAATAACAAGTAGTGAAATGTTTTTCACTACAGTGCTTTAATAAAATTTTGAGGGAATCCTAAATTTATTTGCCTTTCAGATTAAAAGATTATACTTAATACCTCTGCATCCCATAGAAAAGTCTTTGAAAAGTCAGAGTGTTTCTACTTATTTCTTTTATGCCTCACATGCTAATCAAAAATGAGACACAAACATGATAATGGACAAAAAGAAAAGCCACAGATCCCTCTTGGAAATAAGGTTTGAAGTCAAGATTATAGCTTCACACTGTTGCTTTCTCATAAAAAGTACAGCAACTCGAAAATGTAACTCCTGTTTTGGAAATACAGTTCCTAGCAGAAAATAATATTTTCATTTCTTAAGTTTATTACTTGCCAACTGAGAGAACTTGCTACATAGCCAGCATGCGTTGCTGCATTTCACCTGACTTGCATTATGGAAGCATCCACCACCACTCTGAGCAAACTTCTTCCAGCACTGTGAAATGTACCTGTGATTCCAGAGAAGTTAACTTTCTTCCCTTCTTCTTCTCTTCTTTCTTTGCTATCTGAGCTTTTGTTTTTTCTTTCTCTTTTGACTTTTCCATTTTCTGAAGCTCCTCCACATAAGCATCATAGATTTCCCACTGAGAGACAGACAAAGGCAGGATTTATTGGGATTTAGGTACATGCCAGAAAACAAACATCTAAATCATCACAAAAATATGATAGTCTTCACAATGGTAACATTGACAGAAGCTTATTATGCAAGAAATGAAGGATTGAAACCCTGGATATTTAGAGCTTGACGGGGCACGTCTTACTCTCTGAGAACACGTTATTGCATTCCCAACAACTTCCTTTCCCTTGGGGGAGCTCTTCTTGGTGCTTTGACTCCATATTCTTTTTTGTAGGACACTCTGTTTGGCTAATTTACAGTGTTTAATAGGAAACATGGATTAAACATCTGCTTTATGACATTTCTCATGTGGTGTTGGAAAGTTAAATTGTAGCTGCTTAACACAATTTAAATCTTGGACTCTAACTCTGCAGCATATGATGAAATGGATACTGAGAGCAGTTTTACATTTTCTGCTATGCCACATGCCAGAAATGTCTCACTTGAGTAGATCCAAAAGTCATTTTTCCACTTGACAATTATTCATTAGTATTGGAGTGCTAGTACTGTATCTGAAGCATTTATGTTACTTTCAGCAAAAAGAAAACACATCAGCTTAGGAGAAGGAGTGTGATTCAAATACAAAAAGGAGAGTGAAACACTACAATAAAGAAGGTTGTAGAAACATGTAGCAAAACAAAATGTATTGTGTCATAAATTTGCAGGCAGAAGTGAGAAGAAAAGATGTTCCAAATATCAGGGAAAAGACAAAACGATGTGATGAAAAGAGTGAGAGAAAGAGCAGAACAGAAAACTTTGGAAGAGGGAATTATGAACATAAGATAAAACAATAAGGTAGAAGAGTTTAGGATAAAAGACCTTATGTTGAAGTATTTTTAATATCCAAATTTTCAAGAAAATAAAAAGAAAACAAGGAAAATCTTTTCCAGAGAATCACAGAATTGTCTAGGTTGGAAGAGACCTCCAAGATCACCCAGTCCAACCTCTGACCTAACACTAACAAGTCCTCCACTAAACCATATCACTAAGCTCTACATCTAAATGTCTCTTAAAGACCTCCAGGGATGGCGACTCAACCACTCCCCTGGGTAGCCCATTCCAATGCCTAACAACCCTTTCAGTAAAGAAGTTCTTCCTAATATCCAACCTAAACCTCACCTGGTGCAACTTTAGCCCATTCCCCCTCGTCCTGTCACCAGGCACGTGGGAGAATAGACCAACCCCTACCTCACTACAGCCTCCTTTAAGGTACCTGCAGAGAGCGATAAGGTCGCCCCTGAGCCTCCTCTTCTCCAGGCTGAACAAGCCCAGCTCCCTCAGCTGCTCCTCGTAAGACTTGTTCTCCAGACCCCTCACCAGCCTCGTCGCCCTTCTCTGGACTCTCTTGAGCACCCCCATGTCCTTCTTGTAGCGAGGGGCCCAAAACTGAACACAGTACTCGAGGTGCGGCCTCACCAGAGCCGAGTACAGGGGCACAATCACTTCCCTAGCCCTGCTGGCCACACTGCTTCTTATACAAGCCAGGATGCTGTTGGCCTTCTTGGCCACCTGAGCACACTGCTGGCTCATATTCAGCCAACTGAATATGATATGAATATGATTCAACCAATACTCCCAGGTCCTTCTCGGCCAGGCAGCTTTCCAACCACTCCTCTCCCAGCCTGTAGCGCTGCTTGGGGTTGTTGCGCCCCAGGTGCAGGACCCGGCACTTGGCCTTGTTGAACTTCATACAGTTGGCCTCAGCCCATCGCTCCAGCCTATCCAGATCCTCCTGCAGAGCCTTCCTACCCTCGAGCAGACCGACACACGCATCTAACTTGGTGTCATCTGCAAACTTACTGAGGGTGCACTCGATCCCCTCGTCCAGATCATCAATAAAGATATTAAAGAGGACTGGCCCCAGTACTGAGCCCTGGGGGACGCCACTAGTGACCGGCCTCCAACTAGATTTGACTCCATTCACCACAACTCTTTGGGCCCGGCTATCCAGACTGTTTTTAACCCAACGAAGCATACGCCAGTCCAAGCCATGAGCAGCCAGTTTCTTGAGGAGAATGTTGTGGGAAACGGTGTCAAAAGCCTTACTGAATTCAAGGTAGACCACATCCACAGCCTTTCCCTCATCCACCAAGCGTGTCACTTTGTCATAGAAGGAGATCAGGTTCCTCAAGCAGGACCTGCCCTTCATAAACCCATGCTGACTGGGCCTGATCACCTGGTTGCTTGGTAAGTGCCACGTGATGACACTCAATATAATCTGCTCCATGAGCTTCCCTGGCACTGAGGTCAAACTAACAGGCCTATAGTTCCCCGGGTCTACCCTCCGACCCTTCTTGTAGATGGGCGTCACGTTTGCTAGCCGCCAGTTGACTGGGACCTCCCCTGATAGCCAGGATTGCTGATAAATGATGGAAAGTGGCTTGGCCAGCTCCTCCGCCAGTTCTCTCAGTACCCTCGGGTGGATCCCATCCGGCCCCATCGACTTGCATACATCCAAGTGCTGTAGCAGGTTGCCAACCATTTCCTCGTGGATAGTGAGGGCCACATCCTGCTCCCCATCCCCTTCCACCAGCTCAGGGTACTGGGTATCCAGAGAACAACTGGTTTTGCTGCTAAACACTGAGGCAAAGAAGGCATTAAGCACCTCAGCTTTTTCCTCATCCCTTGTAACTAAGTTTCCCCCCGTGTCCAGTAAAGGATGGAGATTCTCCTTAGTCCTCCTTTTGGTGTTGATGTATTTGTAAAAACATTTTTTGTTATCTTTAACAGCAGTAGACAGATTGAGCTCCAGATGAGCTTTGGCCCTTCTAATTTTGTCCCTGCATAGCCTCGCAACAGCCTTATAGTCCTCGTGAGTGGCCCGCCCTCTTTTCCAAAGATTATAAACCCTCTTTTTTCTCCTAAGCTCAAACCACAACTCTCTGTTCAGCCAGGCTGGTCTTCTTCCATGCCGGCTCGTCTTTGGACACATGGGAACAGACCGCTCCTGAGCCATTAAGATTTCCTTCTTGAGGAGCGCCCAGCCTTCCTGGACTCCTCTGCCCTTCAGAACCTGCCTCCCAAGGGACTCTGCCAACCAGTGTCCTGAACAGCTCAAAGTCAGCCCTCCAGTAGTCCAAGACAGCGGTTTTACTGGTCCCCTTCCTGGCTTCGCCAAGAATAGAGAATTCTACCATTTCCTGGTCACTTTGCCGAAGACAGCTCCCGACCACCACATCTCCCACCAGTCCGTCACTGTTTGTGAGCAGAAGGTCTAGCGGGGCACCTCCCCTGGTAGGCTCACCAACCAGCTGCGTCAGGAAGCTGTCTTCCACGCTCTCCAGAAACCTCCTAGACTGCTTTCTCTGGGCTGTGTTGTGCTTCCAGAATATGTCTGGGAAGTTGAAGTCCCCCACGAGAACAAGCACTGACGATTTTGCAACTTCTGCCAGCTGCCTGTAGAACTCCTCATCCGTCTACTCATCCTGGTTCAGTAGTCTGTAACAGACCCCCACCAGGATGCTTGCCTTGTTGGCCTTCCCGCTGATCCTAACCCATAGGGACTCAACCTTATCAGTCCCAGCCTCAAGTTCCACAACATCAAAACACTCTCTAATATAGAGAGCCACACCACCACCCCTTCTGTGCTGCCTGTCCCTTCTGAAGAGCCTATAGCCAGTCATTGCAGCACTCCAGTCATGAGAGTAGTCCCACCACGTTTCCGTGATGGCAACCAAGTCATAGCCTGCCTGCTGCACGATGGCTTCCAGCTCCTCTTGTTTGTTACCCATGCTGCGTGCATTAGTGTAGATGCATTTCAGTCAGGCCACTGCCTTCCTCTTAGTTTTCAAACATTTCAGGCAAAATTTCAGCAACAGCCTGGTTATCTTAATAGCTATATATTCTTCCAACTCTAAGGTCACCTCACTCTCAGAAAGGGAAAGGGAAAGGAAACTCCAGCTGAAGGGATTGAAGATCTCAGACCAATTACTCTGTGATTTCAAGTTCAGAAATAAACTGGGTTATAGTCTTCAGCTTGACAGAGACAACTTCCCTTCCCCTCCTATCGCTCGCCTACAATAGCATTTTAGTTGCTGTCATTCTTTCTCCTGGGTGTTCCTGTCATACACTGATAACATTGTCTGAGACAATATTTGTATCAGTGATAAACACAGATATACTTTGTAAGCATCTGTGAGAAGCAATCAGCAGAATTGGCTGTATTCCCTTGCCAAATAAAGCTATAGCATGTTTCACATGTAAAATATCATGCAGAATATTTTTTTCATACTTTTAATAGATGGAGAAAATAATGTAAAACAATTGTGGAACAGTTCTTCATCATGAATAAAGAGGCACTTTCCTACTACCTAAAACAGCCCCAAGTCTATTTTAACAGGCTTCGAGTGAGGACCTTCCATGTGTCTTACGCTATAGTTCTCATTGTGTTCAGCTTCAGGCTTTAGAAACCTGTTGACTGCTTTCCCATATAGCTAAGTTTAGACCAAAATAAATAAATAAATAAATCTGTGTATATCAAATCTTGACAACACTCTCAGAAACTTCATGAACCCCTGTAAACTCCCTGCTGCAGGAAATCTTCAGAGGTTTCTATTCTGTATGCACAGTGCTCAAAGTGGAGATTGCAACAGACATGTCATGTATATTTTTTCATTATTTTGTTCTTCCACTTTGAGAGAGCCCATTAATCCTGCCTCTGATGGAGGTGTCCTGCAGCTGACCAGGTAGTGAATGCTGGGTCACAGCTCCTCCTAAATGACCAGCTTAACCCCATGCATTGATGGAAATTCTTCAACAACAGTGCAGTCCCCACTCAGAGAGCTATATCCCAGGAGGAGTCAGTGCCCGCAACATACAGCTGCAGTTGTGTCCCTGTTCCTGTAGAGTTCAGCTGCATCCCAGTTCTTGCTTAGCCCAGACCCATTTTCACAGTGTGGTTCCCTATTTGCCATGCCTTTAAGACTCTCTACAGCAAACTGTCCAGGGTGGCTTGTGATCAATCAAAAGCAGCTAAACAGAAACTTTTGACCTTAGAAATATAAACCATTAGCTAGTTCACCCATAAAGGCAGAAAACATGGCCATGTTAACTTGCTCTCAGATTTAAACTAGAGATCAAAGCCCCAGTATGGGAGGTCATCCAAGTGCAAGGATGCAAAGATAACAGTTTAGTTTCTCCTTTCTCACATCTCATTTTCCTATGTATACTCTAAAGAAAACTTATGCAGTCAAAAGGATATACCTGGTTAGCAGTGGCTGAAAAGTTTTTACAAGGCGTAGGCTCCGATTGACATGCTCTTTCCTAAATAAAAATAAAAATAATAATTAAAAAAAAAAACAATAAAGAAATGTAATTTTTGCACTGAGACTCTTTACAACAACATAGTCCAGCTGTGGAATCCAGCCGCCTTCTCACTAGCAGATAGTTAGAATAATATTGATCTTGGGTTAGTTCTGCATTCAAGTAATTCCCAGAGCACTACACAAAAATTACTGGTTATCATGCAACTCCACATAGATTTTCTGTGCACCAAAAGAAGGTCCACAAGACCATCTTCATTTTTTAAAACTTCTTAGAATATTTAATTTCAGTATTTTATTTCAAAGGCTGTTGAAATGGTTTGTTTCAGCTCTAACATTTGAAACTTTGTGCTACTAGTTATGGTATCTGATATCCTACCAAATTTGAGAAGTTTTGACCTAAATATTAAAATCCCAGCTTGGTACAACAGTCAAAACAAAATAGCTGAACAGAATAATAAACCTACAAATAATTCATTTGATCTTACTGTAATAATATCTTCATCACCCTTACATCAAAATTTGAATGAACTTAATATATTTCTGTGAAACTTTCATTTCATGGAACAGCATTTTCGTTCATAAAATTGTTGTGTCAGGACATTTTTAAGAAGCTGCCTGTAGCATTTCACTGACCTCTGAAATCAAGTAGTCTCAGAGGTGGAAACTGCACATTCTGTACATTGAACAACAGTACTTCACAGATATTTAAGGGCTAGATTCTGCTTTCAAAGACAGAATCACACAGATGCACAAAAGCCTCTCCCAGTAAAATGAATGGGAAGTAAATATGCAGAGGTGGGGACAGAGAAATAACAAATTAACTAACTAATAACAAACAGAGAAATAACTAATTCTGTGGCCTCTAAACAGATTTTTGAAAGATGCAGAAGACTGCTCGGACTTTGCAGCAAGTACCCCATTATTGTATGAATTCTCCTGAGATCCTCCATCTCTACTAGTGAGTAGAGTTGATATGCCATCTAAGAGGTTAGATCTCTTCAAGGTCATCAAATGCAAAGGACCATCACTTGAGGTTGCAAGAAGGCAGTCAGGCTCTCTGGGGAAGCTGTATATACTCTGATTCCAGGGCAGCAAAGGAAACACATGATTTTTTCCTCTGAAATGCATCTCTGACTCAGAAAGCTCCTGTTTGAGGTCTGGACTGGGGGCCAGCCTCACTGGTATTGCTCAATCAGGAAGCCCCATGAAGACATACTCACTAGGAATGGCTGTGGGCTCAGCAAAATGTTTAGGAAAACAACACAGTCTTGGGTCTGTACTGATCAGAAAGTACATGCACAGAGCGCGAGGGATCTGTCATGCTTACTTGCATCAGTTACTGTTGTACCTGTGCTTAACACAAGCTTAAGAACTTTTATCCCTCTGATATAGGGGCAGTTATTATCCTTGCTCCATAGACAAGAACTGAAATACAAGGCCATAAAAAGACTCTGTAGTAAAAGGAAACTGAATTCAGGGATTCCAAGCCCTCAGCTGCTACCCTAACCATTGCTCTCTATATTTTCTTTTTCAGATGAGAAAATAGACATTGAAAATGATATTTCCAGGTGGAGGTGTAAGGATTTACAGTAGCACCAAAACTTTTTGTAGGCTGTCCAAAAGTCCATGAGGCAAGAATTTTTCAATCAACATTTTTACTACCCTTACTGTTTTACCATAGTCAAATATTGTTTTACCATAGGAAAAAAAAAAGTAGTTTTTTTTTCCCTCCTAGCAGTATTTACAAGGATATTGTGTAATATGACACACAAACACTGGTGGTCCATATGCCCTCCCCAAGGAAAGATCCTCCTCTGTCACTGAAGGAAATTGTACCAATAACGTACCCTCAAAGGGTTGTTGAGTGTCTTTGAAGCTCTCTCAATGAAGTTGAACTGGTTTGCAAGCTTCTGCTCCTTCACTCTTGGGGGAGGAGGCTCTTCTGCCTCTGCTGCTTCGGCTTCTTCTGCTGTTCCTGCCTCCTCTGCCTCTTCTTCTCCTGCAGCCTGAAAGAAAATAGAGCAGTAACTCCACCCTGAAAAGACCATACGTCTCCTTCCTTCTTCAGAAGCACTTCTTCACAGACTACTGGAATTCTGCTGCCTACGAGAAAAGACTGTTATTGAAGATTCATGGGTCAGTAGTGAAATAGGCAAATAAGTGAGTAAGTCCAACCATGGCTGAGAGGACATGGTACTGAAGAAATACCCCATTGGGACAGGTAGGGTTACATTACAGGGAAAAAGCTGTTTCAGCTAGATGGCAATGTTGGCACAAATTCAAATGGCTACAGGTTGACAATGGAAATAATTAAGATTGAAATATTTGAGATGGAAATCAGGAAACATCTAGCTATCGGAGCAAGGAGATCCTGCAACAATATCTAATTGGGAAGATGGAAGACCAGTAACTGAAGTTACTTTAAAACTGAGCCTGATATGAATAGGATAACATAGCACAACTGCTTTTGATAAAAGAAATTGGACCCAAAGACCAGAAGACTGTATTAGAGTCCCATTACCCTGAGTTTTAATTTCCTTTCCAGATAGTCAGCTTTATCTGAAACTAGTCTGAACTTGATTACAGGGCCTGACACTATGTGGGTAAGAAGAAACTTCTTAGAGCATACTCCTTTCCCAATCAGCCAACTGCTTTTAAGTCAGGCCACTCTTTAATTCAGGTAGTTATGCCTGCTGCTTTCATTCCTTTACACTTTGTTCTTAACCAGTTTACCTTTTAGGGAAGTTGAGATTTCACATGTTGTCCAGAAAGATTCCAGGTACCAACAAATTACACTCTATCTTGATATAATATCTGGATGAAGGCAGACCTAGTGTGTAGGGACCTGTCATCTCCATGTACACCTTCTCCAAACTGAAGAAAGGCAGGAGTATCCCAGCTGTTTAGTAGAAAGTGCAGGATCCCAGCTACAGCAGAGACATCTCAGGAGATGTTTCAAGAATAAATCACATAAACTTCTCAGCAAGCCCATTTTACAATAAAGTGAGTTTCAAATCTAATATTAAAAATAAAGTGGACAGCTCTCAGATGACTTTGGAGCATTACCTGAGTATCTTCTGTACCTTCTTCATCTTTAATCTCTGTCTCTTCAGATATTACTGCAGAAGTCTCAAGAGAAGCTTTTTCTGATGACAAAAGGGATAAGTGAATAAACCCAGGATAAAAGGACATATTATCCCATATTCTGCAGACTCTTCTATCTTTTGAAGTATTAATTTACAGATGCATCCTTTTCTACTGCTCTCTCATGAGACAACACAGTAACCAATTCCCAGTTTGCAGGGCGATTGTTTGCTCAAAGCCACAGAAGGAGACAATGTTATTATTAGAATTAGACAGCAATAATTCTCACTGAACTAAATCAAAAATCTGATTTCCACTCAAATCAAACTTCTGAAATCCACTTCTGATCCAAGCAGCTTTGTTTCTGAGTATCCTTTCAGCTCTGGACCTTTCTGCCCTCCAAAAATGTCTGCAAATACCCACAAAGAATGCTTACAAGGTACAAAAGAGTTACAGTGTGATTTGTTCTTATTTATATGGATAAAAAATGAATATACTAGCTGCCTGCTGGGTTAAACCATAACACCATATTAGAGAATGATGGATGTCTACATTCCAGTCACAGCCTTGAGTGTGTACTGATGCTAACATCAAGCTACTCCAAACTAGTTCAGAAACTACGAAAAGCACTAGCAACAACAATCCATGTTTTCATGGCAATGAAAATTCTATTTACCACTTTGTCGTACTTCAAATCACAATGCATATTTTGTGAAGTATAAAATAAAAGAGGCACTGTCCCTCTGAGGGCCACAGGTAACAACTATCCTCAGGAACTTATGCAGTGGTATTATTGTGCCTGACAGTTACCGCCTTGAATGGACACTCTTTGTGACACAACTTTTCCTTTTGCAAACAGCCAAAATACAATGAAATCACTAAACGGCATTTCCCTCATGAAGATTCAAACCGAGAACTGTTTACTGACAATACAGCTTTTTAGTCTCTGATTAAGGTATCTTTCTTGACTGAGAACCTATGAATGGCAATACTAGCTTAAATCAAAGGTTCAATTACCTCAATATCATATAGCTCACATTGCCCAGAAGTAAATGCCCTGGTAAGACGATAACAATGGGTCAAGTATATGATAGTTTCCTGAATGCTCACCCTGCCTCCAAACATATCTGCTTTAAGATTTTAAGACTTTAAACCATGGCTGAAACTTTCAAAGCAGGCTAAGGAGTTTAGATGTGTTATGTCCAGCTAATTGTAGTGGTAGTGGAAGATGATTAGAGACACCAAATAGCTTTGAACTTTTTAGTGGGTGGTGTTAACATTCACCTGGCTCCAAAAGCATGCATTGTTTTCTACACTGTGCAAACATTGTCTGATTGTTTGTTTGTTTTCTTGTTTGTTTTCTTGCTGTTTTTGTTTCTTTAGAAAGATGCAAGCCAAAACAGGAGCTGTTCAATTCTATGGTCATGAAGTACGATCACTCCCTTATGCTTAATACGTGGTACCAGTGCCTAGCTGAAAATGATTGTGGTTTCAGATAATAAACCAACCTGATACAGCAGATCTCATACTCTGTCGTCTGCCTTCATCTGAATCTTTGAGGATCAGGTTTCCATTCAAAGAGAAGTGAATGGCTGTTTGATCTACATAGCCTATTGGCTTGTATGCTCGTTCCTAAAAAAAGGAAAAAACCAACACAACCAGCATGGAGAAATGTATTTTTTAAACTAAACATACTGTGTAGCCTAAATTGCTAAAGCTAAAAAGCTCCATACTGATAAATATATGTTCACTGTTAACATTTCTATGTTGAATTCCTTCCAGCAGTTATTTATAGTTCAGGACACTGAAAGCCACAAATTAAAAATATGAGGAAAAGAACCAAGAAAAAGAAATCTCTACTTTTCCACCACTACCACAGTAAGGGAGTTTAAATATAGTTCTAGTACATCTCTACTGCATAGCACTCCCTAAGAGACTTCAGCGTCCTGTTGTGATGAGATCCGTGAATGAGTTGTCATACCTATACAAGAGCAGCACCATACAGAGAGAGCAGCTCTGATCTGAAGACAGGGCAGGCACTTAGTACAGTGCCCAGGCTTATAAGCACTGCACTAATTCAGCTACTTGAAGGCCAGCTTTATTGGCACTTGCTTGTAGATCACTGTACAGTGCAGTCATACTCTTAGGCCTAAAACATGTATTAAGACTATGAGCTACACCTAAAAGCAATCAGAAGCCACTGCAGACTGCAGATGTTTCAACAGTTTTTTTGTAAAAATATGACTGCTTCCTGTACCAATGACAGCATAGCAGTGAGCCCACTTCATTCACTGTGGAGGATTTGACAATAGATATCATTCATCACCTGTTTCCATCCCATAAATATGAAAAATAACAACCCCAAATAGAAGAGAAAAAAAGTGACCTTACTTGCTTCCATAAGACTGATTTTGTTTCTCTAGTGAACTAACATAAGTGTTGGTCAAACTAGTTAAAGAAGTATAGAGATGAGACAGGCTAAGGACAATTTCACCTGGTTGTCTATTCCCTGCATAAGACTGGAGATAATCCAATGTCAGAGCTGAAGGAGCTGTCCCTGTGTGCTCTCATTTCTTCCTCAACCCTTCCAAGGAAGGGGTGGGAGGCAGAGTCATCCTTCCTCTCTGCCTGCAGCAGCCTATGCTGCCAGCTGTACATGCTAGCTGGAGAATGCTGTTCCAGGGTAATGCAGCATATGCTCTGCACACGGAAATGTGAAGGTGTGACTCTTGAATGTTTCCTGGCAGTCTTCGATGCACCCTCCCCTGTTCACTCCTACTCATCATGAACAGAGCTCTCGTCACTGATTTCACAAAGCACATTTCTGAGCTCTCCTATAACGCAAACAAGGAATCTTGATGTGAGGATACCGAAGCCCAACTGTCTTACAGACTGAATCAAACACTGCCTTTTGTCTTCTAACCACCGCTGAATGAAAAAAATATTGCCTGAGATTAGCTGCACCAGTTACGTTCACTGCCAGAACTTGCCGACTTATGTTATCTCCTGCTTCTGAATATATATGTCAATGCTTTTATGCTTTTACCCTCTGCAAAATCCCTTTAGGAACCATGTAATAAGATGAAGCCACATTAAAAAGAAATTTACCTGGTTATAAATAAAAAGAAAACACAAGAATAGCTAATTGCAAAAAAAACCAACTCATCTTGGTTTTACAGGTCACGCCACACTTACTTTAAAGCTGTATCTGACAATATTCTGGGGAGCATGGGGATTATTAGCTGTCAGAACACGTGTAAATTCCTCTTTTAATTCCTTTGGAAGAGAAAGAAAATAGTATCATAAATAAAATTCCACTCCTAATGCACCATAGAACATTAGAAAATCACCATCTTCTTTACACTCAGTTCTAGTACGTTTGGTTTGCTGCAAATACCCTGCTTGCAGATCGTGCCTCCACTAGACCAGTGGTGGGAGCCTCAAAGTGAACTCAAGTAACTCAAAGTGAAATCAAGAACTGTCACCTTGCTTCCTATTGTAGTACTTCAGTGGGGTTTCTGGTCATGTTAATTTTTATCTAAGCTGTGGTAGCACTTGAAAAATGCTAGCTGCATTTTATATGGCAATAAAGCACTATCTAAAGTCTAAAGCACTATCAAAGTCTATCTTGAAGCACACACATTCCAAAAATACGGTAAACACTCAGCTCAGTAGCATTACTTGCAGGATCGACTTACTAAACAAAAAACAGTGCTGGTGTCAACTGCCTTCACTTTTTGAGGAGGGCGAATAATGTATACCTTCCCTTTGAGAGCTATTCGGAGGACAGGCAGCAACACTAAAGCTTTATACAGCAGTGAGAAGAGAGAGACAACTGCAGTCAGAAGGGTGACCACCTGCAATCCCAGTAAACTCAGATGAGAAGAAATGGCCTTAAACTACAGGACCTCTCTCTGTCCTGTGCATCAGACTACCTCTAGCCTCTGAAAAGCTCAGGACTGGCTCTGAAGTCCTCATTATTTGAGAGAAGCCCTGGCCCCGTTCTGCTCTCAGATCAGCACCATACAAAGATACTTTGCCTTAAGCCCAGAGCTGTGTTTCAAAGCACATTCTCCCTGCTTTCCTGCTGAAAGCCATTCTTGTTCATGCTGCAGATAATGTACATAAGTACTAGAGTCTTACTCCTGAAGAAGTTCCTCCAAAACAAATGGGTAAGAGGTAGGCTTCAGTGTATGGAGTTTTGCAGACATCTCATGACAACTACAGGCTCTGTTTTACTCACAGCTTCAGTCAACTCCAGTTGATCTGGGGGTTTGACCAGAGTCTTTACTGCTGTCCACTCATCCGCCCCCTCTCCCACGTCAGTGGACGCATCTTCATCCTAGCACAGGAAAAGCAAGGCAATTAGCACACCAAGACTGTGATTGTTTTGCTCATTCCCAAAGCAGCACTTCTCCACCTTGCATGGTGTGAGGAAGACCACCATTTCCCTGTCTACCTGTCCATAGACCAGACCAGATAACCCCAAATGGCAGGCCCAAATTTGCAAATAGTTGAAAGGCTACAGCTGGCAACAGCAGTTCAGTCAGTGGGTTGGAGGAGCTGCTGCCTGTACATAACTCCTGGCACATAACAAAACTGGAGTAACTCCTGTAACAAAACTCAGAAAACTCCACTTGAATTTCAGTTTAAAAGTTGGCAATTCTGTTTCTCTCGACCATATCATATCCCAAACAAGCCTTACTTTAAAACTACTCAAAGACACAATTCAAGGACCTGCAATTACTTCTGAAGTGTTATTATATAAACTACACATAGAAATTATTTCAAGATATAAAGCTGCAGGGATGTGACTTCTGGAGGAATGTTAACTGTTTTCTTGCAAAGGCCAAGGGGTCTGCACTCCTGCAACAGTGAGAGCTGCTCTCCTGGGGCTGGGCTTGGGTTGATGTCATGATATGATATCATTAACAGGAAAGGGATCACTGCAGGGATGAATTTCAATTACTTGTCATTATAGATAAACTGCTAGAACACGAAGTTGATGATTAAAGTGTTTAGCTGCTGAGGGCAAAATTTCTGCCTCAGTTTGAAATGTGTAAGGAGTTGATTTAAAATAAATCAATCACTCTTTTAAATACAGGTCTCTCAGGTCTATTAAACTTCATAGCCTTATGGAGCTGCCTATAAGTCTGGGGTATAAGTGAAGGACTGTTTGCAGGACCCAGCAAAGCCCTGCTATCTACAGAGCACCACAAAGGTAAAAAGCACAATGACGTGTAAAAACACGCAGCAGCTGAAAGTAACAGAGAATTTTGCATATGCCAGACACCCAGGGAAATTCACAGGCTGCAACCTTTTTTCCCCCAAGGGAAAAGGGAGCTGAAATGAGACAAGCTGGAAGGAAGGTCAAGCTCTTGGATTCTCAAAAGACTATGACGGCAGAACAGTTGTTTGTGATTTAATGCTACCCACATGAACACCTGCTTGTAGGACATTTATTATACAAAATTCAATGCCAGTTAGCTCAGTGCTGTTTTCTCTAGTGAAGCAGATAAAAATAGCATTACAGTGGTTTGTTGTTGTTGTTGTTGTTGTTGTTTATTTGAAAGTAAATATCTTTCCCTTTTTAAAGAGTAAAAAGAGGAAAAATTTTACAAGATTTTACAAATTTTTTAAATGTAATTTTACAAATGTTTAAAATGTAAAATTTTACAAAATTTTACAATTCGTCCTAAGAAGGTGGAAAGCTGTTTATCACAAGGTCTGTTTAAAAGCATACAAACTGTCCTTCCTCCACCTGTACTAATGGAGCTAAACCCACCTCAGCTCACCCTGAGGTAGATGAAGTAAGGGTGTTGTTCTAAGCACTTATTTGCTTACCAGTGAAAGGAATACCATGAGTTTATCAGTCAAAAATTAACGCTGTTTTCTCTAATGCTTGTATTTCTATGTTAACTAAATGAATCTGGGGTATGTTTTGCATTTTCTAACCAGAGCAGGCAGTTTTCTCACAGTCAGTGTCAGCTTATATTTTGGAATTTACATCACATACATTTTTTCTGTCTTTCATTTTGCAGTTTACTTAAATCGTTGCTTTGTTTTAGCTTCCATTTTTATTCTAACTTGCTAGTATAATTCCCTTCTCAACAGAATATTCCAGAGCAACCCCTTATTGTTAAGTCAACTGGAATGATTACCAAATCCATGAAGCATGCCATTGTTCCACAAGAATCTAGTCTGCATCTCACTAGATAAAGAAGGAAAAAATGATTTTTTCAAAACACTTGCGTTTGCAATCTTACCCGTTTTTTAGATACAGCTTTAGCAGGCCTCGGTAGGTGCTGCCTTTCCTCCTGAAGGTCCACTTTGGCTCTGAAGCAAGAACATACCCAACATAAACCTTTAAAACATCTTGTTCCCTAATTTAACCAAAGCAGAATATAACTTTAATGTGTTTGATAACGTTTGCTGTAATGGTATGCAACAAAAGTCAAATATACCAGTATGTTTTCCATACATCATCTGAATGAAAGGTAACCACGGACATAATATAATAGTTTAACAGCATGGAGAAGAGAGACCGTTCTTGCCCCACTGTCCTGGTTTCAGGTAGGACAGAGTTAATTTTCCTCCTAGTAGCTGGCAGGGTGCTATGTTTTGGATTAGGATGAGAAGAGCGCTGATAACATGCTGATGTTTTAATTGTTGTAGAGCAGTGCTTACACCAAGCCAAGGACTTTTCAGCTTCTCGCTCTGTCCTGCTAGCGAGCAGGCTGGGGGTGCAGCAGGAGCTGGGAGGGGACAGACCCAGGACAGCTGACCCAAACTGGCCAAAGGGGTATTCCATACCATCTGACGTCATGCTGAACAATATATAGGGGTGGCTAGCCGGGGTGGAGGGGGGGGCCGGCTGCTCGGGGATAGGCTGGGCATCGGTCAACGGGTGGTGAGCAATTGCATTGTGCATCACTTTGTACACATTATTACTATTATTATTATTATTATTATTATTGTTATTATTTTCCCTGTCTTAATAAACTGTCCTTATCTCAACTCACAGGCTTCACTTTCCCGTTTCTCTCCCCCATCCCGGAGAGGGAGGGGGAAGGGTGAGCGAACGGCTGTGTGGTGTTTGGCTGCCAGCCGGGCTAAACCACAACACCCACATGTTTGCAATGTCACGGTGAGGCCAGAGAGAGCAGATGAACACCTACAACGAGATGAGTACAGAAAAAACATGGAAACCATTGATAAACAGCTGGAAAGTCAACCACTGCCAACCTCCCTCAGTGCATCCCAGCAAAGAAATATTTTAAAATAGACTTTAAGGAAAACAATAATATAGTTGTTTGCAGGGAGCCTTATAGCATAACTCTAGAGGAGGTTGTGCAGAGATTGAGGAATAACAGAAGCACACCAGTGACAACTATTTGTTAAGACTTCACAGAAAGTGGGAGAGGAAATGAAGAAGATGCTGAGGGACAGATCAGAGGAAGAACCCAGAAAGCAGAGAATGAAGCTACCACATTTCAAGAGAAGAACTGACGAACAAAGGAGAAGACATTAGAGACTTTACCAAGAATGGATGGACCCCAGATAACACCAGATGGGATGGGTGGGAAAAGCAGAGCTGCTACTTGGAAAAAGCATTTGACTTTGTGACAGAAAAGAAGGAGATACTAGAAGAGAAGAGGGAATGAAAACAAAGGGGTGGGGGTAAGATCCTGTGTTTATGATTTTCTTTAGAAGAACATGAGTGTGTCTTTTAGCTCAGATCAAAGGTCCACCTAGCCAAGTATCTCTCTCCTTCAGTATTCAAAAGCAGGTATCTACGGAGCTTTCTTCAGGATGAAGTTTCAGCCTTCAACAGGGAATTCTTAAACCAGAAATGCTCTCCTTTTCATTTCATCCCAGTGGACCTTTTCCTCCTCAAACTTCCTCGGGCATTTTGGAATCCGTGCTCACTTTTAGCATGCGCAATTCCTGCATCACAGACCCCCACAGTACAAACACACACTACTGCAAAGAACCACTGCTTGTCATTTAAGCCTGCCACTTGCTGTTTTCATCTCATTTTCCCATTTTTTTCTACTGGAAAGTGTAGCTTTATCCCATTAGCTTTTGTTCATCTCCTCTTCTACATTTCTTACCAATACCTTATGGAGCACGAGTCAGGAGATAAGTCCTTAAGCATTTAAGGACGGGTAAGTCCTTAAGGAACACAGATACCTAGACGCCTCTTACAATTTTCTTTCATTGTAAAAAATAAATATCCACATTTCCCCTCTGTTTCCTACATATTAAACAATTAAGCACCCATAATGACTTTCATCCAGCACTCCCAAGCCTTCTTGCTAAAGCCCCATTACTTGTTAAGACATGGCAACAAGAATGCAGGAGGAAAATATTTTCAGAGGAGAACAAAGCAGAGAAGAGAAGAGAGACTCAGACTTTGAATGCTGTTTCCCATTGTACAAGCTGTAAGATTGCTATTACTAACAAGGCGTCAGGGGTTTTATTCCAGCAAACGCGCACTAAAAGCAATGAAAAATGAGCGGATTGATACATTTCTATGCCTAGAAAACGTGCCTTACTTTGAAATACAAATTGCTGTTACTGAAATGGATATAATAGAGACTTAGGGCATTTCCTTTAAAATCCCACAGTGGGGTGGCAGCAGAGCATAGCAGAGAGTCTGGAGCCCTGGTGTCACAGCCACTACTCGAACCCCTGGGTTACACAGGCAGCCTGCTTCCCCTTGTTAAGAGCTCAGCAGTGGGCGACATGGCACCCTGTTCTACACGGAAAAAGCTACCTGGGAGTAAGGTGTGATTTAAGCAACAAAATTTAAAACAGAATTTCAGAGGAGAATTTTATTTGGAACCAAATCAGAAATAAACTCTTAATTCTAAACAGGCAACAAAGCCTACTCACTACTACCCTTTGTGAATAGCCTATAAAAGCATTTATCCAGCTGTAAAGGCATTGACTGGGCAATGTGACGCTAATTGGCTTTGGCAGTTGCACACATTTCAATTAACATAATCTGAAGAGCCACAAGGAAATAAATATCTGCAACTGTGTTAAAATCCAAAAGTGACACCGAAGAAAAGCTAACATTTGATTCCAGTGGAAGGAAGCAGCGTAAACCCTGCCCTATCGCCCCCTCCATAAAGGGTTTCCAGGATAGAACATGAGCTCTGGTGTCAAAAAAGCAGCAATAACCAGCACAGCACAGAAGTCAGGAACAATGCAGTAACACAAACAGCAGCGAAACTCAAACCACTGTGAAAAAGGCACAAACCACCACTCTAACAGGGAAATGTGCAGGTCTGGGCTCCTTGCTGTTCTCCCACTCCCACTTCTCTGGAATTCCTTGGCTCAGGAGCATCCTTCCTGGTACAGCCCTTCGTGCTTGGAGCTCACTCTTTTAGTCTATCCCCAAGACTTCTTCCAAGCCAGATCAGGGCAGCCCCATAATTTGGTATCGTCATTGCTACCAATGGGCCCCGTGCTGCGTATTGACTTTGCAAAGCCTCAGGGCTGAGGCTGCTTGGCTTGTTCTGTCTGGACTTTCCTTGGCCTGCCTGCAGCTTTATTATGCTCAGCAGCAGGCTAACTGACCACAGAAAATTGCCAAATTTGCTTTACTTCTTTTATATTTGTACACTACCACCATGGTTTTATGACTGTAACATAATGTAGAGGGAAATACAGGCCTGGTGTGACAAGGAAGACCCTGGAAGAGGTGACCCAGGATATGGCACAGGGAAGTACAGGGATGGGATGATACGGGATGGGGCACAGGCTTGCACTGGAGACCCCACAGCTGTAAACATCTCACCAACGGTCAGTTAAAGAAATGCAGACCGGCACACCTGGGAGCTGGACAAAGCTGGCTTCAGGGGTAACAAGGAAAACAAATGAACAAAAGAACAATAGAATAGCAACTAAAAAAATAACATATATAGTAATTTCAGATGCAATGTGGAACATCAGACCAATGAAGGAATAGAAAGGTGTTAAAGTGTGCTAGTTAACATACAAAGAAACCTCAAGTGGGTCTTAGAACGGTGAAGAAGAAGCCATCAGCATGGACATCTTATCGTCCCCAGCGAAGGACCCAGGTGCTAACAACTCACCACACCATCGCCAAACGCCAAGGACAAGAAAATGAACATGCACCAAAACTAGTGGATCTGCTTAACACTACTATAAGAAGCAAGGTGGAGAACAAACATGGGTCAGTCAAGAACACAAAACCTTTCACACCGCCTGCTAGTTCACGTAATAGCACGAAGCCTTCTGCTGTGCTTGTTGTGGAAAAGGCAGCCCTGATGTTCCTTTCCCTTGGTACGTCTGTGCTTGGTCCTTTTGCTATTCCTTTTGCAAGCTCCTGCTCTCTGAAAATCTTTCCCAAACCAGCACACTGTACTTCCTCGTATTTTTCCTTAAAACTCCTCTCTGCCACATTAGCTGTAAAGTGTCCTCAGCAGCACCCAGGTAGTTGGTGTCTTGACACCACGGCCCAGAATGATGACCACTCTTCCCTCATTTTTCTTTTTACTACATCAATGTGTTACCCACATGCTATTATTTAAGCTGTAAACCATTTGCACTGACAACTATTTCTTTGTTCCAGGTTATTCAGTGTTCGTACAACAGGGGAGAGGTCACGAGTGCATCCGGCATATGAATAATAAACTATAACTGTGAATCAGCATAATGGTCGTATATTCACCAGCAAGATGCTCATGACGAGGACCGGCCTTCATACACATCTCTAAAATTCAAGCACATTTTTGCTGTTATATAATTAGCTACAGAAGAAGAAAAGTTAACAGGCTATTATTAGGATCTCAAACAGAAGTATTCAGAAGTTAGAAAATGCAAGAATTAAGGTTGCTGAGGCAACCTTCAATTCATCCCTTTGGGCACAAGCATTACGATATAGGCCTTAATTACATAATTAACACACTTTTTGTGTGTGTGTGTGTGTGTGTGTGTGTATTCCCTGCCCCACTTAACCTCTCCCAGGCTTACTAGCATGGGCAGAGTTCGACAGTAAGTTGCTACCAGTATTTTGGTTTATATTGCTCAGCATCTAGATTTTTTTTTTTAAACCTAGCCTAAGTCAAACACCCAGCAAAGAACATTTAAATCCAAAAAGTTTGTTTTTAGCAAATTCTGTATAAAATGAAGATCTTACCACAGAAAGCATCAAAAGTCTTCATAAATCTTCCTAATAAATGGTGCTACTATACCTGCCTTTAGTAATAATAATTAACAAGAAGAGGAGTGCGAGTAATTATAAGGAATTTATATTAGGAAAAAAGAGACATTGTTGCTAGGGAACTCAGGAATAGGTAGGAGGCACAGAAGAATTGCACGGAGTTTCTCACCTCCAGGTCATCTTCGTAACTCAGACCACCCTGGGACATGCTCCACTGTTCCACTGAAAAATGCTGAAGTGAGAATCCATGCACACCAAAAATGTTCTATTCTGATAACCATCCTACGTTAAATAAATGAACAGCTTATAGCAGTTCCCACAGCGAAAATACATCAGAAGCCCACAACAGTCATAACACTTAAGGATATATAAAACTCAAGTGACTGTTCTTTTCCAGACCTTTCTTCCAGGAGTTGTTTCTGACAGCAGCACCTGGAAATTCCTCCCTGGGCCAGATATCAACTACGCCAGAAGACAGATTGACTATATGACTGCAAAGACTCAGAAATCTAACACGGTGATACAGCTGAAGGGAGGAAATAGCTGAAAAGTGATGCTTTAAATGCCATTTAATTTCCTTTTCCCTTGCCACAGCTCCCTCTAATGCAGACAAACCAACAGGAGATGGAAATAGAGGCAAAATCAGGTCTTCAGCAGGAAATTTTCATGTTGCTGACCTATCCAACAAGCATTTATAATCGGATTTTTAGGTTTGATGCTTGGGTTGTCTCCTAACACGTTTGAAGTTATATATATAAAAAATAGGAAAATTAAAATAAGAAGAAATGACTGACCACTCTCCAAAGGACATTGCTCTATCTCAAAAGAGCACTACCAGGCTGGCATTTAGGAAGAGCTATCCTATTGCTGCATCCCAGAAACATGTAATGGGAGAGCAAGCATCAAGGAGTTTCAGTATCTCTTTGATTAAAGTTTTGCCCTCAACACCCTAGTAATGTGCTTCCAGCTTGGCCAGAAAAGAAAATACAGAATCATACAAGACCATCCATTCAAGTCTTGTAAATCTTACTTATTCTACGCACAGTGATTATTATTCTCTCTTTTTGTTGGTGATGTGACAGCCATTAATTGCTGATCTGAGACTCATCAACCAATTTTATACTAAATAGACAGAATTTTCAGTACCTGCTTTCTTGACTAAATAGCAAAACCTTAGAAGGTTTTTCAAAGTCATCTGGCTTCCAGTCCTGTCTGGCTCTTTCTCAACAGATATTTTGTGTAGCCCTACTTTTTAATTATTTCATCCTCTGCTGCAGGAAACCTCTGAACTGTCAGTGGCAGTGCTGATGGTAAATAAATCATCCTGGTGTTTTAGGAAGCAGAGGTTTACTCTCAAGAGCAAGTGTTCATTTAAGAAGGAGGTCAAATCCTCAATCCGTGACCACAGAAATCCTTCAGGAGAAAATGTGTTCACCCTTCACATTCAGATCCAAGGCCTGCCCTGACTACTCAAGTAGGAGATGCAGTGATGCTACCATGTGTGCTGTCCTCCATCAGGATGAGGTTCCTCGCTGTAGCCTTTGCTGGGCGGTTCCTCCTTCTCCTGTACTGTCAGATTAGACCACCCTTTCCTGACCAGCTCTTGCAACTGGTTGCTGCACATACACAGCAAGGTGAGGAGCCAGACACACCACTATGTGGTAACTCCTTGAAAAACATGAAACGTTTCCCTGTATTGAAAGAGTAAAGTGGGTTGAGCAGATCTGGATTTGCAGATCTAACCTAAAACACCAGAAAATTGGGCAGGGATGATACAGGCTGATTACTCTGCAAAGCTGAACTGTCAGTTCATATTAAGCAAATCTTCCAAAGGCTGAAAATCAATTACATATTAATGAAACACTCATCACAGGGCAATGACAAACCCAGACTACATTTTTTTAAGATCATTAAACAGACATTCCTGCAGCATCTCTGCTCCCCATGCTAGCAGTCACCATAAGACAATCTGACTGCAAGGCTGAGCAATCACAGAATGCTCCAGCTAAGTTTACTTTATCTTCCTGAGCACAGGCATTATCATCCCCATTTCCTCTCCAGCGCAGCACAAAGATTAACATGTAATCAAAAAAAAAAAAAAAAAAAAAAAAGGGAAGTACAAAGTTGCTTAAAGGATTCTAGGAGGGAAGAGGGAGAATCATTAGAAGAAGTGGGCTTGACATTTCTGTAAAACCATTTAATAACTTCCTGCTGGCTTTCTGTTCTTGTTTTGAATCTTAGCAGTCTCAACAGTAAACCACTGCTCAGCACAATGAGCAGAGAAGCACGGCATGGAAACAAAGCCAAAGAAAGCAGAGGGACTCGTTGCCTGCCCTGCAGCAGACTTCCATTTACACGCACTAGGGATGCCAATTTAAGAACTATTTGCCAACATATTTTTAATCTGCTTTGTGAGAGACACTAAACCAAGTGTTTATTTTATATTACATGGACGGTTTAATGCATGTTTTAAGAGCCAACAGGCACCTTAAAAGCCTTTGCTATCAAAAAGTAAGAACTGATTGCTGACTGCTTTTTGGGAGGGGGTCCCTTTGCCTCTCCTTGACAGCTTGGTGAGCAGCAAAGAAGCCGCTGACATGTCGGTGGGTGCAAGCCCAGGCGTGTAATTAGAAATGCCTCACTGTCCAAATTCAGATGCTTTCCTAACACAGCACAAGTTACCTGTTGCTGACAGCGCTGTTGACCCTATCTGGCAAGTGCCCCCAGTCTGGTTTTACTTACTGAAAATAAAAAGAAGTGTATGCAATGTCAATTAAGGAACCATAGCCAAATCAGTGGGCTCAGCCACAGAGGTACACAGCGGCATGCGGTGCACTCCTCCACTCAAAGAGAAGAAGGGTCACAAAGTGAAGACTTCGAACTCTGGATTCAGCATAACCAACACCTCCAACAGCATACCTGACAACCACATTTAAAATGTTTTTATAAACCTTGAAATTGTTGTCCGCTTTCTTCCACCACCCACACACAGGAATGACACAGGGCTAACATGGTGCTGTCCCCTGCCCTATCAGCAGCTCTCTGCACGTCTTTGTACGTGCCACACAAGTCATTGTATTTAAAATAATACTGTTCTTCAGCATGTCATACCCAAGACCTCATTTTCAGGGGAGTCGAGAATCTAATTCTTCCATTCACTTCCGTCTGATTCAGAGACATTGGTTTATGTCTTTCCATAATTCTGCACGTTCCCAAAACACGCTGGGGCTCAATTCTGTGTAACAAATTTCTGACCTGAACGGAAGGATGGTATTTAAGTTTACAGCATACATAAGTTTTATTATTTACAAAGCTGCATTGGGAACACAAAGATCTGGGCATACCCAATCACTTTAACAGACTTTGAACACTGGAACATTTCTTATTAATGTCCCCAAACATACAAGAGCAATGGTCTAAAGGTGCTTCTAATTAAGGCTCAGATCGAGTCAAACGATTCATCTCGAATTCACTTCACTTCATCTACCACCTTTATCTCTGACGGCCAGACAGCTTTTGGCATATTTTCATCCAAGAACCTGGGAGATTCCACTCAAAGAAGAAGAAAAATACATTGGCTGGTTGGAGGTTGAACTGGAGGCTGAAGTCACTGGGATAAAGAGATAAAGAGCGAAAGAAAGCAAGAGACTCATGTCAGAGGAGAGGGAAAATACAAGACAGGCAGAAGACAGAAGAAGGGCAGGCAACCGCCACCTGTAGGGGAAAAAAAGAAAAAGAATTGATTACAAAGCACTCAAAGAGCCCACAGCCATGAAAGCAAAGGAGGGACTGGAAGTGACACATGGCGAAAGGGAAGAACCTGATACCATTCAGGTAACTGTCTCAGCTTTGAGCACAATCTCAGGAAGAAAATTTTCAAAGGGAAAGCAGTCAGCAATGAAAAACCTACGAGGCAGAGCAGAACAAAGCAATACAAGGGATACAGAGGAATGAAAAGCATGGGGACAGGTGAAAAGATCATAGTGCTACAGGAGAACTTGCAGTGAAAGGGACAAGGACAGAAAGCCGATGGAAATGATGTTCAGTAGAAAAAGCAGCCTCACAGGCAAGCAGCAAGCTTGTTTCCGGCCTCTTTATGAACACTGGCAGAGAGGAAGAACATGTCTGAGACACAAGAGCAGGGCCTTACTCATTTGTTTTCAAAAGAGACTTTCTTGACAAGAATTGGGATCTAGACCTTGACTCACCAATTAATTTTACAGTAGCCATCAGGCCTCAGTAAATACCAATCATCGGGCCCCTATGGCACAGTGAGTCGTGCAAAGGTGCAGCCATTTACTCCTGTGACTCTCCAAGCCCCGGTGACATGGGCTGTACTTTAAATCTGTGAAAATGAGACAACAGCCTCTGGCCTCCAGAGCCAGCTAGTGATTCACACAATTCCTCCACTGCAAGAATATTCTAGTCAATGAAACTACACGAAACAGCAGTCAGATTTAACAAGCACAGACAAATATAGGAAAGACAGTACAGGACAAGTTAAAATTATTTTAAGTAATTGTAATTAAAGTTATGTGAAAAGCCAAAAATCCAAAGAGTTTAAACAGTTTGTGATGTTTCAAGAACTTTAAAATAATGTCTTTACAGCACATTAATTAAGTTTTTCAACTAACATGTGAATCAAAGCCTATCCATTTCAGAATATTTGAGATAATGGTTAATGAAAGTGACTAAAAATGTTTATGTGGAAATTCTGAAAGTAAAAGAAATTGGGATTCAGAGCAAGCATTTAATCCCAAGTTTAGTTTATACCATCGTTATTAATGTGTTTTACGATTTTAGCATAAACATCTTTATTATCTAGGATGGAATGTGGTCTTTGGTTCTCCATTTCTGCCCTTCGCAGACCTCATAAAGCCTTTGCAACTTGACAATTGCAAGCACTTTTTAGTGGAAGCATTACGCATGTCACAGAGATCCCCTCTCTTTCTCTTTTCTGCTCTGAAGCCCCGAAGCCCTCTTACCACACGTGCAGGAACAACCAAGCGGCTTCAAAGACACCAGCCCTGTGCAGAACCATGTCAGCACGCCTGGGTTTGAGGCGCTAGCCCTCAGCTGGAGGTCCACCACCTCGTGGCTCTGAGCCCTCACGCCTGTCCTTCTTTCTTACCTTCAGCTTTCCCTGGTCAGTTACGGCATTTCTGGTACGCGCTCTGGATGTTGTTGCTTTGGGGTGCTTCCGGACCAGCTATGCTAACCCCTGCCTCCCCCCACAAAGATCGAATCACTGGGACAGGCTGCCCAGAGAGGCCGTGGAGTCTCCTTCTCTGGAGGTATTCTGAAAAACGCGCCTGGACGCCGTCCTGCACAGCGTGCTCTGGGTGACCCTGCTCGGCAGGACTGGCGCTGCACCGGGTGATCTTCAGAGCTCCCTGCCCACCCCAGCCGTGCTGCGACTCCGTGAGGTGACGGTGACGGGGCGCGGGGCGGGCGCTGCTGCTTGGGGACGGGGGGGGGGGGCGTTGGGGACGCGAGGACGACGTCACGTCTCCGAGTGACGTCAGACCTCGGGGGTGACGTCACGGATCGGGGGTGACGTCACGGGTCGGGGCTGGGTGACGTCACGGGTCGGGGCTGGGTGACGTCACGGCGGCGCCGCCCTGCCGCGCCCTTACCTGCCGCTGCCCGTCGCCCGCCTTAGCCGGCATGGCGCCCCTCCGCCACGGCCGCCCCCCCGCCGGAAGTTGACTCCGGCAGCCATGGCAACGCGCCGGAAGCGCTGCCCGCGAGCTATTCCGCCCCCCTCCCCTCCGATCTATTCCGCGCTCTGACCCCGCCCCCTGCACACACACACACACCCGTCCTCATGAATATGCAAATGAGCGGGGCGGGGCGGCGGCGGCGGACCCGGAAGCGGCGCGGCTGAGTCACGGCGGCGGCGATGAGGCTGCGGCGGGCGGCGGCGGGCGCGTGAGCCAGGAGCCGGGAGCCCCCCGCCGCCATCCCGCCGCGTCCTCCCGCCCTCCTTCCTGCCCTGCCCTGCCCTGCCCTGCCGCCACCATGATGGAGGAGATAGACCGGTTCCAGGTGCCCGCCGTGCGCGCTGAGATGCAGCCGCTGGTGAGCGGCGGGCGGGGGCGCGGCGGGGCGGGAGCCGCCGCTTGGCTGCTGCCTGCCCTCCCCCCCCCCCCCCCCCCCCCCCCCCCGGGGGAACGGGATTGGGATTAGGGAGGGGAAGGCGGGCTGGCCCCGGGGCCGTTACATAACGGCCGTCCCCTGCTGTGTCATGGCGGAGGGTGGGGGGGCGGTGGCCGCCCCGAAATGTACCCCCCTCCTCCCCCGGTTGATGCTCGCCGAGAGGCAGTGGGAGGGGAGGGAGGAGGCGCGGCCAGCCCCGGGGGCTGACAGCTGGCCGCCCGGTAGCTCACGGCTGCCTACGGGCGTGTGGCTGCCTTGCTGTGGCGCCGAGGGCTTGCTCCCGGTGCCGTGCAGCAGCTGCATGCGAGCCCCGGGGTGTGTGTGTCCGGCCCTGCATCCTGCCTGGCGAACGTCCTCCTCCTTCCCTGCCTTCCTCCCCTCCTTCCCCATCTTCCTCCCCTCCTTCTGCGTCTCCTCACGGCCCCCTCAAAGCCCACGACCTGTTGGCATCACCGTCGGGGCGGGTGGCTGCGACGTACCGGCTCCCGTTGGCACCCGGAGGGAGCAGATCCCGTCCCAGCACCCGACTGTGCGGGGCGAAGCCCTTGGGGAGGCGCGAGGGACTTGACCGAAATGCCCGTGCAGATCCCCCGGCAGCGGGAGCGAGGCTGGTAGCGGCAGGTTCGTGTTAGCCCTGCAGGTGCTCCCGAGGCTCCTGGGGTGTCGAGCTGTTGGCTGTCTCGAGTCGGTGTCTGCGCCTTGGTTTCTTGTGGCAACCGGTGTTTATCAGCTAAATAAAAACTGAGGACACAATAATCGGCTTGTGAACAGAAGGGCTCCTCTGTGTTGGTCTCCAGACTGGTTACCTCACAGCGACAAGAAAAGGCTTTGGTGACAAATTATGGAAATAGTTTCAGGCTGATCTTTTTGTTATGGTTTGGTTCTTTAGTTTGTAACCTTTGTGGTGGGAAGAGAACTGTCCCTGCAAGCTGCTGGGGACTTGTTGCATGCTTACTGTGAGGTTTTGTTGAGCATGGTGAGGCTGGCCCATGTTATGCCTGCTGGTGAAGGCAGTGGGCATACTAGTGAGATGAGCGAGTTTGGAAGAGCAGTTGGCAAACCAAAAAGCCAAAACTCTTAAATACTTCCCAAAGCAGTTGGGGTTTCTTATGCCCAATAAAATTCCATAATAGTAGAGGGTTGGAAATGGTATTTGCCTGCATGTTTGTGTAGACAGAGTGGGCAGAACCTGAGGAGGTGACTTGGTCCAGCCCAGCTGTCTCAGGGTGGGATGGTATATCATGCAGCAATGGTAGTAAGCTTAAGAAGGCTTCCTTCCCCTCTTCGGCTGCCAAAATTATGAAAATTTCACAAAGGAATTTCACACATTTAAAAAAAAAAATACTCTGAACACAGCTAAAGGAGTTTTTTTTTTTTTTTTTCCCTAGGCTTCAGGGTTTCTGTTGGCTTTTAACTAATAGTGTTCATAGTGAAAATGCGTGCATGCGAGGGACTGCTGCAGTGAGTGGATGGTGTGGGATGCTTCCACGTGCCTGGGAAGGCTGGCATCAATCTCGGGAATGGGACAGAGCAAGTCTGGTACAGCATTTCCAGTGGCACCACCTGCTTGTAGTTCCTGGTCAGCACCTGGCATGCAAGCACTGGTGATCGCAATGCTCCTTGCACTTCAGAAGCTGGCTGGGGTTTGTAGTGGTTTGCTTGGGTGGACAAATTCTGCCCCATGCTGCTGCATTGTTCTACGGCAGCTACTGCTTGTCCCGTTCCTCTTCTTCTCCTTCCTTCCTACCCCATCCCATGTTTTTAAGTACAAAATAACCCGTGCGTCTCAGGACTGTTGTTTTTTCCTATCCTCAGTGGAAAAGCTTCAAATTCCACCTTCCAGGGCCAGTGGTCTGTGCAATGTTGAAGGCTGAAGGAGTCTAGCAGTGTTTTCCACATCCAAAGGGCTGAGGTAGAAGCTTGTTTTCCAGGTGTGACGTGAGAGCCAGAACTCTTCAAATTTAAGAGATAGGTACAGCTGGGAAATGCCTAAGGAAAGCCATTCTCAGAACATAGTGTTTCTAATCCCATATATATCCAAACCTGCCACTGATACTGGCATTATTGATCGGTTTTCTGTCAGGGGTGACAGAGTTGACGAATGGTGAAAATATTTTAGGTTGTTCTTGTGGTTGTTTGGTTCTGTAGCTTCTAACTCTTGTGTTGGGGAAATAAACCTGTCCATACAAGCTGATGTGGACTTGTTCTATGCCCTACTGGTGTGTATTTTTGCCAAGCACAAGTCTCCATCTTGGGAGATGTCAAAAGCCTCCTGGGCCGCTGTCTCTGGGTGGCACTGCTTGAGCTGGGGCTTGGAGCAGGTGACCTCCAGAGGTTCCTTTGCAGTGGTTCTGCACTAATGTCTGGTGTCCACGGAGTACGCGTCATGACACTAACAGTACTGTATTTGCTGAGCAAGGGCAGAGTACTTGGCCCATCTATGACTTTTTGCCCAATTCCTTAAAGTTCAAATGTGTCTGGAGGGGGAACCTGGCCTCATGTCCAGCTAAGGGTTGCGTTGGTGCCTTAGTGCAAGGCTTAGGGCTTCACCTAACTGGAGCTGTGTGGAGCATCGCTTGCTCTGACAAAGCGTGCTGGGATCTCTGGTTGCTGCAAGTTGCTCCTAGCTAATAATGGGGTTGGTCAGGGGTTGTGTTGCAGAGCAGAGAAGTATTTGTTCTGCAGGGTGCGTGCTGGCCAGCTCTGTTTTGATTCCCATAACCTTCTCATCAATTGCAGTGTTGTGGAGCTAGGAGGGTGGGCAGTCATTTCCTCCTCTCTTCAGCCTGTTTGGATAAAAAACACCAAGTCAGACAAGCTGCCTTGATTTTGCTCGACCTCTGCAAACATGGATTATGAGAACTGCTGTGTACTAATGCTGACCCAAGAGAAGGTTCAGTGCAGGACTTAAACGAGAGGGATTTGCTGCAGAGAAATGGACAGGATGCCCTACAGACCCTGGATCAACATTGGCAAGTCATAGGGCAGGACAAGGCCCAGTGTTTCACATATCTGCAAGATGTATTATTCTGCATGTCTTGATATAGTGGCGCAATTCAGTACACATTCCTTCTGGAACACGTGTGGCATCTTTCTGTAAGATTGGAATGGTTTTGATTCTGATTTCCTGTCTTGGATACTGGTGGCTCTTGACTTCCATCCCCAGAGTACCTGCCCCTTCAAGTTAATATACTAATTTTCCTGGGGTCTTGTTTACTCCTAATACTTAATATCATGTGTTTCCTATCAACATGATGCAAGCTCAACTGTGGAAGCTCTGTTCTGCTTAATTTCTCTTTGATTTCTGTCTGGTCACGATCCTTCTGATCCTTCTCCACAAAAAGGAATTTCTTCAGTAGCTGCTGGGCAGCCGGTTAGTTTCAGAGAGCCAAGTTCCAACATTGCTGGGGTGCGTGATGTGATAAGGCCTGAAACACGGTATTTCTGAGACACTTAGGCTCTATGGGTAGCTATCTTTGCTGATGTGGCTGGGATTTGATGTGTCAACTTGCAACCAGAGAAACACTGCAAGCCTTTTGTTGCATTGTTGTGATGATTGGTGTGGGTTTGCTTTCTCCAATGGCTTTTTTTTTTTTTGTATGGAAGGATTCATAACACTTAATTCTTGTTGTAGAGGTAGGTATTAAACAGAGGCAGAAGTGGAGGGACATGTGCCCAGTGAGGATGCCCCAGAGGAAGAGCATTAAAGTAGTCTAGAATAGGAATGGGGCAGCCTGTAATCATATGTGGACCTATCCTAACAAAAGTTCAGCACAGGAACCTCACTACACGCTCTTCCTGTGACTTAGAAGCTTGTTGTGTTGGCTAAACTCCTGCAAAATCCTTCCTATTTCTGTTAGAATGGAATGTACCAAGCACAGTGCAGTGGGGTTGTATCTTGAATTTTGGCGGTATGTGGAAACCCTCCTGAGCCCGGCTGGTGTATGGTGGCAAACTGACAGATGACAGTGTTGGATTGCACATCGTTCCTGTACGATAACGCAGGCAGTTGCTGTTCTTAGCACGGAAATGCAAGTAGAATAAAAGTGCATTTGCCCACATGGCATCGGTACCACTTTTCCTGAGGAAAAAGCACCTGCCAAAATGCAGCAGCTTCAGAGGAGCTTTTCCGCAAACTGCTGAGACTTTGGCTTGATTTCTGGAAGTGGCAGCTGGAACACAGTATTTTAATTTCCCAGTTCTCCACCTGCTTGAAAAATGGAACTCTCTGCAGAGAAATTGGGCTAATGGTCTTTATATCTACTTCTGAAGTGTTGTGGCTGGGCTGGTTCCTCTCAGAGGTTTGCCATGCTGTGGGGCATTGGGTTGGCAGCTCGAGTTGTGACCGCTAAAGCTGATCAAAGGATTTCAATTAGCCACATCCTGCAGTGATGCTGATGGCTCTCTAGTTGAGATGCTGAATCCACACTGATCCTGGAGGTGCAAAATTTCCAGAAAATTCAAAAGATACAGAAGTTGCATTTCCATATGCCTTTTCTTGAAAATTTGTCTTTTTTTCTGTTTTTGGTTTCTATATACTAGGTACTTAGTTTTTCAAAAGTGAACTATAATTTCAGTTAGCAGACAGCATGAGCATTCAGCATGCTTATACAATCTACATTCTTAGTTTCTGGAAATCTTGACTGTCTCCTGTTAGGGAAGTTGTGCTGTGTTTTAAGATCTTTTTTGTTTTGCCTGATGCACCTCTAAAATAAGGAGAAAACTGAAAATAGAAAAGCAAGAGTTACTACCACGCAAAAAGAAAGGTTATACCTGTAGGGCTTAGAAATGGTATGTTAATGTAACATTAGGTCTCAAGTGCAACTAGACAAGAAACTCATCTTTCTAGAAGGAAAAAGATTCTAAAATGAAAATGTCATCCCTATGTATATTCATGGTAATGTAGCCCAGGGGTTACAGAGCTATATGTTTTGTAAATGCCTACAGTACATGGGACTTGTAATGGCTCAGTACTGCAAGTTCTGAAATATTTCTATTTCAAATGGTCCTTCTTGTAGTTAGACAGTCTGACTTGATGTGCTGTGATGTCATTTATAGCCGGAGTCTTAAGAATGATCTTCCTGAATACTTTGGTTCTGTCATGGTTGTTGTCCCCCATTCTGTATCAGGTCTTTGGTGCAGAGGTACAGGAGCAATCTCCTTTTTCCCCCAGGCCGTGGAAAAGCTCGAGCAGTTACTCTAGCACAGGCTGTGCTGAGGGATGCAGCTGCTGCTGTCAGAGGGTGCAGGAGTGCTGGCTCTGCAGGCTGCTTCCTCTTTTCCACTTCTTTGCACAAACTCTTAAACGTAGTTCTTCTGTCAGTCATGTTGCGAGATCCCTTCATGAGCGAAGAAAGGTGTTTAAAAAGGGGCACTGTGAACTTAATGAAGAATTAAACCTGCACAGCCTCCTCTAGGGATTCTTCCATACCTCCCAGGAGCTTGTTATCTGTAGCTCAACGTTAATATCTACTCAGACACCAACTCGTGGTACAGAAAAAGCCATACGCTCTCTCTGCCAGTAGTAACGGTAGGTCTGTGAGGAAGCAGACAAGGTGAGCAAAATGCCATGGCAAGAGAGGAAAACAACGTGTGCCTTTAATTCTGCAAGCCTTCATTCAAAGAAAGCTCTCTGCTCACCTGCAGGGCTGTAGGGCATATGTGGCCTCCCTGGAGCTGCCTCTTCCTTGCTGTCCAACTGAAGATTCAACTTGATAAGAAAAGAGGAGGGGACCCTACAGCTGGCCTTACCTATGGGGTAGGAGGTAAGTGGGGAGCTGGCTAAAGGCACAGCAGGGATTCAGTCAGTCACGATGGTGTGCCTGGTTTTTGCAGACATTTTAAGACCTTGGCTGGAGCAGTTGTCTTTCTGCTTCTGTTCAGATCAATTATCTGTCACTTTCCACAGACAGTCTGCAGAAATGTGTCTGTGCTTTCACCCCATGCTGCACATGCCATGTATCTTCCGTGAAGCCTTGCACCATTTTGAATATAAGGTCCCAGTGGGGTTATTCAGAATCTGTCACTAAAATTGACGTCTTAGTGATGCAGCCACTTGCAACGAGTAAATCCGTCAGCTCCAGCTCTAACCCTGTGTAGTCCTCCTGACCATTATTCTTCTTTCTGAGGTTTAAACTGTAATCTTGTTCAGTGGATCGGTGTCCATTTTTGAGCATGTAATAAAAGGCAAGCATTCACTTCTCAGCTTTGACCCCGACGACAGGGAGTTTGAGTGAATAAAATCATAGGTGGAAATTTTCTTCAGTTTTGGAGACAGCCTGCTGGGGAGTCTGCATGGTTTTGGGACATATCCACTATGAATTCACAGGATAACAAGGCTCATCACTTCTTTGGGAAGAACTGCCCTCTTAAATACACGTGGCGTATGCTGGCTATACCCTATGTGCTTTTACTAGTGGGTTGCAAAGCCCTCTTGGATACAGACAGAGAGAAGTTTGTTGTTTCCATTAGTAAAGCTGAAGGTATTCTTTTGTAAAGAAGACTGTCATCCCTCTGAAGATGGGCTAGTGAGATGCAGTTTCTTCACCCCAATGTCAAGACCTTATTTATTATCCAGAAGGTAAAAGGGAGAGCATTATTTATGTTGTAGAGCTATTCCTGTAGTATTGGCAAGCTGTCTAGTGAAGATGCAGCTGCTGCCTGTAAGCAAGTTATTTTGCTAGGATGTTCTTAAGTTCTTCACTGAACTTGCTAGGTTCTGCGTATCTGCAGCTTTATTACAGAGGTTGACAAGCTGTCTGCCTGGAGTTAGTGGAGAAAGCCTAAATTAAGCTGTGGAGTAGGTCAGGACATCAAATAACTAGCCACCAAGTAACTCTTGTTGAAAAGTCCCATAACCCAGCACTGTGTGCCTGTTGGACCACTTCTTTTAGACTGTACACTGTGTAGGTAGATCAAACCTTTCTCATCAGCTGTTTGGGAACTACTTTGCTCACACGCTTCTTAGAGGTTGCTTCCAGAAAAGACTGTTGGATCTTTCCTGTCAGACTTTGGTTTCCGTCTGCATTCAGGGCCCTCAGACACGAATCCTTTCTCCCTGCGCATGGTATGATGTGTCATCTTGAGGGTCATCACGCGGCACTTGCAGGGCAAGCAGGCGATCAGGCCCAGTCAGCATGGGTTTATGAAAGGCAGGTCCTGCTTGACGAACCTGATCTCCTTCTATGACAAAGTGACGCGCTTGGTGGATGAGGGAAGGGCTGTGGATGTGGTTTACCTTGACCTCAGTAAGGCTTTTGACACCATTCCCCACAACATTCTCCTCAAGAAACTGGCTGCTCGTGGCTTGGACTGGCGTACGCTTCGCTGGGTTAGAAACTGGCTGGATAGCCAGGCCCAGAGAGTTGTGGTGAATGGAGTCAAATCTGGTTGGAGGCCGGTCACTACTGGTGTCCCCCAGGGCTCGGTACTGGGGCCGGTCCTCTTTAATATCTTTATTGATGATCTGGACGAGGGGATCGAGTGCACCCTCAGTAAGTTTGCAGATGACACCAAGCTAAGTGCGTGTGTCGATCTGCTCGAGGGTAGGAAGGCTCTGCAGGAGGATCTGGATAGGCTGGAGCGATGGGCTGAGGCCAACTGTATGAAGTTCAACAAGGCCAAGTGCCGGGTCCTGCACCTGGGGCACAACAACCCCAAGCAGAGCTACAGGCTGGGAGATGAGTGGTTGGAAAGCTGCCTGGCCGAGAAGGACCTGGGAGTATTGGTTGATAGTCGGCTGAATATGAGCCAGCAGTGTGCTCAGGTGGCCAAGAAGGCCAACAGCATCCTGGCCTGTATAAGAAGCAGTGTGGCCAGCAGGTCTAGGGAAGTGATTGTCCCCCTGTACTCGGCTCTGGTGAGGCCGCACCTCGAGTACTGTGTTCAGTTTTGGGCCCCTCGCTACAGGAAGGACATGGAGGTGCTCGAGAGAGTCCAGAGAAGGGCGACCAAGCTGGTGAGGGGTCTGGAGAACAAGCCTTACGAGGAGCGGCTGGGGGAGCTGGGCTTGTTCAGCCTGGAGAAGAGGAGGTTCAGGGGCGACCTTATCGCTCTCTACAGTTACCTTAAAGGAGGCTGTAGTGAGGTGGGGGTTGGTCTGTTCTCCCACGTGCCTGGTGACAGGACGAGGGGGAATGGGCTCAAGTTGCGCCAGGGGAGTTTTAGGTTGGATGTTAGGAAGAACTTCTTTACTGAAAGGGTTATTAAGCATTGGAACAGGCTGCCCAGGGAGGTGGTGGAGTCGCCATCCCTGGAGGTCTTTAAAAGACGTTTAGATGTAGAGCTTAGCGATATGGTTTAGTGGAGTACTTAGTGTTAGGTCGGAGGTTGGACTCGATGATCTTGAGGTCTCTTCCAACCTAGAAATCTGTGTCTGTGTCTGTGTATCTCGTGCTTGTCTGACACTGTTTCTCTTGCTATCTATTCAGTGCCCTTCCTGAGCTAGGATTCATTAATACGAGCAGCTGACCTTCGGGGCTCTGCAGCATTCAGTCTAATAAATCCTGTAGACAGTCTCTTTTCCTAAGAACCCAAGCACGGCAGTGATATTCTAATGATCATCATTTCTCTCTGTCTTGTGCGTTTTGCTGATTACATGGGAATGTAGGTTAATGATTTAGTACACTTGTATTCAAATAAGCTGTGTGCTTACACTGTGTCTTGTCTTGTTTTTTTGTTCATATGCAGCCCCAGGTGAGAACAAACCATGGTTTCTGTCTCGGTGTCAAAGATGAGATCTTCCCATGTGTTTAGCCAAGCTAGTTCTAGGATCACAACTTCTTAGAGCACACAGGTCTAATTCTGTTAGAGATGAGGAGATAAGGGGATTCAAATCCATCCAAAAACCTCTAAATGTTACCAGTGGCCTGTTTGAGTTTGAAGGGCTTCACCTGCAGTGGTTGACACGGTAGTAGAGGAGTGTACTATCTGAGTACTCAGTGGCTTACTCTCAGTGGTAGTAGCCTGATTGTGGAGTTTAACTTTTAATCTGAAACTTGCCTTGTAGTCAGTAGCTACAAGTAGGTTGGGGTGTGGTAAAGGATGACTTCTAAAATTGTTTCTGAAGTCTGCAGAACCTGAACGTCCAAGGAGCTGTCAGAACAGATCAACCTTCTGAGAAACAAGAGAGGGAGGAAGAGCTGTCTGTTTTGCACGGGGAGCATGCTGTTCATTGAAAGGAAAAACCAAGTAGGAAGGAATGTTCCTGACCAGAGACTGCATTTAAATCTGCTCTCTGGCAGGATCTTATGACTGATGCTTCTAAAAACAATACGCTCTTCTGTGTGAAAGCATGATCTTCTTCTCATCCACATGCACGTGATGCAGATAGAAAATGACATCTCTGGTGGCTAGAGTAGTCCCTCCAGCTGAGCACCACACAGACACAGGGCTCCTGTAGGCCCTGCTCTGTTATCTGGGGCATGGAAAGGGGTCTCAGCTGGTAATCATACTGATGGAGCAAAACAAGTGACAGTTCACACTTACCGGCATGGCCTGTGCCATTTTCAGAAGGGGTCTCAGGTATGGACAAATGTACAGTGAGTGTTCCTGTGGCACAGCTTCCCCTCTGCTTCCCCTTGCCGTTGTTGGGGGACAGCTTTGTTTCACTGGCAAAATGGAAGCACAGCTGGGGTCATCAAAATGCTGTTGCATCTTTAGACATAGCACTGAGCCCTAATGGTTGCAAATGTGGATTTAGTTTGAAGGCACAGTGCCTGAGCCTTGGTTTTCATAGTGGCTGCGTTTGGGATACATGTGGAATAAAAGAAAGCCCATTAAACATCCCTCGAGACAAGCTGCAGGAGAGAGGCAGAATACGTGGACTCTGATCTAGAATGAGTCTTGAGATCTTATGATTTAAGCTGTTTAATAAAAGGTGGAACAATAGTGGAAGTGGTTTTCAGTTAATAGTGCAAGTGGTGAACGTTTAACAAGTGTCTTATAGGATCTACCTGATATGGAAGCAGGAGAAAAAAAGCTTTTCTAAGTTTAGGATTTCTAAAGTCTAGGTAATTTTGCAGCAGAATTACGATGCAGTCCAGGGGAAGATTTAACTACCCATCTTTCTCCGTGCCAACCACTTTCAGGTCTGTGGGTCTGTCTAAGTCTCTGTAACCCTTCTTTATCTAAAAGAAAAAAAAATAATCCAATATCAGTCCTGAGAATAGCTGTGGGAACAGCATGTTCACAGGCTTTAAAGATGGAGGTCACCTAGCCTGCTGGACCATGTAAAAGCTGCACTTGCATTGTGTTGTTGGCAGTTCATAATCCTAGGGGAAGCTTCTAGCTAGTGTGACTCAATTTCTGTATATCTGCATGTGTCAAAAGTTGGGTTTAGATTCCAGTTTTGGTCACCAAACTGGGATTGAGGGAAATGGGTATGGCAAAGGAGTTACAGGAAGTCCTACCTTTCTTGTAAATGTTAGGATACTTGCACTGAGATTTAACTGGCAGGAATTGCTACTTTGGGATGTTAATGCAGGGCCTGAATGTATAGTCTGGAATTTTTCAAAGCACTAGTGATTCTTCTGCAGCGATGGAGTAAAAAAGGCATACTACTCCTTTTCAGTTATTCCAGCAGAGCCAAACCCTTCAGTGGATATGCTTTATCCAGCATATCACAAAAGCACTTCTCCATGAAAAGAATATCTTGTAGCTCTTGCAAAAATTGGGGCAAAGTGGTTGTGAAAATAACCAAGATGATCCATGCTGTGCATGTAAGAATTATTATAAAGAGATTATCTGGTTATGGGAGAATGCTTCATTTGGATTATGTAGCTACGTATAATTTATAAGCCATGATTCTTCAGAAAAAGTTTCCTCATGCTGCAGTGGGAAATGTCAGACATGAGCTTTTATTAACACTAAGGTTCTGTATTTTTAGCATTAAATTCTTTGAGATTAATCTCTGGATTTGGGGAAAAAATCTTTAGGTTGAGAGCAACCCAGCAAAAAAATGTTTGTCTCCCCAGGTTCACTGGTGTTACACTTCAGGAATCTGCAGGTGTTTTTGTTTTAATTTGCAGAGGTGTGAAGCTTGCTGCTTGGTTTGTGGCTATAGGCTGTCTCAGTTTGACAAATGTGGTGTATGTATATATGACAAACTCTTTTCAGTGACTAGGATTCTGGTCGTCGATCAGTCTGGGTGTGAGATGGAGGATATATGTGCTAGTGTTGCCAAGGCACCGGCTGTTTTCAACTCTGCTCTATAATCTAGTAATCCACAATGTAGACTCTAATAGAGCCAGTGTTTTCCCTTGCTTGTCCATACGATTAACCCTGGAAGCAATATTTAGTACAAATCTGCCTGTGTAGACGTGCTGTTCAGAAGAGGTAGTGGTGAATGTCCTAGCAAAAGCCTAGCTGGAGGGGCACAAGGTGCTCATACTGGCATGAGAGATGTGTATTTGCTGGCTTACTTTCCTTGCCTGTTCTACAGTTCTGTGATTCTGTTTTATGAGCAAAAAGTTTGCTTTTTTTTCTTAATAAGCTATGGCAGTTTGGCAATGGCTGTAAAGCTAAGTGACCATTGATAATTTCGCTAAAATGAGTAGATAAATTCTGTGTTAAGCCTTCATACTTCCCAACTTCCAAGTCCGCACCTGATTATGAGTTTATTCTTCTTGACTGCACAAAGTCCTGATAGCTCTGGCAAATGTTCTTATTTGGTTTGAGGATCAAACACTTCATTTTATTTTCTGACTTGTTTTCTGTGGAAGACTAGTCAGAATTATAAGACATGTTGTGAGTTTTTTGTTTTGTTTTGTTTTTTTAATAGATACATAGCAACCCAAAAACAAGCCCTGATGTATTTACTTGTTGGCTGCTTCTTTCCAGGCCAGTTGTTTTGGTGTGGATTTTTTTGTTGTTGTTTGTTTGCTTTTGAGAGATTTTCAAATGGCCACTGAAGTCAGGCTTGCCTTGTTAATGAATAGCTGGGAGAAAGCTAAATGTTTTTTACCACAGGTATTTCCCATTGGTATCGAGGCTGGTAGATATTGCGGAAGAACCTGCCGGGAGACTTTGCATAAATTCAAAACTCATTAACATCACAGGGAATTACTAGCAGTTGGTTGCAATGGTGATAAGGTTTTCATGCTGACACACGGAGAGCTGGGAGGCATGGCTGAGGCAGGCCTATTAAATACCACTCCAAATTTGACCTTCTGAAGTGTATTAAACCCTTGCTGGGATTTTTATTCCCTTGTTATCAGGAACTTCTTTTGGTTTAGCAGAGTTGAGGAACCTGCTCTTAATGGTCTGGAACGCTACTTCAGGCTGTGATCTTAATTGATAAACATGACATCCTTTAATTTTTCAAGTCTGAAGTCAATTCATCCTTTTTATTATGCAAAAATAAAGATGCTTTTCCTTGGTTATTACTGTGGCACAGGACTTAATTCTGTTGATTGCCAATGATGTTAAACAAATTCCGCTTTGCTGGTAAATCATTCCAAATATAATGGGCATCACTTATTAATGAGTATTTTGGTAATTGCAGTAGTGCTTGCCCTGCCTTTTCTTCTGGAATAACTTCCAAGATGTGTTTTCAAATAGTAGTTTTAGCTGGATATCTGCCTGCTCTTCAGAGACAGGGCTGCTTTGCCGGCAGGTTGTGGTGCTACACCTGCTGTCCTGCAGTGATGCTGAATGCTGTTAGGGATCTAAGGCTACAAAGACAGTGAAGGGTCCAGAGGGGAAGATATATGAGCAGCGGCTGAGGTCCCTTGGTTTGTTCAGCCCAGAGCAGAGCAGGCTGAGGGGAGGCCTCATGGCGGCCTGCAGCTCTCTCACGAGGGGAGCGGAGGGGCAGGCGCTGAGCTCTGCTCTCTGGGGACAGCGACAGGACCCGAGGGAACGGCATCGAGCTGGGACAGGGGAGGGTCAGGCTGGGGGTTAGGGAAAGGTTTTGCACCCAGAGGGCGGTCGGGCACTAGGACAGGCTCCCCAGGGCAGTGGTCACAGCACCGAGCCTGCTGGAGTTCAAGAAGCATTTGGACAACACTCTCAGACATAAGGTTTGGTTTTTGGGTGGTCCTCTGTGGACCCAGGAGCTGAACTCCAGGATCCTTGCGGGTCCGTTCCAAGTCAGGATATTCTGTGCTCCACCACTGCCACCAGAATCCTCTCAAACTTCAAGAGTTGCACATGTGGAAATAACATTTTTTGCTCAGTCTGCTAAGAGCTGTGTCAGTTGTCACTTTATATTGTTAGGTCAGATTTTTCAAAAGCTGGCTGGCTGTCTCTTTTTCTGAGCTTCCAGGTAAGTTTTGCTGTGTTTGTCAGCATGACCTTCAGATGATAACTCAATTGCCTGCCCACAGCCAAAGTCTATTGTAAGGGAGCACTGTCTGAGCTAGTTTTGTTCTAGGTCAACTGGTACAAGCAGTGCTTGGGCAGTGAGCATGTATAGTGCTCTAAATCAAAGCTACTTGGTTGGTTTTCAGTAATGTCCTGCAAAAACGTTCTTCAGCCAGGTCCTCTATACATCTGTCCCTGTTTGGGGTCATTTCAAGTGCTGGAGCATGGTGAGATGTGCTGCTCCCTTTGGCAAGGCAAGAGACACCTAACGAACATGGCTAATATGAGATAAAAAGCATTTATGGTTTCGATTCAGATTAGCTCTGTTCTAAATGGTGCCAACAGTTCAAGTCACGTACTTCTCTTAAAGGCTAGAGCAACCAGATGGATGTTTTTGGAGGCTATTTAAAAACCACTTTTTATTTTGCAGAAATTTTATTTATAACTGGAAATGTGAAATCGTAAAGAAGAATTGTTGCTGATGTATTTTACCCACTTATTAAAGGTTTTGTCTGAATTTGTCCTGTTTCTACCTGCTACTGTTTACAGGTATCTTGATAATCCATCTACACTAGAATGAAGAAAGGCCTAATAAACCACTAGGGTTTATTAAAAATTGTTTTACTGCTTGCTGAAGTGTATTAAGTGGTTCTGTAAATCTGGCCTTCTTTCAATTTAGCAGAGCACCTGGAAAGCTACCAGCCATGTCCAGTGGATGTTTCAGCGTGATTAATGTCTCCTGACTTGGGTCACTGCTTTGAAGCTCACCTGGGTTTGTATCAGGAAAGAGCAAAACCTTTACTTAGAGCAGAGAGGTGTGCTGAGCAATGAGCGTAGATTAGAAGCTCTACATGGAAAACAAAGGTGTCTTCCAGGATGAAAGTTTCAGTCCCTGAGGTCTCATATGGGGGGAGAGAGAATAATGTCTTAAGGAGCTGTTACCCCATGGTGTGACTCCAGCACAGCAAAAGCCTTCATGCTCTCTGCTGCAGGTGTTGGGCAGTCTTCAGAGCTGGCTGAAAGGCAGCATGGCTTCCAGTTGCTCAATGGTCTTGAACTAGAGTCTGTGTGTCCCCTAGCATATGAAAGACCAACACTAGACTTTTTTGTACCTTTTTTATATCTTTATGTTTAAAACAAACATAAATAACAAACACCATAACCATTTGAAATGGCAGCAGAAATAAGTGTTGAGAGTAATTGTGAGGCAAGGCGGAGGGCTTAACATATTTGGATCCGGAGTACGCCAAGTACAAGTGTCAAAGTCCTAAGTCCTGTTTTTAGCCTTTAAAAAGAGGCTTTAAGTGATACGCCATCAGGGTTGTACTGATGCACCTTTTTCTTCAGGAACACTCCAGTGAAAATAAATCAATTACTCCACCTGTCATTTCAGCCCTACTGTCTTAAAAGAGCAAATTAGTATTACCATGCATAGTTGCCTTCAGTAATGGCAATTGCAGACTTTTTGAAAATGGATGGTCTTGTAGCTTTGAGATCTGAGTGGAGAGTGCTGTTTAAATATAACAACTCGCTGTACCTTCAGCTATGAAAGTGCAGCAAAGGAAATGGCAGCTTAGGTCTGTTCTTCAGGAGCTCAATAGAAAGGATAGGTCAAAACTGGACTTCTTGTGTTTTGTTTTAGCCTCTGCAGGCAGCCAAGCACCACACAGCCGCTCGCTCACTGTCCCCAGGTGGAATGGGGGAGAGAATGGGAAAGGTAAAAGTGCAAGAACTCATGGGGTGAAATAAAGACAGTTCAGTATGTGAAGCAAAATCTGTGCGTGCAAGCAAAGTAAAACAAGGAATTCATTCAGTACTTGCCAGCGGCAGGCAGGTGTTCAGCCGCTTCCAGGAAAGCAGGGCTCACCACGCATAATGGTTTCCTGGGAAGACAAACAACGTCACTGCAAATACCCCTCTTTTTATCCTCCTTTACCCCAGCTGTTATTGCTGAGCGTGATGCCATATGGAGTGGGACATCCCTTTGGCCAGTTGGGGTCAGCTGTCCTGGTTCTGTCCCCTCCCAGCTCCTTGTGCAACCCTGGCCGCCTCGCAGCACGAGGAGCTGAAACGTCCTTGGCTCCGCAGAAGCACTGCTCTGCAACCACTGAAACATGGGTGTGGTGTCAACATTGTTCTCATCCTTAATCCAGAACATCATATGAGCCTCCACTGAGAAAATAAACTCCATTCCAGCCAAAACCAGGACAATTTGGAAACAGAGTGCTGCAGTTCTCAGGTTGCTACAATTGTGTAAATGCAGTTAAAATTAATCTGTACCAGTATTAGTCTTCCTGTTTTACCTTATTGTAGCTTTGGTTTCAGAGATAATTGCATGTCATAAGTAGGCAGGATCCATATGTGAATAAAACATGGTGTAGTTGGATGCTGGAAACTGCAACACCTCCAGGGGCTCTAGTCAAACTTGGTGAGCTCTCTGTGGGAAAGATACCATAAATAAGCGAGATAGCATACTGTGCCCATCTCTTTCTAGATACTTGCCATTGCAGGGGACTTGCTGACAGCTGTACAGAGTTGTGCTTGTGAACTGTTAGCAGTAGCTTGCTCTGCTGTTGCAACCCATCATGTGTTGGTGTCTTGCCCAGCTGTCCTAGCTTTGGTATCATTTTGTTATCCTGAGGAAGCCTTTTTGCTTTTGTTACTTTCTGTGCAGCCAGACAGCACAGGTCTCCTCACTGGTGTTGATAAAATTCTCCCACTAGCTATTGTGATTGGATGTTAGATGAAAACTTTTATTTCAACTTCTCTCTCCGTGGTTCCTCTCCGCCTGCCCCTGAAGTCAAACTGAGAAATAAGAGATAAAGGCGAAGCCTATATATTTGATTTCGTTCAAAGCCTCAGTTGGTAGGTTTCTGGGAGGAGCAGCTTGAAGTCTTCCTTGAAGTCTGCCTCATTACCAGATTGGCACAAAGGAATGCTGGAGATTTGCACAGCTGGTGGTAGAGAGCAAGTTTACCTTGCATGTTCATCTGGGTCCCAGTAACTTCTTGTTTAAAAAAAAAAAAAAAATAGGCCATGATTAGTTCTTTCTTGGGACACTGAGCATCACTCCAATTTTTCACTCTTCCTCAGATGCTAGATGCTAGCTCAGGTGTTCTGCCAAACTTTCAGTGGCTACTGGTATTTCCCTTCCAGTAGCACCTTTAATGGCTGAGATATTAACACTGTGTCGATGCAGGTATCTAAAAAATGACTGCGTGACATCGCTCTGGTAACACAAAGTAAATTGTAAATTAAAAAAAAAAAAAACATAGGAAATTGTCTAGGGGTATTAGTGTGCATGATTTTCATCTTAAGGAAACCCAGGTGGTAAATTTAAGTGCAATGACTTCTTCAGCAATGTCCTTGGCATGTGGTTAAGCTCTGTTTACATGGCTGTATAACTTAGCAGCCTTGCACCTGATGTGGTGTTGCTGCATGCTTCTGTCACTTGTTCCACAGCAAGTTGTGTGGTCGGTCTTGAATGTTACAGCCAGAGATGAGAAATATGTGGCCCTGTGTGCTGGGAAACTCGGGATGTTGACCCAGTCCAGTGTCAGGCTGTGCCTCATGCTCCATGTTGAGCAGTTCTTCTGCTAAAGCTTTTGAAAACAAATTCAGGATGCTGGGTTAAAAGTTTCTGGTAAAGCTACTAGCAGGGATTCTTCCTGATCTCCAGAAGAGCTCCTCTTTGTAGTCTGCATCTCTTTCTCACAGCTCAGAGAAGGCTTTCTACAGATTTAGCTACGCTTGTGGTGTACTGGGTCAGGACTTTCCTTACTGGAGCTCGTCTAAGGGGTAGCCTTCACCATGCTGAATGCCCTGTGCCCCTTGAATGCAAAGGCCAGGTAGTAGCAGGAGGAAAAGCTGACATTTGGAGTGTGTTCTTCAAAAGCTTTTCCACAGCTTTTACAGAGTGCACTGGTGGCTTGTGTGACACATCCTATTTTTAAAGCAAACAGCTCCTTTCTGGAATCCTAATGTCATCTAGAAAATGAGCGAGAGAAATAGCAGCTTTCAGGATTTGGTACATGGATTGGAAAAATTAAGCTGCATTACAAGGTCCAGTGAACAGGAGTACGGACTGTCTCATAGTGGCTTTGTTGCAGGCTTGCTGTCTGCCTAATTATCCAGGCAGTCCAGGGTGGAAGGTAGATGTGGCTCCTTTGCTACCTGCAGGCTTCTGACAAGTTCAGGTAAGCTGGAATAATTCAGCATTTGCAGGGCACAGCCTTCCTGTGAAATGTTCTGCTGCTTTGGTGTAGCAGGTGTGCTCTTAGCTCTACATATACACACAGACAAGGTTTTGGGCCACCCCCAAAAGCACGTGTGCAGGACTTGGGGTGTAGGCAGTGTGTGTGGTCTGTAGCCAACAGCTCAGAGTGTCATACCTGCTCAGGCCATCTGTTATAACCCCTTTTGCCAGCTGCAAACAGCAATGTAGGCAATCTTTTTTACACCCAATCTAGTCGTGTCCTGAGGAAAGGTTCTTCTCTGGCTAAGGTTTAAAAAAAAAAAATGTACCCAAGGTTTATCCACCATGGGCTGCTGGAAGGGAGGAGTTTTAAAAACCTAACAGTCTTTCTCATCTCCTGTGAACTTGTCTCTAGCAAAGAACCATTGAAAATGGGATAAATTTGGACAAGTGGTGGTGGAAGGTTCTAGTTCCGTCCCAAGGTGCCCAAAAAGTAGGTAACAGCTGCAGAAACCTCTGATGAGCAGTTGTATTTTTTGGTAAGTCGTCAAAAGTCTCTTCAAAGCTTCCAGGAAGGAGGCTCAAGGTGGTCTTAGGGTGACACGTCCCCATATTGTACAACTTGTCATCATGATGTATTGAGAAAGTATTGGAGAAGCCCTACTGTAGCCCTCTCCAGTGGCACACTGGACTTCTCTGGTCTCTTGTTTCTCTAAAAAAAGCATTGCATAAAAAATTAAGTAGTAACTTCTGTTTTCCAGGGCAAAAGTGAAAGACAGTAGAAAACCGTAAAGCCTTTTTCCCCGGAAGAACTGATCTTTTTTTGTAAAATTTAAATTTCCTGTATGTAGTGTTGTATTAAGAGCATGACAATTTTGTGGTGCTGTATCTTTATTCTCATCTGAATAACCACGCCTGTTAGAAAAATAGCTTGTGAACCCGATAGCTGTCCATAAATGTCAGTTCTATGTCAACACAAAACCTCTGATTGGATATGCTCTTGGTTAATATTGATTAAAATTGCAGTCACAATTAAGCAGAGTCTGGTGATGGTGCCATTGTGTTGCTATAGGCAACCAACACATTGTAAACTTACTGAATATTAGATTACATTTTAATGTTTCCATGGTCTTTCTGGTAGAAACAAGGTTTCTTCCCATAGATGAAGACAGCTCTGACAGCCATGTGAGTACACAGAAACAATACTAACAAGATCAGGGATTTCTATTTCTGTTCTCAGTTGATTATTTTTTAATGCCCTTCCACGGTGGAACAGGTTTTCTGTTTAAGTCTCTTTCCTTTGCTTCCTGAGTGATCAGGGGCAAACATATCAGAGCCACGCGCTGTTCAGTCTGTGTCTTAACTCAAAATTCACTTTTTAAACTTAAGTTTCAGCAGTGCCTCAGATTCTGGCTGCTCTCCCCCACTGGAGGTGCTGGCCACCTTCGTGAGAAACCAGCACTGCAGTTGAGGACAAAACAAGACTAAATGAAGAGATTGCTTGTGTCAACTTTCATTTGGAGCTCAGCAGCTCGTGGCTCTTTCTAAAGCAGGGAGATTTCTCCAGCGAAAACAACCCAGAGGAAAATGAATCCCATTGTTGCAATGTTTCCTAAATAAACAGTGTAGGGAACCTGATGGGTCCTAATCGCTAGACACTTGTTTCACAGACAATCTCCAATGTGTTCTTGCAGGATTGATTTTTGTCTTTATACCCTCTGGCTGTTCTCACTGATGTGAGATGGTAGTCAGCTGCCACCGTAGGCTAGACACAGACTTTTGGGATAGCAGTGTGACATCCATGTTCCTTTTGCTCCCTGAATAGCCACCATTCCTCTTGTTCTTATAGACAGGATGTTACAAGCTGGCTTAAGATGGGATGTACAATTCTGAATCCACTTCACTTTTATATAGACCAGAAGTATATTATGTGGCTGTAAGAGAAATTGTAATATTTCTATAACAGTTTTCCCTGTCACCTTAATGATATGGCTATGTCTTTTGGCCGATTAAAATGGAATGCAACCATCTCTTTCCATATGAGCAGTAAGTTGTTTTTTTTTTCTAATGGGTTTCTTCTGTCTTTCATGAAAGAAAACCTACTCGTGTCTGGGATGAGATCAGATATTATTTAGGAAGTCCTTGGCTTCATGGTGGTGATGGCTGTTACAACCACATGAGAAAATGAATGGGTATGTGGTGCTATTCTCCACTCCCAGGAATACCTGAGAGCGCGTTCATGCCATGACCATATCAACTACTCCAGCAGAGCACAGAGATTTCTGAATTAAAGTCAAACTGAGCACCTCTATCCAGGCACCACAGCATGGAGCCCAGCAGGAGTACAAGATTTGTCCCAGAAGCAGGTAAATTAACCTTCAGTGAACCTTCATGCTTTTCTCATTGCACAGTGAAAATTCTCCTAGGGTAACTTGTTTAAACCTAAGCAGAGCTGTCTTTCCGCTGCATGGCAGTAACTTAGATAGTAGCAAGTAGATCAGAGCTCTGAATTATTTTTTTTAGCTACATGAAAGAGATTTGCCTCCAAGGCATACAAGAGCGCATGCTGGTCATGCACAGATTGTACTGCCTTATGGTTATAAGTCCTTTTCTTACTAACATACTCAAACTACTTCCAGTGAGGTTACTTGCTGAAAGTCTGGAGGGAGTTTTTTTTGATGTTCACTTAGTCAAATTGAGTTTTTTGGGTCCTAAGGGATGTGTTTTGTAGGTAACTCTGCAGAGAGGCAGTGTGGAAAGCCAGGCACATGTGATTTTGCTTTATTAAAAAAAAAAAAAGTACGTGTGTGGGGGGGGTTAACTTGACTTATCTTAAGTCATTTGGTGAACTGAACTGTAATTACATTTTCAAGCAATGTCTAAACCCTACAGAATATTGTATAGAATTTCATGGCTTTTCTGTTTGTGCAAGGCACCGATTACTGGGGGCACTCTCTGGAACTCTTGCCATTCAGTTTCAATACTACTGTTGCTCCCTTCTAAAAAAATAAATTGTCAAGACTCTGTTCTAGGAGAGTAACTTCTGCATCCTGCTGCTGCTGGAAAAGTGTCTGAGAACAGGGCAAGCTGTGTGGATTTGGCCTGTGGTATCTGTCCTGTTCTTGAAAGCTTATTACTCAGTAGACCTATTTTTAAATAGCTTTGATTTCTGCAGGGACTCCTATACTGTCTTATTGCCTCCAGAGCCTAATGCACTAGGAAACCAGTGAAAGACCTCTAAAATACCCTATGAAAGCCATCTGGTAAGAGTCTTAAACTATCTGTATGCCTTGGCTGTGCCTGTAAAATAAGTAAATAAATGGGTGGGCAAACAGGGACTTATGCAAAGAAATCTCCAGATGCTTTTGGAGGGCAATATTTAAAGGAGCAACTACACAGGAGTTTTTAATAGATATTTGTTTCAGGACAATTGTATCAAATGTAGTAAGTGTGTGAATTAAAATAGAAGGTTCTGCTATACCACTGCTGGGTCAGTGTGCTGTGTTGGGGGGGAAAAAACTGACCTAAAATGTCAGAGCTAATTGATCCGTAGCATTGCTGTAACTTGGTTCTGGCTTTGAGAAGGGTTTTGTTTCCGGAGGGCAGGTAACCTCAGAGGACTGAATGTGCAATGTTATTTCCTGGCCAATCTCTAAGGTGCTCGGGGCTGTGAGCAGGCTCCCTGAGGCAGCCCTTTTATTCACAAACATCCATACAGTTGTGCTCTGCAGAGATTTGAGTCTTTCCTGCACAGGGAGCTGTTTAGGCTGTGACTTCTCCTTGATTAAGATGTCTGTTATTTGGATGGCAAAATCAGTGTGTTTGCTTTCAAATATACCACTAAATATGCTTTCCTTAAACAGTCTTCCTTGCTGCCAGCCCTTCTGCTGCTCTCCCACCCCATGTTACTTCCGACTGCTGTGGGGTCAGATCTGACTTCTACTGCTGGGCCACAGCCAAGCATGTCTGCATGCGATTGCAGGTTTCTGTCTTTGGTGTGAGAGCCACCAAGCTTTGTGCATGCCTAGAAAGAGGCTGCAGATGAAGCAACTGAGGAAAGATGTCTTACAGCCTCCCAGAAGAGGTTTGTAGGGGGCTTTGTGTGACAAGGCGTAGCTGTTGCCTAAGGGGTGACAGTGCGCACAGACACACAGGTCATAAGACCACCTGGGACATGAGTTTTGGCACTGAAAAGAGCCCCTAGAGAGCAACCCACCCATCAGTTCCATGCACAGAAGAAGGAGCCACAGGCTTTTCAGGTGTCAAGTGGGGTGGTATTTCTGCCAAAAAGCAGCAATGAAGCTGCAGTTAAGCAGTAATAGGACTGATGAAGAAATGCCAGAGGCCAGTGACCTTTAACAAGGCTTCTGATGGAAGGAACAGCTCTTGAAAGTCAAATCTTTTCCCAAGTCAGAACATCTGAAACTTTGGTAGACACAAACCTGCCACCAAAACTTGGCAGGGATGGTGGGAGCGTTTCCAGGGAATATTAAATGTAATACTGGAGTCTGTGCATTGAGGGTGTGCTATTTTGCTGTGGCTGACTGCAGTGGTTCTCTCAGCACCAACCTCTTTTCTAAACATCAGCATAAATTAATCTCTCCTTAGAATTTGCAGGGGCAGATGTCTCTGCTTTCTGCTAGACCCTTCTTTTATGCTCTTGCAAAGTAGTCTGCACAGCAAAGGCCAGCCCCTTCACGGTGCAGGTATAGGAGTCAACATGTCAGAGAACAAAAGCACTTGCAGCATAAAAAGACCTTGTTTCAAGTCACAGCAATTTTAAATGGCACTTTCGGGAATTCTTGTCAGTAAGTTCATGAGGAGATAAGTCGCTCTGAATATGAATGACTCTGGGTTTGGACACCTGCTTGTTTTGCCTGCACTTCTCCACACCTGCCTGTCAAAAACAGAATTCGAAAGTGGAGAGGGTTGTTTTTCTTACAAATACTCAAGGTTGCGTATTGTTTGCTTATCATGTCTATGGATAATCAGTACTGCTTTCTTCTGCTGGAAGAGAGTAGCATTTTAGTTAGGTACTTACCCTTGTCCTGTACCAGTCTGAACAAGGTACTTTTCTGCACCCTGGAGACATGTGTCAAGGCTTCAGAGATGTTTGGTTAGCTGTGAACCTGTTCTCTGCTCCTCTTGAACTTTCTTATTCCAAGCTGTGCTGTAGTTCCAGTGTGAAAGAGAGTTCAGCAGAGAAACAGTCTTATACCCTAGTTTAAAGAAAATTTCTTGAAATATTACTGCAGAAATGGGGAATGTGGTTATTATGTGTGCTTTTTTTTTTTTTTTTTAGCTTTAGTTGCTTTCCTGGCAGCCACAGACTACAAGAGCTGTAGAGCTCAGAGCAGCTGCAGAGCATCCATGGCAAGGGAGCAGGTGGCAGGAGATTAAATGTTTTGGGACTTTACAATGCATAATAAAAAGATAAGGGGAGAGAGGGAGATGCTTGGGAGTGTAGTGGAAGGGAAATTACTGAGATGTGCAGAAACACTGCTTTACTGGGGAAGCCTGGATTGTGATATTACTGCTTGCTGTTCCAGTCTCAGCCTAGCGATGTCTGTCAGGTGGTCAGAGAGAATCATTTGGAACTTGCCAGGCATTTCACTGGCTAAAGTAACTGGAATAAATATGCAACCATCTATTTTAAAGATTCAGGACAACCATTTATTTCAGGAAGAACCTGTGTGAAAGAAACTTGCTGCTGTGCAAATAAAACATTCAGAAGAATGTGATATCATCACTTCATGGTTGAACTAGTGAAATGGAGAAGTCGCTGGATGAAAACTTGGTGCCCAGGTTTGATGTACAAAGCCCCAGCTTCTGTAATCATCTCTTCAGGGCCATGAGAGAGATTTTCAGGTTATTAAACTGAACTAGTTGAATAATAATTTCACAATTGAGAAATCGGTTGGGAGTTAGAAAAAGGGAAGAAAGTGTATTTCTCCTTCAACTGTGAAAGAGGACTTTGGCAGAGACCTGTTCTGAAATCTTGTTGGTCAGAAATTGTATCAATTTTGCAACAAATTGACAGAAAATCTGCATTTATAATCTCAGATGTACTGTTTTTGAGATCTTCACTGCTTGTTAAAATTTGGGTTTGTGCACTTGAGCTCTAATTTCCATTCAAGTGTAGTTTCAGTAGAAGAGTAGGGATTTGGCAGGGGAGAGGAAGGGCTGGAATCAGATTAATTTGTCATGACACTGGAGGGTGGATAAGTATAAAGATGGGTGTATGTATGCAGATTGTTATTGGGAGCAAAAGCAGTAACTATGATGTAAGAGTAGATCTAGTTGCAAACTGAAAGTTAACTCAAAAAAGAGGCCAGTCACCAGAGTAAAAACTAATGCATAAAATCAAAGTTAGTCAATGACTTAAATTTATGTTCAGTACTTATTTTTTTAAGTCACTGATGTTGGTAAGGATATAAATCACAAATATATCAATTCATGGTGCATCTTCGCCTCACACGTTAGGGCAGTGAAAGCAACCAGGGCTGCAAAGGATGTACTGGCAGGAGCAAGGAGGGTTTTTCCCTTGCCAGTTCTGTGCACAAAGTCATTCTAGCCTGGCAAAGCCCTGTGCCTTCATGCACTTGTGATCGGTACAGCACAGCCCTGTCTCCACTCTAATGTTCTGTAAAACTGCACAGAGCCTTGCGTTTCAATATGCTCTGTTGGCTTTAGTTTCTGTTGGTCTGGTTAATAAATGTTTATTTGCACTACTTGATGCTTTGTAAAGCTTATTGCTAGAGATTCAGCTGTTCTAATAAAGTTGTCTTCTCTCTTGCCATAGAAGAATGTCTGCTCGTGAAATCACTGCAAAAATGAAGATAAACTTTCTTCCTTGAAATAGCTGCCCATGGGCTAACAATCTTTGTATTATTATACAGTCAGTCTTCGTTCAGTTGCTTCAGTCCCAGTCTCAGGCTGTAAAGTATGTCAGTCCTGGCTTACTGCAGTTCTTGTAGGATAGGCTGGGATTTTTTGGGGGGGTCTGAGGCCTGAAAGTCCCTCTGCTAGCAGTACAATAGACATAATGGTGTGCTGTGTGGAACTGGGGGGAAAGGGCTGTAATGTAGGTTGTCCTCTTTCTCTTTTCCCTGTCCCTGGGTTAACTCACCTGCCTTGGTGTGAAGATGTTCTTTTAAGAGTAGCTCATTCAAGATCAAGATGGTCATATAAGACTTTTCTGATTCATGCAGCATCACTCATAATTGAAACCATGCAGGCTGTGGTACACAGCCTGTGTGTGACACTAGTGATCCTCTGTGTTGGTGGGTACGGCTGTGAGTCTTCAAAATCATTCAACCATCTAATTAGAGGTGAGGAAAAGGATCCTGCCACAGGGTTACATTGTGCACTGCTCACCAAGAAAATGTTCCTAGAGAACTGAAGTGAAGCGTGTTTGATCTGGGCCACTGAGACTTGCTAACTTTGAATTCAGCAAGGGTATTTTTAGAATCGGTTTCCAAATGTGGAGCTATGCTTTAATTTCTGTGCAGGACCAGAATACCGTGGTGGCTGACCCTTATAAATGCTTGAGTGGGTTTGGAAGAAGCACATCTGTGTCTAATGAATCTAATCTAATTGGAAATGAGAAACGTGCATTTCTACATCATGGAGTCTGAAGGAAAGGATTTTAACATAGGTTGTGTCTTGATGTAAGCATTATTACATATGCGTGGGGCGGAGAAGAAAGCTGACCCTTGAAAACCTCTCCCTAATTTTTTCTGTTTTTTGAGGCATGTACACAAAATGTAGCACTCCCACTGCATTTCACTCTTCAGTGTTCAGCTTTAGAGGTAAATGCTGAAATTCACCGTGGTTAAAATGCAGGTTAAGGCCCAGAATGCTGTTGGCTAACCCCTTTCTTAGCTGTGGTATAAGTGCTGCTTTCAAGCAGCTCTGTGGCCCACAGGAGAATGTTTGGCGTATTTTTCAGCAGCTCACAGAAACACGGAGGTGTGTTGTAAGGTAGTACTTGAAGTGCAGATCCTGCATCCACAACAGTTTGGTTTCAGGACGACAGGTGGTTATGCTGTGGTGATGTCTGTCCATTTCGTCAGAAATAAGTTTTTGTTAGCTGATACAAGCCAGTTTTAAAGCTTTATTCCACAGATAACTAGCATCCTATGTTTCAGGCTCTGCAAAAGCCAGCAGTAGAAGAGAGATCCAAAAGAGTTCCCTGGTGTGGGAAGGACAGAGGATTCATCTTGGGGTCTGCATGGCAGCTGCAAAAAAACATCTCTGAGGAACCAAGATTCCTTAGTGCTGCTGGTCAGAGAACAACCTCTTGCTTTTTTTTGAAGGAAATCAGAAGGGTTCATTTTTACAGAAAAATCCGGCTGCAGCTCAGCACAAGCTAACGACCTGCAGAATAACGACTTGTAAGGTACAAGGCATGTTAACGAAGGGTGAACTTTGACCACAGGGTAACCCAGTGTTTGGGGTCAGGACTGTATGAGATGATTTAGAAAGATTCCTCTGAACACTGCAGGTTTTGTTTGTTTTTAACTTTCATCAGGTTTTGAGGTTGTAAGCTTATTCCTTCCACTCTGTGCTTTGGCTTCTCTATTCCTGGTTTTCTGATGCATCTCCTATTGTCCCAATAGCCCAATGTTCCTCTGTATATTAGTTGTGGGTTTTTTTTTTTACGTTAAATGATAGATTGCGATTTCTTTCAGGCAGAAAATGAAAAAAATATCTAAGCAACAGATTAAATTGCTCCATGAAAGCCTCAGTTACAACAATGCTGGCTTTTTCCTCTCCCACACAATTTTAGATTAAATGGAAGCTGTTTGGGAGAAGAACTATATGGGAGAAACCTGCACTGGTGTCTCAGACCCTTTAAATGAATTAGCTGTCCATCACATGATGTTTGTCTTTGGGTAACAGTACAGCAACTCAAGTCCCACTGCGCTCCATTTTCATCAGCAGGGCTCCACCTTTCGCTTGTACGCACTCATTTCAAAATATGAGTCAAAATAGAAATTCATTCCTACTTGCAGCTGTGACTTTCTGGGGGCAAAGCATAGCAATTTTAAAATGCCCTTGCATGAAGTCGTCTGCCATGGACTCTGCTAGTGCCCGTACAGCCGGCCGTGAGTGCAGCCCCTCACCTGGCGCCGTGCAAGCCATCTGCTGCTGCACGCAGTGCTCGTAATGCTCTCGGCGTGTTTCACGCCCTGGGAGCTTTGCACAAACACATCCTCCTGTGGTGGACGAGGAGGAAGTCCTAAACATTTCCAGCCTATAAATCAGCTTGAGAGCAGGGGTGCAGGTGGTCAGCAGAGATGGTAAGGCCGTGGACTGAAAGCAGTCGCTGCACTGCATGCGGTGCTGATGGGTTGAGCTCTGGCACCGTGAGCTTGGCTTGCTCAGCCCCTTCTGCAGGGAAAGCAGTTCACTGCACTATGACCCTGTGCAGACAAACTGTTCTGTGCTGTATCTGCCACCAGCCTGCAGCTTTAGGGGTGGTTCTGCTAACTGCTAATTGCTTTTTTTCATTCAAAAGGGGAAGGAAGGGTTTTGGTGGATGTGGCTTTTTACCCACTATCTGAGATTTCAGAGCTGCTGTGTGTAATACTGCAGTGCAGGGGAGACTCACGTTGTTCTGTTCAGATGGAGCTACAAAACGTCTATTGCTGTGATCTGGGAATCCTCATCCTTCTGGGGTCCCTCTTGCTGACTGCGTGCAGCCAGAGTAGGACAGCATCGTCTGAGCTGCCTGAGAAAAGTGGGGAAGGGAGAGAAGAGGGGATGCCATGCTTCAGTCCCACAGAGCAGGTTCATTCTCCCAGAAACCCGTTCCCCCTTGAAGACTGCACACCTGTCTGACCTTCAAGAAAGGAAGCAAGCTTGCAGAAACTCAGGTGATTGTTTTCCCTGAGACAGAGCGCTGGAACAAGTGGAGGAGCATAGTAGTTCTGGAGCCCATACAGGGCTCAGAAAAGCCAGAAAATCCCAGAGCTGGGACAGAAGATTGAAGGAGGGGCCATGCGTTGTCTGCTGTAGCTGCTGCTGGAATTAAAAGGTGTCAGGATTCCTGCAAAAGTGATCTTGCTCTTTAGTGCCTGGAGTACCTGAGGAAAAGAAGGTATCTGAGTTGGATCTTTCAGTTGGTTTCATTGCTGTAAAGGAGGAGCATTAGCTCTTTGAAGCCATGTTGTTGAGGTCATGAACAAGAGGGATCTCCTGTTGTCCCTTCCCCATCCTTTTTTCAGTAGCTGATAGCTGCCAATGAGATTATTTGGGCATGTGAAGCGATGCACTGCTGCCCAAAGCCTGCAGGCAGGCAGCACCTCTGTGGCTGCTTGTTCAGCCCACCAACACTGCAGCTAGCCATAAAACTTAACAAAACTAGCTGTTACGCTCTGTTGATTTTGGAACAGAGTGCTCAGGGCTTACCTGCTCTCGCATGGGAGGTGAGCTTTTCCAGCAGGTATGGTCATCTGTCTGTTAGATCTGAATCCTGGGCTGCTGAATCTTTCTATGTCTGCCTATGTAAATGGCTGCTAATAAAACCTACAAGTTAAGGCAGGGCACCTAGGTGAAAAGCTCTGCCATCTTTCATCAGTACCTTACAACCCTGAGTCAGTAGGGTCAATCTCATGAAAGGAATTGGCAAATTGTCTTTTTTTAATCTAATTGCCCTTGCTTTTTGATAGTCAGTTGGAGCCACTGGCCCTTAAATGAGTCAAAGCCTTCAAATCATTGTCTTGGACAGTAAACACCTTGACATGGTTTCCAAAATACAATGATAGACCACAGTTTTAAAAGCTCGTTTAATTATTAAAAAAAAAAAAAAAAAAAAAAAAAAAAAACCTGAGATGAATTTACCTTCAGCAAACTATATGCTTCCTTCCGAAGCTTGATGTATGTGAGCTGAAACAAATAGAAAAGGAAAAGGAGCCAAATGTAAAAGAGGTAAAATCTGAAGAGGTAAGATCTCCTGTGGTGTTCTGTTCTGGTGACTTTGGTGCAGTGTTTCAGGCTATTTTCTGTTTGGCAAGCTGCAGATACTGGTCCTAAAAATGTTAATAACCCTTTTGTAAATTAATTTTAACGTCTTAATTAAGAATTTCTAGCAATGGTTATGACCTGCAGGGAAATGTGTAACTGGCTGTTTTCCCTAGCTGGTTAAACATCATCTTCCTAGAAAAGAAGAAGAATGTATGCTTATAGGATCTGAAAGCCTCAGACCCAGCGTAAGCCAGGATTCCTGTGCTTAACACTGCAGCAGAAATTTTTGCACATGGCCACTGCAAGGCAGCTCTCCGCTTCAGTGCAACAGGGCAAGTCCTTGCTCACCTCCGTCTCTGAGGTACAAACTGTGAGGCAACAGAAGCATCCTCTGCTCTGACAGGGTGGGCACAAGTTGCCCAGAGAGGTTGTGGAGTCCCCGTCCTTGGAGATGTACAAAAGCTGCGTGGACATGCTCCAGGGCACCAGCTCTGAGCAGGGTATTGAATAAGATGACCTCCAAGGTCACTGATTCTTTTTAGCCAGAAAAAGTAAAAGGGAGGGGATGCACGCTCACAGCCCCAGTAAGGCATGCTGTGAATCAGCAACTAGCAGAGGTGCAGCAGCCCAGAGAAAAGCAATAGGGCATTTGCAATCAGCAGCCTGTTTGGAAGAGGGATGGCCAAGGCATGAAAGATGATGCTTGGTATTCCCAGATGATGCGAGGGTGACTAGAGATTGTGTGTGGAATTGGCTGTGTCTCTTGCCAAACGGGAATGGCTGCGTGCAACCTTGCCTAGATTTCCAGCATCATTGCTTGCTGCTGACAATGTCATTGAGGTATTGGATGCTCTGCTAACTTCTTGTCTGTTTGCTGTTAAATACCTGTACAATTTTCCCTAGTTAAATTTTCTGGAGAAACTCATTCAGTTCTTGTTACAGTGACACTGATTTCCCTTTTGCAGAAGTGCAGCCACCTCTCACAGAATGGCTGAGGTGGGCAGGAGCTCTGGGTCCCTCGGGCCCAACCCCTGCCCAAGCAGGGACACCCAGAGCAGGGTGCCCAGGATCAGTCCAGGTGGCTTTTGAAGATCTCCGAGTAGGGAGACCCCACAGCCTCTCTGGGCTTCCTGATGGTTAGAGGAATCCTCCTGTGCTCCAGTTTGTGCCCATGGCCTCTTGTCCAGGCACTGGGCACCACTGGGAAGAGCCCGGCTCTGTCCTCTTTGCACTCTCCCTTCAGTCATTTCTCGACATTGGTGAGATCCCCCTGAGCCACCTTTTGTCCCTCCTGAACAGCCCCAGCTCTCTTGGCCTCTTCTCACAGGAGAGGTGCTCCAGCGCCCTGATCATCGTGGTGGCCCTCTGTTGGACTATTCACAGCTCTCAAGACAGCAGTAATCCTCATGCATGTGGGGCACGCAGGGAGGAAAGGTGCTGTATGAGTAGGGTCATGAGCATCTCATTCCCTTAGTTGGGACAGGGCTTTGCTGATCAAGCGGAGAACACTTCAACACCTAGTGCAGTCATGCTTCTGCAGCACTGAAAAAGACCAGAAGAATATTTAAGACTAATTCCTTGCACCAGTTATATTCTGAAGACAGTGATTTGTCCCTGTGCTGCAGCTTCCTTTTTAAATGCTTAGTCGTGGCTGAAAACAGAAGCTTGAATTTATACTTCGGCAGGCTACAGCTAAATCCAGAAACCCAGTCACGTCTGTGTAAAGCCATTATTGTGTTTAATGAGAAGTGTGTGTCTGCAACAAATGGCACCCCGTTTGTCTTCATCTAATCATCCATAAAATCTACCACTGTTAAAATCATCGCAGCAAATTTGGGGTGAATCCCTGGCTGAAAGCAACTGTCTTGTAGCAGTGGCCATCTGGAAACGCCTGTGGCAATATAGCTGTGAAGGGTGAAGAACTGAACTCCTTTCTCCACTCCCCTATAAAACTCCAAAGTACGGTGTTTCATTTGAGAGGGCAGCCCCACGCAGCATGAAGAACAAGCAGGTAGAAAATGTCTGAGGACTGTGAGCAAGAAAGCCTTTAAAGCAAGCTTTATTGGAAGAGCAAGCAATATTCTGCTTATTAGCGTAGATTGGAATTTCCTGCTAGCTGTGAATAATGCAAAGGTCACTCACCAGCTGCAAGCAAACAGCGTGTGGTTGATTCTAAAATTAGTCTGTCTCTAGCATTGCCACTTCTTTTCTCTGCATTTCTTCTTCTCTACCTTAGGCCTGGGAATCCTATTAAAGGTAGCACAGGATCGTAAGAAATTCTCTTCCCACCCCCCAGCTTCCCCATAACCTTCTGTAAACAGTTGCAGTTGAGATAGCTAGGTGTCTGTTGCCTACCATATGGCCAGGGTATTATGGCCCTAAAACTATTTTCCGTAGGCTCAGTGACATGATTTTAACTCTCAAATGGCTTAGTTATCCTTTCTTCCCAGTCAGCTGGAGTCTGCTAGCACAACAATGTTATCTGCAACCATTTTACATTGATTTTTTTTATTTTTAAGTTTTCTCTTTTATCTCTGGGACTCAGAGATAAGCTCAGGAAGAACCTGAATAACAGCCTTAGAAAAGCTTTGGTTTCTTTTTGCTGATGAACCAGGAGCCTGCTGGTGTGGTGACGCAGCACTGTGGCCAGCTCAGAGGTGGGAAAATTGTCAGAGCATGCCTTGGATGGGAAGGAGGACAGCAGCACCACAGGCATAAAACTTCCCCCGTGTTAGCTGACATGCAAGGCAGATGCAAAGATCCCAAAGAATGCAGCTCCAGAGAGCACCTGCCTCCTGCTATAGGGGATCTTGCAGAAAGGTTTTAACCTGATGGCTGTATAAAATAAACTACTTCAGAGCAGACACACCTGTCTTAGGACACGTGGCTGATTGTCTGTTGGCAGAGGTCATTTGTATGGCAGAGAGAAGGAGATGCTCACGACTGTGGCCAGCTGAAGATGCAGGAAGAACTGGAGTGAGCAAGCAAACTGGGCTGTGCAGCCATAATAAGCCAAATCTTTTCTCTGCAGAATATCACTGGGGAAATGCTACTTAGTGTGATACACATCCTAGATCCTGGAGGGCCAGGCAGTTTCTGTTCTGAGTATGTGAGTATTGTGTGTCTGAGCCTCAGGTGAGATCTAGGCACCTCCAGTCTGTGGGTGGATCAGTCTGCTCTGCACGTGCTAGCAGGGCCTGCTGTGGGCAGAGATGTCTTAGAGCAGATAGAAACAGAGCAAGGCATATGGGATGTTGTTTTTTATCACACACCTAGTCATGTTGTAACAAAATTCTTCACTCAGAGGGTGGTGAGGCCCTGGCCCAGGCTGCCCAGAGAAGCTGTGGCTGCCCCATCCCTGGCAGTGCCCAAGGCCAGGCTGGATGGGGCTGGGGGCAGCCTGGGCTGGTGGGAGGGGTCCCTGCCCATGGCAGGGGGGTGGGACTGGATGGGCTTCAAGATCCCTTCCAACCCAAACCATCCTGTGATTTAAGAGTATTTTATGAGAGAGAGAGTCTCATTTTCTGGAAGCCTGTGTAGTTGGGAGAATGTTATCTGGTGTGCATCCTAGGAGTGCTGTGGGTGTTTACACCTCAGTAGAGAAGGCCCACAACACCATGCTGTGCAAAAGCCCTGGCTATTTGCACAGCCTTCCCTTTTAGTCCTGCTTGTCTATTGTACAGAGCCATTCACCTTCTCATGTAATAAAAGAAGAGAATGTCATCTTAGATGTTACATTCTCTTCTCTCTCGTAATTTTGTTTTGACAATGCTGAGTGTGCTTAGCGAGGCAGTTGACGCTGCAGAAACACTGTAAAACACTCTACCGAAGCACTGGTTTAAATCTCAAGTAATGCCATTAAAAGAGAAGAGTTTTCTTCAGGTTTTTCGTGATGGACTGTGAGCAGACTATGGTCTACAAAGTCATGTTGTCTCAAGCTTGGAAATCTCTGCACTGATAAAAGCTACAAAACAGAGTAGCCAGGCATCAGCAATGCACCACCTCTACAGAACATCCAAAAAATAGCAGCGAAAGGGAATGAAAGCCCCCCAAGCCATGTCCTTACGCTTGCTGAACTTCTGTGCAGCCTGACCAGTGTGACTTGTGTATTGCTGTCATCCAGAGCTGTGCTCCCAGTGCTCCGTGCTGGCCACGTGTGCCCAGGTGGATGTTGGTTGTCAGCACAGCTTGTAGTGATGTAGCGAGAGCATTCCGCAGCCATGCAGAGTTTCTTGGAGGAGATGGTATCTGACGGTTTATGAGATGTTTGTAAAACTTCTTCTTCAGGAGTTGTTTGTATCACCCATCTCAGTCACGACGCTTGCAGCAGCATCCAGTCTGTGCTAGCAGGGGAAGAAGCAATGAGTGTTTAGAAGTATTGATGTGTAGTGCTTGCATGAATATTCTGGAAAGGCAATCACAGCCTTGTAAATTTTAAAGCAAAAATAACTTGGATTGATACAAGGCAGAAAATGCAGTAGCCTGAAATGCTTGCTAGTCAGCATTGCTCTGTAATACCCAGTTTGGGGGCATCTATAAAGCTAAAGATTTGTTTTAGCTTTATAGATCTTCAAACTTATCTTTTCGTTAAACCACCTATTTATGTGTCTTCCACTAATCCTGGAACAACTGAGTCTTGGCTTTTTTAAATTCAAGCTCCTGTTTTCTGTGTCTTCCCTAGCATGATTTTCATAATCCTTCTCAAGGAGGCAAATGGTGGAGTCAGAGAATTGATGAGATGGTAGAAAACCTCTCACACTTGGAACTCCCAGTTCTAGTCCAGCAAAGGTAATAACCAAGAATAATTACAATACAGTTATTTTGACAGAAAACTACAGATTTTCATCAAAACCAAGTTCTGCTAAACCATTAGCTGCAAAGGAAAGCAGCTGTTGGCCATCCTCCAGGATGGTGAACTTTCTGTTCCTTACTAGCAATAGATCTGTTTTCACGTTAGCATTTGACTTGGAGGGACTGAATGGCTCTTAAGGATGGCCTGCTTTGCCCCCAGGCGCTACAGGCTGCTATCAGTCACTTGTCCTAGGAGAGCTGGGATTGCTGCCGGCAGGGTCTGTACAATTAGGATTAACTGGGGCTGTGGAGTGGTGAGAGGAGCATCTCTAGCTGCTCCAGCGGGTAGTAGCTGCCAGCTTAAGGTGGGATGGTGGCTAACAATGCACAGCATTTGTGAGTGCCTCTGAAATCTGCTGATAAAGCTATTCACACCTCACATATGGGAAATGGGGGCTTGTTTCCATTGTCACCCTGTGTTAAAAGGGCTACTGGGGAATAGCATTCACACAACTCTTTGGTCCTCACTCCTGTAGCAAAACTCCTTGCTTATGAGCACCCAGATGCCCTGCTGTCCTAGGTTTATCCAGACTCTTCCTGCATAACTTCTCTACACCCTGTTTCTTATTGTATCATGAATCACTCTGTGGTCTGCCATGGTTTATTTTTATAGCACAGTGAAAGGTATAATAGGGAACTTATAAACATGCTGGGGGGAAGCCACCTGAAATAGCAAATGTTTCTAATTATGAAGTTAAAGCTTCCTTTCTAAGCTATTGGTTTCTTTATTACACCTTGAACAGCCCGAAAATGTACTTGGCTACAATTAGACTTCCAGATACAATAGGTGAATTGTAAATGAAACCCATCCAGTGGAAAATTACAGTATTAGCCTGGAGCAGTAGCCCTACTCTTTACAGTTTATGCTGCCACACAGCCTACACATCCAGGAACGTTTTGTGAGTCCATAAAGTTGAGAGGACAGTCTCTTAAAAGCAAAACAATTTAGTTTAAAAATAAAAAATGTCATTATCACCTTCTTTTATGTTTCTTTATTATTTTATAACTTTTTCAGGCTTTTTCACATTAGTCTGGTTTAAATAGAAAATAATTTATCTCTGCCTTACCAAGATACATTAGGCAATGTTCCTGAAAGGGCTACACCTAATTAGTTTCAGTCATGGTTTTGGTACCTGCAGGGTAAAAAAAAATAATAATAATTACATATATATATGTAGATTTCTGTACAGGGTTGAATAATAGTAATTGTAATTTAGAGCCTTCGTGTTCCACCGTTGTGCTTGGATCTTAATCCCTTTCCCTATGCAGAGTTACACACTGATGGTCCAAGTTTGCTTCGTTAGCAAACCACTTTACTGACTGTACTGATTTAAGGCTGTGGGGCACATCTTCAGCCACCACCAATTGGTCACAGTGTTCATGGTGTTCATGGGGGAACAAGAGTGGCAGTGCCACAGCTGGCACAGGGAGAAATGACCTGCTCTTTGCAGCAGAGCTAAAGCTTCACAGGAACGGGCAGGGATTGGGGCCATGTGGACCTGGGTTTGAGAGAGCAGGGTACAGTTCACAGCTGTCTAAAGCTGCCAAGTCCTGGCTCCTGTAACAAAGTCATCAAGCTCGCTGAGATTGACATCTGGAGCCAGCGGTCTGAATGCAGCCTCTTCTTCATCTGCTCACAGCACTGGGAGCCAAGGGCATTTCAGATGCCTTTGGAGATGGTTTGAATAGGGTCTTCAGTAATCATGTTAGTTGGCTTGGGCACGGGACATTAAAACTGACATCTTGTCCTCCTACGGTTTAGGGTTTGATTAGGTGCCAGATTGCATGAAGCTTGCCATGGTTGTTAGAATGAAAAGAAACAGGAGAGGAGCTTTTACTTGAATAAAAAGAAGAGCTCTATAAGCAGCTATTTTGCTGGGGAAGAGGTGGGAGATCCTCCTTCTGCTTCGTTTCTATTCCATCTCTGTTTGCAGGTAAGATGATATTCAGGGTCTTTCATTATGAGTGGATCCATAGTTTGTTTGGAAGTATACTTAACAGACAGGGATCGATACCATAATAGAGTTCTCAAATAATCTGTTACAGGATAAAATGTGTTAAATGAAATCACTTGGGTTGTAAGATGTGGAATACTGCTGGTGATTTTTGAATTAAAGCAAAGTGCTTTCTTGTTTTCTTCTGGGAAAGAAGAGGAGTTTGCCAGTGGCACTTCGTTGTGGGTTGTTTTTTTTTAATGCAACAAAAAGAAATAGTTTCTTTGATCATCTACCGAAACACTTGCTATTCCTCTAGGTTTGTACTTTCTTTTTAATTTATGGAGAACAGCTGCAGAATTGTTACACCAACAATGTAAGTGAATGTCTTAACAGATGGTTCTCATGCTGGCTGGGACAAAAGCAGCCTCCTCCATCCTGATGTGGTATGTTTGTTGTTCTTAAATCCAGTTATCTTGACAGTGCTTGAGGAAGTCTTTGTCGCTTCCTTTGTAATGTACTGTTGCTGCAGTACTTCTGCATTGAAGTCTTGCTCCACCTACTCTCTAATTTTTCTTCTAAAACAGAGGAACAAAAGTATTTACTTTCTCCTTAAATCTCAGCTCTGGTGCAACATGTTCAGCTGGAGAAATCAGAATGGAAATGTAAAGTTCCTCCAGCTGGAAATGGTTTTACAAGGGAGGTACTGTGTGGTTATGTCAAAGATACTCGCGTCAGAACTTGAAACTGTCTTCCCTCTATAGCGTCCGGTGAGGAAAGTTTATATATAAAAAAAAAAAAGTGCCTTGGAACATGTAATTATTTGCATATAACATGCCAAGCTTGCTCAGGTAACATTCAATCTCCTATTTCTGAAGCAGGGATGAGTCTTCACGTTGCAGAGAAGTGTAGACTCTTACTCACCCCCCAGACTTTAACAGCTGTAGGAGTCTTATGCTTAGAGAGACTGCTTTTTTTCAGCTACAGTGTTTTTGTGACAGTCATCCCGAATGTGACATGAGATACACCAACACCCTCCCTTTGCTGTGACAGCAGAATCCGTGAATCAGCAGAGCTCAGCTGCGGTGGCTTCAAGGAGCAGCAGCCTGGCTCTGAGGGCTAGCTGATGCGGTAGTGGCTGCAGCACAGAGCTCTGGGCTGCGTGCATGTGCAAGGAGCGGTGTGATCCCAGCCTCACAACTTCTCTCTGGGGCATGCAGCAGCTGCTTGGGCTTTGGGCTTGTGAATAGCACAGGCTGGAGGAGATGATCAGATGTCAAGGCAGCCCACGCTGCCAGAAAACCCATTCCTGCCATCTTTCAAGGAAAAACCAGTGTGCCAGCCTGGGCCGCCAGCTGAGCTGCGCCATTGTAAGTGGTGGAAGAAACACAAAACACACTGCGAGCAAATGTCATGGATTTGTGGGTGAATAACTTGTCAGCCTAGCAGCTGAAGGACGAATGCTTAGCATTCGTAGTGAGAGGCTCATCTGAATAGCTGAAATCTTGATTCAGGTCGTTTTCTATTCTCTTTTGTTTTCACCTGCTTCTGTTAGTTTGTGCTCTCTGTGCAGATGTGATTGGAAAGTGATTTTGCCAGTCATTTCCAGGTAGAAATCTCAAGGAGTCAAACTGACCGAAGCAGCAGGACGTCCTCTTTCTGGTGTAACCCAGTAAGAAACCCTATGAGCTGATTGTTAGTGGGCTGGCTTCTTGCCCCACAGAAAAACACCTTCACTGTGATGATGGCCTCCTGTAAACTGTATGGATGGTACAAGGCTGAGGCTACTTCTGGAGGCCTTTGTGAAATGATATTCTTCAGGAAAAGCCGTATAGTGCAGATGTTGCTGGGGGTGGAAGGGAGTAGAGACAGCGAGGAGTTAAACTGAAATGTGGGCAGAGAGCATCTTCAGCATCTGTGTTGTCACGTGGCCACACTTTTGTGAGATACGTCTTGGCTCTGTAGAAGCCACAGTACTAGCTACTGGTCTACTGGGTGTACTTCTTAATTCTGAATTTAAAACATATCACGTTAATGCAATGGGATACCCAATGATGTGATGGAAAAAGAGAACAATTACTGAAATGTTTATGCAGGATGAGCAGAAGTGTCTTAGTTCAAGGTTCTGTGCATAGTTGTAAATGAAAATGTGTTTGGCATGGTGTCCTATATAATTAAGATGCCACACATTGTCTCTTTTTCTCTTTTTGCATGGGTGCATGTGTCACTGTCAGCACCTCAGGATTATCATGGGCGCGATGGCAGCAGGCAACTACCTCTGTAATTTGCTTTATGTAAAAGCTGGATCCGAGAACTAGTAGCTCAAACTGGAGTTGAGCCATACAGATGTTTTTAGAGACTTAAAAAGCAGTCACAAATTCCCCAAATCCTGCCCCATTATAGCTGGGGAAGTGGTTATATTTGAAAAGCCCTTGGAGCAGTTGGAGTAAATGGCCCTAAACTGTACTGTTTGTGCAGTTTAATATCCATTTCTGCTCAAAGCAATTCTATGGGGATTTTACATACTGTAAAAGCAGAATAATTTAATTGTGCTGTGTTAAAGTCTATTAGCTCTCCTGCAAACAGGAAATAGTTCACAGCTTCTTGATAACTCCAAAATGAGTGAGGTGGGAAATTCAAGTGAATTACATTTCCCTGTGTAAGCACAGGTGTATACTCAGTGTTGACTACATTGCTCTGCTTCAAATATTTGCGAATACTGCAGAAGTAGAAGCATAAGAAATAGGGTCAGGGTACGTGGGCACAGATTACACTACGATTAAACATAATGCAATCTTAATGTCATTCTTTGTATGTAAAATTCATCCTAGTGGCTGTGCAAACTGGGTGGCACACGGATCGCAATTAAATTGTTGATCCTCCTCGCACAGATGACCCACACGTGTTGATCTGGGTGTTTTGTGGCCATGACCCTATTTCTCTGTGACCCTGTTCTGTTGGGCTCAGGCCACCTCGTTGTGCTGTCTTGGGGTCACCCCACATCACACCCCTCAATTAAAAGCCAAGGTTCTGCAGGCACTTTACACGAGTTTTTGTCATGATGCTGAATTTCCAGATATGATAGCGATCCTGTAACTCAAATGGAAAACATTGCTTTGGAGGCAAAACAGTGATGAGATGGATTTTTGCTTCAATAGTTGTAAAGACAGAGAAGAGTTGAAATGGAAATGTAGCCAGTTTCTATTGAAAGCCTTCAAGTTTTGTCACGGTAGAGCACAGGTTACAGGTAGGTTAGAGAGCTGGCTGTTACACAGGAACCGAGGTGTCTCACCCAGGAATGATTATCTCCACGTGAAACCCTCTTCAAAACTAATGGGCTCCCAGCTATGGACAATGAGCTACTTAAGGGTGAAAATAAAAGGTCTGGGAATAAGGAGAGGGAGATGGTGAGAGCAACAGAGCTGTAAAGAGCCAGGGAACCTAAAATCATGTCCTGAGATGGCTGCACTTAGCTTACAGGCTAATCATTATGATTTGTGTCATCGGTACATTATGTGATTATACATCGTAATGGGCCGGGACTCTGCTGCCTCTTCTGAAGGTCATTACAACGCACTTGGGTACCTTGTGTTTGTGCAGCGTGTGTGCCAGTTTAGATAGGCCTGTGTGCGGTAACGTGTGCTGGAGGTATGCCCAGGGGACAGGCACTATGTAGATGAGCTGTTTAAAAACGTGAGTTTCATCTCAAGCATCGGAAGCTCTCTCTGAGCTGTGGTGCTGGGGGCAGGGACCTAATGAGACTGCTTTAATACGGCGCTAACATACATATTAGGTAGCAGTTGGAAAGGCAGTCTATCTTTCAAGGTTTAAGCAGCACTTTCTGAAAGTGCCTCAATTAACAGCTAATGACAAGCTTTCTTCAGTGCTTCTCTCATTATCTTGTATAGCCAGATAATGAGAATGATCATCCAGAGAGACTCCAATTTATTTACCATTTTTTATTTTATTGGGAGGCTTCTGGATATTTTAGCCAGTAACATTCCTGATTTTTTGCCTCCACAAGTCAAGCGCCCGAGTTCAGCTTGAATCAATCGTTCCTCTTAAGATGTGCATTTCAGATAGCTTTTTCCAGCAGCGCAGGCATTGCAAACCTTAAGTTAATTCATGAAGCTGCTTCTACCCTGCAAAAGATGGAAGTAGTAGGTAAGGAAAACAGTACCCTTGTCTGTCATCTTAATGATAATGGAATTTAAGATGTCTACAAAGGGCCATTTCAGCTAAATATCTCATGTCCACCAGTATTTGAAAAGAAAATAATGAGATGAAAGTGTTTCTGTGCCCACCCACAGTGTTAATTGAAAGCCGTGAAGACAAAGAGGTAGAACCAGACTCAAGGGACCTTTCTTACAGAAAGTTTTTGTGAGCCATCTCTCCTGTATCTGGATGTATTTTCTAAGCCATCCTCAATAAGCTAAAAGGACTGTTGTGGTAATAGGAGGTCTTCTTAATGCTTCCCCATGCATTAATTCTATAGGCAACTTATAAATCAAATTGAAACCCTTCCCATTCTTCTGTTTTGTTGACTCGTTTCTAGTCTTCACTTCTCCATACAAAGCAAAAGAAGCAGACACAAATGTGGACTTAGCCTCAATATCTACAACTGAGAAAGTACCTTAGGGGAAGATACTAAGGCAAGTTGTGCATTTTTTATTATCTTTTTAAGCTCATGTGTTGCTCTTAATTGTGAGCTCCTTATATAAATGAGACTCACAGGGAGCAGAAATTGTCAGATGTGACAGATTGGTAGAGAGGCGACTCTTTACATTGATCAGGGATGTGTGACATAATTGACACGTTGGGGAGTACTGTCTGAATTATAGTAGTTTGGATGATAATGAGAAAGGAGTAAGTTCCTGAGAAAATTAAATGAGCAAAGAGCATGAAGCCGTTTGCAAGGCAATTCTGGAAAAAACATTTTGCTGGAAACAGAAGATTACAAGAAAAAGAAACAAGCCTGTATACTGAACCCAACCTTTAAAATGTCTGGGGAACAATGTGGCTTGCAAGACTTTTGATTTGTTTATGTAATTTTCTGCTTAATATCAAGTTCTTGCAGGAAGGAACCACTTTTCAGGACTGTAACATAGTCCTGGAACTGCAGCTTCTGACCGTTTTCCGTCCCCTGCAGTGTAGTTGGAAGTGTAATATTGGTACTCGCTGCTTTCTGGTGTATGCTATCAAGTGGATTCAGTAGAAATGCATTTATGAAAATGCTCTTGTCTCAGAGGCAAAACCGGGGGGAGGACACAGCTCTCCTGCTCTTGTGTTGAACAGCTTCACCTCTCTGGATCTCAGCTTGCCCAGGTATAAAATGGGGATAATGATTCAGACACCTTTTGCAAAAACGCTTTGAAAGATGAAAAGGAGGATAGCTGGGACACGTGGGAAAGAACTCAGCATCACTGCCGGGAACTCAAATTAAGCTATCTAAGTTTCATGGCAACAAAAACAAAAAGGCAAACAAAAGTTCAGGGAGCAGAGAGTAGACAAGATACTGTGAAGCCGTTCTAGATCAGTAGTATGGTGCCTGGGACATTGCATGTGTTTCTGATCACCCACCTTGAGAAAGACCCTGTAGAACCATAAAGAGATGGTAACAAGAAAGAGACAGAGAAAATAGTGGAATTGTTTCTTCAGGAAATAAATAAAAGGATGCATACTAAGAGGAGGGAAATAGTCAAGGAGGTAGAAAAAGGAGACAAGGTTTTTGTGGGTACCCAGACTGCTACTCCAAAACAGAACTTAGAACAACACAGATCCCAAAGCTGAGTTATAGTGGGGTGAGGGGGAGAGGCTGGGATGTGAACCCATTCCTATGGCTTATGGACCCACTGGCACAGGCTTCACTTGACAGAAAGGGATAGTCAGTGTCTAAGGAGAATGCCCAGAGCTACTTACAAACTGCCACGTTAAGCCTCCTCCCTGATACGGACCTTATGCACTATGAATAGTTTAGAAACAAGACCATTTCTCTGTTCAGATGGACAGGGTTCGCTCTGTTCACAAGCAATGCTTTCTGGATTTTGCTGTAGTCTCATTGTGCCTACCTGGCTGTCTAGGTGTTCACAGCAGGTCAAAATACCCCAAAGTCAGCCATTTCTTATGCTGTTCTGTGGTGTTTGGCCGGACATGGTGCTTGAGCACTTCACAAAGTTTTTGTTTATCTCTGCAGCGCTCCTGCCTGGTGAGGGGGTGGTTTAAAAAGCCCACAAGATCCCCCAGCCCTTTCAAAATCCCATCCCTCTCTCTTATGATTTTGTGGCTGGATGGATAAGGGCTTGAAACAGACAGTAATTCAGGCCAGAACATCATTTGGGGGTTTTGGTGCAGCACACCTCTTGCCTGATGATTATTTTATCCTCCTGATTCATAGCTTTTCTCCTATTCACAGCACATCTGCCGCTCATTTTGGTAGCAGTTGCAAGCAGCACTCAGCAAATTGCACTTCAGGGCTATGAGCCAGGAGCCCAGGAAAGGACAGAGACCTTATTAGTGACCCTTTGTGGGAAATCTGGTTTAAGAGGCTTGGCACACTTCACGTAAGAGCTCAAGAGTAAAGGTCCCAGTTCCCTAGGACAGCCCTGGGTTGTATAACCACGAGATCATCTTTCCTCCTGTGTACTGTTTTCCCTGCTCCCTACACGACTTGCAGCTTCTGCAAGAAATCATGTACTTGGGCTTCTCTTCCCTGGTTGCTTAACCCTGGTTCATCTCCAGCATAGGTCTGTCCTGTCCCCTGAATTACCAAGGAAAAGAGGTTACGTGAGTATGTCGTTAAAGACTGTTTTATAGCACATAGGTTGCAAGGACTCAAATTAGGCTGCAGCCGCTGTATTTTGGAGCTTGGATAACCAGCCCTGCTGGTTTGGGGGAGTTTTCTTGTAATGTCAGTTCCCTGCAGTTTTAACAGAGGAAAATGGGCTATAAAGGAAGTCCAGCATGACCTGGCACAGCAGCATCAGCATGGATCAAGGTTGTCTGAGCGCTCAGCTCTGTGCCACTAGCCCTAGCTAAGCTCAGGCCACAGGGGCAGCAAGGTTACTAAATCCTGCTGATTTCTCATCAGTGCAGGAGGGCTTTTAGAGCTTAACACAGCTGGGGAAGCAACAGCAATGGTACACTCACCATCCCCATCCTGTCTCTTCATTGTCTTCTTGGACCTGTCCAGGAACATCCTTCAGCCCCTCCTAGCTAGCCATCCCATCCATTTCCCCCATCCCCATCCATCTCGAGTCCTACCAGCAGACTCTGCCTCCCCTCCTTCCTCAGCCCCCTGCCCTCATCACCCTGAGGCTGCGATCGCTGAGGGGCTATCACTTAGCAGGGAGGGCTGAAGGAGACAAAATAGATTCCCAGCACCCCAACAAAAAATTGTATTTGTGTTTATTAAATTATATATTGATTTTTTTTTAAAAAAATGAGGTTGAGAAGTACCCAGAGTGCAAAATTTTGGCCCAGAGAATAGGCATTTGGCAAACAAAAAAAAAAACAACAAACAACAAACTGTTGGAAAATGGACAAACTGTTGGAAAAAAAACAAAATGGAAAGATTTGGGCAGTCACGCTAAGCAAGCAAAGCCTTGCGTGTCTCTCAGCAGCCTGCCTTCCAGCAAGCCTCCGGGAGCCCTTGTGCAGGGCTTTGGGGCTGCTCCATGTCTCCGCGGCAGAAGGAGCAGCAGCCCAGAGGGAGCCAAGCAGCAGGGGCTGGTGAGCATGTGTCTGAGCCCATCCCAGGAGCACTGATGGCAGCAGCCACCCTTTCATCTCCCTTCCCAGCTCAAGGGCTTCCCCCCGGCGCTGGGGGAAGGGGGTCTGGTTTGGCTTTTTGTGCGTGCGAGGAGCTTCCTTGACCTCCTGGTCCCACCTCGTGCGGTGTTTCCTCTGCAATCTGCTGCATTGCCTCGGAGGGGGCCAGGGACAGATGGCTTGATTTAGGCTGATAAAGGGGCTGCCTTCAAAGGAGAAGCGAGGCGGAAGCTGTCTGGCCTGATATCTCTTTCTGGCGCTGTCAACGGGAGGCTGAGGAGACAAGCTGGGGCCGGATGGAGACCAGCTCCATTGCAGGGAACGTGGAGAGAAACAAATCTCCCCTTAAAAACGCTCTCCTCATGCTGTTAAATGGTGTCTGCTTGCCTTTACTTCAAACAGCTCCTGCCAAGCTGGGTTTACCTCCGTATTTGAGGCATGCTCTGGTCCTCGCTGAGGCTGCTGCACTGTGTGAAAGATAACAGTGCTAAATATCTTCCCTTGCTCTCAAGGGACAGCCGGGGATGTGGCTGGCATTTTGCGTGCCACCAGCTCGAAGCTCAACATGGTTAAACCCTAACCACGCTTGTCACTTCCCATCCGCAGCCTCCGACAGCACTGCGGCTGTCGAGCACCTCGCTGAGGCCTACCCCTGCTGCGGTGTCAGGCTGGCGTGCTGTCCTGGCCCTCTGCAGCCAGCAAACTGCAGTCCTGCAATAACCAGGGAAACGCAAGCCAGCCCAGTGCCACCAGCTTCAGTATGGGAGGAGATGAGAGTTTCCCCTTCTGGGAATAAAAATAGGTTTTTTCTTCAGAGATCTTAATTTTGTACTTTTTTTTTTTTTCAGGAATGGGAGGGAAAGAAGTGTCTCTGCCCTTTGGAGGCAGAATAATTTATGAGCTGTGTTCATAAAAATCAGCAATTTCTCTTTAAGTCGGCTCCTGTGCCTTCGTCTTGGCTTCCCTGATTAGTCACATAACGAGATATTTCTAATACAAACGTGTCAGAGGAGAGCCAAGCCAAACAGCGCTTTATCAGAGGAGAACCCGTATCCTCCGGCTGCTAATTAGTCACAGAGACACAGGTGTGGAGGTGAGGTGGACTCTTATTTTAGAAGCCAAAACGTTTTGTGCCCTCTGAATTTCTCGAGAGCCGTGCCGAAGCAGAGCTTCTGGAGATCTGCCTCAGCTTTCACATCCCCACCCCTCAGACGGGTTTGCTGTGCTGCTGCTTCTGCTGCTGTTTGCGGGGTTATTTCTGTCACAAGCTTGGCTAAACAGAAACTCTCTCCTTATAAATATGGAAATCTGATGATTGAGCTCTCCATCTCTTGGGACAAGTTCAAAGCGCTGTGCTAAAGAGAAAGAGGCTGCTGAGCACTCTGCTTGGCAGCTTTGTTTTCTGTGCTAGCGGAGAGAAACCAGTAAGATTTTCATGCTAGGATCCACCTTTGCAGGATGTGCAAGTGGCCTCCTTGGGTGTGCTCCGGACAGTGTGCTGCTGACTTTGAAATAAAGCATGGCGAGGTGAGGACAAGAGCAGTCCTTGCCCAAGCTGCCTTCTCAAAGTTGTTAGCCTGTCAGCCTGGGTTATGGGGTCAGGAGACACCTCCTCGTACCTGGGCGGGTACGGAAGCATGGGTTGGCAGAGTCCCCTGCTCTGGGCAGGCTGGTGGCCACCACTGAGATCTCCTCCTGTCTGCAGCATGAGAGGTACACTTGGTGCATGAGTCTTGGGCAGTTGTTGGTCTTTTGGGTTGTGTTGGAAGAGTCAAGGTTTTTAGGTTTGTTAAATGGCTTTTAACGTCACTGGGCATCCATTATTAATGAGAAATCTCTTGAAACCTTCCTCCAAGAGCAGTGGGTCTCCACACTGCTCCTTCAGGGCCTTGTCTGGACTCTGCTTTGCAGGCTGTCTCCTTTTCTTGGCTTTATCAGTGCCTCTCCTTTCTGGCACCAGAAGTGGCTTTGATGTTGGTCAAATGCACAGGTACTTGCATTCAACATCCTGACTGTTTGCATTTGCTATAGCATCATTCCCAGACCTTCAACATCCCTGGAAAGCAAGGAGCTGAGCCCTTGGGATTTCCCTGCTGGTGACTTTCTCTCTTTTCCTGAGCCAGTTCTGGCTGAGTAGTTAAAGGGAGATGTGGTGATTCCCTGATGAAAGCCCTCACAAGATCCCTCCTTGTCCTTGATTGTGAGTGCAGGCTGAGTAAACTGGAGGCGTAAAAGCACAGCTTGTTGAGACAGCAAGCAGCCCGCCCAGGGTGCCTTGAGTTGAAAGGTAGGATCTGGCAAACACAGAGTAGGTGTGCAATGGAGAAGACATCCTGTGGCTTAGATGTCAATCCAGGGGCTGACAAAAAGATCTACAGTCTTCACGTGTCTCATTTTCCTTCCAGAAGTGCCTGACCTTGAGCTGAGCCTCACCAGACTCTGTTGTCAGGTGTGTGGGTCTCCCTGTTGACTTGAAACCTCAGCCAGGCAGCCTGTACAGCCAGACACCCCTGCCATCCTTGAGTGGGGTGAGCAAAGAGGCAATAGCAAAGCAGAATGAAGAAAGGTTCCTGGAGAAGAACTGAACAGGAGGAGCAATCGAACAGCTCAGAAGAGGCTCTGAGGAAATGGATTAAAGGTGCTGGGGATAGTCCAGAGCAAAAAGCAAGACCTTGTTCATCTTACACACATAGAAATTGAACGTGTAAAAATCAGCTGCCTTTCTATGAAAAAAAAAACCACACAACATCCTAATTGCTAACTGGAGAAGAACAGGTTGCTCCAGAGACATGCTGGGGGTGGTATTACTAAATAACTGAGACATTGAACCACTGACTGAAGCCCTCGGACTGTTGAAAGTTATGGATGTGGAGCCAGCCCAGCCTTTTCCTGCAATTGTTCTTACTTCCAGAGGCTCTGGAAGCCTAGCAACGTAGGATTTTGTCTATGAAGGTGGTTATCCAGTCTCCAGGATATTGGAGAACTTACATCACTGGAACAGGGCCCTCCTACTGTCATTTGTGTTGTGCTGGGACATTTTTGTTGGAATATCTCATCGCTGCAGTGTCTGCTGGAACCAGCCAATGCTTTTAATGTTTCCATCGGGCAAGCTTTGATCTCATCTTTCATGTACAGCTGGAACAGCCTTGCTGTGTGCAGAGGGGCCGGGGCAAGAGAGGATCTGTAAATGTGTATCTGTGTATGCCCGTGACCGTGGCATGGCACCACTTATATTGCACGTTCTCAACTGTTTTCTCTGGGTGTTAAGGCTGTCCATGGGAAGGAAGCACAGATCCTCTCTGGTGCAAAGCTCATTTTTTTAAATGAGTTTAATTTTTTTTTAAAATAGTTTTACTCTTGATGATGCCTCTGTAAAGCTTTGAAGGAATGGGGCACACCTTTGAAAGAAGCTCTAGAAACTTACCAACAAGCATGAATTCAATCCCTGAAAGTTGCTGCTGTTGTCCCTCAGGGGCAACACTGTGGCTGAGCACTGCAGTTTTCTATAGGAGGTGCCTATAGAAGCCCAGGCACCTATTCCAGCCCCCAGCCTTCAAACACACCATGACCTTGGCTCTTTTAAGCATTTTGAGGATATCCTCCCTCCTGAGTCGAGGTTTAGGAAACAATTATAAAGTTGCTTGGTTGATTTTGAGGTCCTGGTTTGGCCACATGCCAGTTGCTAAACTGAGTCTTAAAAACAGCTACCAAGGAATTTGTGATGCTTTATTGCCTTAAATAATCATGTATCATTGGTCCTCAGAACCGTGGATGTATAATCAGAGGTACAAAAGGAACGGTGTTAATGCCCTCATGTCTATAACCTTTATATGGAGGGAAATGTTTTGGTATTGAAGCATTCTGAAAACATACCTCAGTTAATAGCTGGTTTTAAACAGTTATTGCATGCCAGCCACTTGTCAAGTGCTGCAGGCATTGGGGAGTGCAATGTGGTATTTCTGTAATTTGCAATGTTAATGATCCAATTTAAGTCCTGTAAAGTTAGCACAAGATACCAAACCTATAAATGCATGTGATAAAAGGGATAGCTTATGCTCGTGTGTGAGAGCCTGGAGGGAAATACAGTGTTAAATATACTCTGTCATGATTGAAAGGAAAGGACCGGGGGCTGGTAGTGCTGCTGGCTTCTCTGAGGGAAATCTAACAGAAATCATGTAATTACTCCCATTTTTCTTCCTTGTCCCTCAGTCGCTTTCCCAAAGCATTCGGTCTACTTACAGATTTGGTGCTTCCTTTGTTACTGTGGACTCCCAGGATTAGTCATACATCATCATCTAAAAAAAGGGACTTTCTTCCCTGTGCTGCAAATGTCATTTCTGATTAGGAAAACAGACATTTGAAACTTCTTGTTCACTTAAGCCTTTCTGCTTGTTGCGTTTTGTTCAGCCCGAACATTGAAGTCAGGCTGTCCTCTTACAGGGTTTCACAGGAGCGTGTCAACAAGCACGGCGGCACAGAAAGGCAGACTGGCACTTCTCTTCTGGACCCCTTTTAAACAAAGCAAAGACCTGAACTCCTCGTTACCTGCCAGAGGATTAAGCTTCACCTACTGTGGCCGTGCACAGTAGAATGTAATGCTAGTGCAGTTGAGCTGGTTGAGTTTAATTAAGTAGGCTTGAGGTTTTAATCACACCAATATTAACTCTGCTGGTTTCAGTTGATGAAAAAATAGCTTCAAATACTGGTTTGTCTTATAAATGAATTGAGTTTGAAACTTGGATCCTGTAGTGGGTATTGCAGGCCTGTTTTGTTACTATTCAATAAAATTTGTTCAGCAGTTGCTCAGGAAATAAAAACAGCAGTGTTGTAACTGGTGCATTGGCAGAGCTAGCGGAATGTCAATAAACAGGTGTTGTTTATTAGGTTTTTGAAACTAAGTCAGTAGCTATCAGAGTGTATTTTGGTGCATCACTCACTGTGTCACCAAAATGCCACTTATTTTCCCTAGGTACAAAGTGGCAATGCTAAGAAGGTGTACATGCTGATGAAAAGTGCAGACCATGATGTCCCGGGAGCCTTCTGCTCTGGTCATTATGTGTTTCTAGAGTTCCTTCAACATGTGAGAGTTAGAAAAAACATGTTTTTCTCCAGATCTCCCAGAGAGAAGGTGAAGGCCAGCCATGATCCTTGGAAGTGGTTAGGAAATTTGGATAACCTCTCGTTCCCACAGTTAACTGGTGTTCTGTCTGGCTCAGAAGTGGGCTCCTCTCCTCTTAAGAAGGATGGGGGAGTGAGTGGTTAGAGGCAGTGCCGAGCATCCTGAGGGCAGCTGGACAGAGGTCAGAGCCTGAGGACATACAGCCTCTGCCATCCCATCCAGGATGGGCCCCAGAAAAGCTGGGGTGCAGATGCTAGGTTGCATCACAGTATGGCTTTCCCCAGCTTGGACAGATTAGTGCTAGGGGACTCCAGGTTTAATTCTCTGTTATCAGTGTCACACTTCACTGTCTGAAAGAATTTGCATTCTTTCTAGGCTGAGCTTTGAGCACTACAGTCTTTTTTCCTGTGCACAGGACAAACACAGGGTGTGCATTTGCACTCCTGGTTCCTTGACTCAGTAGCTCTGACACCCTGAGCAATAGCGCTGGGGTGTGAAAGGGATGTTTTGGCTTTGTTCAGCTTCATGGCACCACTGGCTCCTGCATCAGGGGAGTATCTGTTGCCTTGTCACTTGAATGTTTTGTACTGTAAGCCAGATAAACTACAAAACCTTACAGCCACTATAGCCACCTACCAGTTTCCCTAAGTCGTTCCTCCTCCTATATTCCATTTTGCATAAATACAAGATCTGCCATTGCCTTTGATGTCTCTAGAAGATACCAGGGCTATAGAAACCTACCCCTACCATGCTGTGTTTTGTTCCTTCTTAGCCAGACATTTGGTTTATGAATTTTTCTATAATTTTATACTGACCTTCCTGGGCCTCTGATCTGACAGTTCATATGTTTTTGTGTTTCATGTTTCATATATGTGAGAATTCTCTAGCATTTGATATCTTCTCCAAACCCTGCTTTAGAATCTGAACTGAAATAGTATTAGCACTTGAACCTTTTCCTGTTGTTTAAAGCCATTTCACTATCGCTTCATTGGATCATCACTCCACATCTATTAAACAAGGACCCTGATATTTCCTGGCAGCTTTGCAGTCTAAGATAATCGTTTCTTGTTCTGGTGATCAGAAACATGAGGAAAAAAAGACACCCTTTTTCTCTGCAGCAGTTCTTTATGTATCTGAAGACAACTATTATGAGACTCCTTAGTCTTCCCCTTTCTCCTCTGAGCAAATCCATTCTTTTAGTATTCCTGGATGGTTGTAGCTTCAAGCTTTCATCCATAGGAGAGTCTAGGGGATTACATCTTACTTGAAGTAATGGGCTCCAAAACAGAATGTTTAAGCTGGAGCCCGAGGGATAGAGAGGAGAGCATGAGAGACTCTTTTGTGAGGTTTGCAGGTTACATTCCTGCAGTACATCCCCCTGTGACACTTCCCTTTTTCTTCCAGAATATGCCATTACTGACCATTGTTCAGCTTGACTCACTATAAATCTCACATGCTTTATCCCTCTACTTTTAAGCTTTCCCACATAGATTACACAAATCTGTACACATTTTGTACATCTCAGTTCCCAGTGTTTTAGTTTTTGTGTGTTTTGTTTGTTTGTTTTTTTTTACACTCTATGCTTATAGATATTTCATGTTTATATTGTAGCGGTACCTAAAGGCTTCAGAGGTCTGTTGTCTAAAATACTATGAGGCTGTGCTTTTACATACCTACGTGTGCACGTCAGAGTCCCTTCCCTGCAAGCATGCCATCCACAGCTCCATTCCTCAGGACAACCTTGTGTGTCACAGCTTGAGGCAGAGCGAATCTGGAAGTAGCATATGATTTCTGTTCCCAGGGCAGAGAGACTGAAGTTGTGAATACCTATTAGCAGGAGCAATGTTCTAGCCCCGGAGTCCGGTATGACAACATGGTAATGATAGAAACTTCTCAGTGACCCAAACATATGCCCTGCAATTGGGGTGCATGAGTTTCTCACTTGTTTTTGTGCTAAGTCAGTTTCTCATGCACAGAACATCTATCAAATTTTCAAGCTCATTGTTTTATGTGTGGAAAAAAAAGGAAAACACTTGGGCTTGTCCTTTCTTGTTAGCATTTGTTTACAGCATGTGATCCACATGGGCAGCTTCAGAGAGCAGGAGCCTGCTGGGCTGCAAGTACTTGCTGTAGGCCGTCACGCATGCGTTGGTACCAGTACTTCCAGCATCTTTAAGTTGGGCAGAAGACAGCAAGCATATCATCGGCCTATACTGGAGAGAGACAAAGCTAACTGGATGATATTCCTGAGCAGCCAGATCATAATGATGTAGCTGCTGATAATTAGACCGATGCCTCTGAACTGAGGAGAGAAGTGATGGATACAGCCTTGTATATTGGGTCTTTCTATGAGATCAGAGGATGAGGGCACTCTTCCCCCTCTGCTTATCAAAAAGCAGAGCTGCTTTAATGATCACAGAATTCCCCACAGAGAGCAAGGTGGAGAACATCTTTTAGTGGCTGCAGAATGACTGATCTCGAGGGTTGGAAAGGTGGGCAGGTAGAGACATCTCTGTTACCAGCCCTGCTCTTAAGGGGCAGCTGAAGGCCACAAAAAATGTGTGCCCATTCCCTTCCACATGCACTGGGGTCCCAGAGGAGTCACGGGGCAGGCTTGTTAAGCTCGCAAGGTATCAGAGGTGTCGACAGTGAGGGAAGTGAAAGGAAGCTGCATTTCCAGAGGTGTTTCAAGGGCGTATTGGCACCCAGCTCCATTGCTCAAGGTGTAACACTGCAGTTTGCTGGCTGTTTGGGTTATTCCGCCCCATAGTCAGTGTGGGCTACTGTGAGAGGCAGGCGGTAAGAGTAAAAAGACTGTTGACCTGGAAAGGGGAAGAGGAGTGGAACAGAGAAGGAATAAAAACCCTACTGAGCACCACTTGATTTAAGTTTAAAGTGGTTTCAGCTCCCCTCCATGCCCCTGCATACCAAGGATTCACACTGCTGCTGTACCATGAAGGTTCACTGGAACTAATTTCTGATGTTCAGACACGGCACGTTGTACTCACTGCAGGACATGGCTGTACCTGGCAGGAGGCAGAGTTTTCAAGGTCCATGGTGTTGAGCCCAGAAGAAGAACAAACTGATAAGGAAACACCCCACCGTTCAAATGCTGCTGTTACCCATGCCCAATTAAGCTGTGAGCATGTGGAGAGAAAACTTTGATTAAACTCTGGCCCCAACCAAATGTTCATGCAGAGGTCTGACTGAATGTATTTTTTTTCCCTAGGAGGCATGGGGAGGTCTCAAGAACAGCCAAAAAAAACCACCTAAAATGTATTAAATTCCCAGAGCCATTTTGGAGCCCCTGCAGCCACTTGCCTTTTGATTGGGAGTGTTGTTTGCCTCCCGGTGAGCAGAGAAATCACATCACCTGGCCTGGGACAGGTGACACCGCATAGCTGTGATGTTGGGGTCCAAGCTGAACGCATTGCCTAAGGAAGGCATGTAAAAAAAAGATAAAGCCACAAGTGAATTCCAGTAACAAAAGCACACAGTGAACCTTGGTCTGCTTGTAGGCATCCACAAGCAAAAGGCTAATTAGTCGAGTAAATATTTCTCTGGGTAGATTTGCTACAGAGAGAGAAATGTGTGCTTTCATGATGCACAGAGGCAAGGGGGCAGCCCTAGCTGAACCACAGGAATGCTGTTGTGCTTGTGCTTGTCTGGAGCCCTGCGCATTGCTGCAGAACCAGGGTTATGCCAGTGCCACGGACAAGGCACACTAGTGCTGGGGATGCTGTCCCTGGCCCAGCTCGGTGTCCTTCTGGTTCAGTTTTGCAATTCAGAGGGAGCAGGCCTGGCCCATGCACCGCAGCGGTGGTTTCTCAGGCTCTGCTGTTGCTGCATGGGCCCTTTGCACCCGTCATGAGTCCTGTGTGGCAGGAGTGTGTGCCCACGTGGGTCTGATGTAGCAGTGAGGTGTGCTGAGGCAGAAGGGCAATATTTTAGGCCTTAGAAATGATTTCCTGGCATAGACTAGTCAGATGAAAGGTCTCACCTACCCCTTCATTGTGTCCCCATGAGGACGAGAACAGGGTGAGTCCCCAGTGTTACCTCCCTGGTTCACTCTCTCCAGAGATCTGTGCCTCTAGGGCTGCCTAAGCTCGCAGCAGAACTTTAGTATTTGGTAATCCTCATGGATATCCCTTCCGTGCATTTATCTCACCCTTTTCTCAGCCCCTTTTAGCATCCACAGTAGCCTGTCACCTGTTGTATGGAGAAGTACTGAGTTTGTTTCTAGCTGCTGCATGTTAACTGCCACTTGATAGCCCTTTCTTGTAGAAAATAAAGGCTGGCTGATCCCTATTCACCTTCTCATCCCACTCTGGATCATTTAAACTTCTCCCAGATCCCCCATCCATTGTCTCTTCGTGGCTGAAGAGTCCTGGTCTGTGTCACTGTGGTCATCTTATGGAACCTGTCATCCAGGATCTCTTCCTTGAGTGACAGAAGCTAGCTGCAGCTCACCATTTTCATTTGTGAAGTTGGGATTTTTTTTTCTTCTGTCTGCCACTTTTATCTTCATTTAATTTCAACTGTTGTACTTTTACCATTCAGGTGCCATACTTTCTCATTCAGTGTGGCTATTAAAAGCCTGGCATTTTTCTTCGTAAAAATAGGTTTTTTAACCTAAAACCCTTGTGATTTATTATTCATGCCTAATCATGTTCTCCCAGATACTGGCTTGGTTGTCTGCAACTTACTGTAACCTTTCTCACCATATTATTAAACTGCTTCTGCACTACTCTGGCAGTGGCTACGTTTTAGAGGAAGGTTCAGCATTATCTATTTTGTGTCATTGAATGCAGAGTCTTATAAGAACCATCCATTTTAAGTGCTGTCAAAGAACGCCTACTGGACAGTGCAAGGGAGCAGAATTTTGATAAAATAATGCTACATGTGGTATTTGACCAGTTTCTATTAAGATAGAGCCTAATTCAAGAATCATATTTTATCTCTTAAGCACAGTGTGTTAAAAAGAGCTAAAGAATTAAAAAGAATTAAAGAGAAGGCAGGCACTGGGGTGGAAAGATGGTGGTTCACAGAACCACCAAGTGGCTGAGGTGGGCAGGAGCTCTGGATCCCTCGGGTGCAACCCCTGCCCAAGCAGGGACACACAGAGCGGGGTGCCCAGGCCCAGTCCAGGTTGATTTTGAAGATCTCCAAGGAGGGAGGCCCCACAGCCTCTCTGGGCCACCTGTGCTGGTGCTCTGTCACCCACACAACACAGCAGTGCTTTCTGACGCTCAGGGGAACCTCCTGTGCTCCAGTTTGTGCCCATGGCCTCTTGTCCTGGCACTGGGCACCACTGGGAAGAGCCTAGCTCCATCCTCTTTGCACCCTCCCTTCAGGTATTTACAGACATTGGCGAGATCCCCCTGAGCCACCTTTTGTCCCTCCTGAACAGCCCCGGCTCTCTCGGCCTCTCCTCACAGGAGAGGTGCTCCAGCTCCTTCATCATCATGGTGGCCCTCTGTTGGACTCTCCCCAGTGTGGCCATGTCTCTCTTGTCCTGAGGGGCCTGAACTGGACCCAGCACTCAGGTGCAGCCTCCCCCGTGCTGAGTAGATGGGAAGGATCATCTCTGTGGACCTGCTGGTGATGCTTAGCCTAATGCAGCTGAGAATGCTGTCACCCTTCCACCCTTCATTGCTGACTCACCTTCAACTTGGTGTCCACCGGGACTCCTTGGTCCTTTTCTGCAGATCTTACTGACTGAAGGAGAACTCACTGAGCTCACAGAGTGATTGCTTTCTGAGGGAGCAGAGCAACAGTCCCTTGCTTTGAAACTCACTGACTGGCTTGCATTGCTTACAGGTGTCAGTGCCAAATCATGGGTTGCATTTTTACTAGAAAATCTGTAAAAAAAAAAATTACAAACTCCAGAAACTGAGAGGTGGACAATATTAATTAGCGAGTTTGGAGTGGTATTTACTGATCTTTAGTTTCTCATGCCTTGCTCCATTTCTACAAACTGATGGTTTCTTCAGATATTGGACTTAATATTGGATGTTTGTTTTCCCTGTGCAGCTGTACCTATTATAAATCAGAATTTATATACCCATATATGTATATATATGTGCGCATGTTCAATTTAGCTTCTAGGTGGGAAGAAGTGAACATATTGGAAAATCAGTGGTGCTAAATAGAGATAGGTCCTACAGGTTTGGAATTTGACGTGAAAGGATTTTAAATACTTTCATCAGTGCTGGAGCCAAGTGGCTTGGTAGCTTGTCTCTGTATGAATGCTCTGATACACTGTAACGTTGAGTACAGCGCTACCTGGATTAGGTTGTCTGCAAGAGGCCGCAATGGCGCAGATTTAAGTTTTGGGAGCTTTTGTTTTAGGGGGATTCCAGTAAAAGCTGCTGTGCTGACAGACACTGAAATTAAATCTGCCCATTTAGCCACAAAATTGGTCCAGTATGGGAAGTACAGGCTTCTTCGTTCTTCTCCAAGATGGACCGGAGATTGAATTCACCTTTTTATTTGGTTTTAATTCCTTCTGGGCAAGACTTTCACACAGCTGGTCACGAGCTTTTTAGTTTTAATCATGAGTTTGACTGATCCACTTATAACTCAGTTGAAACTGTAAGTGTATTTCATACGACACACCGAAGAGTCATCACATGAAAATGGCTTGGGACTATTGCCAGCCCAGGCTGATTTTGATCTGGTGACCTACGCTCCATATTATATTCCCAGTATCATCCATCGTGTTTCTGATGTTGAAATCTGGCATTTCCAGAGGTAGTTTTAACATATTAAACATGCTTCCAAAGTTCTGTGATTTTCCCCTAGGTTTCAGCCATTTAAAACACCAGCATATTCTCTGCTTCCTCTGAACGCGGGTGGGGATGGACTAGCCTAGTAGCCAGTTAGAGAAGTGACTGCATAACTTTTAGCTAAACTGTTCTGTTCTGTTTCATTTTCTATCTCTACAGGATCCAACAGCTGCGTCTATTTCGGACAGAGATTGTGATACGAGAGAGGGAGAGACTGTAGCCATGAACTATAAGCCGTCCCCACTCCAAGTGAAATTAGGTGAGTCTTTGCTGATGAAGACCGAGAAGGCTGAATCTAAGGTCCGTAATATGGTGAGGTGCTAGTGGGATCATAAGCAGATCTCGATTTGTATGGCTGAACATGCCAGCTCAGCTCAGAAATCTCACAGAGCAGTTTATCGGTGTGATTCTGCTGCTCAGGGAAGTGACCTACAAACATCGAAGGACACTCTGTCTTGGGCTGTGGTAGAGGTCTTCCTGAAAAGGAAGGAACAGCTTTTTAAACCTACAGAATTTCATCAAGCTAAGATTAAGGCTTGGCCAGAAAAAGAATGAAGATAATACAGAGGGACTGTAAAAAGAGGACAGGATGACTGCAAACAAAAGGGAGAGGAACAGAGACTTGGACCATTACCAGGAAAAGACAGAGCTGTCTTGTTGTGAGGTGGAGGGACTGTGGGTTTGTAATGGTTCACAAAGAAATACTCATGCTGTTTCTGAGCACTGTGTCTGAAGTTCTGGAAGCAGCAGCATATATTAGCACAACACATTGCTTCCACACAAAGCTGATGCTTACAAGAGGACAGTAATCCACACATTGCCATCCTGATTCCAAAACCTGAACCTCTATTGTGCCATACAGACTCAAGACCCTGACAAAGGGCATGTCAAAGGAATAATGTGGTTTTTGCTCAGAGCATGGGTAAAAAATGGTCTGGGAAATTTCCAGATGGGAGCAGGAAGCAGTCCCCTAGTTGTCCTTCACATCAGAATAAATGACATTGATGGGATGCTGCTGGAGCTGATTGAGGGTGACTGTGCCATGTCAGGGAAGGCTCTGAAAAAGGTGCATGCCCAGATGTTCAGTGGCATAGCCCTGAGCCCTACCAAATGAATGACAGGGAAGGTCAGCAGAGAGCTAAAGTCTGAACAAGATTTGGGAACATGTGAGCATTGTTACGTGGTTATGAAGAGATCTTGTCAATAGGTAGGTTTTACCCAAGGACATTAAGTACTACTGCAAACAGTGGTGTTGGCTTCATTGGTAAGAGGAGCTTTACACCAGGAAAAGTCTGGAAGCATTTGTGCAGTCTCAAGAGTCTGCTGGAGTTTATGGGAGATTAAATAATAGACAAATCTGGTCATTGCAGTGCATAAAGGAATTTTGTAGGCTAGGTCTATGGACGGTGAAGGGAAAGAAAGTAGTTGAATAAATGATCTTGAAGAAGGAGTGACTAGGGAGGAAAAGAGACATAAAGTTGGATGTGCAAATGCAGCAAGGTTATGCAGCAAGGTGGAAGACCTTGAACTATTGATAGAGGATATGAGCAAGTGCATTGGGACAGTATATCTGTCCTGCAATAGCAATCATAAGTACTCTAAAAAGGGCAACTGCTTTTCAGGAAATGGCAGAAAGCAGCAGTATGTGTTAATGACAGCTCAACTCACAGTTTGGTAAAAGATAATCACTGCCAGCATGCCATATGCCACCAGGATCCTTTTTCACTACCGAAAGAGTTCTGTGATGTTATTAGAGAGATAATTACTACTGCAGTAGTTGTTTTGGATAATTTAACATCAGGAATTAGGTTGGAGAGCAATTGATACTATTATTGGTAGGTCTGAGACATTCTTGCATTTCTAGACAATAAAGATATCCTCCAGAGATTCACTAATGTGACAGAAAATGGTGCTTATTTTAGACTTGGCTTTGGTAACACATGAGGACATTATAGAAGATCTGATCATCAGAAAGTGATTTGGATTCAGAGATAATAAGTTTGATTCATGCAAATTAAATGTAAAGGTAATTTAAAATAGATCTGTAACAAATTTCAGTTTTATAAAGTAAGTGCATAACCAGAGGCAATGAATTGAGAACCCCGGGGAATTCACATTAGGTAGTGGTGAAGGAGAAACTATCAGAAGAAAGGAGAGTGTTAATGGACTTCTCTAACAGTCATTTCTTTTAGAAGTTCATTAATGACAAAGGGACAAAAAGTAGGAGGGAGTTGGAGGGAGACATCAGTACAATAAGGACTCAGAAATACCACAGAGGAAAGGCATGAAAACTAAAGTAATAGAAATGAGAAAAATATGACAGGAGCAACTCAGTCTGCTGTAAATTGAAGTTTACCAACTGGAAGTGAGTAAGGAAAAGAAAGCCTGATATGATTGCAAGATAAGTAATTATTAAAATGGACTAATACATAAAAATATGCCATAGTTATACCTTTGCAGAGTTTCCCAGCTTTTTTCCAAACATACAGATACAGCAGAATGATTAGTTCTTCTGCCAAAACTTCTGCTTTATCATGTAGGGAGAATTTTATTGCATTTGGCCACTGCTGAATGCTATTACCCACCATTAAAGTGGGAAAGGTGGATATTAGAAGAGTCTGAATGACTTTTTCCAGTAGATAAAGGTGTATCACTGCTATTGTGAAAGGCCAGGGTAAGATGCAATGCACTGCAATGCAGTGTAACAATCTCATCACTTCAGTTCCACCAAGAGAAATTTAGAGTGGGCTTGGTATAGATGAGAAGTACATAAGACGAGCGATTTGAAAGCCTGTCATATAACAGAAAACTAAAAGAGGTTGGCATATTGTACCTGGTAAAAGCAGGATGGAGAAAGGATCTGCTTGCCTTACATAAATCTTTCAGGGAGTAAATATCAGGAACAAAAGAGAAATATTTGACATAACAGATGGTGTAAACATTGGAAAAGTTAAGCATAAATTGTGAGGGGTATATTACATCTGGAAGTTAAAGCATGCTTAACCATGAAAGTAGGGACAGGCTCAACTGGCGTCTTCTGGGAATAACAGAAAACATCCAAAACTTGTATTGTATTAGAGCTCCACAGAGTTATAGAAGGACACAGTCTCCAGGACCTGCTAGTGCTCCTGCCTAGTGAATGCTCGGTGCTGACCACACTGTGCTTATGAAGATCATAGTTGGTGAAATCTACCTGCTTAAGAGGAATTGTCCAACCACACTGACAAGCATGTTCCTGCCTGGGCTCCAGAGAAAAGTCTGCTCAAAACCCTCCTCTCCCTGTGGATACAGCGTGCCTCTTCAATTAGGTGAACGCATATCTAACAGAGTTTGGATTGACTCTCTACTCTTAGCCATACTCTGATGATTGCTAGGTTACCTGGGCCAAAACAAGACTGATGGTATTGTCTGCAGCCAGTGTAACATGCTTTTAATCCACATCAGCTCCTGCTGCTGTCGTTCTTAAAATCTGCCTGACCTTTGCAATTTTCAAGCAGCTTAATGTCTCACATCTCCCAGCTCTGGCTCTTTTTCTTCCAACTCAGTCTTTAGTCTCTTCTGCATTAAACTCATCAGGATTTGGATTGCTTTTTAATCCCTTTAAGCCTAGACAAAGTTAAGGTAGTACATAAATGTTTAATAGCTTACCTGGCAAAGCTGTTGTTGGGGATGGTAGTGACTAGGGTTTTAATCCTATTGCAAGTTTTCTGTATGGATAGTGGCATTTTTCACTGTTAAATCAGAATCAATTGTTCAAATGTCAAATGCTCTGACGGAAGGTTGATAAATGTCATTTTATACTCTGTGAGGATTCATATATAAATCTGTCATATGTGCTTGCTGGAAGCTTGGTTTAAATGAGCTCAATTAAATAGCAACCCAGCATGCATAGAAGTTTTGCTTCCAGAGCCCACAGTGATTGAAGTGTGACAGAAATTGTGCTGTGCTGCATGCTCCGAACATAGATTTATCCTGCTGCTTGAATGTCCTTTCTATGGTTGTTCCTCTGCCCCATAAGTAAATACGTTTCATTACCACATGTTTGCTTGGGGGTCAGTTAGATACAAGAAAATCTTCACAGGTGGCTTTTATTTCTAGTAAGTTCCTAAAGATTACACCTGGTTTGTAAGTGGAATAGTAAAGTATTTGGCTTGTTGCTGGTACCACATCTAAAAAGAGACAAACTTCACATGAAGGGAAAGTAACTTCTCCTGCTTCATGTAATTCATCGTCTTAAGACTTACAGATACTGTATCCGTATTAATTATGTATTTCTTACTTTCCTAACACTCCCATTTTGTCTTTCTGTTGAAATTTCAGGACTCAGCCATGCTTCTTTCTTGCCTGCAAATCATTTGATAAGGAAACTCCTGACAGCACTGGGGGGGTTGGGCGTCCATTAGTGCTGGGAGATGTCTCCAGCACATCCTTATTAGGAGGCATATCCAGATGGAGCACATACCACAAGCCTTTAGAAAACAGAGAGAGTTGTGATAAGGAGAGGGAGGAATAGAATAATCCCTAAGTGTAAATCTCGGGGGCTCCATATCCACTGGAAGGTAACAGATCCCCGTGGGATCCCCACGAGATGACATACTATTTTAATGAAGTTTATGCCATCTGTTTTTCTATTTTGCATTTTTAATTTCACTTCTTTGCGCTGAAATCCCCATCCAGACAGTCTGTCTCTTACCTAGCAGGCAGTGATGTGACAGTTTGCGTTAAAACAGGTAGTGTGGCAATGGGTTGCAGCACAGGCTACGGTGGTGATGAGGGGCTGTGGCAGTGGCATCTTTATCAACACATCCTCCACACCAGGAGCTTGGCAGTAAATCCCCCACATCCCTGTCTGCAAGACGAGAGAGAGAGGCAGACAGACAGAGCGACTCATAGCAGCATCCCTCTGAGACCTGCTTCCTTTTCTTACTCAGTGTCCTGACTAGCATGCAGGCTGGCTTCAACACAGGCTTTCATACAATCTCAGCTGCTGTAGAGGGAAGGAAAGCTGCCGTGTCCAAGGCATGACACCTGGCCAGTACGCTTAATGGGCTGGAGGGAAATATTCCACCCCAGAAGGGGCTCACTGGATGTGACTGGCTTCAGGCAAACGAAGTAACAAGGGCTGATGATGGGTATCGAAAATCAAGCTGCCATTAGGGGGTTTCAATTGTTTTGTGGAAAATTAGAGAGGCTCTCCTTGGACGTGGGTTCTTGAAAAAGAATAAATCTTCCCCATTTGTGAAAATGCATGCTTTCTGGGCTAGATTCAGGGGAGGCTCGAATGGTGCAGTCAATCCCTTTCTTCCCAGCCTTCTGACCTCCTAATTATTCTCTGTGGGCTCTTTCCTTTAGATGCCCATCAGGGGTGCAGTGCACCTAATGTCAGCACTTCCTTGCTGTCTTTAGTTTAGCTAGGTTCTGGAGCAGTTTCTTAACTGCTTCTTTATAAAGTTGCCAGTCAGCTAATGGGGAAAGATGGGTATTTTTGGAGGGCTCTTGTCTGCTTAGATGTAAGCACCTTCTCTCCTTGAGCTAGCTAGAGAAATATGGCACTACTTCGGAAGATTGTTCAGTGGGGTGCCTAAATGTACGTGATCAGCAAATGTCTAATCTAGCACACTGGATCCCACCTAAAGACTGAGTGAGCTACATGCATATATAGTCCCAAAAGGAAGCCTATTTCGTATCGATGCTGGCTTGAAAATATTTGTGGTTTTTATTTTAGATTTTGTTAGCAAAGCTTCTTGTAAAAAGTGACCTGAATTGCAAATGTAGCAGATAATTTTCCCACTTTTCCTAGCTACAGTTTTGTTTCTCTTCCAGCTTAGATCTCATGCTGGTATTTATCTAAGTACCAAAAAAACACAGTGGCTGGTACTAGTCAGCCTGGTAAGGAGAAGCACATGTCACAAAGTTGCCTTTAATGTAAGTTTCTGTTGTTCAATTATATAACCTGCCAGCCTAACCAGAAACTTCCCTTGCTTCAAGAGGCAGGAAGCTGTCCTACAGCTAACAGAGCAGAACTATTTCATGAATTAATAGGGTACTAACACTTTGCTGGGGCCAGCTGCATTGTAGGACGTTGCTTTTTTTCTCCAGGAGACACTGCACAGTGTTCTTAGAGCAGGTCAGCCACAGCCCTGTTACTGTGGGGGAGGAAATTATGCTCTCCTGGAGCCTGGACCTATTGCTAGGGTGAGCATAAAAGCATCTTGAGTCATCCCAGCCTGGCCTTTCGGCTTTCTGTATGACCAGAAGGAGATGAGAGCAGCCGAGCAGCCACAGTGGGGCCTGAGTCAAGCAGGTGGCTCAGGGTGAGGTGAAAAAAGGAGAAAAAGCTTTGCTCTGACACATAACCGTAGTGCTCGCCCTCCAAGGAGACATGAGATCTCAGATTAGACCACCAAGGCTTTTTGTCTGCTTCTGTTTCTATCTGTACCTGCCCCACCTCTCCATGGTGTTATTTTTCAAAAAAAAAAAATAAGCGATGAAGTTAAAAAAAAAAAAAAAGCATACTTAAAGGATATGTCAAATGTCCTGAAAGATACAAGAAATTATGAGTAAATTTTTCACTTTTTTTCTCTATTATACTTCTACATACCATACAGAATATGCTATATACCATGTCTCTTTTTCAGCTCAAAGCACTCTGCAGATATCCAATTAAGTTTTACATCAGCCTGTTGTATGGTATAATCTTATAATACCTGTCAAATCCAACAATAAGTATACAAAGCATGTTTGGATAATGAGGCAGAGATAGCAGGAAACAAAATATTTTTTCATCTGTGCTGGAGTAGAGTAGAGTTAGAATAGAATAGAATAGAATAGAATAGAATAGAATAGAATAGAATAGAATAGAATAGTTGGAAGGGAGCTTCAAAGATCTTCTTGTCTCACTTCCTGACCACTTCAGGGCTAACCAAAAATTAAAGGCTTTTAATGAGGGCATTATCCAAATACTATTTTTGAGGCAAATGCTGCAGTAGGGGTTGACCGGGATTATCCTTGAATTTTGCAAGAGGCTGTTGCAGGTCTTGTTTAAACTGAGAGGCTTGCCAAGAGGATCATCAAAAAGGGAACCCAGTGGTACTCAGTGCTGGAGTGCAACGTATGGAGATATAACCAGGCTGTGAGGGAATGGGCCCCATCCCTACCTGTTGCTCATCACTCCATCACTGGCCTTCTCCATATACAAATATCCTAAGATTTTACCTGATGGCAGGAGAGGATTTTGTATCTCTGCCTTTCGCAGTCTCAAGCTGGGGACAGGGATTCTGCACAGAGACACCAGTCAGGTGTGTCGACTTCCAAACACCAAATTACTTCTCTTGTGCTATTGGATTAATTCCTGCTTGTTAACAACATTCTCCGAAACCTCAATCACTTAACTTGAATGATGTTCACTTACAGCAAGCAACTCTGGTAAGGGTGAAACGGCAACAGAAATCCTGTCCCAAGGAAATTCAGCACGTTGTTCCCCAGTGTGCTTGAGTTGGAAAAACTAAGGATCTAATTTATGGCTGGACCCCATCTTAGTGGAGACTGGAGTGAACAAAGGCATAATCCACTTGGGGACAGAGGCTAACAGCACAAGCTTTGGTGTTGACTCCTGCCTTCCAGCCTGCTGCTGTGCATTTGTGGCAGATATTAAATTGCCATACTGTCAGGGAGGAGTAGTACTGGGAATATCAGTCAGTGAGCTGAGAATTACAAAGCCCTCAGGGTTCAACATAACAAAATTTGTGCATTTCTGGTTGAAACTTTACAGATGGTCTCTGGCCCACTAAAGGACAGGCTGCCTTTAACTCTCCGTGCTGCTTCTGAAATAGATCTTTCAATGTGTAATTATTTAACTCGTGTAGCTATTAAACCACTCTCATAAGGTTGCGTATGGGTTCAGAACTTGTTCTAAAGCAGATCCACTGAAGAGACACAAAATGCACAGTGGAGTAACCTGTCCCAGTGCTGTTCAAAAGGATGCCTCACTCAGAGACTCCCTGCCAGTGCTGTTTTTGCCAGAGGTCAAGATGAAAAAGTGGCTCTGGGAGATGCCATCCCAAAGGGAGTACAGGCATCAAGCTTCTTGTGCAGTCTGAATTGTTGGAAGCCTGCATCCTTGGCTCTTTTTCTGCATCATCTCTTCCCAGTCTGCTTCACAGCTTGTGACTTCTAAGTGTTTCAATACAGAAAGTAGAATAATAAGGGAAGGTTGTAGCAGACTGGACAAATCAATGCCATTAGTGTATCCTTTTGTCAGTACCTCAAGTACTGTACTATTCCCAGTTGTTCTTCTGTAACAAGGCGATTAATGTTAATTAGGTACAGCAGCTGTTGTTTCTGGGAAGAAGCTCTGTAGGTAAATTAGGGAAACATTTTATAAAAAAGCTGTATCTCTTTAGCTGCGTCCCCAGGTTCCAGCTCTATTGACAAAACTGCAGATTTCCGTATCCATAACGGTTTGCTTGGCGACCTCAAATGACATCATTACCTTAAGTGCACAAAGCCATTTTCCTCCCTTGGGAGCACCCATTTCCTTGAACACAGTCTGTACTTTGTAGGGGGGGGGGTGAGTAATGTGGAAGCCAGAGCGCAGTGGCAATATAGCACTGCTATTGATTTTCTTCATGAAGACAGAAGTGCAGCCTACCACTCGGAGGTCTCCCGGGGCTGGGAGGAATTTATTTAAACATTATTTCATATGTTATTACTCTTACCATTTGTAAGAGAAATTGTGTACGCAGATTTATTGCAGCATCCTTCCTGTAGGATATCTCCAGGCTGTTTGGAAGGGAACGACAGAGTGAACAGCTGCATCACGTTAAGGGCAGCAGGGCTGTCCAAAGGGGCAAGGACGAGGGCAGAAAAACAATTGTGACAGGCATGTTATTGCAGATTAGCTAGAGGAGAAACGGAGGGGCAGAAAGGAAGAGGTGTGTGAGATGCTGTAGCTGACACAGGCACCAGTAAACAGTAAAGGCATTAAGAGAAACTGGAATCGAGCAACCCAGTGGGGTTCAGCAGGGATCTCTGGGCAGGAGGATGTGTGTAGGTGGGTGAGACAGAGGGGTGGGAAGAACCAGTCAGCAAAGCCAGAAGCAAAGCAAAGCATGGACAAATAAATATGAGTAAATATGAGTATGATGTGGCATGATTTACAGTTACACCAAACGATCCTAGTCTTTCTGTCACTGTTGTTCAATTTGTTGGGCCAGCCCACCAGGGTCTTACTGCCCCTCCCAGCCCTCCTCCATCATGCGTGCACCTCTCCTGTGACAAGTCAACTGCGTATCCACCTGCCTCACCAGCCGACAGACACACGTGCACTCACATCTTGTATCGCACACAGCAGTCTTGACTAACACGGCTTCAGATAAAAGGTCGTTTAGGAGGAGGCTACGAGCTAGCTGTAGTATTCTGATGGGCAGTATCTGACCATCCTCTGGCCTCAGAGCTTTTACAGTATAAACAGACGTGGTAGTCCAGGAAAGTGAGCTAATCCTGAAGGTCTGCTTCTGCACAAGTTATTTCACTTTGTAATCAGAATGTGCCAAAGCATCTGAATGGAGGTTTTGTGCTTGAAGCAGAAGACCAGAGCTGCAAATTACAGGTTCTCTTTTTTGCGCTGCCCCGACCTGCCATAATCTGTCACAAATGTAAGAAGCAGCTCAGATCATGTCCTGCTTATTTCACTAGCAGAAGGTTGTGAGGTAAACAAATTAAGCAAATTACCGAGAGTCTCTGATAGAAGGAGGGAAAAACACAGTAATTGAAGTAGTGATTAGAATAAAAACTACCCTGGCAGAACCTAACCACAGCAGTGAACACCCCAGCAGCGATAAGCCCATGGTCTGTTCAGAGGTCTCATTATATGGTGCATATTGCTCCCATCGCTGCTTTCTGTGAAGCAAACAGAGACCCAATTTAGACGAGTATTCACCCCCAAAGATGATGTGCACTTTGTTCCTGACATTAAAAAGACTAACACCAGCTGTGCTGACAAAGCTACTTGCTCAGGTGCTGGCACCTTCGACAAAAAACGACACAGGAAAGGGGTGATAGAACTAAGTTTTCTGGCTTCAGAGAGCCTCATGTCCTCAAATGTAGGTTCCACCTGTTCCTCTGGCCCTCTGCAGGGAAACATTTCCCCCACTCTGACTATTTGTATTATTCCTTCCTTCTAATATCTCTGCTGGTAGATGAGTTCCTGTGTAGCAGTCAAGGGAAGCCAGTAAAGCCCAGTGTAATTAATGTAAACTGGCTCCAGAACAGACCACAACATCCACAGACAAGGTTGGATGATGCTTTTTTTTTTCTTTTTTCTGTGTTTGATTTATTAATGATAAGCCTTAAACTGTACCTGACAGCTAATTGAATTTGTTCTGACTATTCAGTGGTGTGGGCTCCCCCTTTGTCTTCTCTGTGCTGCACACTCAGCTCTTAACTGGGAAAGGTTACTGCCTGCTTATTGAATGTTGGGGCTAAAGTGCTGTGTCAGCAGACCAGGGCTCTACTATGGAGAAATAACACATACTTTCTCAAAGGGAAGGGGTTAATGCTGGTGTAGGAATTCACTGCAATTCGTGTTCTTTAAATGCTATCCTTACGCGTGGAGGATGCTCACAGCACCCTGAAAACTTCTCGTCATTTCTCTCTTAAAGGATCCTTCAGAGACTCGGGAAAGTTTCCAACCTCAGTGTGCCACAGTGGCAGAGCAGAATGGATGAGAATGTCATCGATATTTGTATTCTGGCAATAGCAGGGTCCTCGTTAGGCGAGGGTACCCTGGTGGTCTTGGAAGCAGACCTGAGCTGAACATTAACGGAGGATCATTCACGGAGCCCTTCTGCCCTGTCTTGTCTCCACTTAGAGCAGCCAGCGTTGCACCAAGCTGTGCACAGCAGAGCCCCAGTGTGCCAGGCACAGTACAGCAGTGCAGCTGAGCACCACCCGTGTGCCCAGGCTTTTATGGTTTCAGTAAGGGAAATGTACCAAATGACGGACAAGAGGTGGGAATGGAGCAACAGCAGCAAACTAAACATGTTTTTTTTGCTCAGTTAGCAACTGTTGGACTTCATCATGTCCATCAGTTTCAGCTCAGAGGGCTGGGGAGAAGAGCTTCCCCAAAGTGGGGGAATCAGCATGTTTCTTTCACAGTGCTTCATGGAGGGAAGAGGGCTGGTTGAAGCAGGTCACAGAGCGTGTTGCTCCATGGGCCTATGGTGGGCACACACAAAGGAGGCTGTTACCTTGGTTAGCAGAGCAGTGAAAGTGATTCGACAGCACCTCCAGCTGTTCTCAGGATCCAAGCTTGGGGTCAGAGATCCCTCCCACCTCTTACACCAACACCTTTATGGAGAACTTTTAGAAACAGAAATGAGGCTGCAGTGCAGACCATGGGGCCAGTTGTGCAATGAGGCTTCTGGATCTTGCACACCCTGGCTGGGACTCAGAGGGAGCTTTGCCTGTAGCCTGACAGCTGCTTCACCCCTGCAAGTAACGAGGCAGGTGGCCTCTTCAGGAAGGACCACAGCCTGTACCAGTTGCAGTCTTTCTGCTCTGCTGCATGCAGAAACCCCTCTGGCACCTCTCGTCTTTTTCTCTCAACCTCAAGCTTTTGGCACAGCTCTTTTCTTGTTCCACTTGGCAGCTATTCTCTATAAAGCAGGTCTCGCTGAAGGAAAGTAAAGCTGTTTTTATAGATGCCACATACTTACCAAGATTTTATTTAAAAAGTTGTAAAGTCACAGCAGTAATTGGACAGTCTGATCCCATTTCTCCAGTTGCTTAACACAGCTATCATTCAAAGAGCTTTAATTACTGACTGAATCATGGCTGAGTAGCTTGTGCTGAGGGTAGGCATTTATTGCATCATTCATGGAAATGAGGCATCACAGTTGGGTACTGTGTAAAACAGTCATAGTCCCTTTTGTGAAACCTCTTCCAGAAGGAGAAACAGAATTTGTTCATCAGTTTTTAAAACATATGAGTATTCCCCAAATCCTTTTTCTAAATTAACCTGTAGAAAAAGCATGTCCGACAGACAGCCTTTGTGTTTCTTTCTCCAGCTCTGATTAAGAGGGGAAAGAAAGGATAGCAAACACATTCTTGCCAGGTAGATCCAGCTTGTTGGATTCATTTGCTTAAAGAGTCATCTCCAACTTCTCCTTTGTAATCATTGTGATCTGTTCCTCCCTGCCTCCAGCCTTGGCCAGTACTAGTGGTGGATTCCTGTTCTCTGCTTTGCAAACTGCTCCTCTCCCAGGTTTTGTCCTGCTTTCTCTCTCTGTGAAACATTTCATCCTCACGTTTCGTGACTGCACAACTCAGCCATTGCCTCTTCCCAGCTCCTGACTTCTGCTCCGTGTCCCTCTTGCCTGTGAACTCTGCCCAAATCTTTTCTTTTTTTTTTCATCTCTGTCCTCTGCTCTGGTGCTTAGCTCTGTGCCCTTTTCTTCTCTCAATTCTTACCCTGAGAAGAGCTTGAATTGATTCAGCCTAAGCCTCTGTGGACGGGGAGCTGTTTCAATTCCATCTTTAAAGTAACACTTTTCTATAGTACAATAAAATAGATCTTCTACAGGGTGTTAAGGCACTTCTGTTGTAAACCCAAAGTCATCATGTAAAGTTTACTGTAAGTGAATTTATCTACCTTCTGCTCTAAATTCAAGGCAATCCCTGTGTTTTCCAAACAACCTACATACATACCCACTTTTTTACTCCCTGCTATGAAATGGTGCAATCAAGTCAGCAGGTGTTGATGTCTCTTGGAGGAACAATGCACTCTCCCATCTAGCTCAGCAGGCTGAATTTCAGGAGATCAAAAGTGCTTTCTGCCATGAGTAAACTGTGAGCTGGCTATGAGAAGAGGGTTTGATCGCACCGGTTGTTTCAGAGCTGCGGGCTGCTGGCAGCAGTGAAGCCCGGGCTTCACTGCAATGAAGCTCCCAGGAAACATTGTGCCAGAAAATAGCCCCTCTCAGTCTGCCTCCACTACCGAGCCCAAAATAAGAGCAGGTTTTCAAAAAAATAAAGGTTTGCTTTGATTTATTTAAAATACTAGTTGTAAGACTAGCAATTTGGGAGAAGAGATGAAGATTACAAGTGAGTCAATTTTACTTTGTATAAGTTGATGTGAGAAGCAGTGTTTGACATATTAAATGACACAGTGTTAAGAATAGATCCTGAGCAAGGCTAGCATATTTAATATTTAAAATGATGCTGTCAGGCATGGGTAGTCTGAGTCCAGAACAGAGGCTGCTCTTTAAAAATAAGATTTTCCTGTTTTGTTTAAAATTTTTAAAGAAGAAACAGGTATCTTAGGCTTAAAGTCATCAGTAAACCCTAGCACTTTATTTTTGTACATTCACTGAAAGAATATGTACTAGCTCCTTCCAAAAGTATTCACAAATCCATGTCTAATTTGCAAGGTGTTTCTGGATAGAACAGGTTGGGAGGCTCAAGACATAAAACAACTTTGCCTTGTTTAGCTACTAATAGAGACTTTCAGTCAGAATATGGAAGATTCAAGTTCTTTCTCTGCCTGAATGCTTTAACTACCAGGCTGAAATGTGGCTTTACTCAGCTTCTGATCTTTGGGGCAGGACGACAAAGCAATTGCAAAATGTAGAAACAAAACCTTGACGTAGATATTTCAGTGCAGGCAGATGCTATGTTCTTAATGCCTCCCAGCTCACATAACTGACTCACTTCTGCCTATGTGCACAAAAGCTAAGGTACAGGATAGTCCTTGGATTTAGCTTTATAAAGTGTTTTGCTACCCTTCATTGAAAGGGGATGATCAGCCACACAAGGAGGTGATGTCCTGTCCTTTGCTGACAATGTTCCTCTTTGTGCCTGCAATAAAACTGTCATAGCTGTGCAGGAGTTTCCACCTTCTTAGAAAGTGGCGTTATGGGCACATTATGGCTGTACTCTCCTCTGCCTCAGTGTAGGGCAGAGAAAGAGGAAAGGGCAGGAATAAAGGGGGAAAAGCAGTCTCCATTTACCTGGTTATGACTATCAGATGGGGAATGACAGGATAATCTGGAGAGTTGTAAGAGGAGTGGAAAGACTGTAAGAAGTCTGTTTGTAAGAAGTCTGCCTTTGTGGCAGTGAGGAGTGATACCAACATGGCCAAGCTGGCCATCAATTGCCTGCAGCGTCTGATGGGTACTTTGTTCCCAGCCTGTTACTTTTCACACCTTAATCGTATTAGGGAAAACCTTTTTCACCACAAGAAAAGTGGAGCACTGAAAAACTTTTCTCAGGGGGAATGTGTCAGCTCCATCCTTGGAGGTTTTCAAAACCTGACTGAATAAAGCTCTGAGCAGCCCAGTCTGATCCAGTGGGTGATCCTGTTTTGAGCAAGGCACTGGGCTAAAAAGCTCCTGAGGTGCCTTCCAACCTGAAGTATCCTATGATCCCATTGCTGGTTTGACCTCCAGTTATTTTTTTCAGATGTCATATCCTTTCTAAGTCCTATCTAGTTATTTTCTTGGGATCCCAACGCAAACCCAATAGGATTTGCAGAGGCTGACGTAGGTAACTTGAGTGTGCTGGCACAGAGCAGTCCTCTTCCACAAACATGAGGTCCACTGGTAAACAAGAGAAACCCAATTGCTGTTTCATTTTCACTGTTACAAATGTTTTTCTTTCTAAATTTTTGTTATTGCTCTATTCTTTCTCTTTAATCCACCAAACCTCCCCAATTGTACAGTGATTACATTTAAGAATATATTAAAATTAATTTTCTTCTTTGCTTTTACCTCTGACTGACTCCAGTGCACAGACAGGGTAATTTGTTCTTTTACAGATGTGTCTCCTGACTGGCATTTTATCCATGTCTCTCAATGTCGAGCGATCTTTTACTACCAGCAAGCAGCCTTATTTCTTGCACTCATTGTGTCCTAGCGGAACAAGGGCATTCACAAAGGGTAGGAGTGGAATATTATGAAGCAGAAACAAATTCAAGATGGTTGTGCAAGTTTTCATGTGAGGTGCAGCACAGGTGACAAACAAGCACCTGCTAATGCAGCTGTACAACAGCTCCATTTCTTAGACCAGTTTGGGCTCTTCTTAGCATTGCTGATGTCTCCAGCAGCCATTGGGGAAGGCAGTTTAGTCTCAACTTGGCAGAAGGATTTTTTTCCACTGTAATTTGGGTTTTTAAGGGGAATTTGCAAGAAAAGATCATGACCCAGAGCCCCATCACACGTCAATCCCTACATGCTGCCTGCCACAAATGATTAAGAAAAAAATAAAAAAGTGGATGAATCCTCCCCTTCTATGTTCTTTCCCATTTATACACCATGTATTATTTTTTTTTCTGCAGGATGGGGGGAGCATTTTTTAAGCAGAGGAAGTTAAAATTCATCCTGAAGAATGAGGTCTGTTATTTTGATGACTTAAAAACACTGTTTTCATCTTCTTAGAAGAATTTAGGGCAGGAGTGGAGGCAGTGGGCAGGTAGATGTTCAACACTGTTAGAGGTACAGAGATTCTCTTGGGAAAAAATGAATGCTGGTCTGGAGCAAACTGTGATGTATTGCTTACAGCAAAGAAGAAAGAAATTCTCTTTCATGATCTCGGAGTCTTTGGAACAAAGAGATGCTTATGAAAAGCTGATTGTCGTATCTAACGAGGTAACAGAATAAGGCTAAAAGTTTTCTAACACAGGGTACAACAATAACAACAAAAGCAGCTTGCCAGACCTCATAGACCAGCTGTATTATCCAGAGGCAGAATCACAGAATTGTGAAAAACTAAGCAAAGAATATTGGAGACCTAAAACTGAAGACTCTTGAGTACATTTCTTGTGGTCGTTCACCTCAACAAATGATTTACTTTTGCTTCCTGAGTACTGTACTCACCATGTAGTTAGCACTCAAGAGGGCTTTTAGCAGTGGTTAACAGAGCTGCTGAAAGTCTAAATACTCTGGGCCTGTGTACTCTGAGTACCTGTGGAGGAGACAGCAGTATGGTAGGTGGAATGAAAGGATAAATATTGATATCAGGACTTGTACATGGCCAACATTGTAAAAGCTTTTCATTGGGGCAGTCCTTAAAAACCTCTAGGGCTTGATAAACACGGATACATACCTCTGCTTATTCAGCAGTGCTGAAGTCACCCCAGGCTGGTGGCCTTGGTCCTCAGAGCTTCCAGAGGCAGGGAGTGCCCCATGGGAGCTAGGCCTGAGCGCTGACTTGTGCCTTCTTCCTTTGGCCCACAATGTTGTGAGACATTTTTAGGTACCAAAGCCTGCCCTGAGACATCAAGTTAGGTGGGATCATTTTAGCTGGCTGATTCTAGTTGTAATTTTTGACTTCACTTGGAGGCTGTCATATGTAACCAGTAAGCACAACCTCTTTCAGGATGATGCCATGCCAGGTCCCCAGCACTTTGCTCTGTCATCACTAGACGTCTGCTGACTGTCCTGAGAATCTATGCAGACGACCAGATTGTGGAGCCAGCAGTGAATCCTAAGTAGGATTTTCCACAAGGTGAACCAAAGTAAGCAGGGTGCATTTAACTCTTGAAGTAAGAAAACTATACAGCCACTGAGGCCTTTCCAGAGCACGAAGTGTGGTAGGTTTTAACCTCCAAGTTTTCCTGTCTGTGTTTCTGCAATTTTTACTCTCAAAGAGCAAAATTTCATTATTGGCTTCCAAACAATAAATCTGAAGCTGCTGCCCTACCACAGAGAACCAGCCCAGAGCAGCAGCACCCACACTGCCACAAAGCACCCACACCAGCACAGAAACAACAGAGGTACTTTGCCAGGTTCCTATTTATTCCAGTTCACCGTCTTTAAGCAACAAATTAATTCAATTTACAGAAGAAAAACCTTTCTGCCCCCAGTTTTTGATCCCATCCTCTCCAGAGGGACGTGGAAGAGTGAGGGCTCTGTGTGCCTTTCCCACCCGAGGCTGCTGCAGAGGTGATACTGTCAGAGCTGCTCAGACAGCTTCGTCAGCGTGCTCAGGGGAGGAGATGCTGCTTGCTCTCCCTTAAACGTTACTGGCCCCTGTAGAGCTGGTAGGAGGAAACCTTGTTCCTGTCATTGGCCTGAGCCAGTGTGACTTCAGGCGCCTGGGGAACAGACACAGAGGATGCAAAAATGCCAGTTTGAGTTGTTTTTCTGGCTCTACACAGTTTTTGTCCTTACATGCTCCATGTCAGGGTGTGTCTTCCCATGCTTTGCTGGGTTAAGTGTTGGTGATCGGAAAATGCACACACTGCCCAGGGAGAGACTCTCTTGAAAACAGGCCGGCACATCCCACTGCCCCCAGATTTTTGCTTAAGTGCTATCCCTGGAAAGGACAGGGTTGTCAGTCCAAGGGCTTCCTCCACATCTCTGCTGATGCTGACCCGAGAGAAGTTGAAGGTTTTTATTCCCCGAAGCGTAGTGTTGCCCTTCTGATCACCTCGCAAGTGCAGCTGTTAGCAGCCAAAAAGGCTCACTGAAAGCAGAGAGTGTTTTCTGCCACCCTATCCCTCTGCTCACAGCTTTTCCCCATCCTCCTTGAGCACTGCGCATGCCAGAATCAGTGGGGCGGAGAGACTGTCAGGAAATCTGAGCATTACAGCTATTTCCGTTTGGGTCTTGGCAGAAGCCAGGCTCTTTCCAGCATCTTGTGTGAGAGAAGGAGATTCTAAGCTTGAGAGTTATTGGACAGGTTGTGGGTGTGGGTGTGGGTGTGTGTGTACACCATGGCTGCTTCATCCTCCCTGCACTTGCCTGAACTTTTTGCCTTGGGGGAACTGGTTCCTTTCCCCACCCCAGTCTGTGCATTCAGAGAGTTTCTGATGTTGTTTCACACTGAAGTTGTCTCCAGGACAGCTAGTCCCATCTCCCATCACCCCTACTTTCTGTCCCTGGGGTAATTTGAGATGCAGTGTGACTTCGAGCTGCTGAATCTTCCATAGAGGGAAATAATGAGACAAAAAAGACGACAATTGCTGCTTACCCTGCACACAGTTGGTTGGCAGTGGAAATCTGTGTTCTTGATTCAAAACAGATTATGAACAGGCAGATTAGTTTCTTTGAAAAATGCATACCAAAAAGAAAAACAAAACAGCCTTGTGTTTTTGCAAAGGCTTTCTGAAATACCACCATGCCGTAAGACAGCTCCTCACATCTTCTGCTCTAAATTGCAGTCTGTAGCTTTGTTTCTTGCACATCCTGCTGCTGAATTTCCTTCCCTCCCCTTCACCCCTTCCTGTTCACCCGGCAGCACCGCCTGGCTGAAGGGCAGGCAGGTCATTTTTATAAAGTCCTTTGAAAGGGACTGGAATTAACACTGACTGGTAAAGTTGAGTGTTTTTGTCAGGAAAAAAAAGCTGACCCTCCTTGCTCCACTTTTTCATCATTAGCTTCAACCCACTTTTGCTGTGTTTAAGAATACGTGTGTAGAAGTTAAAGCCTGTTGTAAATCTTAATTATTGAAAGATAATTCAAACTGAAGTTGGAACCAGGAGGAGCTGTACATCACTGAAACACCTACCATTTTAACTGCCTGTACTGCTTACACACATTCTGTTTTCTGTCTTAATTTCCTCAGGCATGGAACTATGTCTTATATACACACTCTCTAGTTCCCTTAGTGCTGCTGCAGTAAAATCTTGCTTGCTGAGACCCTCAGGCTGTTTCTCTCCTTTCTTCTACTCTTACAACTCTTCTGTTCCTTTTATCCCAGCTCCAACTCTGGTCAGGCAGCCAAACATTTAACTATACAGCAATAAACCTCATGCTTGTATGCTGCAGGAGATTTTAGCTCACTGAAATGTATTTGCCAAGTGAAGCTGAATATGCGTGTACCACAGCCCAGCACAAACCTGACCCACACGTGCAATGAGCACAGAAATTACAATAATTCCCGTATTGCTTTTGCTTGCCTCCTCCCCTTTGTCTTAGAAATGCTGTAGAAAATCCTTAGCTAATGGTCTTTTGATAAGCAAATCCGAGCTGGTATTTTTCCTCCCCTGGGTGAATACAGCTGCCCATCATGGAGGGAGGTAGAAGTGTCAGCCTGCCATCGTTTCTGCCTCACTGGGTCACTGAGGAGAGCGGGTCGGTGGCAGGGGCTCTGCAGCTGCAGCCTGGGGAAAGATCTCATTTAGTGCTGCGGTGGTGAGAGCAGGCAGCTGGGGGCAGAGGCAGAAACCTCCCTTGCCAGCTGCTAGGGGGAGGCAGATGCTCAAACCAATCAATGGGATCACATCAGGCCTTTTGGTGTGGCAAGGCAGAAAATTCTGACTCTGCAAGAGGGTAAGGAACATGCAGAGCTCTGAAACACAGGGTCTGACACTCAGAGCCTAGTTTGTACCTGCCTCCCCTTCACCCAGCCTCCCTTTTACAGCCCCCAGCAAGCAGTGTGAAACCTGGCTTAGGCCAGCAGGGCTTTAGCACCCGGCCTCTGTGGCTGTGAATGACAGCTGCATTGGGGTGGCCAGCAGAGTGACATGGGGATGGCACTGCCATACCGCAGCCCTGGATGGGCTTGACATCAGAGATGTATATTGAGGACTGTCGTCATCTCTACCTGTACGTTGCTGTTATCTCCAGAGTGAGCCCCTTTGAACTCTGCCTGCAGCCAGAACTGCCGCTCCTCAGACAGGCCTCAGCTCAGTGGTGCACGCACCTGATTGCCAGGCTCTGTGTTTTGGGAAGACATCTCTAATCCCCCAGCCCTGCAGCACTCAAAGCAGCTGCAGCCAGCAGTCTTGGGCCCAGAAAGCCCCTTTCGGCTTGTCTTTCAAGCCCTTTTCTCAGGGTTTTCAGCAGGGATGTGTTTTCTCTGGCCAGTCCCATTTCCCTCTGCCTTTTGAGGCAGCTTCCAAACCCTCAGCCCTTCTCCCCATCCTAGACACTAAGCAGCATAAAATAGTTGATAACAGCAGCCTGCCATCTGCTCCATCATCCTCTATTCACCAATGCTGCCACATTGCAGCCATTCCTGATAAAAGAGATGGGAGATGCCTTGAGGATGGGAAAAGGGTTGATCATTTGTAATAGTTTGGGACTAATCCCCACGCCCAGCTCTGACGTCTCTGCCAAAGCGGGATCAGGGCTGGAAGAGGAGGGTGGAGGTATGCTGACCCCTCTGTCGGGGCTCCCTACAAGGGTGTAAGGGATCACAGCACTGGCCGGCCCCATCCTTTAGAGCACGTGGCAGAGGATGTAAAGCCAGGGAAGAAGCCACAAGCTTTCTTTGAGCATTCTGCAAGTAGGAAAGCAGCTCCTGCTCATCCCTTGGGCTGGGCCAGCCACATAAATCCACAGCAAAGTGATGTGGATATCAAAATGCCAGGCTAGGCTTTTTGAAACTGTACGTGTGAGGTCGGTGGCTGCCCTAGATAAACTGTGCCTGCCTCTCTCCATGCCACCCGGCGAGACATCAAAAGAGAGGAGTGGGAGCCTTTTCGCTGCACCCAGTACAAAGCCCAGGCTGCTGTGCTGAGCTGTCCCCATGGGCCACCATGCCCCAGTGATCCGGGAGCAGCCCCAGGTGCCACCCAGCTTTTGCAGGTACTCCTGCTGCAGAAGAAGCGTGGCAGTGTGCCACACACGGGGCTCGCACAGACATCCCCACCCTGCTCCAAGGGGGAGCATATGATATTAGAGGCCAGCATCCCTCTGAAATAGAACTCCTGCCAACCTAATTAACAAAAGCTTAATCAGCAGATTGGTTAATCATAAAATTATTAAATAACTAATTGAGCTATAAGGCTCTTTGTCAAATTTCCAGACAATGGAAGCCTCGCTAAGGGAGAGATCAGGTCAGTAATCCGGCTAAGGGAGCGGGTTTGCTGTGCAGGAGGGCTCTCCAGCAGAGCTGCTGCTGTTCCAAACAGCCAGGACTCGGGCTGACAAACTGAATAGCAGGAAGAGGCACCCCGGGTTGTACGTATCCTGTTCTCCCACAAAGATTCACAATAAACAGGCAATTCATCTAGTGAAACAGTGCCTGAAAGTCCTCATCTAGCAAGGAGAATATTTGTAGGGTGGCGTGCTAAGTTAGTAACACTCTCCCTTTCCCAGGGAAGAAAACAATAGGTACCCTACTGCAGAGCAGGCATTTGTCAAACATGATGGAGTGAGGAGTACCCATCCATTCAGTGTGTTAACCAGCCCCTTTGCCTTATTCTTTTTAATTTTGTTAGGTAGAAAATGTATAGCTTTGTTTGAAATACCTAGGGTTGTAGAAACCCAGTGTAGCAAATGATAAAACAGAGTGGATCAAATATTTGACATTTTGCTGCTAAATCAGGGCCAGAAACAGGACTGGGACTGTCAGCTGCAGTCCAGTCCTGGGAACAGGAAAAATCCAAAGGTCTTTTCCAAGCACGATGATGGAGTCAGCGAGCTGAGAGTCCCTTCCAAGCCCGCGTGCTGCCTGGGGCATTAGCACTTCTGTCCTTATTTGTTTTGGTTTCTGGATGGGAACCCAACAAGTCATTCCAACCCGTGGTATCTGCCAGCCAGTGAAAGCTTTCCCAATTGCAACATATTAAAAATAAATTCAGTCTGTAGTTTATATAGGCTATAAAACACATGCTCCCTACCATAGACCAATCATTTAGTGTGTATTTTAGACTCACACAAGCATGGAAACTTGATTAAGTGTATATGCAGTTCAAGCCTACTTATGTCAAGCTCTGTTCAAGTGTTTTTTATACAAATATGCACTGCACAATGATCTCTGTAACTGAGACCGTGAGTATTCAGCTAAGCAAATTTGTACTGTCTGTTACTCTCCTAAATACACACCACACTTACTGCATGCATCAGTGACCTTAATGCTTCTTCACAGAACTTCAGGACCATAACAAATGTGATGTGGGCACTAAGATTGACTCTGTTTCTCTGGTAGATTATTGCTGTGCCTTTAGCATAAGTGATGCTTTAAATGAAGACAGCTATTACCAATAAGAATTAAATTGCATTTAATAGACTACTTTTTTATTATTTATTTTTTTTGTCTAATATACCAAGCAGCAGACTCGGAACAAGCAAATGACCTTGTCTTAAACCTGTATTCAACTGAGTAGAAATAATGTTGAAGGGACCATTTGCAGAAGTCTTTCCAGATGAAATAACTTAATTTTCTCTGTCCCTTTAAAATATGTAAAGGGAGAGAGTAACTCAAGTTTATGGATTATATTTTGTAGAGTTCACTTTATAAACTGAAACTTTTTAGCTAGGCTTGTCAGGTTGCAAGCACTTCCCCAGGTATCTATGTTTGTTCTTTTGGCTGGTAGGGAAAATATTCTTTGAAAAACAGTTGAAAATACCAAAAAAAAAATCTTTCTGAAGGTAAATGTGAAAGAAGAAAAAAATACATATAAATAAAACTGATGTTGTTCATACATTCCAATTTTGACAGTGATGGATGAAATCTTTATATTCAGTATTTTGCAGCCATTAGGAATAAAAGTCTCAATCTTTAATAAGTGAAAAAGCACGAGCTGAATCACAACAAAATGCCCTTGTGAGCTGGGAGCTGCGACAACAGATGCATTTGAAATGAGCCCAGATAGATGCTGAAAGCTGAAGAGAGATCAGTTGCTGCCTGCTGCTACGTAGTCACAACCTGTCTGAATAAGATGGCTGCAGAGACAGAGCAGGGAGAGGACAGGGAGCCAGGAGTCCCCATCTTCTGCTTCCCCACTTTTGGGGAAGAAAACTCCCCACTCCAGATGCTTTACGTGGCTTGAAGGTAAAGCAGTTAAATAGTTTCTCCCATCAGTAAAATATAGCTTACTGCTTCACAAAGGTGATTCATGATTATACCATGCCATGAAGAGGTAAAATCGGCTGTGTTCAAAACAGTAAATTATTTCCCTAATGTTTACAGCCATAAGGTTTTCTTTGCTAGATAGCTAGCTGCACTGGATATCCAGCTCTCCTTCATGCCAGAGCCCAATAGTGGATATAAACAAAGAAGTCATTCTTTCCTATAATCACGTGAAGGTCAGATAAATGAGCTTTGGGGCTGGGACAGAGTGTCTAGGGTATGGGGGCATGCTGTTGGAACATAAAGCCAATTTGTGAGATGTTTTTGGTGGGAGTGGATTCTAGCTTTGGAGGACTGGAGCAGTCATATACCTGTCCTCCTCTGTGCTAAGGAAAAGCACGGCACTTAGTTTCATGTTTGCTGAAGGGAAATGCAAGAAGTAACATCAGTCTGGCCACACAGAAACCTTTCTAACTTGTGGAGCCAAGACAAGCATTCCCCAGGAGTTAGCCCCGCATTGCTGTGCAGGCAGTGCACTGACTGCTGGTTGTAGTAGCTCCTGTGTTAGAAGTTGAGAGCTGCATCCTCAGAAGAGAGACGCAAACGACTTCTCTGTACTGTACTGTATACCACTTCTGTCTCTGGTCAGGCCATCAGGGGAGCTTAAAACTACTGCCTGGCAGGGTCCGTGCCAGCTCTCACTCATGCCAAAGGGACAGAGCAGCAGCCAGAGCAGCAAAACAGAAGAAAATGCAGCTACTTGGGTGCTTAAAACCTGGTCCAGGAGGGACCTTGGAGGACAGATTTGTATGCCTGCCCTTGTTGAGAGTTCTCACAATTAGACACAGCTTGCTAATCTCCCCAAGTTTGGCTGGGTCAGCAAAATCGAGGTGCTTTGAGTGAAAATATTGTCTTGCACAACTTTCCCAAGTTGGGAGCTGGATGACATAGCTATCTGACCCCTACTTATGTGAAGAGTCTTTTCTGAAGCTGGGTGAAACAATCCCAGTTCAGACAGCCCGTTCTGAGTAATCAGTGCCAGCACTTAGCACATACCAGCTTTAAACCATATTCCTTGTGTTCAGAGCAGCAGGCTGGCCACAGACAGACCCTTTTCATTTCTGCTCCGCCTATCTAGTAAAAATCACTTTTCTTTTGCCTTTCTTTCTCGTTCAGGGAGACACAGACACAGCCATGCTAATACCACCCGCATGGTCACACACACACGCTCCAAATCTCCCCAGGGAGCACAGCCCCCGTCAGCACCGGCATAGCCACAGCACACAGCATTCATCTACCTCCCTTTCTATACAGCATGCAGGCAAAGCCCCTGTTGAAGTGCACCCTGAAATCTCTCCAAGGAGTGACACAGGCCCAGCTGCCAAATGCTCTCTCAGAGGTGAAATTTCGGGACGGTTTCAGTGTTAAGTAGATGCATGCCGACATCCCGGGGCTGAATGGTGCTGAGCTGGGCTCAGGGTTTGGGCTCCAAGTGGGAGCTGAAGTCAGCATTTTGTTCGTTCTCCCTCCGTTTGTTCATGACTCTGTTGATCATTCAGCGGGATGTGAACGGACAGATTAATCTTATTTACTGTGCAATTTAAATTCTCGGCTTGCTTGAGAAGGTGGAATTCATCAGGGAGTCACTGCAGTCCTCAGCCTCTGAAATGGTCTTGGCTGACAGTGGGGGACAGAGGAGCAAATACATCCCAAAATCTCATTTCGTAGATCTTGAAGGTGGAAAAATACAACTCTGTCACACTGGATTACTTTCTCTTTGTCTTCCCACTGCATCAAATCCCATGGACCCACACTGCACAGTCCCCATGCCAGGAAGCTCCATCTCCTCCCACCTCGGCAGGTTCACAAGCAGTTGAGGTGGTGAGGTTCAGCTAGCAGCTCTCAGCAAAGACAGGAGCAGGCAGTGCCTGCCTGCTTCCAACCCACAGTGCTAAGGAAGCAAATCGGCCTCATCTGCCACCAAACAGCATTTGTGCTGATCAGGCTGCCTCAAATGAGGGGGATACCCACTGCACTGTGGCAGCGAGACACAACAGCATCCTAAGCCACTCTCAACCCAAACTGTCTGACCATAGCCAGAGTCAGCATCTTGAGACAAATGGGAAGCATGGATTTGGGGATTCAGACTCTCCAAATAGATCTTCAGCATAGCACGAGCTGATGCTCACCAAATTCCTGGGTTGTCTGCTTTGCCTGATACTGCAAAAGGAGCAGTTCTGCAGGAGACCAAAATGTATGCTATTTTTTACCGTTTCTGGCTAAGACAGAGTGTAGACAAAACCAATGCCACACATAGCAACGTGTACCAAAGAAGCTGCTCAGAATTCCAATTAAAAACAAAACAAACAAATAAGTAAAAAATAAATTTAAAAAAAAAGGAAAATGTAATTAAAACTGGTTATGATTTTTTTAAATACTGAATCCCAAAGAATGATTGTAATGATTTATTCCGCTCTGATGTTTTACGTAGACACAATCATGTAAGTTCATTCTGCTTCACATTCTCCATTACTATCTTCCCTTGTCAGAAAGGAACCAGACACATCCAGCCAGTTGAACAAGTAACGATTTTACAGTGCACTTCCTGCTATTCAGAGGTGTACAGGGGTGTTGAAAGGATTCTGGACCCCTCCCCACGTACACACACACACACGTGCACACATGTGTGTCACTCCACACTTTCCTCTTCCAATACACTCTCCAGGATTAGTTTAGGTGGAAGTGGTGCAGCCACAATCCCCAGTGCATCAGGTTGTCCGTGCTTTCTAAGCTCTCCGCTGAAACAGAAGTTTGCTGCACTCAAACGTGCAGCCAGGTAGATTACCCGACACAGCAACCCTACTAATGATCATTCATGACCTTCAGACTCCTGATTGAGCATACTTTTTAATGTTAAAGGCACACACTGGCTGCTTCATACCCTCCCAGACTCTGTTCTGTTGTGCACAGGAAGCATCTGTCTGGAAAATTAGTGAAAAGAAGCAGAAACTCAGATTTGGGTGAAGCTGTCTCAACCCCATCTCTGCCAGCCCTGCGAGAATTGCTTGCCTGTTGGCTCTGCATCACATCTGTACTTACAGTATGCTCACTCACCCATAACCGACTGCTTCATGGGAAGGGGATGACAAGCCACATGGGTGTGAAGATTTCACTAGGTACAACGATAAAAAGTGTAACAGCCAGGTGAAATGAAAGCTGAACAACTCATTTCAAATACTTGCAAATGCCACATTAAGAGCATTGTTGGAGCTCTGCTCTTATAATGCCCTTTTACTGCCAACAGTTAGCAATTTCTCTGAAATAGCTGGAGAACAGCCTTGTTTCATTCTGGTTTCCCAATCTCCAAGTCTCTGTCATTCACCTTGTATCTCTGCTGTATTAGCTTTTTACTGATCATCAAACAGCCAACTCAGCAGGCACGAAATAACTGGTGTCTGGGAATCACAGTCTTCTGTTCCTTCATTTGTTCTTGTGTGTCCCATTTTCTCTGTATTTGGCACCAGTGCCTGTTAACAACCCTTCCTCATTCTGGTGCCTGAGAGTTGCCCAGAATTAGGTGGTTTTGTAGGGTCGGTATCGATTTTCCATCAGGCTGTGTTGCCTTCCTGGAAGTTTGTTGCACGTACTGGAATACCGCAGGCAGCACGGGCAGTCCTAGACATGGAGAGCCTTTGCATAGCCAGTGCCAGCCAGAAGTTGCCATGGGCAGAAGACAAACTAAGCCTATCCTCCGTGGTGGGGCCATGCCCCCCTGTGTCTCAGGTTGTGCCCTTGAGGTTTTTAGGGAGACAAGCAGGAACATGGGTGTCATTTAAGTCCAATGGGGAATATTTGACTACCGTACCAGAGAGTCTGGATTACTCAGAAGGAAAGAGCCCCTTTCTTTTTCATGCAGTCCTAACCTTGAGAATTGCCCACGGGCTTGGTTCCTAGCTTTCACACAAAGGTTAGCACAGCTGGGTCACTGGAGGGTGTTGTTGTTGGGATTCATGCTCATTTGGGTCTAACAACAGCCAGTATGGGGCAGCCTGTAAAGAAAAACGCTGTTTACTCTTCAAGACTAGGTTGTGGTTCCTTCTCTTTACCCGGCTGCTATATGATTGATTTGATTGCAGCTTCTGTGAAAACATATTTGTGAATTTACAGGTTTTTTGTAAACATGTTGGACCCTGACAGTAACATCATCAGAACTGCCTAAGTCAATCACATTTCTAAAAGGAACTTAGATATTTAGCATGTGGAGGTCTGGCCTTAAAACAAACATCTGGGAGGTAAAACTAAATGAGCTGAAAACCTGGGAAAGAGCTCGCTACCTATAAATGGGGTTCACCAACTTCACCTACTAGGCCAGGAGGAAGCACCAAGCAGAAAATGGGCACTGAAAGCCCACCATTCTCATGGACCCGGTGACTGGTGTGCAAGGCTGCCTAGAATTACTTCAGGGTAGTGGTGGAAGTAGCAGCAGTTCATACATAATACTTGTAAGACTTGGTTAGCTCGTTTCCTTGCCTCCAAGCCTGAAGTGACTGATACACATCTCCACCACCTTCCAGGAGCTTGTCCTGTCACTCCAGGGCTGGACAGACCTCCTGTTCTCCCTCCTATCTTTTGCTTTTTGGCCACCAGGGACTCAGGATTCATAGCATCCAACCTATCCAAGCATCCAAGCATCCAAGCTGACCTGTTGATTCATGATTAAGAAATTTGTCTGGGGACACAGGCATGGATGTCAGAATGACACTGTATTCCTGCAGTGCTATTTCTCTGGCAATATTCACTCCAAGCCACTAAGTAAGTGAAAGAAGGGGTTCAATAGGAGATGTCTTATCATTCAGCCTCACACATTGAATTATCACTCAGTAAGAGCAGAGGAATAGTCATGTGGAGACTTCCTGAAGGAAGAAGACACTTAGCTAAAGCCCATATTCATTAATTGAATGAGTAATCTGAATTGGAAAACAGCATTAGTGCTTGTAGTGAGTAATCAATAGGAATCAGAGAGCACCAGTACATTTTAAAGGCTCAGGCAAGCCTGAACTGTCTTGACAGAAAATGAAATCTGTAACCTTGTTTCTGAGTTATGCGCTTTTTGTGAGTTATACAGCATCTTGAAGTATTGGCAACTTGTTTTAGCACTGCATATTTGTGGCCAGCCACTAGAGCTCCTGGTGTAGATGGGTGGGAGCTGTTTTGTACTTAGGGTTGTAAACCTTTGCCTCCATAAAACCCCACTTTATCCCTCTGTGTTTGAATAGCGCCATTCACGTGGCCTGCAAAATACCAGCCTTTTTTTTTTTTTTTTTTTTCTGGAGACAAAGATAACCACTGCACTTGCAAGTTCCAGTCATGAGAAATTACTGTGATTTAAGGTTTTGACTTCGATACTCTATCAGTCTCTTTGTTGCTTATGCCAAAGAGAGTTATAGGTCTGGTCCTTCCCCTGCCAACTTCAATGAGCTTTTATTTACCTCTCCTGTCAGCACGAGCAGCGCTGGGCATGGTTTGTATGAGCATATACCCTTCTCTGCAGGTTCCTCAGCCACATGCATTACCACAGTATCTAGGCATCTCTGCTGCTTGTTTGTCCATCAAAAAAGGGAGCCTTGGACACATCCCCTTGCTCTTACCCCTGCGGTAAGGACAGAGTTGGCCTGTCTCACACTTGCACACCCGGGCAGGCACGCAGCTTTCCCACAACAAGCAACAGGTGCTTTTCTCTCCAAGGGGAATAAAACCTGCAAGCGAAGAATACATCAGCACATTTCACACACCCTGGGGGAAGGAGAAGCAAAACGAATTCACTATTCAGGTTCCCCAGCCAGCAGTCTGGTAAACCCCTATTATTCAGGCATGATACAAAAGTAGTTTCCAACATTTTCTCACACTCTGGAGAATGTTTTTAACCAGGCCTTTTCCTGCCTTGCTGGTCTCACACTCTGCTTTTCCCTACCAGACTTGCCTGGCATCGCAGGGTGAGTTTGGGGCAGTTAGCTCAGCTTTTGTGGCCAATTGCTGACTCAACCCGACTGGTTTCCCAAAAGGAATAAGGAAGGACTTTGAATCAGAAAATTGAATATCAGTTTATATGACAGCCCATCATAGATGGGCTCCTATGACTCCTATCCTGGAGGCAGGGATGATTTAATACAGCAAAAATGCTGCATTCCTGCGGAAGGCTTAGCTTTTGGACCTGAACTCTGGTTATGATCCTGTGGTGAGAAGTTATTAAGAAGAGAAATAGCCTCTCCTAAATGAGAAGCTAATTTTAATCCCCTCTTGCAATGAATACGCAAAAAAAAACCCCGCGTACTGTCAGAGGTTTAAGGTACATTTCAGCAGCAAATAGAACATGCTTTGAAAATTAAGCAAACAATATCCTGTTTAAAAATACAGCTGCACAACGTGCAGCTTTTTTATTTTACTTAAATAAAGAAATAAAGCTCGCAAGATTCAATGGGAGATAAAAGAGGAAGACACACTGGGGACATCACCGGCTGTCAGGAGGAGAAGAAGGGGAGGCAGCAACGTATTCGGCTGTGGGGTGTGTTAGTCCACTGAGTTGCCAGTCAGGGAAGTGGTCATAACTCAGGCATGGTGTCAAGCTAGGCTGGACTAACACTAAATGATGGTGCTGCATTGACGGAGGCTCTTTTCCGTCCCAGCTGGGCCCCTTGGTGGCAGCCTGAATAGGAGAAAATGTAAAAGGATAAATTCCCTTGCCCAGCATACAGTGCAGTCTCAGAGCCCATAGCTGCACAGAGGCAGGGGCTGTGCCCTTCCTCAGCCCCAGCGGGACAGTCACGGCCTGCATCCAGAAGCTCCATGGCCGTCATGGTGTGGTCTGGTCAGCAGGCTGCTGTGAGGCAGGGCATATGTGATTTAGCCCCTAGGGACCTTGGAGGCAACGGGACACAGCTCCTCCGGCCTTTGCTGTGTCTGCCTGGAAGATGGAGTGGTCATGTCCCGTGCTATTAATTCCGCCATGCCTTTTGCTGCTGTCAGGTCTGGGTTTCTGTAGCTAAGTGGTGACCTGCCAGGCTGTTGCCCTAATTCTGCTTTTCCCCTTTGTATCCCATATGCAGAGAAGCAGAGGGAGCTGGCTCGGAAGGGCTCCCTGAAGAACGGCAACATGGGCAGCCCAGTTAATCAGCAGCCCAAGAAGAACAACGTGATGGCACGGACAAGGTAAAGGACTGGAAAACTCAGATGTGCTCTAAGCTGCAATCCCTAATGGCCTTAAGATGGGCAAGGACAATGTTCATTGCCATTCCCCTACTGCCAAACACACAGCAAGAGCAGAGATGGCCCTTCCCAAACACTGTGCTGTGTTGCATCCCGTCCCCTGGAGGGACGTGGGGACAGCTGGGCCCAGGACGAGTGACAATACAGCCTGCAGGAGGCAGAGGCAGCCCAGCCTGGAGAGCGGCTTTTACCTGGGCAGGCAGTGATAGGAAAAGGGGGAATAGTTTTAAACTAAATGGGAAGAATTTAGATGAGATGTTTACTATAAGGATGGTGAGGCCCTGGCACAGGCTGCCCAGAGAAGCTGTGGCTGCCCCATCCCTGGCAGTGCCCAAGGCCAGGCTGGATGGGGCTTTGGGCAGCCTGGGCTGCTGGGAGGGGTCCCTGCCCATGGCAGGGGGTGGAACTAGATGGTCTTTAAGGTCCCTTCCAACCCCAACCATTCTGTGATTCTGTGATTCTATGAAAATCAGGGGTTTGATATGTTTGTCTTGAATACTCTGGGCGTCCTCATGTAGTGTTGTAATCCTGCTAGCGGGAGAGCATACAGTGCTGCTTCATGTAACAGCAAACTGCCTTAGAGCTTAGTCCTGACTTAGCTGCTTTTATCCCAGTAGTTCCCCTGCTTCTTTTTGAAAATGCGCTCTTCCCCATACTGATTAACTTAATGAAGACTTGTGTATAATTCATCCCTGCGTGCTTTGCTATACACCTCCTCCGCACTGTGAACAGCATGGTCATACTTTGCTGGCGCTGCTTTGGCTCATCTCTGTATGACAGTATCAGACAGTGCTACAGACCTCTGGAAACAAACAAGTTCTTACCTGAATACTTTCTTTCGGAGTATTTCTGTTTTTTTTTCCATACAGGCATCAGTACAATTGTGTATTGTTTACCTACATTCAGGGGCAGGAACCCGCTGAGTCAACAGGATTGCACTCTTTGCATGCTATGAGAAAGGTTGCAATTTTTATTGGAGGATCTTATGTAGAATGACAGCAGAATCTGCATTAAAGCTGGGTTTTTGTTGATGAATGAGAAACTTGCATGGATTACCATATATTAAGTAGAACAGGAGCTGTAGGTGAGAGTCTCTCTGTGCAACGCATCCAACAGATGAGGTTCCTTGTTTCAAATTAGTTCCCAAAACCCACAACAGCAGTCGTAAATCATGCCAGGGCTTTGTCAAGTTTTATTTGTAAGCACCTGCGATATTGGTGAAATATGCTACGCTGCTCACTGCTCCAAATTTGGTTGTTGAGACTACATTAAGGTGCCAGGCCCTTACTGGCAGTAAGAAATTCTGCAAATGCTCTCAGCTGGGTTTTCCATGCCCACTGCTCTTCTTTGTTTCCCAAATGCAAGCTGGGAAGACTTGGATTCTTTTGGCATTAGGCGGCACACTTGCTTCCCAAGAGGGATAGTAGCAGATTTGCTGCTTTAGAGAGACACTGAAATTAGTGGGGGAAGATAGTAAGGGAAGAGGACGAGATAAGTGCAGATGCCTACCTGTAAAATCAGTGACTTTTGACTGGAGGGGCTGCTGCTTCAGAGCTACCCCTGGAAGGAAGAGTATTTTGGTTTGGGAAGGTCCGAGCACTGAAGACCATGGACAAAAGCTTTAGAACAGCCAGCTCAGCTTTATTCCATCCATGGACATCAGAGCAGTGTTTGAGGACATGGAGACCCCTGCACAGCCAAGCTAAGCCTGCTGGCAATAGATTCACATCTCTTAGTTACTTTTCACACAGCTTTTAAAAGCTTCCTTTGGGATCTGCAAAACACAGGTTTGCAGCCACTGCCTTAGTAGCAGATGTAGCCAAGCTCCGTTGCTCCCATACAGCTGGGAGATGCCTGGCACAGGCTCTTGCTGGCATTCCTCATCCCCCAGCTCCCTTGGCTTTCTGGGAACCAAGCAGCACTCTGGGCACAGCCCTCACAATACCTCAGGCCTGCCATAGACAGGGCAACCCCAGGAGGGCAGAAAGATCATAACCTTGTTCACAAGGCTGCAGTACAATTAGAGACTCCAGTGGGATACACAGCAAAACATCCAGGTTCTAGTGGCTCTTTACGTCTGAACTGTTGGCTTCTTCCAGGCTCTATAGGAGAAGAAGCTAAAGCCATTTCCCCTTTTTTTGCTCTTGTCCTGATCAAATATGTTTTCTTCATTCAGGCAAAGTGTATTGCTTCTCCTTGTCCCTTCCCCACTTCCTCCTCCTTCCCCAAGGCCATTGTTCTTCGGTATTACTTGTATGAATTTCTGAAATCTGGCCTCTGGTACCAGGTTGCCTTCACCATTCAATCTTCTCCTGAGGCAGGGGCACAGCCAGCCTTACAGGAGAAAGAATCTGGATCCATAACATGCTCAGCCTCCCTAAGAGCAAATAAAATGTGAACAAGGTTGGTGTGATGCTGGCAATCCCTACTGCAAGCACAGGCAGAGCCCACAACACCATCTGCACTACTTCTACACAGCCAGATATTGTAGTCCACCCTAAGAATAAACTAAACTCCGATGTCGTTGTAAAATATTCCATGTTAAGCAACCAAAACCACCCAGACAAAAAGCTCATACCTGCAGATGAAAGCAGGTACAACTTAATCCCAGCTTTGTTCCAAGGACACTGGGAAGCAAAAAAAAAAAAAAAAAAAAAGCAATCGGGATGCAAGAAAAAGGCTTAAATCAGGGACAAAAACATCATAGTTTTAGCCTGTGGCAGAAAAGTTGAAGTTTCATTACTGCGAAAAAAGGCATTTCTCAACAAAAAGATCTAGTGATTTGTTTTAATCAAGTAAATAGCACCACAAAGGGCTGTTCTCCTTAATCCCCCGATGGTGCTTTGTTCACACACAATGTAGTAACAATTGTCAGTGAGTGTATGTGGAGCAGTGACTTGAAAAATGGAGAGCGGGCATGGGAGTGAGTGCCTCTATTATCTGTGCAGGCAAGCTGCTGCTGCCAGATCACAGCTTCTGTTTTAGTTCCAGACATCTTTGCTTCTTGACTTCCTTCCTACATGCTTTGTATGGAGCAGAAGGAACCTCTGGAGGATATGGGAAGGAGTTTTGCATTTTGCAAATGGATCCTATTTTCTGCAGTTCTCTGATGCAGCAGGCTGGAAATTCTGCATCATCAATTAATTTCTTTAGCCTTGCATTTCAATGAACGCAGTAAGAAAATGCAACTAGTCGTGAGCCTATACATCTGCTTTGTTACAACATTTCATATATTTTGCTCTCCCTGAGCCTTTCCCATCTTCAATGCCTTTACATTACTAAAATCATAAAGGCTTTCTGAAATTTTCTGAGTAGAAGCAGAAGGGCTTTGCAGGTGGTTAAAGAGCAGTTAGAGCGTGCATGAGATGGATTATCATTTTTAGACTTTCCCAAACTCTTAGTGAAGCCCTGCTGTATCATTGTATTGTTAAAGACCAATCATTCATTTGGGAGAGAATCTGATTTAACCCGCTGAATAAGGAGATTTCTGTGATTATCTTGCAGTTCCCACCTGCTGAACGTAGCACCTTGCTCCATTTGCTGAGTCTGGCTGATCTTATTTTAAATATGAACCCAAGTCTTTGCGCAATTTTGTGGATGAAATAACTCTGTTGTGATCTGGATACCATTGAATAATGTATTTTCCTTATGCTAGAGGCTCTGAAGTCTATATTCCATTCCACAGATTCCCTCAGGCAATTAAAGGTGCAAAGTCATCATCAGCCATTGTAACAGTCTGATGAACTGAAAATCTTTATAGAATAATGGGATTTTAAAAGCACTAGTCAGACAGGGCTCTTATGCTGTACCCACCAGCTCTCACTTCTCATATTACTAAAATTAGGGGTGAGACTTCACAAGTTCTGTGTTATGGGGGCTGGGTAGGGACTCAGGCAGAAAGACCAAATCCCTTATTTCCAATCCTAGAATACCTTCCCCTAGCTAGAATACCTTCTCCTGCTTACTTAATGCAAGTGCCATGTACTCACTGCTAGGAAAAAAGTCAACGCAGAAGTCTGACAAGGCAAGCACTGTGAACTGAACAGTTTCATCAGAATGAAGCCCAGAGTGTCCCAATCATTTTGCCTTCCAGGGAGGAGTGTGTTCCCAAGGCACGTCCAGCATCCATCCCTGTAAATCTGCTCTGAGCTACCCAGAGACACAGCCTGCCTCCTCTGAACTGCACTTATTTAAATGTCTTCACCAGTAAGGGAGGACTTGCAAAGAAATGAAATGGGGAAAGCCTGTCATATGACTTTGATATGACTATGTGTGGTACTGAGCTTTACTGTGTGGTTAATGGAGAACATTTAATTATTTCAGGCTCGTCGTTCCCAATAAGGGCTATTCGTCATTAGATCAGAGTCCAGATGAAAAGCCACTGGTAGCCCTGGATACGGACAGGTATGCAAAGTGATAATAAGATGATATACGTTGTGGTGTGAGCAAGTTTTCATGACAGAGCACAGCACTGGAGCTAACTCCTGCTGAAACCATTCTTGCAGACCACTTGCAGCCTTCCTTGCTGTGCCCTTTGGCATATGCTCTAATTGGTCTGTGTGTGTAAACAAGCAGGAAGAGACAAGAGTAAAGAGCACTTTCATGGAAATGTCTGAGGTTCACAGATGAAAGTTGCTCTCCAGGCTCCCTTGATGTAAATTGTCTGTGCCTAAAGGACAGCTTCACAGCACAAGAAGGATAGGAGTAAGCAGGGAATTCAGGTCTCTTTAACTGTTTCCTTCTTTGCTGTCTTGTCCTTCCCTGCAGTGATGATGACTTTGACATGTCCAGATATTCCTCCTCGGGATACTCATCAGCTGAGGTGAGTTAGACTCTCTCTTGCCATCCTTGCTGTGAATGCTGATAGTAGAGCATCCAGAAATGGCTTAGAGCAGCCTTTTGCAGCCAAAAACAGCTACACAAGGAATTTAGCAGTGGTATAAACTCTGTGAGTCTGGAAGGGACCATGGCAGAAACAGTGTCATGTTTCCTTCTTCCCCGGTGATCTAGTTGGCTCTGTCCCCACATTGCCACAGCACAGACAGAGATTTGCCCATCAGCTTCACTGAAGCTCTTCCCAGTTCTGCTCAATCCTGCAGTGCTGGCCGATGTGGTGCAAAAGCATCAGTTTGTCTGTCGTGGCAGCTCAGCAACCATCTGCTTGCCAAGGACACAAATAAAGGAGCTGAGGGTGTGCTGTCATTTCCAGTTCTTGCGTGGGTCAGGGTCACCTGGAGGGTGTTTACTTGGAGCAAGCAGAAATTCCAAAGAGGACTTAGAGATATGAACTCTTGCCCTCTCAGAGAGAAATGGCAGGAAGTTCACGTTTGTTAATCCCTTGCATTGTTTCTGAATGTATTCCCAAGCTGTCCGGTGAATTAGCTGCTCAGCCTCTGGGTGCTGCTTCTGTAGGATCTGATTTACAGGCAGGGTGCTGAGCAGCCATTCTGCATGCAAGTTGCTGGAAACTGTTCCCCCTTGCATCCCTTCCTGGGGCAAAATCTTTCTGAAGTGTGGAGAAACAACCAAGAGCAGGGACCAGGTCAAATGATCTGGGCAATCTGTGGGCCCTGATTCAAAGGGTTTTTCACCCAGAGCTGGCTAGACAGCACTTGAATCTGAGATTACAAAGAGCCATGTGGCTCTACCACCTTTCAACTGCTGTAGTGCCCCAAACTGAGTGGAAGGACTACACAGCTCCCGGTTGGTTTATTATCATCATTTCCCGTTTAAAATATCATATATACTTCCCATATCGTATGTGAGTAATATATTCCAGAATAAGGGACCTCCTTCCTCTTCTGACCTGTCAGAAGCAAGAAGCCTCAAGTGTTTGACTGTTTGTCTCTTTGTCTGTAGCAGATCAACCAAGACTTGAACATCCAGCTGCTAAAGGATGGGTACCGGTTAGATGAGATCCCAGATGACGAGGACCTCGACCTAATCCCCCCTAAATCGGTCAACCCTACCTGCATGTGTTGCCAAGCCACCTCCTCCACCGCCTGTCACATCCAGTAGTGAGGCCGGCAGGCTGTGATCAGTGCTTTCCACTATAACTGTAAAACTTAACAGCCATTGCTTCCTCCTATGGTAGGACGTGCACCTCTTTGTGTTCATGGAGCCAGGAGAAACCAAAAAATTCATTTTATGATTGGTTGATAAGTTATTTTAAACCATGGTTAAACAAAAGAGTTAAACTCAAAGTGCCAGGCAGTGCCTGGCAGAACTGACTGGTCCAGGGAGCGGATGCAGAAGGGCCCAGAGATACTTCTGGGTTTATGTAGGCACCAGAGATGTTTTGTAAGGTGTCAGTTCCAGAATGGGAAGGATTGGATGGGGCTGCAGTTAATCCTACCCTCTAAAAACAATCCATTTGCAAGATCAGGGGTGAGTGAGGTGTCAGGGGGGTTTGCCTGAGGTCAGTTTGTAATTAGTTCGCTAAGCCTCATTTGCCTGCGTAACCAAAATTACACCATGACCAGGGCACAGGAATGGCAATGGAGCAGGGCATCCTTTCTTACGGCAAGTCTAGCCAGGAATAACATGACACAATTCATTCACTTGCAAGAAAGGCAAGATGGTGGCATTTCACTGTGAGTCAGTACTAGCTAGAGCTGTGTCACACACCCAATGCAATCTACCCTTAGCACCACATTAAATTATCACCAAACACATCAGATTTGATTTGCAATCCGTCCATACTCTCAGTAGATTCAGTCCTTGCCTGAGAATACCAGAATCATGAATTCAGTTCAGTTGAATACACTGACTTCAGCTTCTACTTAATTCCTGCGAGAGCCATCTGCTTCCAAAAATCTTAAACTTTGTTCAACTAAGAAAAAATGAGTCCTGCATAAGACAGGACTGGAGCTGTACAGTCTGAAGGTCAGTGCTGAAAAAGCTAGTTGAAGAAAGATATTTTTTAGAGCTCAGCTATTGGTGCTCTTGACAGTACATCTCTTGGTGCCTATGGGAGAGATTTGTTAATGTGCTGGTGTCAGACTTTAGGGGAGTTTTCAGCAACAGAGGGATTATGAGCAGATTCAGCTGAAAAAAGCCGAGTGGAAACTACTGTTTATTGCATCTCAGCTCCCTGGTGCACCAAGCTTTGTCTGTTAGAGCTGTCCCACCTCAGGAACAATTATGTTTATTTGATGCTGGAATAGTCAGGAAACCTGGTGTTACATTAGATTTCTGGACTGAATTGCCAGTTCACCAACAGATTGTTTTAAATGCAAAATAATGTCTAGAATTAGGAATATCTCCTTCCCCTGTTCGGTTTTACACTGCTGGCTTCAGAAGGCATGGGACTCAGGTGATGGATGGGCTGGCATCTTTCTCTGAGGTGAAATCTTTTGACACAGCCACAACTGTGTCTTTTCCTGCTTAGCCAGGAAGAAAGGCTGCCTGCCTTACATCAGCGCTCGCTTTAGAGCCTGGTGGAAAGAAAAAGTGAAGGCACTTCTGTTTCCGATCAGAATTCCCCTGAGCCACAAGAAAGAGCCTGATCTCCACCCTGAAGTACAGATCCCCTGTATGAAATTTGCACATCATGAGCTGACTTTTTAAGAAGTTCTCTTGGTGATGAGGAGGACACGTATTTAACATCACATGTTTTTACTCTGTGCAGTGCAAGGCATGATGTCATCTGCAGCATGAGCAAAAGAGCAGGCATACAGGGCTCCTGGGCTTTATTATTCAGCAGCTAGCTGCAGGCAGCCGTGAAGGCTGTGTTTGCCCCCTCCCCAAAACAGGGACTGTTGCCCTGTCTGCCAGGGAACAGAAAGAAGATGGAGCAGACTTGTTTACTGAGCATCTCTGCCTCCTTGTGCAGAAGTGCTGGTTAACTTGCCAACTCCTCTAGGGAGAGAGTGTACCTCTATTGAATTCCTCTCACCTTCTCATCACCTGGCAGTGCTGAGGGGGAATATTTCAAAAGTGTTTCTAAAGAAGCACAAAGCTTCAGCTCCCCAATTCCTTGCTTCTTCTTTTGTGTGCCAGCCTTCCCATCCAGTGCTAGCTCCGGTGTGAGATTAGCAAGTTGTCTGCAGTGGGGAGAAGAGCTCTAACAGCACTGTGTGGGAAGAAAAGGTAAAGGGAGGAAAAGCTCACGGAGTCTTTATTTTCAGATGGGGAATGTAGTCAAAGCCTAACAGAAGCCCCGTGGTCAAACTAAATCCTATAGGACGTGGCCAAGTCTCTTTAAAAGTTCACACTTCTAAAGCAGGAGGTTGCAGTTCAGCGTTGGTACCATGCGACATCCCCATTGCGCTTATCCTCCTGGGTCGGTGTCTGTGCCTTCCAGGCAGGCTGCACACACTCAGCCTTTCCCACAGGAGCATTTTGGTGAGCCTGCTCAAGCAATGAGGTGTCTGTTTCTGTTGGTTAACCTTGGCAGACTGCACATCCCACAGTTCTCCTTCAAACCACCTTTGTCTTGGGACAAAGATGGAAGGAGACCTGCTGAGATTGTGTCTCCCAGGGCTGTAACTTCCCCTCTGAAGGACAGACCTTCCCTATAACCACTGCTAAGTTCTTTCATTGCCCGTGTTGCTGTTCTTTGCCTGCTATGTGCTCCAAGGCATTCCCCAACCCCACAACCCTGCAACCGCCCTCCACCCTTTTCATTGTGTGACGTGCACCTGCTTCCACCATAACCCCTTAAGGTCCCTGGGAGGGAACTACTCATTTGCACATGTGAGGGAGGGAAGTGAATTTAAATGTGAACTAGGCCAGTGCTTCCTCCAAATACAGACAGAAGCTCAAGCCAAGTGTTTTTCCCTGCTCACAGAGGAGCTGGTTGCACAAATAGCTGGTTTGGCACGACAGTACAGGACCATAAAATGGCAATTTTTTGGCTTCTCCTCTCTATGCTTTGTGTTCATATATTTTATTAGGGGATTAAAGTAGAAGGGGTGGGGAAAAGTAGTTACCTGTGTAGGGTCATTATCAGGAAGGCTGAATGGATTAAGGCAATGCACGTGTGGCTATCATAGAAAACTGACCACTAACCCTTCTGAACTGCAGCCCCGTAATCAGGTTATGACCATGGGGCATGTTTGTTGGCTCATTACAGATTATGATGGACAGCCCAGCAGTGTGTGTTAGCAGCAGATTGGCTTGGCTCTCCCTGTCTGGTCTTGTGTTCAGACCTTTGTTTTGGCCAGGTTTTCCTTGTGTCCTCACTGGAGGTTGTGGGGGCTTCCCAGGAAGGAGTTGGTTGTTGGTACATGGTTGTTCTGGTGCTGCTCTCCTTATACCAGCAGTGTATCTACTGCCTGGAGAAGGCAAAAGCAAACAGCACAGCCCTTGACTCTTTGTTGCAGCATTAGAAAGCCCTAAAATCTGCAGAGCTGCTGGGTACTCTCTGAACTGCAGGTTGCTTGCAAGAAAGCAAATCATTCCTTGTTCCAGTCTTTGCACCAAACCATACAGTCTTCTCAGGCTTTATTTTCAGTCTGAAGTGTACAGAATACCAGGGGGAGCAGCGCCGTGGAGTATGAAAAACTGCATTACTGCCCATCTAAATTACCACGCAAATAGGATAGCTTCCTTATAGTGATGCTGGCACCTCTAACAAAGGAATTTGCATTTGGTGCCTCCTAAAGCCAGATTGGCTTTTGGGGCTAGGATTTTAAGTAATTTTAGTCACCAAATTATCTGAGTTTGGGCAAATCATTTCCTCTTATCAGATGTTAGTTTAGCCCTTTCATGTGAGCTGGCTTTGGACTGCAAGGTCTCAGCACTCCCTTCTTGTCTCTCCAGACAGTCTGCAAACCCCCCATTTCCAGATGTCCATGTGAGGGGAAGTATCCCCCCGGAGTCGAGGAAGGGTCCTAGATAGCATGGTCTAGTCTGCTTTTCCTGTGGTTGTATAAATAACCTTTGGCTGAAGGAAGGCTGATGTCCAGGTGACCATCCCGGAGGCTCATTTGATGTCCTATCAGACATATTTTGAAGCCGACCTTTGGAAGAGCCACTGGATCATACCTGATGTTGCTGCACGTCTACCCCCAATGCGTATATTTGGCTGTCAGGTCTACTCTGCTCTTCTGGCCATTGTGCCTGCAGGTGCCTTGCGATTGCAAAAGCAGGCAGCCAAGCCTGCTGCACAGACTTCATAAGGGGCTTGAGGGTGCTGTGCCCACCCACAGACAGGACAGACTCAACTGCTTCTGGTTTGGCTCTCCATCTCCTTTCCCAAAAGGAGACAGCTGATCTGCTCAGCTGTGTGCTGGCTGACACATTGATCTGAGATCCTGAGCCCAAACCTTCCCTCTCCATGCAGAGTCTGTCCTCAGGCCGGCCTGCAAGCTGTACAACGGCGTACAGGAAGCTTGAAAAGTACAGCACCCTGTATGTGACTCAACAGAAATATGAAGATGCTTTTGAAGGAAGGAAAGACCCAGCTGGGCACCAGATGGAACAAGAGAAGAAAAACAAGCAATAACTGGAAAGGTTGCCAAGTGCTGCCTTGGCCTAGGGCAGATTCCAGTTGTCCAAGCTAATCTATCTCAGTGCAGTGCTGATACCAAGCAAAGCTTGCTTTCAGATGCATACACCAGAAACATTGTGTCCCTGAGCTAGCACTGCAGCCAAATACTTCTGCAGAGAGTCTGCTGGACCATCAGCGCGCAGAAATGAGATCTGGGGTCCCTTGCTGCTTTTGGCACGTGTGTTTGCTCCAACCCCAGGCAGGTCGTGTCCCCTCTTGACATCCATTCACTTCTGCAGTGCAGGGGAGAAACCTGCCTTCCCCGGCCACTACCACCCCGCATGGATCTTTTCAAGTATGTGGCAGGCACCATTGATAGGACAGCTCTGCAAGCAAGGTGCAAAAAGCAAGTTATAAAAGTTTTACACGTATTTTCAAAGTTCTGCAGAGAATAGCAACACAACTCTCCTTTCCCTCTGTTTACCAGCGTCCAGTGTTGCTTGCATGTGCCAGAAGGCTGCAGGGTGAGCTTAGTATAGAGATCAAACAGCTTTGGGGGCAGATGTTTGGCAAGGGGTTGTTTCCCAGTTATTTGGCTGCTGTCCCGTGCACAGCTGTCTACTTGATATGCAGGCTGACACAGGGAATGTGTAAGAAGAATTGGTGGTCCAACAGCACCATCCCCTGCCAGCAGACTTAAGGAATTCAGGAGTGCAAGTGGATTTCCAGCTCAGACAGTGAATTTTAATTGGGTGGAAGAGATCACTGACGGGCTTATCTGGGATATTCCCAGGGAAGTTTCATGCTTTTATATTTAGCATGTTTGTAATGATCTGAGGCACTTGTGTCTGGGCTCTTCCTTTATTTTTCCATTCTTCCTTGACGTACTCACACAGTATGGCCACTCTTACCTAGAACAGAACAGGCTTTGTCACCTGGCTGCTCAGCGAGCACAGGCTGCATGTGCCAGCCTGAACATACCCTGGCTTTGGCCTCTGGCACCCTTCAGAGCTGACTCTTCACAACTCACTTCTCTTTCTAGTTCTCATGTCTCGAAAACATCTGCAGAGATGGGCAGAGTGCTACAGGGGAAGCTGGACTAGGCTGAGCCTGAGGGGCAGGCACGGGAATGTCTTAATTTTAAGGTGCTTTTCACCTCAAGGAGGACAAGGCGTCCTTGTCACTTCTTGTCGAGGCCTTCTTGTGCAAGAGGCTGCCCCAGACCTTGAACTGCACCTCACCAGACGAACGTGCCTGTTACAGAGCCACGCAAACCCTGAAGCAGAAGGGCAAGAGGCTTAGAGGAAGAGATTGGGACCTGGGATTACACACAGAGGGTTGATGGCAGACTAACCACGTGCAGGTTTCTCCGTGGGGCTGGCATCCCAATTTTCACTCCGTGTGTTGTGCAGCTGAGCTGTTGCATCTCCTCCCAAAAATTACAACTACGTCCCCTCCTTCATCCCCCTTGACACCAGTGGCAGTCCCAGGATCACAGCAGCCTGGCTGAGCACTCCTCCGACAGCTTGCTTGGAAGGCAAGGGCCAGGGGCTAATGGAGATGACATGGATCAGAGCACCGTGGCCCATGCAAGCATTCAGGAAGCCACGGCACGGAGCAGGACATCGCTGACTTTCCCTGGCGTCTGTGGCGAGCAGCTCTTCCCATTGCTTCCCAGACCCACTTGCCAGCAGAAACTGGTGGTGGGTCTGAGGCTTTCTTTTTCTGTAAAAAGCTGCTTCAGCAAAAGATGGATTTGCTCCTGGAAGGAGCTCGCCTGGCTGATCGTGCCTGGTCTGCGAGGCAGCCATTTCCATAGTAACAAGTGGCGATAGAGGCGGTGGGATTACATCAGGGAGTGAAGGTACAAAAGAAGCCTCATTTAAATTTGGCTGTCTCAGGCGTGGCACTGGAAGCCAGCGCAGTAGGCACCAGGAAAAGAAAAGGCCACCGAAAGGCCGTGCTGAGCTAAGTCCTGTTACACACCACGATGTTTGCCCTCCTGGAGCAGGATTTCTCCCCAAGCTGCCCATTCAGCTGTCCCAGGTCAGGTCTCCAGAAAGCACTGCTCTGCCCTGACTGCCTTCTCTTTTCTGCACCAGTTCTAAAAAAGCTGCCACTCCATTTGTTACTCATCTTCCTCAAGGCTGCATGATCTGGGAAAGGCAAAGTTTATCGGGAGATGTGATACAGACCCACAGGGAGCTGGAAAATTTGGACAAGGTCTCCTCTTCACAGCAGCTCTTCTGGTTTTTATCACTTCTGCCTCCTTCCCCAGCTCAGATTTGTCTGCTCTGTTTCTTTGCATGGGGAAGCTGGCTGGGATAGCAGGTATGTTCGGCTTGTCGGTGACAAACCGAAGGCAAACATCAGACCAGCAGGAGATCCAAGAGGTGTGATGGTGGGTGAGCCACCGAGCCGGACGGGATTTCTCTTCACCCACCTGAGTGGCCAGGGGAAGGCCGTGGGGCTGAGGGTCACCCAAGCGAGTTTTTTACCCACCAAGCCCAGGTGGGTGCCGTCACCCTTCCAGCATCAGCACTGTGGGCACACTGGGACCAGAGATCTCGGTCCAAGACCTGTCTGAGCCTGAGACCCATGGGGAGGCACAGGTGGAAGTCTGTCGGTGGTCCCCTTCTTGGCTGTGAAACACATGGGTAGGGCTGTGGTTCTGCAGAGAGAACCAACTCTTGCAGAGGATGAAGTCTTTGCAGGGGAGAAATTTCAGGAAGATATTTCCCCCCCCCCTCCCTTTTTGCACGTTTTTAACCATTTTAACCCTTTCCACAGGCATTACTGAACCTTAATAAAGAAGGAAATGAAGCACCATTAAATAGCTTTCTAAAGGGTTCTGAAAGCAGGCGCTGCTTGCATGTGGAGCTGGTCTGTGTCTACCGTGTGACTTCCACACCTCATGGCACATCCTGTAACTGAGTCCCCTGGAGTGCTGCGCAGGGACTAGGGTGGGAGAACCAACACTGACCATCACGTCAAACATCAGTCCCAAACTAGAGAAGGGTCAGATAAGGGAAGGGGGGAAAGCAGCAGCAATGATAGAAGTATAACTAGTTGTCACAGGTAAACTTGGGTATCCGTGTCCAGTGGTTAGTTCTAGAATCGCAAGCCTTGTTATATTGCACACGTCCTCCTTTCACTCCTCTTTTCTCAAAGCAGCCATCGTCTTTTTCTTTTCTTCCTCCCCTTGAACTTGTGATGAGCAACAGAGGCAGTTGCACCAGAATGACTCTCAGCCCAGTTCTGCATCCCCCTCTCCCACCCAAACCCAAGGCAGTCCGGACAGCTGTTGGCCATCACAGTTCTTAATTTTTGGTAACTCCACTTGGATTTCTTTCCTTTTGTACCATGGCTTCCTCCACAAGCACCCCAGCAGGGCAGCACAAGAGGCTCTGACCATGTCCCGGGAAGCTTCTTTGCCCCTGGCAGCACCTTGCAGACTTGCACCTTACTGGGAACGTACTGGGTCGATGCTGGTGAGATCTGGCACTGCCAATCTTGCGTACGTGGCAGCTGATGGGAATCCACCGGGAGAAGCTGGCAGGAAGTGGCTACTGCCCTTTTCTTTTCAATTTTGAGGGAGAGGGGGATTTTTTTGGCATTAAGATTTTTGTCCACCTTCCAGTGGCCAAGTTCTGGGCTGCATTAATAATTGGGGTTGATTGGCTGTCCGGGCAGGTATGGAGCTTCACACCAGCTTTGATAGCAAACATCACAGCTGCATCTGCAGCATGGCTGCAGGCTGGGTTTCTCCTGTGCTGGCAACAAGCAGGCTGCGCTTCCAGCTGGCTCCAGATAACCTGGCAGGTGGGGGGACAGCCCTCTTCTGAGTCCGGATCAAGTCCGAACTTCCATTTCATGTCCTCAGCTTGAAAGAAACTAAACCCAAACAAATGCTACCAAGGTCTCCTTCCATCGCGCAGTACATGGCGCCCAGGGGAGGGGGTGGCGGGAGGCATTTGTGGGTCACTGCAAATGGGATCCTTCTGGGATATAGTTAATGGAAATGCCTTTCAGGAGAGACCTCCCAACCTTTCTGTTAATCTCAAAGCAGGAGATGAATTTCTGGCTGTCCTTGCATATAGTGAAACATAGCTGAAACAGCCAAATGCAAAGTAGAGTTAAATGTAGGGTTTGACCTGAATAACCTTTTAATTAGGAAGATAAATTTGTTGTAGCTTGACCTTAGTCCATGTTAGGAACCTGCTAATCATTTGACATGCAGAGTGTATTAATGCTGCACTTAACTTGGCCATTGGTTTTATTATCTGGTTTTGGGAGTTTTTTACTCCTGAAGCATCAGTCTGCATCTTGTATGGATTCTTTTTCTTTCTTCTTGTTCAGAACATGTAGCACACTGTTGTACTTCTGTTCCCGTCCGCGTAGAGTATTGCCTTAAACAGATCAGTTGTGTTGTGGTTTGTTTTGGGTTTTCTTTTTTTCTACCATCAGTTTTATGCATTAATTTATTTTAAAAGTATGTTTTTTTTGAAAAAAACATGAAGCGTATAATATTTTTTTTTAACATTTCCATTGCAGTATTTATCATTGTTACTGTTTGTGTGTAGTGTAACAATTAATGATATTAAAAAGCATACATATGAAAACCAGCCTGCCAGCCTTTGTCACTGGAGCGAGCCGGACAGCGGGGTGGGAGGACACGAACGGCACCACCTCCTCTGCAGCCCCAGCCCTCGCTGAGGCTGAAACCACGGGTGGACAAGTGGACGGGGAGCAGGAGATTTGTACTGGTGTACCTTTGCTTGGCCTCCAGCTCAAGGAAAACATGAGCTCTCCTGGGAGCGGGGTGGCCCCTGGGAGCCCTTTCCGAGGATGAGGGGATTTAGGAAGCCAGCCCTGGCCTCCCCCATGAGGAAGCTGCTCAGAAAACTGCTCCTCTCCCCATGACGCCCTGGCTGATGGGCTGTGTCTGCAGAGGCAGTCCCACTGCTTTCCAGCCCTCGGTTCCCTCCCGCCCCCATCGCTTTGCCTGTGCTTTCCTTCCACCCGTCAGCTGATGATTTAGGGCTGCCAGTGACTAATGGAGAGGAGCCAGGCAGTGAGCCCAGGACCCCTGAGGGAGGTGCAGCAGTGCCACCAATGCCTCAATACCATCAACTGCTGTTTTCCTGCCAGTAAGTAGTGCAAACCCATGTGCAAGAGACTCACAACTTGAATTTATCCCATTAAAGAGCAAGCCACAGCCCCTTTTTTGCCCCACCGTGTCCACCCCACATGGGACAGGCAGGTTTTACCCAGCTTCCAGGAGGGATGAAAATTGGTGGCATCTTGGGGAGCCTCAGGATGGAGGTGCCCAGGACAGAGGGGTCCTGCTTGGCATCTTTTGGGCAACAAGCACACATGGTTCATGTAAATCCCTCCCCGGGTGTAACCCAGCTGATGACACTGAGCTGGGTGAGGATCTCTCCCTCCACCAGCCCTGCAGAGCCCACCGCAGCACTCGGGATAGCAAATGAGCCACTCACAGTCACCCAAATCCAGCTTTTTAATGAAACAGGGGAGAGAGCTCCCCCAAGCAGACAGTAATTCCGCTGGATACCCCAAAATGACCAATCAGTGCCACAGTCCAAGTGTGGAGCCCCCTGCCATGCTGCATGGTGGTGGCTGCAGCAGTGTGGTGCTGCTCTGGGATTTCCAAGGAAATACGGGAGAGAGAGGCTGGAAAGGCAACAATTACTGTGATGCCTGGGAGTCCCAAACCTTTCGCAATATCTTGACCAGGATCTGCTGAAATTGTTCCCTGCCCTTGTTAATCTAAGTGCCTGTGAGAGGGGAGGAAACCTGGGGCCAGGGGGATGCCCATGGCAGGAGGGAAGGAGGGAGGATGGGAGGGGTGCAGGGACGGGTCGCTGTGCCCTAATCCAGTACATGCTGTCCCTGGGGGCACAGCCATGGCACAGAAAGAGACCAAATCCCCCGTGCTGCCACACTGTGATGTCACTGATGACATAAGCACCACCAGAAGCTGGTGGCACCGGGGCCCCATTCCATTTCCACATAGGGCCACGTGGGCCCATGCAGTGTTGCTGAGCCCCCCCCAAGGCCTACCAGGACTCAGCACCCCTGTGGCCACAGCACCATGTTCCTCTTCGCCCAAAAACACAAGACCCCCATCAGCACCTACACCGACTCCTACCGGCCACCGTGCACCTTGAAGAAGTTGATCCATGACAAGGCCCCGCTGCAGCTATGGAAAGAAAACAAATTTGTGACCCAGGTAAATACCTCGGGGTTTCTCCCCCAGCATGGGGGAGGTGGATGGGGGCACCTCGCTTTCTGTAACAGAGGGGGTTCGTGTTCCCTGGTCAGCAAAGTGTCTGACACCCCACGGCCCGTGCTTGCTGGCTTTTTGTTCCCTGGGCTTGGTGTGTGCCTGTGGGGCTGCACCCCGGGGTGGCTTTGGGCTCACAGGGCAGACAAGCACCAGCTCTCACACATCGGCCCTGTCCATCAGTAGGTTTCAGACAGTATCCTCTGAGGAGGGGGAAACTGAGGCAGTGGCAGGACGCAGGACCACAAGGTGACACAATGGTGACGGGGGACAGATTGGGAAGCTCTGGGAGCTGCTCCAACACACAGCCCCAAGGCTCCAGCTGGGAGCCCTGTGTGCCAGCAGGACCCCGTGAAGTCCTGAGTACAGCAAAACCTCTCCCAGCCCTACTCCAGGACAGACCCCTGAGCCGTGGCCTTGCCGCAGCAGGGTCCGTGTGTGCCATGGCTGTGCTGCTCTCACCACGTAGCCTCATCTCTTGCAGCCACATCTCTTGCAGCCTCGTTAGCACGTGCATTGTAATTAGAGAGCCAGCAGAGGGCATAGAGATGGATGTCACTGCTGTGTGGGGACAGAACAGGCTCATAAATGCTGGGAGACCCCAGCCCTCTTGGTCTTCGCCAGCTGTAGGGAATCAGCTTTGTCTCATAACTCCCTTCCCTACTGCTGCTGGCCCCATATACAGTGGCCCTGGTGTACCCACCCCAATCTCTGCCTTACTGCGAGCCCCTATGCCCAGGAAGGCGGGTGCTGCCATGTCACCTGGGCATCTCTCCCCGCTCTCTGCTGTCTCTAGGGATTAACGATGCCCCAGGAGCAAAATCCAGCAAGCCAAGGTCAGCCCGAGAAGCTGATTAAGGCAGTGATGCAGGAGTACTTGTACAGGAACACCATCGACCCCACCGCCTACTGGCCCGAAAAGTACTGGCTGACCAGGCCTGAAGGTACCACAAGGTCCCATCCCGTGTCACACAGGGCATGTCCCCGAGGGCCACAGAGCAGGGAGCTGAGGTTGCCGGTGCGGCTCTGTCCATCCCTCCTTTTGCATCCTGTGTTCCCTTGGACAAAGGGACACTCACTCAGCATCTGCACTCGTGGCTTAGCTTAGGTCACAAATCCCCATCCCCATCTCCGTCCCCATCCCCATCCCCATGTTGAGGTCCCCTGGGCTTGATCCACTGTCAGTCTCCCAAAACCTGCGGTGGTTGGTGATGCCTGGACACAGCCCTCTGAGCATCCCATGGCCCAAAGCTGCATGCAAAGCAGCAGCACCTCTGAAATATCCCCGAGCCCATGGCGTTGTGTCTGTGGGACATGGGAGGCAGTTGGGACACTCCAGCCATATCCCCATGGCCTATCCTAGCCCCAAAGGTGGCTGCGCGCCCCATGGGCCACCCCTGCCTGTCGCCTTCTCATTGCAGAGAAGTACAACCCGATTTTTGTCAACGAGGACAAATACATCACCTGGAGAGCAGGTCCCTACAACAGTGCAGCCTGGAACAAGTACAGCACCTACCTCCCCCTTCCACCCAAGGTAGGGTCCGGCCCCTCGTCCCCCCAAAACTGCAGCCCCCTCAGGTGCCACCGACACCTTGGGCTCTGCACCGCAAGGGTGGCAATGCTGCAGGGGCTGTGATCGCTCCCTGCAGGAGAAGAAAATGGAGACCTACCTGCGCAGCATACCTGTGCCATACCCTCCGAAACCCGCCTGCCTCAACCAATACGGTAACTGCCCTCACCCGGAGCTCTGGCTCTTGCTGTGCCCGTGCCGTGCTGGTGGCTGTCCGGGTGACGAGCTGCCTGATGAGCTCCTCCTCGCCCCTTATCCTCGCCATCCTTCTGCTTGCAGAGCGGGAGGTGGTTGCTGACATGCTGCGCAGGCTGTCGCGGCTCTCGCCACCGTCCCTGCAGCCCATGTACACCACGTCAGGGAGGAGACCCTTCCAGGGCTACTACAGCCCCTGCTCCGGGCACCACTACTGCCTGCGAGGGATGGACTACTACGTCGATGGGGACACTGCCATCAGGAGGCATCTCAACACGCTAGCAGAGAGGACTGTAAGGTTGGGTTGAGATAGGATGGGTAGGGTGGGATGAGTTGGGTTGGGACGGGATGGGGTGGGATGAGGTGGGATGGGGTGGGATGGACATGGCCTCCCCCGTCTGCAAGGCCACTGAACACCCTGCCTTCCATGTCTCTTGCAGGAGCATCCCATGCTGCAGTTACAGCCCCACAGCAACACTCTGTGTACCTTCACATCACCCCCAGCCATCGTACCCATACACGAACTCTAGGTATGGATGGGTTCTGTGAGGGACTGCTCCAGACAAGGGCAGGGTGCCCAAGGGCAAAGCCTGCTAAAATCAGCCATTAGGTCTCTTTTCATTAGGCTTTGATGCAAAATTGCTCAGAGGATTGTTCTGGGGGCTATGGTGCAGCCTGCCAGCAAGTGGCTTAGCATTTCCCAGACTTTGGGGCCACATTAGCGTTGCCTGTGCTGCTCTTGTGTTTTCTGTCATTGTCACTTGCTCATCTTGGGACACAGTCCTGGTCCCACTGCCCTTTAGGCAGTAATCAGCCCAGTCCTTAACCCGCTGCAGGTCCAGCAGCACCTTTTAATCCCCGCATGTTCCCTTTTGGGATCTCTCCATTGCAGAGGCAGCTCTTACCCTGGAACAGCCCTCGGGAAGCAGCAAGGGGAGAGGGGAGGCTGTTTATCCAGCTTAGTCATCCCTGTGCTATGACATCAACTCCCCACCGTCCAAAATTAGGAGTCAGGCTTGTAGAAAACGTGTGATTGGCTTTAAATTCCTGAGAGCAGAAACTGAAAGCAAATGGGAAGAACAAACGGGGCAATGAGTTCCCCATAGACATCCCAATGTCTGAGCCTTGGTGAGATGTTTCTCAAGGTCTTCTCTCCTGAGAAAGAGGCAGATTTTCTTGTACTTCCATGGCTCTGGAAATGAAAGTTTGAGGGAGATGACAGTGCAAGGAGCGGGAGGTGGCAGCGTGAGACCTGCTGGGAGCAGCTCGCTCAGCTGGCAGCACCAGGGAGCTTTCTGCCCAGCCTTGGCTTTGGCCTCACCACCCAAAGACACCTCTAGAGAGAACAGGGGCAGCTGCATGCTCGCTGCTCGCCCCTAAGCGATGCCAGCATCCAGCACCGGGGCTTCTGCTCTTCTTCCTCACCTGAGTTTCATCCTCCCTGTGGCTGACAGCACCACGTATCTACCCCCAGGTGGGACACGAGCCACTTCAAGAGGATAGGAGGAGTCCAGCCAGGCAGCTACGCCATCCACCCTGAGTTTTCCTCAGAGGCTTACTCTGCCCACGAGTGCTGGTGAAGAGCAAAGGTGGGCTTTCATTAAAACCACTTTGGGCAAACCGCTCCTGTCAGCTCCTTTCCTACAGCCTTGGGCCGGTCACTGGAGAGGGGAGGTGGGATAAAATCCAGCGGCTGCTGCCTTGGGGTGCACTGGAACAAATCTCGGGGGTGCCAAGACCAAAGCACACGGGGAGAAGCTCTGGGAGCACAGTGACTCCACCAGAGGGAGAAGCAGCAGCCGCCCATACAGGGGGCTCGGACGCGTTTGCTTTCACCCAACTATCCCCACACGGCCACCAGCCCACCGGGACCCCCGGCACGGGGCTAAGCGAGGAGTGGGGGATCTGCAAGCGGCGCGCCAGTAATGATTGCGTGCCATTAATGAAGGCGTGCAGTCAATTAGCGAAGACCTGGGAGCTCCTGCACCCCCTGCACCCCCTGGCCCCCAGGCGCCCGCTGGGCCACGAGGGAACCAGGGGCGGACAGGGGGCGACTGGAGGGGACCGGTGGCGACCGAGGAGGGCCAGGGGGGACCGGGGAGGGCCAGGGGGGGCCGGGCCAGGGCGGAGCGAGCTCCCCGGTTCCGCCCAGCCCCGGAACCGCCGCGGGAGGCGGGTGTGCTCGGTGGCCGGAGCCCGGCCATGGCCCGGCGCTGCGGGTAAGTGCCCCGGCCCCTTGGGCGGGGGGCGAGGGGTTCCCGGGGCTGGGGGCTTTGGGGTGTCCCCTGGGAGGGTTTGGGGTGCGCACCCCTAGGCAGCGGGGTGTCCCTTGTCGGGGTGCGGTCCTTTCGCCCCGCTAAGTGTAGGGGCTGCGCCCGGATCCCCCTGCCGCTTGCAGTGTGTGGGGAGCCAGCCGCCCCGAAATGGCTGCCCGAGCCCCAGGGCGAGTGCCCGGCTCCAGCCACAGGTTGGGCGACGCACCCGGGTGGGCTCGGAGGGCCCTTGGGACAGCCCGGCCACCAACCCATGCCATGGGTGGTGGCAAGCAGCGGAGGTGCCCGAGGAAGCCCCAGGCCACCTCTCTCCTTTTCCGTTCCCTCTCAGGCTGCATGGGCACCGTGAGCGATGCCCAGCAGGACGGGGCCACAGCAGGCACCTGCAGCCCTGCAGCGGGTGAGGTGTGAGGCTCGCCTCTCCCCGGCCAGATCCAGGCATGAAGGAGCTGCCGGCAGGTGTTTTAACAGCTTGGCACTCGCGTTTGGCCCAAGGGTGGCCAGCATCGCTGGCACTGTCAGATACGGGCAGAAATTTTGGTGCTCGTCGCCTGCTGCTCTCTCTGGAGCTGGAGGCACCTGGGTTTTCGCAAGGGCTGGAAAATTGCAGAGGCCGTGCCAGGGGCTGTGCCTGGGTTCCCGTTTCTTCCTGGTATCACTTTGTGGTGCTCGGGTGTTGGGGTGAGCTCGGGTTTCAGCCAGCCTCAGCGCCCAGGAGTGCTCCCAAAAGGACATATCTGCTCTTTCAACCTCGGGTGGGAGCACGGCTCCGTGGCCACCTTGGCATGGAGTCACCAGCTAGCATTTGAGCCATCAGGTGCCATGGGGGAGATGTGGAACCAAACGTGTCCAGAGGGCAGGGCATGGGACAGGGGACGGGGAGTCAAGGTGGTGGCACTTGGGTTGGGTCTGGGGACAAAGCAGGGCCAAGACACAGGGGAGGGTGCTCTCGCCACAGCCAAACACAAGAATTGTGCTGGGTGAATGTCCCCTGCCTGGGCACCACTAGCCCTGGCCACTCACTGTGTTTTAAAGCCTGTCCCGCATGAGGGATCGCTTTTTGCAATTGCACTTTGAAGGATTTCAGGGCAAGTTTGTTTAATTCACCTTTCCTGCGCATGTGGCCTGTCAAGTTCAGCAGCTTGGAGAAATTTGGGCACCATGGGCATGACCCGAGACACTGCGGGGCCAAGTTCTAGGCATGAACTGGCTGCATTGCGAGCATGTGCGGAGTTAAACTGAAAAACCAGCTTACTGGAACTTCATCTCACTAATTAGTGCACAGTGAAGAGCAAGGAAAGATGACGTGAAGAGAGAATTGTCAGGTGTATTAAATATTAAGACATCTGCTGCCAAAATTGACTCAGTGTGGGCTTTTTTGCATTGCAGTCATGGTCAAACACCCGATGAGGTGTCTAAAGGGGTTTAGAGCGTCACTCGGTGCGGGCAGCTTGAAGGAACAAAAGTGGGCTGCAAAGTGCCAGTCCCTGCAGTATAGGTGGAAGCATTTAAGGTTCAGCAGAGGGAATACTGCAGACTCAAATCTTCTGTTTCTGCACACCATGCGAGTCCTAGCAGCATTTCTGCAGTTCACGGATGAGCTCCATATTCACATATTTGGGGTTTATCCTCTGGGTGCTCGGTGTTGTTCGATCCTGGCTTAGGAACCAGCCAGCAGCAGCGGGGTTGGTTGTTTCCTTTTGCTCAATGCAGCTCCATTACAGTGCTGAATCATAGCTGTGCTAAGAAGCACACGACTTTGAGGGGGGGGGAAATAATAATAATATTTGGGGGGGGGGGGGGGTTTGCTTTCTGCTTCTTAAAAGCCTCTGAATGCAGGTGGGACAAGCATTTGCCATCCCTTCCCACTCCTGCTTCAGAAAGGTGAGTCCTGAGCCTGAATCCCGAGGCTCTGAGACTCAAAGCCAGCACCCAACTCGTGCCAGCAGCACCCTTCGTGCTCGCTCCATGCCGCCGTGATGCCTGCAGCAGCCACCAGAGCAGGAGGGCTGGCTGCACATGATTCCGTCACAGTGCCCAAGAAAACACGCCAGTGACACGCTGGTGATGTGCCTGTCTCTTCCTCCTGCCCGCAGGCACGCGCTGCTCGCAGCCTGCCCGGGGCACAGACAGCTCTGTGCCCTGAAACCTCCCAGTGTCATGGGGAGGACACAGAGATGCAGCAGTATGGATTTTTTATGTGCTTAAAATACGTCTGCAGCGGAGGGGACACCCCCAGGAGGTGATGGACAGGTAGGTGCTGGCACCATGCCCCACGTCCCTGGCAGGATGAGCTGTCTGAACCCAACAGCCAGGCGTGGTGGGGAATTTGCTGCCATGTATTAACAGGGAGGTGGCATCCCAAAAGCAGGGAAGTAGCTGTCACTTTGCAGGAGGCAAAGTGACCCCCCTCTCCCAGCCTGTACTCCAGCTCTTCAGACCAGGGAGCATTGGGTCCTGCTGCAACCTGGGGTCCCCTGAAAAGGATGTGCTGTGTCCCCCTGTCTGTCCCAATCCCCCTGCTTGGGGACCAAGGTCTGTGCCGGGGGGGAACTTGTATGCAGCAGGGACAAACCTGGGGCAGGTGAACCTTTTGGGTGAACCTGTGCCTCTGTGGGGAGAGGGATGTCCGTAGAGCAGCCATGCCTCCCCATGCCAGTGCTGCCCTGTGTATCCCATGTGTCCCCCTGCCTCCCTGGCTCCTATCAGATCCCTCCAAGAGAAAATAAACCCACAGAAGGGTTTGCTCATCCCAGCCCCTTTCAGACTTGGGCTGCAAAGTCCGTTTAGCAAGGCAGAGGCTCAACACAGGGACTGTGCACTCAGAGGCTTCTTTTTCTCCTGCAGATGCTTTGCAGAGAAATCATTTCCCCCTTTTGCCATCCTAATTCCCTGCTCTTTTAGGGGTTGGAAATGTCTGGCAGTAAATTCTGCAGTGTTTTGTCTGCTTGACCCCTGCCAAGACATTAGGAGAGGTGGTAGCACCTTGCACCACCTGACACACAGTTTCCTGACATCCTGGCCTGGGAAATCAGTGCAGGCACCAGCACAATTCGGAGCTGACCCTGCAGGGGCAATAGGGACCCGTTAGTTGTTAGTGACCATTTTTAAACCAGTGACCTCATTACAAAGGTGCTGGGGTTAGTGGTGCTGTGGGTCCCGCAGCCCGTGTTTAGCAGCGGTATTGGTAAAAATAGAACCGGTCGAAAAATGAATTTTTATTTTTACTCTGTAAAGTGTGTCCTGCCAGGGTGTTTTGCTTTCATCGCAGATCAAGGCAAGGCGACTGGCTGCTTCCATGGAATGGGAAGAAAAAGCTTTGTTTTTGGGTCAGCTGGGAAGCTTCATCGCAGCAAGCTGCAAGCACGCTGCTTGGCTTTGCCGCCCTCCCGCCCGTTTTCTTTTTTTAGAGGAGCTGGAGGTCACCGCAATGTCGCCTTGGAGCAAAATAACAAGTTTGCATTCCAAAATATGTTGAAACAGCTGTGGCTTGTGCAGGCAATTCTCCACATGCGAGGTGGCGGGTGTTATCTCAGGGGAGTGTAGAAGACTTACCTTTGGTCTGGGACAGGGACAGGTCACGGGATGGTGAGCTGCAAATTTTATTAACAAAGCAAAACCAAGGAGGTGTTGGGCCAGCTGCAGAGCAAGCTCCTGCTGGCCCCCGGCTGCAAATATTTCTCAGCCTGCTTGGCAGAGCTGTGCCCGAGGAGGTGACGTCCAGACCTCAAGGTCCATCCTGGAGGAGGTGACGTCCAGCATGACCCATCAGCCCCGTGCACCAAAAGGCGTTTGATCCTATCTTGGCCATGCTCTGGGCTGTTCCACCCCATGGACAGTTGCTGCATTTGCAGGGTTTGTGCTGCAGAAGCTCTCCCTGTGGCTCAGCAAATTTGCCCCCACCATGAGCATTTAGTGCCTGAGACGATGCCGGTCGATGCTCGGGTTGCAGCCTGCACCAGTGCTTGAGGTCTGGGCACCTTTGCATGGTGCTGTGCTGCATTTTTGGGTACTGGTGATTGCACATGTTGGTAAATACCATCCTCTGTAGTGGGACGGTGCAGGATGGTGCTCTGCCTCCATGCGGGGCTGCCTGAGCCCTTCCTCCACCAAGCCACAGAGGTTGTCTCAGCCTTCACATTGGATGGGTGCCCCAGCATCCATCGTGTCCCCGTTTGGATGTGCCAGACCCACGGACAGCCTTGACCCACGGACTGGGTTAAGTCTGCTGGCTTGGACACCCAGGCTTTGAGCTGCTCCAAGGCAGACTGGGGGCAAAAACCTTTCCTACGAACTGCATTGGTTCACTCCTGAGTGGCAGCAGTGGTGCCAGCTCCTTCATCTACATCACAAATTCCAGCCCATGGAGGGGGGAAAAGAAACTGCCTAAAAATAGAGCGGATTCAAAGTAGTTCATAAATAATAAACCAGCCTCCTGAAAGGGAGATGGAAATCCAGTGAGTCCGTGGAGCAGGGGGCTGCTTTGTTGTTCTCAGTTTTTTGTGGATATGAGGAGGGGGCCATCTCCACCGTGGCAGGATCAAAAATCCAGCCTTAAAAATCTCCCTTAAAATCCTAGATGAAATCTAGGAGAGACAAAGCCATTTATTTCCTTTTTCTCATCCAACATGACAGCTTTCAAAAATTCTCTTCCCTGAATAACTTGCCAGTTCTGCTCGGTGGGTGGCTGCATTTTGTTTTCTCCCCCCTCGAGCTTCCCAGCCCCAAGATAATGCACGTACAAGGCACATGCTTGTCTCTGATACCGGGAGCTCTGTCACTGGCATCCGAAAAATTCCCAGTGCAGAGAGGGAGGGAGCTCATCTGGGCTAAGCATACCCATTTAAATGTCCAGAAACACCCAGCCACTTGCACGGGCCCCACGTGTGTTGTTTTGTTGCTGGCACACCCAGCCGGACCCTCTCACCTCCCACGGGTGTCCATGCTGGTGGAGATGGGTGGCAGGGAAGCAGCTCTGGTTTGGGCATCACAGCATCCCCACAGCATCACTTGGCTGCACTGGTTGTGTCCAAAACCCTTCTGTGAACCTTCCCAGCTCTGTCCCCACTTCTGTCCCTGCTAACCCTAACGCTGAGGAGTGTTGCTGGAGGAGGACGAAGGTGTAATGCCCATGCAGGATCTCCCACCACCACCTTTACTGCCTGATTTTGCTGGCAGCTGGGCTCTCTGCATCACATGTGCTGGGGTGCGAGGGTCCCCTTCCCCTCCTGTGGGCAGGATGTGGCCCTGGGTGACACAGACTGGGTGACCAGAGCCGCTCCTGGCCGATGAGCGAGGGCTCAGTGGGACTTCGCCGCAGGACAGGTCATTTAGCTCAACCCACTGCCTGCTCAGGCTAATCACTTCCTAATGCCGCCGTAATCCCATTTAAAGCGACTGGCAGCCCAGAAGGTTACAGACACCCAGCAGCCCCTGCCCCAGATGTCCCCCATGTCCCTGCTGGGCTCTCTCTGACCTCGCATCTCACATGGCAGAGGTTCTCTCAGGGATGGGGTGTGGGCAGCCTGCTCTGCTCTGAGCCTTCCTCCTTGCGACAACAAGGCTGCAAGACCTGGCCCAAGAGCTGCTTCAAAACGAACACCAGCGCAGCCATTTGGGATCACACCTGGGCATCCCTGTGGCGGGACGGAGGGGTTCAGGTGATGCTCAGGTCCCCCTCATCCCCCACAAGCAGCTTCCCCAGAAGCATCAGCAGCCAGGCTGCCCTACTGCTAGCCTGGGGCCATTTCAGCTGTGACAGGCTGGAGGGGGCTAGGAGATGGTGGTTATTCCTGCCCTCGCCCACGCCAAGCCCCTGAGAGAGCCCAGCATCCCGCTGGGCTGGGGCAGACACCGGCGTCTCCTCTCCGTCCCTGCTCCATCTCTGCCTGGTTTTGCTCCTCGCTCCCTGTTGTCCTTACTTCACTTTTCGCCTCTGAACCCACAGCGTTGTGCTTGGCCGAGCCTGTCAAGCCCGCAGCCAAGGGGAAGCCATGCGGCTCTTGGCTCTGCAAGCAGCCTCCTTCCCCAGGGCCGCGCAGGGGGGAGCGGGACGGAGCCGAAAAGCTGCTGTGCTCTACTTTGGCTCTTACCGCCCTGGGTGCTGCCCTTTGTGGGGTTCAGGTTGGAGTCCCCACGTGTTGTCTGGGGAGTGTCTTGGGGCCCTGTCTGCAGTGTTCCCACCCAATAGCAGGGAGGCATGAGGAGCTGCTGAAATTGAGACAGCAAAGAAGTGACAAGAGATCCCTTGATTCGGAGGTTCTTCTGAGATGATTTATATCCTCTTTTTCAGAGACAGACACTCCAGGGCTCGGTGGAGGTGGGAACTCTCAGTTTTCTTCTCTTGAGAACCCCGGGCTCGTTGCAAAGACATCTTTCTTCCCACTCCTCTGCAAAAAGCGCTAGTGAAAACAGAGCGCCATGTACACCTTTCTGCCCGAAAACTTCACGCCGGTGAAGCAGAAGCCCTCCAAGGAGCTGAGGCCAATGCTGGGGGCCGTCACACTGGGCCTCGTCCTGTTCATCGCTGCGGTGGTGGCCTGGTGCTACTACACGGTGTCCCTGCGCAAGGCGGAGCGGCTCAAGACGGAGCTGATGGACCTGCGGGCGGACGGCTTCGTCATCAGGAACCAGCACGGGGAGGTGGTCTTCCGCCTGGCCTTCCGCTCGGGGAGCCTGGACCTGGAGTCGTGCTCGAAGGAGGGCGAGATCCTGAGCTGCACGCGGTCGGACCGCGGGCCGCTCAACTTCTTCATCCAGACGGTGAAGCCCAAGGACACGGTGATGTGCTACCGCGTGCGCTGGGAGGAGCTGGCGGCCGGCCCGGCGGTGGAGCACACCATGTTCTGGGAGGACGCCCACTGGTACGGGGGCTCGGAGATGAGCACGCAGCACTGGCCCATCCGCCTGGCCGGCTACCAGGAGCCCGTGCCCTACGTGACCAGCGACGTCTACTCCTTCCGCGACAGCTTTGGCGGCATCCTGGAGCGCTACTGGCTCTCCTCCAAAGCGGCGGCCATCAAGATCAACGACTCGGTGCCCTTCCACCTGGGCTTCAATGCCACCGAGCGCACCCTCTTCTTCCAGGCCCGCTACAAGGACTCGCCCTACAAGCCCCCACCGGGCCAGCAGCCCTTCCCCGAGCTGAGCTACCGCGTGTGCGTGGGCTCCGACGTCACCTCCATCCACAAGTACATGGTGCGCAGGTACTTCAACAAGCCCTCCAAGATCCCCGCCGAGAACGCCTTCCGCTACCCCATCTGGTCCACCTGGGCACTCTACAAGAATGATATTGATCAGGATAAACTCCTGAGATTTGCTGAAAAGATTAAGAAATACCGTTTTAATTGCAGCCACATTGAAATTGATGACATGTACACACAGGCCTATGGGGACTTTGACTTTGACCCCGTCAAGTTCCCCAACGTAACGGAGATGTTTGCAAAACTGAGGGAAGATGGCTTTAAGGTCACCCTGTGGACTCACCCTTTCATAAATTACAATTCCTCCAACTTTGGTGTGGGGATTGAGCGTCAGCTGTTCATCAAGGAGCCGTCGGGGCGGCTGCCGGCCATGGTGGAGTGGTGGAACGGCATCGGGGCCATCCTGGACTTCACCAACCCAGCAGCCCGGGACTGGTTCCAGAGCCACCTGCGCCAGCTCCGCCACAAGTACGGCATCTCCTCCTTCAAGTTTGATGCGGGTGAGACCAGCTACCTGCCCAAGCAGTTCAGCACCTTCCGGCCGCTCTCAGACCCCAGCATCTGGTCGCGGCGCTACACAGAGATGGCCATCCCCTTCTACGAGCTGGCCGAGGTGCGGGTGGGCTACCAGTCGCAGAACATCTCCTGCTTCTTCCGCATCATTGACCGTGACTCCGTGTGGGGCTATGAGCTCGGCCTCAAGTCCCTCATCCCCACGGTGCTCACCATCAGCATGCTGGGGTACCCCTTTATTTCCGCTGACATGATTGGGGGGAATTTTTTCCCAAATAAGACGGATGGTGCAGTTGAGATCCCGGACCGTGAGCTGTACGTGCGGTGGCTGGAGCTGTCAGCCTTCATGCCCTCCATGCAGTTCTCCATCCCACCCTGGCTCTACGACAAGCAGGTGGTGGAGATTGCGCAGAAGTTCACGGAGCTCCACGAGTCGCTGGTGGCCCCGCTGCTGCTGGAGCTGGCCGGGGAGGTCACCGACACGGGTGACCCCATCATCCGGCCCATCTGGTGGATCTCACCCCGCGACGAGGCCACCCACAGGATCGACTCGCAGTTCCTCATCGGGGACACCCTCATGGTGGCACCCGTCCTGGAGATGGGCAAGCAGGAGCGCGATGTCTACCTGCCGGCGGGCAAGTGGCGCAGCTACAAGGGCGAGTTGTTTGAGAAGACGCCCGTGCTGCTCACCGACTATCCCGTTGACTTGGACGAAGTCGCCTATTTCCTCTGGGTTTCGTAACAGGCTCCTCCATCAGCTTTGGGTTAACCATGCCTTACACTAGAACTTTGCATCAAATAATAATTCTAATTGCACATTTCATTTTGGACTGGGATTGCCGAAGGGAATTAAATAGAATTTATTGTCCTTGGGTTTTTTTGTTATTTGGAGAGGTGTGATCGGATTTTTTTTGTTTAATTTGGGGCAGGTGGGATGCTCCGGTTGGGTTACAATAGGCACAATTTTCTCTGTATAGGTGAGGAAAGAGTTGTCATGCAGTCAAAGCTAATACTTTTTCATTTCCCAAGGATTTCAAAAGGGGAAGGTTGGTTAGTGCCTTGTGGGAGCGTTTCTTGTCCTATGGGTGCACCCAACACTGGCATGGGGGTGTGTGATGTGGGAGGGTTGCTACAGCACAGCCTGCCTTAAGTTTTCTAATATGGCAAATATATTTAAAATGACTTTTTTAAGAGCAGCAAACAAGCTAGATTATATATATATATATATATATACATACACAAATTTATTTCCACCCCTTTATTATGGCACTGGACTAACTGTTGCCCCATGTTCCCCTTTTCCCGGGTACCAGGCGGGCCAGGTTACTCGCGTGACATGCAGGTATTTCAGCTGTACGAACTGCGTATCGCTTGCTGGAGCAGCTGCATCTCCCCTCCTCACTCGTCTAACACCTGCTGCAAGACTCTTCGCAGTGTGTTTTGCCTCGGGTGTCAACACTGCCTCTTCTAGAGCAGCGCCATCCCTACCAGTGTGCCCAATCAGTCTTTTTAACACATTTATGGTCCTGTTCTGTTACACGATAGTCCTGCAGATATCATCTTTTTTTAATTTTATTTTTTAAGGACAGATGAGCTTTCAGGTTTGTTGCTGGCAGAAGGACTGCCTGAAGCAAAGCAGATCTCTAAGGGTCTGTGTGCTGCTTCCCCGGGAACAGCGGGTTCCCACAAGCGGCACGCGTCATGGATGGATGTAATGTTTTGCTGCTAGCCGGCTTGCCGGTGGGTGGAAAACACCGGCTTTTGCACTGATGGTTTTGTGCCAGTGGGTGTTCTCGCTGCACCCAAGGAAATGTTCTCATGTACCGTGAAATTAAGCTAATAGCCATCTTCATCTCGGGTTGGAGTTAGAGAGATGGTGATGTTGTGTAGGGCTTTTTGGTGCAGCCCTCCTCTCTCTCCCATAGATGCAGGAGTCTTCTTCAGAGTTTGAGCTTGCTGTTGGAGGCTTCTGGAGAGGACACAGGGTGATGTGTTCCTGCACCCCTAATTCCCAGCACTAGGATGGGCAAGACCTCAGCTCAGGTCCCTCCCATGGCCTCAGAGGAGATTTTCTTCGCATTTCTCCCCCTCCTTTTTCCGGATGCTTTTCCAGCTTTTGCATTTGGTTTTGTGGGGGAGGAAGCACTTACAGAGACATGGGCAGTCTCTGCTCCAAGAAACCACTAGCAGGATTGCAGTCTGGCAGCCATGCTCCCCAGGGCAGGACTTCCTTGGCCATGCCCTGGCTGCCGGCACCCCTCAGCCCGTTAATTTTTAAAAAGTTTGCACAGAACTGGGCTGTGTTAGCTGGGAAGGCTTGGGGCAAGAAGAGCACAGTGGCTGCAGGATTTCTTATGGGATTGCATCCAGGCGTGAGTCCACCACCCGGGGAGATGGAGCAGCATTTTGGGCAGGGTTTGATACCTGTGGTGGTCTTTCTCCAAGCCCATCTCCTGCTCTGGGCTTGCAGGAGGAAGCAAAGGAGCTGTACCTGTGGCTTATGGTGGCGCCCAGGAGTAAACCCAGGTGCTTGGGGCAAAATCTAAAGTGCTTTTATGGTTAGGAAGGAAAGGAGGAAGTTCAGTTTGATGGACTCCCTCCTCTGAGATCCTCAAAAGCCACCTGGACATGGCCCTGAGCAACCTGCTCGGGGTGGCCCTGCTTGAGCAGGGGTTGGACCAGAAGGTCCCAGAGGTCCCTTCCAACCTCAACTCCCCTGTGAGTCTCTGACTCTTTGGAACCGACCCTGAGGTCTGGCTGGATCTGCCCTGTGTAATTTGGTGGTTTGGCCTCAAAACGAGACAGGTCCCTGCCCAGTGGGAGCACAAGCATGTCCCAGGCTCAGCTCCCAAGCCTGTTTCTTGTGGCTTTCAGCTGTGGAGGACTCAGGTTTGCTCCCTGGCCCTGGTGCAAGTAGTGGTGCTTTTCCAAGCTACAGACACTCGCTGGCCGGGAGCTGATCAGTTCTCCTGTTAGGATCCCTTTGTTGTGGACATGATGGGAGTAACTGGATGAGTGTCTTGGTCCCCTCGCAGGGGTCAAGAAAATCCATTGTGCTTCGCCTGGGAGCAGGTGAGGAGAGCTTGCACCCTCTGCTACCATCCCTCATTTCAGGGGGTTGGGTGCCAACTGCTTGCATCCCAAAAAAGCCAGCACCCGGTGCTGCAGTTGGGCTTTTCAGGCTCTGGTGGCAAGCTAGGACATTCCTGCGAGGTACGGGATCATAAAAGTCCAGTGTGGCCAGACTTTGTGCCAGGAAAGCACCAAAATTCAACAGGGCACTGTCAGGAAGGTCGTGGAGGAAAAATCTCCACTAGACATGCCATTCTTCCCCTTCCCTCAAAAGAAAGAGTTTTATTGTCAAAGGTTTTTCTTAACTTGTTGTAAACGACTGAGGTTATAAAGTATCCTTATTTTTCTAAATGCTGTGGTTAGGGTAAAGCTGGGAGGATGTAAGGGATGAAGCTGAGGAGCGGGTGGCTGCCTGAGGGTCCATGTGGGTGGCTGTCCATGGCACCGAGTCTTCCTCACATTTTGGAGGCAGGCTCAGCAGTGCTGCCTCAAGCTATCAGTAGCTTCTAGGTACCCTCTCCATCAAGCTTTTTACCAAAACCACTATTTCTAACACTGTGCTGTAGCCCTGCAGCCCAGCTGGAGCATCCCTAGCACCTCACAGACCACAAGCGCTCCATGCACAGACACTTTGGGAACCTCCACCTGGGGATATCTCTCTGGCTTACCCAAGGGTCGCTGTACAAAACTAGTTTGACTCAGCCAAGGAAAAGCCCCAAAACAGGTCTTGGGGTTGGTTCAGCCTCTTCCAGTTGGCTCTAGCAGGTTGTGTCTGAGCAGCAGGTCAACGTGACACCTGTGGGACTGGATTTGGAAGCTCGCATCGTCGTGTGTTGGCTGAGTGGGTGCTTGGGTTTCACACACCTTCCTGAGTCAGACCGCAATGCTGGTGGGGTTGTTTTTAACCACTTTTCTAATTCTTAATTGTTATGAAAACGGGACTGTAACATCAATTGCCTTGATTGATATAAAACTTTGGAAAACAAAAAGAAGTTTAGCTTGTCTGTCTATATGTGGGGCCAGTGGTTCAGGCAGATCTGGGGCTTTTTTCACCCCAGGCTTTACTGAAATTAGAACTGAGGCTGCTGGTTTATTTAAAACTTGTGGTCTGAAGCTTTGATGTGTATTTTGAAGGGAGGGGCTGCCTGCAACCCCAACCACCCTCCCTTTCTGTTTGCTGCAGTAACAGATGGGGCTAAAAGTGCCCCCTCCTGCAGCACGGGCTGGGATGGGTCACAAATCGCCCTCCCTGGCATCTCCATAGCAGGGGAAGAGCTGTGGCTTGGGGCTGGCCTAGAAAAGGCCATGTCCAGGTGACTCCTGCTGCTGCATCAGACCAGTTGTGACACCCTTTCTGCTGATTCTTTCCCCAAAAGTGGCCGTCAATGCCAACCTGGGGGGTTGCTGGTCCATGCTGACACAGAAGACACATGGTTCAAAACTGTGTGCAAGTACTGAAGATGACAAGGCTGCTTGCAGCTTCCCACAGAGACTCCAGAAATTCACTTGGGGCACTGCCTGTCCCTGCTATCCCCAGGTCCCCTTCCCACACTGGTCTGGCAGGGTAGAGGGGTGGTGTGGATGGTTTTGGCCACGGGAGCACCAGAAACAGCTCATGAAACTTACACGACTCAGCTGATGGGATGAGGGGGACTTTGATTTGCTGCTTTTGCAACAGAAGATGTTTTCCCTACTCTTTTCCTTTGCCTTTTCCCCTGGGTGCAAGCAGCATCCATGCACCAGCCTGATGCTCACCCATGGGAGGTGAAGCTGGGACAGGCTGGAGACCTGGGACAGGCTGGAGCTGCCTTCCAGCACCTGCAGCAGTCCTTAGTAATGCACGAGTCCTCCCTGGAGTTGGGGTTAGAGTTGGATTGGTGTCATTTTTTTTGTTGTTTTGGGGTGGGTCTTTTTGCATCCTCCTGAAAGCTGGAGCTGTGTCCAGGAAGGATGCAGGAGGCTTACATGGGATCTGTGCCACGCTAGGTCCCAGCAAAATGGGAGCTGGACCCCACCGATCACGGGGTGATGCTAAACCACGCATTAGGCAGGGCTCAAAAATACATCCAGGGCTGTGCACACGGCATAGGGAGGAGTGTTCATGGCCACATCCAGACCCAGAGAGGCTATGGCCAAAGCCCAACTCATTTCAAACCAAGTTGCAGAGGTGCCCACGGGTGCCAGCGGGGCAGTGACTGCTGAGCCACGGGGTCCTGGCTGGGAGCGGGTCCAGCGCTGCCTGAGATCACAGCTTTTATTAAAAGTAAGAGAAAAAAATGGCAAAAAACTGCACACATCTGGGAAGAGCCGTGGTGAAAGGACAAGCTGACAGCAACAGATCCCTTTCGGGCATGCAGCCAGTCTGGCAACCTTAGGGAAAAACAACCTCTTCCATCACAGACAGTCCTGGAGTCCAGGAAAGCCATAATGCTGGGCTGGGCCATGCAAAATCCCGCAGCCGAGCAGAGAAAGGCAGGGACTGGTTTTTGTTTGTTTGCTTTTAATATATTTCTTTATTTTTTGCCAGTGGGGATGGGTGATTTGTAGCTCAGTGATCACCAAAGATTAAGGATAATAACCACCCCCCTCCAAAAAAACATAAAGGCAGCCTGGAGTGAGCGATGTTCCCACGTCACCAGCCCCTCCAGCAAGCACAGCACTTGCTCAGAGCTGGGATTGCTAAAAAACAACCATGACTAAAGCTCAGCAAGGCAAACCAGATGTTCCTCCAGCAGCGTGCAGCCCTGCCAGGGAGAGGCAGAGAGGGAGAGAGCAGGCAGGGATGGAGATTTGGGGAGGGATTTTTGCAGCCACATGGACTTGACCTCTCCTTTCCCCAAGGGGATCTGCTAGGATCGGGCAGCCCGTATCATCCCCAGTAGGTGCAGAAGGTCTTGGAGATGCATTTGTCCCCCTCATGCAGGAGGACAGCAGAACCATGGCCGTGCACATGGATTATGGGGTAGAGACGCTGCATGATGGGGCTGGAGATTGGCTCCCCACTACAACCAGCAGGGTTTGGGTGAGCACCACAGGCAGCCTTAGCTTTTTAGAAAGCTTTTTTCCTGCTGAAGCAACAGCCAAGGAGCTTTGCTGGGGCCCACTGGGACACTTTGGTCCCCAGAGCCCATGGGAGGAAACCAAGGACCCTGAACATCACTATGACACTGAGCAGTGGCTCCCCTTCACACCCCTGGATTGAGGGAGGTTTGGTGGCTGTTCTTCCCCATCGCCACACTGCCAGCATCACTGGGGCTGAGGCTGCTTTCTCACCTTGCTTTCAGGGGCATCTAGAGACCACCCTGGCTCGTCCTCTCTTGTGCAGTCATGACCACATAGGGTTCTTATAGCTTAATGGACACACTGGTGGGACTGCGTAGACCGAGCACCAAACTAAATCTGGAGTGACCGTGATGTTCTCAAGTCCCCATATACTCATGATATGGACCAGCTCTGGGGTAAACCCCTTAAGAAAGGGTTTTTCTCCTGGTTTGGGCCATGCACAGCTTTACCTCCCAGGTGCCACCAGCAGCCTGCTGGGGGCAGAGAAGGAATCAGTCTCTTGCTTTGGGAAGAGACGTCACAGCCCAGAGAACTCAGGACTCTCCTAAACTCCACAGTCACATCACCTTTAAACTTATTTTAGTTTAGAAACAGGGAATATTGGACCGAGAGTGGAGAACATTTCAGAGCTAGCCCACTTTTCCCAAACCCACAGGTGCTGTTGAGATGCCTTCACCCAGTAGAAGTCATATCCATGCGCAGAAGTGTGCCAGCTGATGGACATCAGCACAGCTGGTGACATGGGAGGACATTTTCCAGGGAGAAACTGAGGCAGGGGGGCACTTGGGCTGTTTTTTTATTTATCCAAGCTCTCTCAGGAAGACAATTGAGAGTCTTCCCTGGGATCTTTGTGGTGGACGAATGTACCCTTGCTCCCAAATATGGACCCAAACCGTGAATGGATCCCATTAGTGGTCCTCACCCATGCATGACTTGTTGCTAGGTTTTAATCTTGACTGACAGTCAGATGTCACTAGATGCTTACAGGCTTGGCTGGCTCCACACCAGGGAGATGTTTCTCAATACTTTCTTCCATTGAAAGGGGGGGAATGTTTACGGCAGTGTTAGTAAGTGCTAAAGCGTCTCTTTGCTTGCTTGGATAACTCAGTCCATGGGAAATACAAACTCTCCTTGCTATACTGCTTCAGCACCCATCCGATGTACAGGCTGAAAATTTGGTGCCACTCTCTTTAGATTAGTCACAGATTGTTTTCTGATTTATTTTTAGTTTGAGAAAGTACTCTGCTCCAACTGCTTCCTTCACGAAGCAAACGAAAGATATAAAACTCTCAGGAGATCAGCTGCAGTACAACTGGGTAACAATGGAGTCCATGTAACTATTATTATTTTATATAAAACAGAAGTGTGCACGGTATTTCTTGATGGGAAGAGATTAGGAGTGGAGAATCTGTTTCTATACATTGTATTAGTCATAATAAAAGAGCCAAGACATTCATCCAATACATTTTAATAAGTTATTCTACAGCAATAGCCACACAAAATAGAGGTCACAGTATTTTCTTGAGTTCATGCTAATGTATTTCTACTTCAAAAGCTATAAAAATTCCCAGGTCAATAAAGTCATGGGTTCATAACTTGCTGAGACCATGGCAAAGCTGATGGAGGAGCCTGTTACGAAACCCAGAGGAAATAGGCGACTTCGTCCAAGTCAACGGGATAGTTGGTGAGCAGCACGGGCGTCTCCTCAAACAACTCCCCCTTGTAGCTGCGCCACTTGCCCGCCGGCAGGTAGACATCGCGCTCCTGCTTGCCCATCTCCAGGACGGGTGCCACCATGAGGGTGTCCCCGATAAGGAACTGCGAGTCGATCCTGTGGGTGGCCTCATCGCGGGGTGAGATCCACCAGATGGGCCGGATGATGGGGTCACCCGTGTCGGTGACCTCCCCGGCCAGCTCCAGCAGCAGCGGGGCCACCAGCGACTCGTGGAGTTCCGTGAACTTCTGCGCAATCTCCACCACCTGCTTGTCGTAGAGCCAGGGTGGGATGGAGAACTGCATGGAGGGCATGAAGGCCGACAGCTCCAGCCACCGCACGTACAGCTCACGGTCCGGGATCTCAACTGCACCATCCGTCTTGTTGGGGAGGAAGTTTCCTCCGATCATGTCTGGCAGCACAAAGGGGTATCCCAGCATGCTGATGGTGAGCACCGTGGGGATGAGGGACTTGAGGCCGAGCTCATAGCCCCACACGGAGTCACGGTCAATGATGCGGAAGAAGCAGGAGATGTTCTGCGACTGGTAGCCCACCCGCACCTCGGCCAGCTCGTGGAAGGGGATGGCCATCTCTGTGTAGCGCCGCGACCAGATGCTGGGGTCTGAGAGCGGCCGGAAGGTGCTGAACTGCTTGGGCAGGTAGCTGGTCTCACCCGCATCAAACTTGAAGGAGGAGATGCCGTACTTGTGGCGGAGCTGGCGCAGGTGGCTCTGGAACCAGTCCCGGGCTGCTGGGTTGGTGAAGTCCAGGATGGCCCCGATGCCGTTCCACCACTCCACCATGGCCGGCAGCCGCCCCGACGGCTCCTTGATGAACAGCTGACGCTCAATCCCCACACCAAAGTTGGAGGAATCTGTATGTATGAAAGGGTGAATCCACAGGGTGACCTTAAAGCCATCTTCCCTCAGTTTTGCAAACATCTCCGTTACATTGGGGAACTTGACGGGGTCAAAGTCAAAGTCCCCGTAGGCCTGTGTGTACATGTCATCAATTTCAATGTGGCTGCAATTAAAATTGTACTTCTTTATGTTTCTTGCAAAATCCAAGACTTTATCCTGGTTGATATCTTTTTTGTAGAGTGCCCAGGTGGACCAGATGGGGTAGCGGAAGGCGTTCTCGGCGGGGATCTTGGAGGGCTTGTTGAAGTACCTGCGCACCATGTACTTGTGGATGGAGGTGACGTCGGAGCCCACGCACACGCGGTAGCTCAGCTCGGGGAAGGGCTGCTGGCCCGGTGGGGGCTTGTAGGGCGAGTCCTTGTAGCGGGCCTGGAAGAAGAGGGTGCGCTCGGTGGCATTGAAGCCCAGGTGGAAGGGCACCGAGTCGTTGATCTTGATGGCCGCCGCTTTGGAGGAGAGCCAGTAGCGCTCCAGGATGCCGCCAAAGCTGTCGCGGAAGGAGTAGACGTCGCTGGTCACGTAGGGCACGGGCTCCTGGTAGCCGGCCAGGCGGATGGGCCAGTGCTGCGTGCTCATCTCCGAGCCCCCGTACCAGTGGGCGTCCTCCCAGAACATGGTGTGCTCCACCGCCGGGCCGGCCGCCAGCTCCTCCCAGCGCACGCGGTAGCACATCACCGTGTCCTTGGGCTTCACCGTCTGGATGAAGAAGTTGAGCGGCCCGCGGTCCGACCGCGTGCAGCTCAGGATCTCGCCCTCCTTCGAGCACGACTCCAGGTCCAGGCTCCCCGAGCGGAAGGCCAGGCGGAAGACCACCTCCCCGTGCTGGTTCCTGATGACGAAGCCGTCCGCCCGCAGGTCCATCAGCTCCGTCTTGAGCCGCTCCGCCTTGCGCAGGGACACCGTGTAGTAGCACCAGGCCACCACCGCAGCGATGAACAGGACGAGGCCCAGTGTGACGGCCCCCAGCATTGGCCTCAGCTCCTTGGAGGGCTTCTGCTTCACGAAGCTTTTGGGCAAATGGGTTTCTTTGACGTCTCCCTTTTGAGCGTTTCCATGTTTATCTGCCCTGTGAGTAATCTGACTTTCCATGACTCCTTGGTAATGTCACCGTCTGGTTAGAAACTTTGCTGCTTTTTTTTTTTCTTCAACTTGTTGGCAGAAAAGCCCAGATACTGTGTGAAAGTGGTCACGGTCTTCTTTCCAAAGCCTGGTCACTCACACCTGCAGTGTCATTTTATGAAACAGAGGGTTATAAACAGTGAAAATAGTAATTAAATCTTCTGAACAGTCCCGGATCCTCCTGGATCTGTCTCTGCAGCTCTGGATTGCTTTGCTCTGTGCTGCTGCAGCCTGATCTCTGGAAGCTGAGCTGAGCTTTTTTGGAGCAGGGCAATGCCAGGATTCCTGAGACCGTCCTTTGGCTGCAGCCGCGCTGCGTCCTGCTGGAACACAGAGCGGGGCCAGAGAGAGGGGCTGGGGACTCAGGCAATTTGGTCAGGATTTTGTTGTTTTTATATCAGTTGTTTGCCCTGACAGATTTCCCTACCTGTCCATGGCTTCTCTGCACTGAATGCAGGTAGTGAAATGCTGTGCCAAAGTGTCCAGCCCCTGCTGCAGCTCCCTGCCACCCCTGGGGATGCAGCCTGGTGAGCAGAAGTTTTATCTCCCTGCACTTTGCTCCTTTCCTGAGCTGCAGCAGGGACACAGGGACGTGGGGACACATGGGCTTTGGCGCTGGCAGCGGCCTGCACTGCACTGTGTCAGGGTGCTTACCAGAGCCCTCCTTTCCCATGGATATCTCCAAGCTGTCCTGCCCTGGCTGGGGAAAAGAAGGATGTTTCTCTCCATCCAATTCTCCATTTTCGTGTCCTAACTCAAGTCCTGTAACTCCCAGGATGCACATCTGCCCTACATCAGGCCAGAGGCTATGCTGTGATGGGGGTGGAAGATATTTAGGCACGGAGTTTGGAGTTAGGCTGTTAAACTGGAATTCTTGCAAGACCAGGAGCATGTTAAAGCAGAAAACGTTGTTTTGCTGGGAAATGCACAGCACTGCCATACACATCCCGGCTGCATCATGAGCTGGAAAGTCAGGCAGTGCAGTGCAGCTCCCAGCACCTGAAAGAGCATCCAGTGCCAATAAAAACGGCAGAAGATGAAGCAGGCAGCATGAGGCAATGGGGCTGACCCCTGCCTGGGGATCTGTGTGGTCTGATGCATTCCCAAGACCCAAAATTTGTAGAAGCAGCCTGTCTGGAGGAGAAGAAAAAAAAAATACATCTTGCTTAGCCCAGTTATGCCCAGCAATACATGCCTGGTGTATTTACCCACGCCGCCGTGACATCAGTATCTAAGTATACAAAGATGATAAGCTGTCCGGGGAGACCTTAAAAATACCAGAAGTCACCTCATTTGGTATTGATCGCAGCAGCCTCCCAGCCAGCAAAATTAGCTGCCGTGCTATTTTTTGAGTGAGCTGTCAGGGAGAGCAAGACTTTGCCCTGAAAAAGAGCCAGAATGGATAAAAGCATCCTGGACAAACATCACTTCTGCGGAGCCCAACTCGCAGGAATCCACTGGTGTTGGGGAAGGGGCTTAGGAAGTAGAGGGTAGGGAGAAAAAAGGTCACTGGCGCCCCAAGGAGATGGTGACCTGGTCCCAGTGTGGGCCAGGGACAGTTCGGGCGCAGGTTGGGTTACGCACGCACTCAGAGCTGGCAGCTTCCCCGCAGCTGGCCAGGCTCCCGGCCCTGCTTGGCGGCTCCAGCTCGGGTCGTTTCCAGCGAAACCCTGGTGTTTTTGAAAAACAAGCTCTTCGCTTTGAAGATGTTTTTATGTGCTTGGTCGGCTCCTGAGTTGCCGCCCTCGAGTTTTCCTCCTTCTTCTTCCTTCCTCCTTTTGCCCTCCTGGTCAGCCTGGAAACAGGGGTTTTCTTTAAGATGAGCCCCACCATTTTCCAGAGTGAGAAAATGAAAAAAAAAAAAGGGAGAGGGAAATGTTTTTTATATTTTTTCAGAACTTCTGCATTTTTCTTTTTTTTTTAATATTATAAAACAACACATTAAAAAAAAAATGCAGGGAAGTCAGGGCTCCAAAATCCCTACAAGAATAAAGGACATTCTGAAGTTTTCCCAAATTCTTTGCACACACACACGGTTTTTCTCCCAGGCAATCTCTTTGAACCCCTCCATCAGACAGAGGGACAGAAGCTCAGCTACAGAAAGATGGCACATGGGGGAACCGGGACCCCTGTGTCCTGCAGCCTTTTGGGGTTTCCTCCCCAAAGGAGGATGCTGTGCTGCTCTGGTACCTGCTTATCCCCCGAGGGGCCAAATCCTCTGTGGGAGATGCAGACACGGGGCATGGTTGTGTTTTATTTGGGCTGGTTTATCGGGTGCTGATCTGGTGCCGGTCCTGCCCCATCAGTTAGCAGACTTTGCTCCAAAAGGAGCCTGGATTCCTCACTCCGAGGATCTGAGCAGCCCTTAGCCTGCACAGATTAAATATTGACATACCTGCCACCTTTGCATGCAGAAAACGAGCCAGGACTTTAGACCCTCTTAGAGTTAAATGGGAGCTAAGGAAGGGTTGCAGGGGATAAATCTCATGTCAGACAGAGAGAAGGGGAGCTACGTGCCCAAACCCTTTGGTGCACCTACCCTGAGAGCCTCCCCCAGGTCACATCTGCCCCCAGCACCTCAGCTGAGTGCTTTGCATATGTGGAACAGGTTTGACAGGCCTCAGTCCTCTTCCCAGATGTGTGATACCTAAACTCTCAGGCTTTTTGGGCTCACATTGTGGGGCAGGAGCTTTCAACTGTGTTTGCCTGTCCCTGGTACAGAGTGCAGTGGCAGAGCATCACCTGCGGAACAACCCTCAGAAAGCAATCCTGTCTTTAAATAAAGGGAGCGGTCTTTCCATGAAGACTCCTTTTATAGCAGGTTATCGGACACTTGGGGGTTGCTATCAGGCTCTCACAGATGGGTATACGACAACTTCTGGCTGAAAGCACCATAGGTAGCTATAAGTCATGGCCATAAACAAACCATTGCTCTGTCAGGCTCTGCAAGAACAGATTAATCATTTACCAGCCCCTTGCCAACCGTTGGAGGTGGGACTTTTTCACAGCAAACACACCCAAAGCTGAAAGCAGCTCCCCTCAGCTCCCATCTCCCGTGGCCGCCTGGCACACAGCTGCCTGTGTGCGAGATTCACAGCTCACCGGGGCCGGGGGCCTGTCCCCACTCCCTGTGTGCCTCCGTACCGTAAGGAAAAAGGTTTCTGCTGTCGCTGCAGACAAGGAGGAGCAAAGGAGGGACGAGATTGTCGCACTGCCTGTCACAGATTAGCTACAAAGCCAACAGGGCTTAATGCAGGGGGGGAATCACCCAGGGACCCAGACGTTTCCAAGGGCTCTCTGAGGTCTGGGCATGGGGACAAGGACACTGATGTCCCTGCCTCACTCCCCACTGCTCCTGGTGCCCAGAGGGTTTATAGCTCATCTCGGTGAGATCTCTGCTGGCTTGTGCCTCTACAAAGCACTGCAGCAAATCTGGTTTTCCCATGCAAGCTCAGGGGCTGCCAGAGCCATGAGAGAGCAGCACAGGTCTGGAGCAGGAATATTTCCTGGGGTTTTTCCTTCTTCAGAGGATCCCAGCCCCCCATTACCTGGAACAAAGCAGCATTTACTGCACAGGCCTTCAGTCCTAGCTGAAGTGGAAAGTCCCGCTTATTTACACACACAAAAAAAACTCCTTCCCCATCTGGAAGAAAAGAAAATGCAAAAAACAGCTCCTTCCCCATCCCAGGGCCATGGCTCCCGAGCCCTCACACAAGGACTACGCACTGCTCCGAGCCGCTTGTATCAGCCAAGGCAGGGTCTGAGCACGGCGTCCAGCTGCATCCTAGGGAAGCAGCTCCATCTGCCGAGACAGCCCAGGCTGGAGGCTGGGGATGCTGCGGGGAGCAGCTCCACCAGGCTGGCCCCAGGGCTGCGGGGTGAGCGGTCCCCGCACCGCTGCTCATCCCCCAGGGCTTGTCTGGGGCTCTGCGGCTCTCCGAAGGTGCACAAGGAGGTGGGAAATGAGCCAAGAGCTCTGTAAATAGAGGAAAAAATTGGGGGGGGGGGGGGAATAAAGAGGTGCTGTCATATCAGGCTGCTCTGAACAACCTCTGGGCTGGTGCTGGGAGAAGGAATGAACCAGGGAGGGATCTGGGTCTGAGCAGGGCTTTCCACCAGCAGGGCTGTGAGAACTCAGAACTCAGCCTGGCCACTCACAAGAGACTTCCCTGAGATTTTCAGAAATTTCCCAGCAGGGCTGAAGTTGATTTTTCACAAGCACTTTGAACCAGGCACCCAGACAGACGTGCTTATCACTTCACCCTGATTAACTCAAACAAGAGCTGCAAAATGAAGAGGAAAATGCAAAGCACCCAACAAACTGGTGATGGAGCCAAGAACAAGGCTGTTCCAGGAGACACAGGTCAGCAAAGACTAACAGGACATTTAAATTATGTGACTAGGAGCTAGCAATTTTAGGACTATCCTGCTCTATGTGGGAGAGACCACAGCTGGAAATTCACTTGCTCCCTCTTAGGGCAGCCTAAGAAAAGCTGTGAAAATGATTGGGAGAAGCATCCCTATGCAAGAGGCAAAGCCATGCCATCAGCCATCCAGTGCACCGTGGAAGAACGGGCTCAGGAGCAACAGTGTGATTTCGTATGCTTTCCTGCATGTATAACAAATAAGGCCAAAGTGGTGTCTGGGTTTTGTGAAAGGACATGGGCTTTTAAAACGCACTGGAGCAGAATGATGCTGTTCTCCACGTGAGTTTGTTCAACAGGGAGAAGAGTGATCTGCTTTCCTGAGACCCAGAAGATCTCAGTGGCTGATGTTAAGCTGGCTTGTTTTGGTTTGTGCTGGCATGTGCGCACTTAGACTGGCCACTTTCTGCAGAGCTCACAAATGCCATGGGTTTCTGGACTAGGCTCTCCTCAATCCAGTGCTAGACAAAGTGAACTCAGCTGCTTTCCTGGGGGGACACTAAGGGAGGTGAGGCTGCAGGAGTCCTCATCCCTGGAGGTGTTTAGGAGCCATGTGGACATGGCACTAAGGGACGTGGGTTAGTGATGGGACTCGGTAGATCAGGCTGATGGTTGGACTTGGTGATCTTGAAGGTCTTTTCCAACCTAGATGACTCTGTGATTCTATGATTTGTGAAGTTCGCAGGGGCTATCTGAGGCACTGCAAAGCTGAACACACTCAGACTGGGAATCCAGCTGAAAATGGCAGGAAAAGTGGGACACACGCACGCTATTTTTCACTCTACAGACATTCTGAGTCCTCACTGGATTCAGATCTGGGGACTGCCCCAGCATGGTCCCAACTACGTTAAAGCTCCATGCATGGCAGAAGAAGGACTCCTTCCTGGCATGGATAAGGAAAGGGTTTCTGGGTGTTAGAAAGGAACAGTGATCCAGTGGGTTGGGAGAAATTCGGGATTCAGGAGCTCAGAGACAGACTTCCTGGCTTTGGGCAGACCACAGCCACTCTGTGCCTCAGTTTCCCTGTGTAAAATAGACTGATGAGCCAGGAGGAGAAAAACAGCTGAAGTACCTGTTCCAGGGGAAGGAGTGGTAACATGATTTGTGGTAGAAGAGGGAGCAGCCTCTCCTCCAGGACATTTGATGTAATGCTTTCCATCTGCCTGGAGTGTACTGCCATCCCCAGGAAGGGAATCTTCCATCTGCTCCTCCTGCAGGAGAGACACGTTCAGCAAACACAGTGGAGAGCGTTCACATTTTCAACCCCAGAAGCAAAGCAGTAATGCGGATGAGAGTTTAACATATGTGCTTCTTAAAAATAAAAATCTCTGGTATTTAGTGCAACTTGGCACGTTGTCATGGGAAAATCCAGTAATCCCATTTCTGCAGCGCCTTCCTTGAGTGCAGCGCCACGGCCAGGCAGGAGCAGCTCTCCAAGTGACTCCTGGTCTCATGGCAGAGCTGGGAGGTTTGATGCCGGTGCCATCCTGGACTGGACCCCTAAAAGAAACGTGAAGCCATCATTTTTATGTGTTTTGATGCAAGAGGCACCTCTGGGCTTAATGACGGATCCAGCTGGGAAAGACCTCAGCAGGCAGGTGGGACAGGCAAACGTAGAGAGGATGTGGCCGAGTGAGAGCATCTCACCAGCAAAATTATTTCTCAGGCCTCCCCTGCTGCTCTTTCACCCGACAGCCTTCACTGCTGCCCCGTGGGGAGGAATGTGGGGTTTCTGCGCTGTGCAGAGCCGATACTGCTGCGTACAAAAACTTATCCCTAAAGAGACGACGACCCAGTGACAGCCACCGCCCCAGCACAGGGTTTGGGCAGACGCATCCCACGCCCCTCCGAACTTTGCCTTTCCTCGCCGGGCAAGCCCTGCATCCTCCCCCAGTCCCAGCCCCGCCGAGGCAGCCTGCCAGCCTCCTTAGCATGCGGTGCTCATTGCCGGGGAGCGCCGAGGAGACGAGGTCAGAGGCTGTGAGCGCGCTGGTCCAGCATCCCTGCCAGCCCAGCTCACCACGGGACAACTCCTAAGGGATAACCTCCAAGGGGGCTGCGTCTGCACACCGATCCTTTGCTGATAAGCCCGTTGCCAAGTCTCCATCGCTGGGACAAAAGAGGAGTTTTTGCTTCCTGGCAGGTTTTTCTGCTTTGAATGACAGAGAAGGCTCTGGAGGCTCCTTCCCTCCCTGAGCTGGGACACAATGGAGCTTTTCAGGCTGAGTCTGAGTTGCATTTGCCTCCTGCCTTGGCTTGAGGGTAAGTGTCTCCTCCTTCGGGGTAGCCAGAAAGAGGGAAGCAAGCTGCCTTCCAGAGTTTAACCCGGTTTGCTGCTGAAATGTTGCTTTGGCTGCAAAGCTGTGAACCCACCGGCTGTAAAACAAGTGCTTTGAGGGTGCATTTCAGGCAGAATTTAAAATAGGATTAAACACGGGTGCCCAGGAGACAGACTGGCCAGGCACTGGGACAGCTTGTCCAGGGATGCTGTGGCATCATCCTGGCCGATTTTAAAAGCAGGTCGGACAAAATGCAAAGAAGAGAGGGTGAATTAACCTGTCTGGGGGCAGAGGTGACACCGAGCTACCCCTGCGTGCTGTGTTCACTGCCCCAGCATCAGTAGAGTGCGGTGGGAAGGGAGACAGGACTCCGCGGTGCTGGTCCTGCTCCCGTGGTGGTTAGGGAGGAGCAGGGCGTGCTGGGGAGCCTGAGGTACTCAGCATCATAGTGGGTCATCTTTGGCCAAGATCGCTTGAATCATGCATCCTGCAGGGCGCAGGAGAATTTGGAAGCCAGGCAGCCTGGTGTTTGATGTGCATGGGTAAAGGAGGAAAGCAGAAATCCTGGCAGGCAGCATCTTGCAGATCCAGAGCTGTGATCCCCAGGAATAGCCCTGCTATCTCTCCCACCCCATCACAGGCAGTGGGCTGCAGAGCCCCTGAGATAATAAATAATTCCCCTTTTATTTTGCTCTTCTGCCTGAGGATGCAGGTTATTGAAAGGGACTTACCGAAACAAATCCCTGAAGTGCTTCAGGGCTCACTCAGTCCCCAAAGCTGCAAGGACAACAGACCTGCGGTTTCGCAGGTTAGGTGCTCAGAGATTTTCAGGCTGTCTCTACCAGGGGACAACAGCAATTTTGACTGCGCAGCTGGGATGTTCATTCCCTAAAGACAAACCTCAGACTGGCAACTGTTTTTCAAACCGTAAATCTTACCAGCTAAAGTAAATCCACTGAATTCAATCTCTCTCACAGTCCCAGACTGAGCGCGTGCATTTCATTGTGCTAGCGAGGAGTGACGATGTACGTGCATCTTCTAGAAGTTACAGTGGATCGGGTTAGGAGCTGGTGGGCTGTCGGGGCAGCAGTACAGCCTTAGGGGTCTTTCTTTTTCTCTTTGCTCTAAAAATGATCTTGTCCAGTGTTAGAAGATGGTAGTGCTGTACTGTTGTCACACAACAGGAGCCCCACGGCTATGTTTTATTGGTAAATTAAGGAGGGTCACAGGATGTTTCCTAGTAAACCTCCTTTCCAGTGAAATGCATTTGATGCAATCACACAATCAGCTGCTACATTTCCGCTAGACTGCTAATAAAGCCAGAGGTGTTTTGCAAGAAAGGAGTTCATCTCAGCAGTGTCTGGCAATTCCCAGTCACTTGCAGAGCAGAGAGCAAACGTTCTTTGTTTGGGGCCGATCTCCTCCTGCAGCCTCTCCCCATTCCATCCTGCCTGGGGCTGCAGTCTTAAGGCAGTGGGCAGGACAGAGGTGCTTGCCCTTGACAGACGTCAGAGGGTTGGTTCATTTTCCTGCTGGAAAATGGAAGTCCTGGAATTGCCCAAGCTGTTTCTGAGATTGGTTACTTCAGAAACTCCCTGCAAGTAGGGGGGGAGCTGAAGTGTTGAAGCCTAATGCTGCCCCAGCACGGTACGATGTGCTGTGGGAACCGAGCCTCAGGCACAAGCAGGGTCCGTGCACTTACAAGCAGACAGAAACTGCTGAAATAATGCCACATTTAACACTGATGGATGAAATAACACTCCAAGGAGGCTGAATGCAATGGCCACACAGAAGAAGACTTCTCAATTCTCATGCATATCCTTGGGGGGTTGCTCTCCTCCTGGCCACAAGCGCTGCTGGCTGCTCCCTGACCCCTCGCACTCTGCTCCCCTGCAGCAACCCTAAGCCACGCATGTGGAAGAGGCAAAAAGACCAAATGTATCTGGAACTTCTCCTACTTCATATATTTTTCCAGCCTCCAACTATTTTCTTGGGGGATTTCCTGACCATGGTGCGTTTAATTATATTCGTTGGCTACCAGATCTCTTCCCTCTGCCTGCATGGTGGCAAGGATGGATGGCTGCTGCATGCACAGCCACCTCCTCCTGCATGCTGTGAGCCTTCCCCTGGCACCCCGTCCCATCTGGGACCAGTCCCTGACCAGTCAGCCCCCTGCTGTTCTCTCCAGACCTCTCTGGATTGTGTAGATCTCTGCCATATCCCACTCAGGGACTGGTTTTCCCCGCATGCATCAGTTTCATGACAGCCTCACTGACCTCCTCTGCTTCCCGTCACTTATCCATGGGTTTTTCCGTGCTAAAACTTTTATTTTTTTCCTATGACTGCTCTGCTCTCTTTGAAGACTTTGCTGAGATACTTGGTCAAAAGTAGCCCTTATATCAGTAGGGAGAGCTATGAAGCCTTGTTGGTCAAACAAAAGTGAGATTTTCCTAAGAGAAAAACAGCAATGATTGGGAAAATAAAAAATAAAAAAAAAGAATAAAATAAAATAAAATAATAATAATAATAATAATAAAACGGAAAAAAAAAAAAGCCATGTGGTTGCCAGAAGCTACAGCTGGAAAATAGTATTGGATTACCATTTTACTGGAAAGTAGCCTGAGTGCAGACCAAGAAGTATTTGCGCTCAGGTGCTTGCACTGACAAGCCATTCACCAGCTAATTACTGGCATTACCTGCAGACTTTGTTGACTTTTCTATAAAAATGACATGGCTCGATGAGAGCTGATCTGTTGTCTGAAGTGATGGAAATAGTGCGCCATAAACCTGGAGTTGCCAGGTAGCTGCTCACCCAGCTCCAGGTCTGCCTGTTCTCCATCTTTCAAAAAGGTGATTTTAAATAATGACAAAGATTTCCAAAACTTCCCCAGATGTTAATTTCCACCAAGAAATGTCCTATTAATCAAAGGACAAAAGTTCTCAAAACTTTGGAGTTGTCACCATAGGGTAAACGTGAGGGATTGTGGGAGAAAAGCAATAGTAAAAATTAAATTGGTGCAAATGATGATCTAATCACAACTCTACAAATCAATGACCTGGCTTGGCAGTTGGGCAACATGAGCAACATCTTAATCCTATGTGGAAATCGAAGACCCCTGCTACTAAAATAAGTAATGAAGGATGTATTGATCTGCAGCTCTAGAGGAGAAACCTACACCCTGAAACATCCTGACATCTGCATGTTTCTAAGAGACCCCTTGAGAGCAACAGTCTGGATTTGCCTTTTGTTAGTGGAAGCCATGGAGTGGAGGATGAATCCAGAAAGTAACTGGAAAATCAGCTAGGTGGATTTTCAAACTGCCATACAAAAACAGACAGGAAGCTCTGTTGCTTTCACCTCTTTACCACATTGCAGTTTGTTTGTTTGTTGGGGGCCCAAATCTCAGCTATAGCTGACGGGATAATTTTTTCTCAGCCAAAATACTTTAAAAACAAAACAACCCTTCCTTTGGGAACACCTGGCCCTGCCCTACTCTTTTGGCAAACAGTCTGTTCAGACCTTTTTTGACACTCGTTTTAGGAAGTTCCCACAGGCAGTTATGAGAAGAGCCGTGCCGTAAAATCATTACTAGCCTCCAAACATCCTCTTGGGTTGAGTTCTTAGTCCATGCCTTGCTGACTGCTGTGGGCTGGGCCTTCACCTGCATAAACACGCAGGCTTTCAGTGGAGCTACAATGATTTGAACAACCTTCAGATTTCGGCCAGTAATTCGAGTCTTTTCTACACCCTAACATGACCGCAAAAAAGGAGGCATTTCTAGAAAAAGTATACCTTGGATTCATGGGATGGCCACTTTTCCTCCTTCCTCTCATCTGTCTCTACAGTGGGTTATGGACCCTACTTTGCTGCAAGGGTGGTACGAGGCTGGAACTGGGCCCATGGCAGGATTATAGCTGCCCTCACTCCCTCAGCGAAGCTCACGTCATTGTCACTGGGGTGTAAATGAAACCATGTTTCATAATTTAGGAGAGAGCCTTAGTAAAATCCTGTTCTGGCTTTGAGGAAGGATCTAATTTGGTGTGCAAACTTCTGGGGAGGAATTAATGTTTGCTACGTGTCCACTTTCTCACTATAACAGCAAGTTCTTTACAGTCCTGATCTGGCTTCTCCACAAACACTAAAGAAAGAATGCCAGTCTCAGCACTTCCCTGTGTGCATCTGGGCTTCCTGCCTTTGACCAAATGCATCTGGGTCATCACACCACTCTTATAACAGCAAGTGTTCATAATTTCCTCATCCCATGACCCTGGCATGGTCTCCTGTGTTGCTGGGACTCGCTCCCTTGTATGGAGGGAGGTCTTTTCATAAGAAGGAGCTATTGCTGGCCTGCATTCAAGTCTTATGCTCACTAATTTATGTTTGTCCATAAATTGCCGCACCTCAAGCTGCTTATCTGAGTTAAATTAAATGTAATGTTCCTATGAGTGATCTCACAGGGCAATGCCTTGCACTGAGCTCCATCTGCAGGGGAACCCTCCTGCCTTCATTGGAGCTTCCCTCCTTCTCCTACTGCACCTTCTCATTTCTATCAAGCCCAGACCCTCTGCAACAGATGGAAATAACCTACCGGTGCCCAGCACAGCACAGAAATAGATTCCTGTTCAGAAGAGACACTGGGCTGTGGTTTCGCTCGTGGCAGGATATGATAACCTCAGGCCATCGCAGCAAATTGCGCCTGCTGCTGTGGTTAGTCACGTTTAAGTCCCTTCTGCCTTCATTCAACATCTTTCTAGACTGCCTGGTCTTGCAGATGTGCTATAATGAGTCAGTAGGAAAGCCCCTTTTTACATTTAGTGCTGAATTTGAATCCTGGTAAGGGATCAGGGGTCTGGATAGAAAAGGGTGGTAGCTCTGCAATACCAGCATCGGGCACTGGTACAGGTGCCAGCAACGAGGGCAGGAGAGTGGCAAGGTCAGATGCTGTGCTTGTCTGGAGGAAGAGGGTCAGATACCCCTGATACTGGGACAGGGAGTGGCGTTGTCCCCACCACCACAATGTCTGAGCAGCTAAAGATCTCTTTCCCTGCATCCTCTGGTTATTTTTTTCTTCTTTTGGGCTGGGACTATTTCTGATAGGAGCAGGAGCCCTCACAGATGTGCTTAGAACAAGGACAGAGACCAAAACTGCTGACTGGGCTACTTGAGAGGATGGGGGTCTTCCAAACCCTTATCCCACCTGATGCCGTGGGAGATCCCCGTGAAGCAGCCTGTACAGGAGATGCTGTGGTTGCCCCAGGTGGATGCCTGCCTTCCAGGACAGGTAAAGTCAGGAGGAGGTGAATTCCTGAGTGTGACTCAGTAGTCACTTCCTCCCTACTGAAAACAGCCACTTGGCAGGAGAAATCAAGCTAATTGAAGCATTCTGTAAGAGTTAGGAACAAGACTGGGGAGGGCAGAAGAGGCCAAAGCTAATACTGATGTTCCCCAGTCACCTGGAGTGTTTTGGGAACCTGTGCTTGCTCAGCTCTGACTTACCCCTTGCCTCTGCAGAGCCTTTTAAGTGAGCCACCCAGCCCCAAATTGTGTGAAAAATGGCTTTGATCAAGCCACTGCAGGCACAGCTTAGAAAGAACAGACATTTTTCCAGCCAGACTGGGGCTACTGCTAACTAAGGTTCTCCTGGTGGCATTACCTTAATTAGGATGGGAACATTGCATAGGTTTTGCTACTAGTCCTACAAGGAACAGCATGTCCCAAGGGTGGTCATGCCACAGAGAAGCAGGGGACTGTATTTGCTTTTTTTTTCTTTCTTGTGAGCAGACAGAGTGACAGTATCATAGGACAAACAAGCTGGCTTCAAGTGCCTTTGCTAGAAATTGTTTATTTTGTTCCTAAAAATACAAGGAGGCCAAAATGTTCAAGCATGAGCAGCTTGAAGCATGCATCTATTCCAGCTCCACGAGTAAGGCTGGCATTTTCCAGAGACACTGAGCTCACATCCCCAGGGTGTAAGCTGGATGCCATGCTCTGCTTGCTCCAGGTTAACATTTCCAAAATGTTAGAGCTGATGGCCTTATTTGCAGGGCTGCTGGGACTTGGCAGCGTTGGGAAAAAAAAAAAAAAAGTCATTTTGCTTCCTGACCAGGGAGTCTCGGTGCCTGATGTGTATCCCAGGGTGGAAAAGCTTCTGCCTTCTTTGTGGCTATACTGCTTACGGCCTGTGGGGCAGGCATAAGGATCTGCCTGTTACCTGTATCTAACAATGAGTGACTCATTTAGATGGCAACGTGTCAACCTCAGGAAAGCAATAAGGTACAGGTAGTGGATGGTGAACCCATACAATGGACACAGGCTTGCATCTTGGCAGGGATCACATGAATCATAGAATCACAGAATCATTTAAGTTGGGAAAGACCTTCAAGATCATCAAGTCCAACAGGATAATAGGGAAAACCCTGCTGTTGATAGCCAGCTTTACAGTGATCAATGTCACGAGAAGCAACACCGTCTGTAGGGAAGTTGCTTGAACCAAGGTTTCTGAACCTTCTCTGAATCTTTCTTCTGAATCCTTCTCTGGAAGGATTGTGGTGCCAGCTTTGCTAAACCAAGCGGAGTTTAGCTAGACCTCTGCTCCCGAGCTATATAGTGGCGATTATACTTTTGGACATGGGACATAGTGTGAAGATAGAAATCTATTAATAATTTGGTATCATATGCTACTGGGGAGCTATACAAATCTTAAAGGAAAGCACATGGGTTGCAGTGCTGAAATTCCCTAGCTCACATGTATTTCCCTGGCAGACAGACTGCTCTGGATTTTCAGTGGGGTGAGTCTTTGAAAACTGAGACCTGCATAAGACAAAGCAAGCAGGTAGAAAGGGAAAGACACTGGTAGAGAACAAGGGGGTATGAAGTGATCGCTGGTAATGTGCGGGTAGCATGGTGATCCTTTCAGAGGGAACATACACTACCAGAGACTGCAGACAGAGAACAAAACACAAATCTGTTGGATAGGTTAAAGAGTAATGCTATTCAAAATTAAAATTAAAAAAATGAAAGTTTCAAATGGACTGCCATTACCAAGCAAGGAAAAGATAATACATCACACCCATGCCAGCACATTTAATAATAAAACCTGAACTAAAACACATGAGAAAAAGACTTAGAAGGGCAACCTAGAGAGAGCACAAAAACTACTAACAGACACTTTCAAGTATGCGAAATAGGAACTTGGTGGATGCCAGCAGGCCAATAACCGATGTAAATGTAAGAAGGGCAGCCAAGACAGGGCGGCTGTGAAGTGGGGTAAAGAGGACTGAACTCCTGAGCTACTCACTGACCTCCCAAAAATTTCATTTCCATTTAGGCACATGAATTTGGCAGGAATTTCCTGGATCAGTGGCTATCACAGGTCTGTGAAGCACAATATGCCAGCATGGACACATCCATCTTCTTCTTGGAGCAGGTGCAGGAGCTGTACCATGATTTCTGGTTGCCTCTCCCTGTGCATTTGAACCTGACCAGAAAGCCAAAGGCTTTTTCTGATTTAGCAACCCAGCAGCGCTATTAATCTAGCAGACCCCTAGAATTTCCTGAAAGAAAACACAGGAGCTCTTTTAAGCTATTGTTCCTATGCTTGTTATTGTGTATTGGCTCCTGTTTACACTGTCATTACATTTTTCAAGTAGCGAGCAAAATACATGCTGCCAGAGCAAAGTATTGTTCCGTGCTTTGGGAGGGGAAATTCTGCAGAAATAGATGTTTAGATAAACCTCATTGTTCTCATCTGATATTGTTTATCAGTCTCCTCTTTATACTCAATATTAAATGCTGATGGGGTTTTTAAAACTGTGATTCCTGGGGAAAAGATGAAAAAATGTCACTGCAGGAGCTGAATGTTACCATTTGTTAACTGTAATTAAACTAAAATATCTCTCAGAACATGTAAAAAGCTGAAACATTTCTTTCTATCCCTCTATCTGCAAAAAATTTAGGCATAAAATACACAACGGGAGGGAGGTACGTCTGTGTCAGTGACATATGGTTTTGCATTTAACATTTTGCTCAGGATGTTCGCAGGCCACACCAGTTGATTTTGTGCTGAAAATGGATGTGATTGTCCAGTTAACAGGATGATATCCATCTCAAATCATCAGAGATGTTGGGACGTGTTGCTATTAAAAGCAAGAAGCAACTACTGAAACTGCTTCAAATTGCACATCTGTTTTGGGATGGCTGGAATGTCTCTTACAAAGGGATCCTTAAAAAGAATAAACTGGTGTCTGGGGAGCACAGACCAGTGTCAGGTGTGCTAAATCCAAGTTTACTTCAATACTTTTGTGAGTTGTTTCAGCCAAGTACTTCCAGACTTCTGATGGGGTATGGTTTTATCCCAATGTTGCTGTAATATCACAAGAAACCACTTAATGGAAACAGTAGCCCAATATGGCCTAAATGGCCTCAGATGAACAGCATTTGGGGGTTTCGGGGGTTTCAATTGCTTTTTTTTCATAAGAAAAATTTGAATCAGATAGAAACAAACAAACAAACAAAAAAACATTCATTTATTTTGGAAGGAGGGAAAGAATGGTAACTATTTGAAGCTATAAGCAGTCAAAATATTGAATTAAATGTATATAGAAGATATTTCATAAAACTACAGTTTCCCAAAGACAGTTGAGTTTCCCCCCATTATTTATATGGGAATTAACTACATTGTCTTATCATTATTGTTTCCCTCTAGTATTGCTCCCTGCTACTTGTACACTCTGAATTTAAAAGAAATATCATTCTGGGGAATTAGGAGGCTGGTGGGATGGTTTATCTAGTCAAGCCCCTCTGGGAAAGGACCGGTGGGTTACATCTCCCTTCTCCAGGACATTGTTAATGTCTAATGCTCAGCAGATGTGTTTGCCGTGGAGATGTACCATACTAAACCGTGCTCTGATTGTACCACAGTAGCAGAGGGACAAGGCTTCCTCATAAGGAACACCCGGCTGGAAAAGTGCATCCATGTCTCTCACCACAAGACTGATGGCATCGGCCTGACCGACTGCAAGCCACGCTCCCTGCAGCAGCAGTGGAGCTGGGACCCTGCCACCAGGACCATCACCAGCCTCCAAACGAAGCAGTGCTTGTCAGCCCACAGGGCGCAGGAGCACGCCCTGGCCACGCTGGAGCCCTGTGGGAACTGGGAACACCAGGCCTGGGCCTGCAGCAAGAAGGGGCATTTGACTCTGCAAAGCTTGGGCTTCCACCTCAGCACCAAGGAAGGAGGCCACAAGGTCTTCGTCTCGAGGGAGAAGGACAAATTCAGCAGGTGGAAGACTTTAGCAGATGAAACCATCTGTGCTGCTGCCCAGACGGTAGCTCTGAGGCCTGGCGAAGCAATGCGAGAAGCTGTAGACACCCGGGTGTGGATATATGAAAGTAAGATGAGGTAGATTTAACAGCAGATAGCAGCTAACCTTAGGCATCATCTAAGACATCTAACACCAGGCTTGCATCCGTCATTCTAACTCATGGTAACGTCAGCCCCACCTGGAGAGGTACCAAACGCCCCGCAGTCGGCCCAGCTGTACTCCACCATTTTCCAGTAGTTGCTGTTGAGCATTTTCCAGAAAGCATGCAACACCCTACAGGATCAGGCCTGTGAACCTCAGCTGCATTTCTGATGACAGCCAGAAGTCAAGTATTTTGGAAAGTTCACCTGAATTGGTGCCCAGAGCTAAGAATAGCTTGAATTGTTTGAGCCTCCCAGGTCCAAAACAGCAGTCAAAGTCCCATGAAAGTCAAGTGTTTAAGGCTTTGACAGGGCTTTTGGTACTTTGTACTTGGGGATGTCATTTTTAGCAATAAGAAAACTGGAGGCAGCTGAAAACCTCTTTTAAACTTGCATGAATTATTGAGGAGATGCTGTATTTGAAATGAGAAATTGTTGCTTCGGTTTCTCAGCAACACATTGCAGTTGTCTCCCGCCAGACCCCGACAGTGCTCCTGTTGCTAATGAAACCACAGCTCTAACCTTCATACCATGTTCTCGTGATCCTCAAACGTGAGCCTTGCTCCTGATGCCTCGTGTAACCTTAAAGAGACTAGTGAATGCAGCAAACGGTGGGAAGCAGTTAAAATGCTGCCCTTCCTTTGCATTAAGAAAGCCCAAAACATAACACCAAAATATCATTAGAAAATCTCATTTTTATTAGTTTTGTGGCCTTGGCCTCTGCTAAAATGAATCTAATCTCTGCCTTCTTGAGTGTTCATTACTCTCTACTTAGGCTAGACAGAAAAAGGGCAGAAATACTGGTCTTGCCCTAGTTTTAGGTGAAGATCCAGGCTGGCAGACATCAGACATGGTCACTGCACACAGGTGGGACTGTCGTCATTTGTCAGATTGCCAGTGAAGCCCATTGCAGACCAGAAATAATTTGCGATCCAGTTAGATTTCCTATTTTGTTTCCTCCCTTATGCAAAGGAACATGTTTTCAGGTCTTCTCTTGTGCAGTGGTGTGCAGATCTGAGACCTGAATAATCACACTCAATTCCTCCTTCTGTCCTACCCTCCCTCCTTCCACTGCAGGGACCAGAAGAGAGATGGTGTTTTTAATGAATTTTCTGTGTTTGTCCACTCTGTGGATGACAAGGTTCCCAACCTTCCTCAAGGGAAATTATTTCTCTTGTATGAAGGTTCGACAGCCTAAGTGAGATTTTCAGCTTTGCAGAAATGAGTAAAGAAAAAATGTGCTGAATTTGGTAGGCATAACCAAATGGATTACGAGTATAAACTTCTGACTCTGAGAGGTTATATCTAACTGGAAATATAAAGAGCTGTAGTAGCTTTTTGGCTGTCATGTAGACAAAATGGCCTTTTTACTGAGGTTTTTAATTAGCCAACTAGTAGGTTAACATGTAATTATCATAGACCAGTAGTCACAAGCGTTAATGTTTGTTTAGCATGAAGGTAAATATAGCAAATAAAAATTAAATACCATAATAGGCTAGTTAAATATAGGCTAGGAAATGCGTAGAACATTTAAGATATGGGAAAAAGGCATGTGAAAAGAGCATTTGCATTCCCCAAGGCAATGTTCCTGGCAGTCCACGGCTGCCTTGGATCCAGGCTCCCCAAATAAGGCTGCAAGGGTAAACAGAGAGCAGGCTTTGAATCAGGTTGTGCCAGTTAGCTTGTCTTGTGCAAACTGACAGTTTTCCTACCAACCCCACGGTTCAGAGTCTACCAGAGTGAACCTCTGACAAGTCAATAACAATTTCAAAGTCCCAAGTGTTTATTTAGGCCTTTCTTATCCACAATTTCAGTTGACCATCAACAGACAACTTTTACTTTGCCATGTAATTTGCTCAGGATATTACACCCACGTACAATCTCCCTTTTTCATTCAGATTTTTTGCAGGTAGAGCTCACCCTCCATTCAGAGAAAGAAGCTGTGTCCTAACCAGGGCACCAGTTCTGGTCTAAGCCATCTCGAGGCTCCCCAGCAGAACCAGGCAGAGCTGCATTTTGCTGCCCCATGTGTGGTGGGGTGAGGGCTGGATGCTCGTGCTGCGGGAAGGGAAGAGGTTGGGGAAAGCAGGAGGGGAGCCCTGCAGACCTGTCTTTCTTCACTTTGCTGCATCCATCAGTGCAAAAGAGGGGTGATTACTGCTGCCATAAGATGTCCCACAACCTCCCCTCTAGCACTAGTTGCTATCCCACACTCTACTTCTGTAGTAAGCCTAGCAAGTCAAATGCCCTTGGCAGCTTGCTGCCTTATAGAGGTGCCTGCCTTGGCCAGAGCTTATTCTGCATGTTCAGATCCTCTGCAGTTCTTCAGAGTCTAGCTCTGGGCATTGCAGCAGCACTGTCTGCAAACAGCAGTGTCAGTGCAAACCCAGCTGAGACAGGTATTCTCCCCCACCCCCCTTCATTTGCACTACAACAATATCTAGAGCAAAGCAGGGCTCTCTAACCTCCCCAGAAGACACAGGATGGTCTGCCAGCTGTGACCTTCTCAGCCAGCCTAAATAACTGTTTGGTATCTAGATTTCTCAAGCACTCAATCAACAACATTTTATAGCCAAAATCATACCTATCTCACTCACTTGCAAGAGATACAGACTACTTGTCTCCCTCTTAATCCCATTTCTTCATCTGCTGTGTTGGTTAAACCCATGATGCTCTATAGTTCTGCTTGCTTCTTCTTACCTCATCCTTTAACTTCTGGTGTTGCATACATACTTTCTAGATTAATGACCTTATTCCCCACCAGAAAATAAACTCTGTTCTGGCTTTGAATTCAGTCTTGAGAAATTCATTTACTCTTTGAAATCCATGAGAACTGAAGGAGATGATTGCTATTGCACTGCATCCCATTTGTCTTGCAGTATGAGGACTAATATGGCAGGGCTGGGTTCCTTTCCCTTGCTGTGCACTGAGCATATTCAAGTTTCTGTACAAAAATAAATGATACCCACCCACACCTTTGCTTTATTTTCTTCCAAGCTAAAACCATTGATTCATCAAAGACCGATTCCATGGACAAGGGATCTTCCGTGGACTTGACTGACCCACTTCTAGTTAACAACTTTAACAGCACAGTGTCTCCAGTGAAGACCAACCAGGCATACCTCCCAGCAAACGAGGGTGAGCACATTTCTTTTCTGAATGCATACATGAGAACAGCAGGAGTGTGGGCAGCATCTAGGGATTACTCCATGTATACTACTGAGTAGTTTGAGGCTTTGCTCTCATATGGTATATTGAGATGTTTGCCTTGGCAAGTAGTTCAGTGTTATTGCCATAATCTTAACCTGAAGGCCATGACATGTGTCAGGAGAAAAAAAAAATATCTGTGGCTGGGGAACACTGAGGAACAAGTGTTTTTCCCTTCTGTCTCTATACAAGGGGTTACGATTCAGCTCCAGGAGGAAACCAGAGCTTCCTCTAATTCAAATCTCTCCACTTCTTCCCCCAGATTTGTCCCACAATCACTCCAAAAAGCACCATGGAAATCGAGGGAAAACTGCTGGGGCAAGGCTTGCAGGTAGGTCCAGAGATCAGGCAGAGGAGGAAGAGACCAGGTGGATGGAGGTTCATCAGTGCCCTTGACCTTCCCATCGGCTGCAGAGTTACATTTCCCTGGATCCCACTGAGGATGCTTAGTAGGGAACAAGGTCACCAAATTATCCATCAGAAAAACTCCCTTGAAAGTAAATCCCCCAAGGCCTAGAGTACAAAATTGAGTGAAAACGTGCAACTACTTTGTCCCAGTTCATCACAAGAAATATGGACGCTCATTAGCATGAGTGCCTTCCCCCAGCCCTTCTTATCAGAGAGCTGCACAATGGGAAAGCATGAATGGTTGTCACCTTCCAAGCAATAAATAAAACCTTTCCATGGTGAATTTCAACAGAAGGATGCTGTGCAGTGTGAAGCAGTTGTATGGTCTGAATGTAATAAACAAAGCAGTTTTCGTTATCTGCTAGTTTGCAGGGGCATTAGATATTCTTGTTTGTTGGTTTTGTGGCAACAGAGGCTATTGCACAAGCACAGGGATAGGCATGGTATGATTGTTCTCTATTATATCCTCTCAGGCACCAACTGGAAGACAGCCATGCTCGTCCTCAGCCCCTTGGCATTCATACTGGGATTAATAATATTGACACTCAATGTGCATTACAACAAGTAAGTGAGAATAAGTTTCTTTCAGTCTGTTACCTCCTGCTTTGGTGTTTCAGAACAGAACTCCTGATCTCAGCACCCTTCCCAGTCCCAAACCTGAAGCACTGGGCTTTGAGCAGAAGTCTGTGCTCACCCATGATGCCACGCTTGATGATTTTTCCTCTGTGCCATCCCATTTCTCCTTCCCACTCACTATCCCATACAAATCCTGCTGCTAATGTTGGCTCCTTCTTCCCTGCATACCTGACATGATCCCTGAAGATTTAGGGAATTTGGGCATGATGGGTGCCGATCCATTTCATGTGGAGAAGCAGCCAAGTGACAGGCAGGTGCAATCACATGCTATCCCTCTCTTCTCCTAGGAAGAAGAAAATCCTCTCTGCTCTGAAGAACCCTGCAGCCAGCAGCAGCAGAGCTGACTTACGGGAGCCATCTCCCTTACGAAGAGGCCCCCAGCCATATCTTCCACCATCTCGCTCCCCTTCCTTGCGGCACGGAGAGATCCTCATCGAGTGGAAAGACGGGACGGTCACTCCACTTTTTGACAATGCCAATTACCAAGTGGACTAGCTCCGAAAACAATGGAGCTGTTGTTCGATCCCTTTTCACCCACCACCCTCTTCACCTGGAAGAAGGGTGCCTCCGTAGTGATCCTGCTCCCAGGCCTTACCGTTTTGGTAGGGAGTTGTAAGCGCTGTTGTTTTGTGGTGATTTTTTTTCTACCTTTTTTTTAGACACTCGAGAACAATCACCTTATGCAGCACAAGGTTGAAGCAAGCAGAGCAGATTGTTTTTTTTTTTTGTGTAGGCACTCACTGCTTAGCTTTTCCAGAATGGATTTAACAGATAACAAAGCCCAGGTTTAGCAAAGTAAAGCCAGTATCTTGCCAGCTGCAACTGTCCATTGCCCTGAATTTCTAGTTACTGAGAAGATGAGAAAGTAAATCCTTGGAGACAAGGTATAAGGAGAAAACACAAGTCCTGGTGATCTTTACACCCTGTTTAAGTTAAAACTAGCTGCCAACAGACACAGAAGGCTGTCAGTTACTTTGTCAATGTGTGAACATCACTAATAAGCTCTGCCTTTGGGACTTGAAGATGAAAGAGGCTCCACCAGATTATCTGCCAAAATATTCCCTCCACTAAATTATCACTTAAGTAACAGCTAGTCATTTTTTCTAATTTAAAAAGTTGCACTCCATCATTCCTCTATGTATCACTGCAAGAGCCCTGCTGAGAGAGTGTTTCCTAAAGTATTTCTGTGTTTAAGATTTATTAAATCTTATTATAACACACCCTTTCTTTATGTAGAATGATAAGTTAACAGTTGTGCTCAGCGGGGATATTATCTAGCCATTTTAGATCAGTTTCAGTCTGATTTCCTCTAGCCACAATGAACAGACATACTGCCCCCAACTAGAGCAGTAATATATAGTGGTGGGTTTTGTTGTTGTTGTTTTCATAGAAAGAAGGCACTGTTTTCAACTTTTATACTTCTTCTATGAGCGTACTTATCTGTGACCTGTCACACTCAATCCTGATCTTTTCTCAGAGAAACTTGCAATGTCCTAGTAACTTCCTAATACTCATGACTTTATGCCTTCCTTTTTGTGGATCATGTGATGCTGTAAGCTGTAATCACAGCTATAAATCAGGAATTATCTGAGAAAGAAATATTAACACCAGGAAATTACAAGTATGAGCTGCATCAGTGTATTTCGGCAGTGCAAGTGAAACTTCTTTCTTATTCAAACAACACTTTTCACTTTACCTAAATGAAATTATGCAATTTCAGTGGAGCTTTGACTTCACAGACTCACAGAATGGCTGAGGTGGGCAGGACCTTTGGGTCCACCTGGTCTAACCCCCTGCTCTAGCAGAGACACCCCAAGCATGTTGCCCAGGACAAGTCCAGGTGGCTTTTGAAGATCTCCAAGGAGGGAGACCCCACAGCCTCTCTGGGCCACTTGTGCCAGTGCTCTGCCACCCACACAGCGTAGCAGTGCTTCCTGGTGGTCAGGGGGAACCTCCTGTGCTCCAGTGTGTCTCATTTCCTGGTACTGGGCACCATAAGAGAAGCCTGGTTCCATCATCTTTGAACTTCTTTACAGTTTGATTTTATTTACTTCTTCTACAGTAGAATCAAGTTCTTCAGGAAATTTGTAATCTTTTTTTTTTTTTTTAAACGTACAACCACAGCCTGGAAAAAAAAGTTAACTGCCACAAGATATTATTACGACCAAGAACTTAGCTGGTCTCAAGAAAGAAAATACAAACCTTATTAGTTCAGGGCATAAACTCACAGGGTTGGAAATAAATGTCTTCCCTAAGCACATCATTCAATAATTATTTACTAGGGTTTTTCCCAGACACACCTTGGGAAAATACTTTAGTAATAGACATGGGGAGAGGAAGAACTCTTTCTTCACTGGTGACCAGCAAACATAAATGACATTCAGAATTACATTCTGACTTTTTAGTGCTTACACTTTAAAACAAATCCAAAGACTCTGTGTATAAATTTGGGACAAGTTTCCAAATGTGTAAGCATCATTTTACACAAAACAATTTGTGGGAATATGCTCTGTACACAAATTGCTCAAAATGTGTGCGCAGTACCTCACCAATTTACATTCCTCTTACCTTTACCTACCTTTTTGTAGTTAAGACACCCATCTTTGTAATTTTCTCCAGGGAGCACATTACCTTACTGTACACGGCACTTGTTATCCTCCAAAATGTTGATGCACTTTGGGAACTGCATGCTTAGCAGTGCCATTAAAATGCAAATACTTACTCAGAGTTCAGCTAGTGTTGTGCTTTCCAGAGCAGCAAGTGCTTACATTCATTACTGCTGAATGTGCAGAATAGATGTCTTGTTAACGACTCTATAATTCATACTAAATATGCAAATCTTTCCCATAAACACGAAGGCAGTAATACAATTGTTTACATAGCAGTGATTAAATGGTAGCTCGCACGATAATGAAAAAATATGACTGTGAAACAGCACAAGCATTTAACTATTTTCCACCCCTCTCCTTTGCTGGTTATCTTTTAGTTACTTCTCACCTGTTTACCTCGATTAGATGCTAGAGAACAAGTTTTCCAAAGTATAGACAGAGGAACTGAAAGTATAGCTCCTCATCGTGAGAGGTCTTGAAAAGCATATTAGCCAAATTTCCATCAGAAAAGACTCTGAAATAGCTGATTCTCCTTTGGGGATGGGGATGGACCAGGTGACAGTGGGAGACACCTCCCACCCCCTGCTTCCAACCACTTGCTGAGAAACACTCACAGCAATTGCACAACCTGTGTGCTGCTCGCTCTTTGCCATCGCCTGAATGCAATGCTTTCAAACAGTGCTCATAATCAAAATAAAACTTACTGTAAAGTGGAGTAGCACTGGATTTTTTTATTTTATATATAAATATATATAAAAGAATGCACTTTGAGGAAGCTTTTGTAAATCACTCTACAGGAAGATTACAGAGTGATAAGCAAGACAACACTGCCACAGTGGTGCTAACATTAATATTCGCTGTGCCAAAGCACAAGCACCGCATCCCTGGAGAATATCATAATACTAAACTGCAGCCTGTATTTCTCAGCTCGCTTATGCTGCATCTCTGGTATTGCAGGTCGTCTCCAGGGCTGATATGATGCTCTTGACCATCTCTTCACTCCTGCAGCAAGGAGAAAGACAGAGTGGAAGTATAACCCTGTTTCTCACACACTTACTTGCCTTGTAATTTACATGTGCTTAAGCAGCTAAAGCTACATTAAGGGGTAGGAAAGAAGGAACATGTTTTTAGCCTCTGTGGGAATAAAAATGTTGTTTCTGCACAGAGTTACATTGTTTAAGGGTAAGTAATGCGGTATTGAAATATGCTTGCAGTGATAAGAAAGCTTAGCAGGCCACCTTGTAGAATGCAGATAACCAGACTCCTTAGAGCAATTAGGTGAAAATCCCGGTGTCAAGTCAAGTCAGATAAGTGAAGAAACATTACCACTTCAAGCAGTAAAAAAGTCAAAAGAAATTTCAAAATTAACAGGATGGCAACTGAAGGCCACGTATTGTCTGTGAAGCACGGGATAGGTTTTGAACCTGGATTACCCAGTCAGTGGGGAAACAGGGGAGGGTCCCGGTCACAGGTAACCATGCAGCTTGCCTCTCTCGGCAGGGTGTGAGTGCTACCCGGCATCTGGGAGAATTTCTTTGTGCACGAGGCCCTTGAATGCTACCAAGGACTTGATGGAAAACTGCTCAAGACTTGAGATCCCCAGGGCAGATCTCCGGCGGGACTGTGGAGGGAAGATCTTAACGGTCCACCCTACCATCTAACTGGGGAGGCACTTGTGCACTTGTTCAATTAGCTATACCCTTCACCCCGGCATTTGAAAAAGAAACGTCACAAATACCCAGAAGAAGTAAAAGAAGCTTAGGAGTATCATTCGATGATAGAGTGTACATAGATTCTGTTGGGGTGCCTAGAGGAGTTCTCGATGAACAGAAAACCAGGAATCAAATTGCTGAAGTGTTTGAGTCACTGTTCTGGTGGGTAACAATCAATAAGAATGTGGATTGGATTAATTATATTTATTATAATCAGCAGAGATTCATAAATTATACAAGGGATGTGATAAGAGGAATCGCTGAACAACTAGATGCCACCAGCAAAATGGCTCGGAAAAACAGAATAGCAGTAGGTATGATGCTCACGGAGAAAGGAGGTGTGTGCGTGATACTGAGCAACCATTGTTGCAGCCTCCCATGGTTCCCTGGGATTCAGAAAACTCCTCACCCTAAAATTTAACAATGTCATCATGTGTTTTTGGTATTACTAAACCAAACCACCCCGAAGATCCTGAACCATTACTAACAGCACATTCATGAGTATACAACATGCTAACAACATCACTTCTCACTGATGTCAATGACAAAAGAGATTCACAGGAAAGATGACGCAGGTGAAGATGCAGCAATCAGTCCCACCACATCATGTAGTCATCCAACGTGGGTATTCACAGCTCAGCACTGGCAGTGCACATGGCCCTGCTGCCCACAGGTGGACACAGCCTGCAGCCCCAGAAACACCGATGCTGTCAAAGAGATGCAAGGTTGCACATTAGTTTAGATATTTTGTGGAAAAAAAAGCTGCATTAGGCAGCCATAGGTCTCCCAGTCCCAACCCCTTGAATAATGTATGGCCAAGGTGTCTGTTACAGAGCACAAAGAAAGAGATAAAAAAAGAACTTCAAATTTACCATTTAAATATTGTATGTCAACAGTTTATTAAGACTCCTTGGATGGCAACTATTTTCATAACGGTGCATTAGTGATGTACATAAATTCATGATACAAACAAACAAGACCTGAAATGATTTGACAAGCAATCACAGCATATCAGTGGAGGAGTTTGGGAACAGAACTACTGCTGCCCCATCTGAAATGCAAGGTGCAACTTCTGCAGTACGCATTTTGTTATTAAAAATCTCCATATGCTCATTTTTACAACGCTATAGATCTGCACCAGCAAGTCAAGAAATATCAAGTGTTTGATTTTCAAAGAGATTCATGACTGCTCACCACTTCAAGAAAAAATAAAAAAAGAAAAAGACAGGAACACAGGAAGCCTTTGTTAGTTCTGGGTTTCAATTCAGACATCTCTGGCTCCTGGTTCAGTCAGACCATGCCTTTTTTCCATTAGTTAGGGGAGAAAAAAAGTGCAAATTATTTAAAAGCTCCAAGTATCTTTACTGAATTTGTACAGATTTAGAAAAGGAAATCTCTATTTCTGCAGCCAAAATTAAAATCAGGCCGTGTCCTTCAAAAAGCCCCCTTATCCTTCACAAAAGTATTTATTCCTTAGAGCAGAGAAACTGATGCACATCTTTCAGCGTTGCTTGCATGTCCTCATATTCAGCAAATTTGCAAGCATCTTCCAGCTTCAGCCAGCGGAAAGCTTGGTGCTCCTCCGAGAGCTTGATTTCCGTGTTACAATCCTTCACCTCTGCCAGCCAGTAAACAACAGTCTTGGGTTTGCCACGGACAGGATAGTGCAGTTCTTTCTTGTACCCCTCCACAAGGGTGAGCTGGCTGGCCTGAAGACCTGCCTCCTCCTGCGTTTCCCGGAAGGCTGTCTGCAGGTCATCCTCTCCTGGGTCCACGTGGCCTGTCAAGAATGTGAAAATGTAAGTCTCCAAGGTGGAAACTCAGACTTTGTTTATGTAGTTGACAACTAGGAAACATTGGGAGGACTCCATAGCTGATACGGAACTGAAAATGGAGAACAGAGATTGCTTGTCAAACATTCCTCTCTTGATTTCTCTTTTGTGCCATTTATGCTTGTTTACACTGCATTTTCTGAAATTATCAGTGGCCTGTTAGCACGAGAAATCTTCCCAGCCCTCCACTTGTCTTCTGAAGCACTCTGTACCTGTAATGCTCCACCTTAGATCACACTTCAGGCTAAGGACTGAGCACCTTAGGAATACTTTTCCTTTAGCCACTAAGAGAGAGGACTGCAGATCTGCAAGAGTCTTAGCTCTCTCTCAACCCTTCCCTCCCAGAGAAGCTTAAGGCTCAGTTCTGCAAAACACTTACTCATGCCAACAGCACAGAAACAATGGGACCACACACCAATAAACGCCAATTGAAAGATGGGTTTCAGAAAAAAGAAAAAAAAAAAGCTTTCCATCACTTGATTCACAGCTTAGGACAATATTATGAAGGTGACAAAACACTGGAACAGGTTGCCCAGGGAGGCTGTGAAGTCTCCTTATCTAGAGACATTTAAAACCTGCCTGGACGTGTTCCACTGTGACGTGATCTAGGTGTTCCTGCGCTGGTAGGAGAATTGGACTAGATGATCTTTCAAGGTCCCTAACATTCTGTGATCTGTGATTTTAAGCACTACGAAAAGTTTCAACATATTTTTATATTAAAAAAAAAAAAAAACTGTGAAAGTTGCCAAACAGAACCAAAGTAGCTTCCTGCAATTCCTGCTTGTTCCAGCACATCCTAAACCACCACGAAGTCAATCATGAAATCACTTCAACTGGAAAAGCAGAATGAATCACACAGGGGATTAAAAAAAAGCTTCTCCAAGCACACAGTTAAAAGGTGGCTGCACCTCAATGGTAGATCAGATGCTTATGAACCCTGAGCCACCCCAGAATCATATGGATGCAGTTATCACGTGAAAGAGACCACCAATATTTTCTCCTGCGCTGAGATATGCAGCAGTTACGGGTATTTTTAATTTCTCTCACATATTCCCCTCTGAAATACAGCACACCTAAATGCTAGCCCTGTCGACAGCTGGTCTTCTCGGACACCCTATTTGTTTCATGTTGCTTAGAATGAGAGGTGCCATTACAAACAAAGGATAAATATAACATTTCCCCAGCTGTTTGTACTTTTGTTGAGAAATGTCAGATTTGGTTTTCTCATGAAAGATCCAGACAAGACCATAAATAGAACAAGCCAAGCAAGATCTCAAAAAAGCTACTTAACAGGAGTTGGGAGGCTTCAAAAAAAGGGGCGGGGAGTGGTGTTTAAGCTTTATTTTGCCCCTGGTGTCGCTCTGTTTTCTACTTAGGTGTCTGCAAATAGCCACAATTTCATCACAGAAATGAGTATTCTCTCAGGTCCCAGGTACCCAAAGCAACCCTTTAGTACTACAAGTGGGGTACGTGTGGAGCTCATGTTGCTCTGCCAACAGGTCTCACTCACTTCTTTGTGTATCAGAAGCTTAACCACCCTCTTACAACGTGACATCATCTCAAATGCAAAATACACTTCTATTTCAAAAAGCAACTGTGCAGAAAACAGCATCTGATGTCTTAGATATTTGAGATCAAATATGCTGAGGCTTTAAGTAGAAATATTTTCTCAGCACTGCAAGTCAAGCTATCTCCTTTTTGAGGATAAACTTATTTTCATCTTGTACATATACAGAGCTGGGACTTTGAGCAACAGAATTCACCCGGCCTCGAACAGCTGGATTCCTTTTATAGCATCCACAGTAAATGCCCAAAGAACATCCACCAACAGTCAGTAACCAGTTCCTTCTATGATAATCATGATCCAGTTACCAAACATGCAATGAGCTGAGGTAGCAAAAAAGCTGGAGACCAGGGTTCAGTTTCAACCCACAGGACACAAATGCTACCTCCTGCCTACCAGCACAGGGAGAGGCAATCACCTCACCCCACTGACTGTTGCTAACCTCAAGTGTAAGCTCAGTAAGTTTCCACTTTGTGCAATACACTCTACCCACCAGGAACAAAAAGGACCACTGGCAGCACATCACACCACGTTCCAGCTCCTCAAAGTCATTTGCACTAGTAAACAAGCCCTGCATCCCCTGCCCATCAGACTCGATTTGCGCAGTCACAGTTCTAGGAACAGGGATCAGGCTGATGAAGTTCGTATAGGGGGGACCCAAGCAATACAGTTTAATCCCATAAAGGCTGGAGGTGCTGAGGGAACTTCGAAAATACCAAAGTATAGCTGTAGCTCTAAGTGGGCTTGCCTCCTGTGTGCTCCAGGAGAGGTGATTATAAGTTCTCATTCTGGCTCCTGCCACATTAAATCTAGGTCTGCACCGCATACAAGTTATATTATTGCACCACATAGCCTGGGGCTGCCTTTGAAGACCACTCAAATTGCAGAGAATATATAATGTAATAGCACCTCCATTTATTGCCCTCAGATCTGTACCAAGCTACTAGTAAAGGCTGCCATCAGATTGTGGTTTCTGATCTACAAAACCTTTAACGATATGATCTGAGTGTGTGAGACACATACCTGAGTCATTTCACTTGCTATTGTGCTGGCTTGTCCTGAATTACTGTGTTCCCAGTGAACCTTTCCGCATGGATCTCTCGTCTCACAACAGTCATGTCCCAGCTCATGGTTTTTTGCTTTCCAAAGGCTGCAAACTCAAACTCTTCTCCACCAGGCTTTTGGTGAAGTGGAGGGAGGGAGAGGTTTGGAAAGTTCTGTTCTTTCCATTGATAGGAGAGCACAGCTGATTTTGTTACTAGCTTTTTATTTTCTTTTTTTTTTTTCCAATTTACAAACTCCTGTTTACAAACTGCTCACGTGCTATGCTTTAAGAACACTACTTTGTAAAATCAGAAATACAAATTAGCGGAAAGAAATCGCAGAGGATAAGAAAAAGCATCTAGGGAGATCTACAACGAACCTGAAATATCCCCATTGTGCTGCTCCCAGTACCAGGGCTGGGACAGCGTACTACCCAATACCGGCTCTGCCACACAGCTCCCCTTCCAGCTGCCCAAAAGGCACTATCAGCTGCTACTGCCAGCTGATACCTGCCCCCAGAGCTGACCTCAGCAGCACCCAGCAGACCTCAGGCTGCAATCTCCCCTGCTCCTGACGCGAATGGCACAGCAGTGGGTTATCGGAACAAACATCACCTTTGGGTGGCGTCCAGTGGTGGGTCCCGTAAGACGTCTGCAGGAGGAGGTATTCGATGCCGTCAGCGGCCTTGGAGGACGCCGCTGGCTGCAGCCTCCTGTAGATGATCAAGCCACAGGCTCTGACCGCCATGTCCCCGCTCCCTGCAGGGGGCAAGCAGAAATGACGTGGGGCTCGGGCAGGTCGGGATAGAAGTCCATCCCTTCGCAGCTACCGTGCAATTAAACCCTGTCTTAATAACAACCTGCGAGGTGTGAAAATGGAGCCCTTTCCTTTTCAAATTGGGAAGGAGGAGCCTACATAAAAACCCTAAAATATATATATATATATATATGCATTAAGAGGCACGAAATGTGACCTGTGTGCTGTTTCTTTACAGCTGATACATTACACAGCACACTGCAGGGACAGAAAATGATGAAGAACCAGGAAAGCCAGACATTTAACGCCCTGGTTTTCGCTGCAGAAGCCCACGGGCTCCGTGCACAGATAACGCCGGGGCTCCGCCCCCGGGGCCCCCGGGCTGGGGCTGGGGACCCCGCCGACCCCGGAACCCCCCCGCAGCCCCCCGCGGTTCCCCCCGGACCCCTGAGCGCGGCGCACGCCCCACTCCCTGCCCTCACCTTCGCTTCCGGATCGGGAAAAGAGGAGGCGGGACCAACGCGCGACTGACAGCCCCTTCAACCAATCGCAGCGCCTTCTCTCCCTTCTCTTGTCCCTTAACCCCGCCTCCCTCCGTCTGATTGGTTCCTCCCTAGCGAGCCGCGCGCGCCACCGTTTGAAGCGGGCGAGGCGTTGTTGCCATGGAGACGCGGCCTGGGCGCCGCTCCCGGAGCCTCCGCTCCCGCTGAGGGGACCGAGGGTGGGGGGTGGCGGTGCCCGGCCCGGCGCTGCGGGGTGCGTACGGACACCGGGCAGCACGGCCCCGGCGGGCTCCGGGCGGGTTTTCTCTCAGCTGAACGCGTGGGGAGGCGCGGAGGCTTCTCTCGGGGGCCAAACTGGGAAGAAAACGGTAAAAGTTCATCCGGGACCGAGCCCCGGGGCTAAATGCGGCCCCTCCGAGTCCTGAAGCGTAACCCCCGACGCGCGGCAGCTCGTTGGGCTCTAATTATAAAATAAATGTTAGAAGCCAGCTGTTAAACCCTGCCGGCAAGAGAGGCTGGGGCGCAGTTTTCAAATAATCAGCACCCCGATATAGCTGCCTGCTGATTTTCTGGGCGTGTGGCTGAGTATTGGACGCTTCCCCTTCCCCTGCAGCTGCTGCTGGGACCAGTTGTCGGGATCAGCTGCAGGATGGAGCCGCTCCTGCTGAGCTCACCAGCCTATGTTTAGTGTGGAAGAATGATAACGGTAACTAGCATCTCAGTGCTCCGTTGCAAAACAAACAGTTCATTTAGTTGTCATTTTTAAGTCCGTTTCAAATATCATTGAAATTAATCCGCTTTGCACAACCTTCACCTTTCTCTGCTTTCTGGGTCAGGAGGAGATCAACAGAGAACCAAAGGCAGAAGAACCTTGTGCGCTTGGACAGAAGGGCTGTGTTCACAAGGAGGTGAGTGCCATCCAGCCAGGCATGTTGCCCCACGCTCAGCTCTGCCCAGGCCACACGGTGTGCCCGCCGTCACTCTATGCACGCTGATAATGGTTCTCATTCTGCTTATGGAAGATTGGGAGCAACAACATCGGACCTGTCATTTTCCAGTCTTCATCATGAGGATGATGAAGGGAGTGGAGCACCTCCTTTACGAGGAAAGGCTGAGGGAGCTGAGTCTCTTTAGCTTGGAAAAGAGGAGACTGAGGGGTGACCTTACTAATGTTTATAAATATGTAAAGGACGAGTGTCAGGAGGATGGAGCCAGGCTCTTCTCTGTGACATCCAATGATAGGGCAAGGGGCAATGGGTGCAAGCTGGAACATAGGAGGTTCCACTTAAATATGAGACAAAACTTTTTTACGGTGACAGTGACAGAGCACTAGAACAGCCTACCCAGGGGAGTTGTGAAGTCTCCTTCTCTGAAGACATTCAAAACCCTCCTGGACGTGTTCCTGTGTGACGTGATTTAGGTGTTCCTGCTCCGGCAGGGGGATTGGACTAGATGATCTTTCAAGGTCCCTTCCAATCCCTAACGTTCTGTGATTCTGTAATCGTAGTTATAGTAAGCAACTCGGGTATGTCAGGAGCAAAGAAAGAAGTGTTGGTGCTGGGAGAAGGCCTGCATCACGGTCCAACTATAAAATAGCTGTCAGTTAACAATGAACGTGTTCCTTTCTTTCTACTTTTATTACACGGAAGCTATAGGTGGTTTTCTATGGGTATTTTTCAGCTTTCTTCCTCATATTTTCAAAACAGACTGCTACAACACTTGTTCCAACTAATGTCAGAACATTTATTACCTCTTTGTGTATGTGTTCAGGGGCTTCCGTAGCATGATCCTGCGATCTGATGAATGGATCTGCAGCGGTGATCTGTAAATATTTGAATTGGAGCTTCATAGCTCCCTATCTACTTAATTAAACTAAAATTACGAACTTGTTTTGCAGTAGAGATTATCTCTTGCTGTGGAGCTTGTGCTTATAGAAGTGCAACCACACCGTGAACATGATTTCTTCACAGGAATGCCTTAGTATCCAAGGGGTGGGATCAGAATGATTAAAGGTAAAGCATTTGATGTGGTTCCCTGGAAAAGCAAATTAGCCATTTGTTTCTGGAGGGTTTAATCAGATTTCGCTTTGGATAACAGATACAAAAGAGCTTCATGTTCAGATGAATAAAAAATAACGGTGTATGACTGGTAACATGAGTTAATAAGTCTCCCTTTTCTCTGTTGTAGGTTTGTCAGTAAAAATTGGCTTCCTTCTGGTCTTCTGCTCTGTACCTCAAAAACCAGCGAACACCTTGGCACAGCGCCTGAAGACGTGTTTGGGGTAATGTGCTTTAAAGTAATGAGAACGTACCCTGGTGTAGTTGTGGTTGGAAGAGGAAACATACCTACCTGCTACATGTGTTTACAGATCTTTAGAAGTTCGTAACATCTGTTTTTTATATGCAGTTTGTAAACTGGAGTGATTTACACAATACACAATTTACACAATTATTACCTAATATCCATGAGAATTGTTTCTAATAAGAATATTTAATGATCAGACTGCAGCTTATGGTTTAGAATAATTATGTTAGATTACTTACAGAATTAAATGTATAGATGCATTAATTTACATTTGTAAGATTAGGAGTGCCACATAAGGTTTCTTCACTTGTTCATGACTTGATTTCCCTAGTTTAAAATCGAGGTATAGTGATAGTAGTGCCATGTTTCAGAGGTGACAATAAGGAGTATCAGAGGAAGTCAGCTAAAATTGTTGGGTAAATATGAGTGAGCCACAGTGGGATAACAGGGCACGTGAGTGTTACTCAAGTGAGCGGTGCACTGAGATCTTTAATATATCAGAGTTTAATGAGGATCCAGGTATATTGGCCTAAGGCTGCTTAATTCTTAATATAGTTTACGTAGGGATTTTGTGAGATTTATGTTATGCAGAGTGACTGACACTCACTGAGTGAGTATCTGAAGGCCAGCCTTTTCTCCAGTTAGAAAAGTGTGTTGAGAATGAAAACATCTGTCTAAAAGCTGATTAATAATTGAAAACATTTTAAAATTGTGGATCGGATCCTGGAGCATAATTTTGTGGTATATTGATTTCCTTCACAATACATAAAATGTCATCACTGGTTTCCACTATTTATACTTGACATGTTCCCCATCTTTGTAGCCTTTAAAAACCTTAGAACACGGAAACAGTTCTTCTCTGATGAACTTATTCTGTGCTTTGAGTTGGTCCCTCTATATAAAATTCTAGCACGTTGTTACAATAAGTACTCATCTATTACCAGCATCTAGCAGACTTTCAAGATTTATCTAAAACTTCTTTGCAAAAGAAGTAAGTTGTAGAGGCCTCAGGTTTGCCACACAAAGATGGTGGGCTGACTGGTCCCTCCCCCTGTCTGACCTTAGAACTGGGTGCTTGCAGAGAATTATGCCTCCATACTCCCTTTTTTCTCAAAACAGTTGTCACTTCCAACTACTTTAAGAAGTCTTCGGCTTTTGTCTTAGTCCAATTTTCAGGGAAGTGACTCAGAGCTTCAAGACTCAGCTGGGCTTTAATATTAAACTACCGCTTTGAAGAATGTTCTGTTTTTCTGCACCAAAAAACAGCGCTGTCTCACGTGTACAAATTAAGTTAGATCCTGACACTAGCTGAGAGAATGCTGGCTGTTACTCACTGTAGAAAAATAAAGGTCTTCTCTCTTTTTGCCAGAAGATGGCGTTACCATTAACAATTTAGGATTCTTGGAAACATACCAATACTGCCCTTACTTCTTTACAAAGTTATTGTGAAAAATGATGTGTCAGTTTTAGAAACGCTGTCTTCGGACGCAATCTACAATGTTGGACGAATCAAGGTATTCTTTTTATGGGGAGACAGGCACCCCATTCTTTCAGAGCACTGATGTTTAGAAGGCCAGAAAGGTTTCATTGTGATCATCTGTTCTGACAACTGTAATTCCCCTGAATTCTTTCTTGTGTGAACCAGACTAAATTTTCTAAAAATAGTCTACTTTGAGCTTTGAAATAATCCGAAATGCTAGAGCCATGACCTTGGCTTAATTTTTTTCCATAGTTAATTAATTTTTTATTCCTTTATTAGTCAATGTTGAGTTTTTCCTGGGTTGTGTAATAGCTGTTCTATGGATGAAGAGACACTGGAGTTATCTCCTGGAACCACTTAGATCCAGCAGAATTTATTGTATCTGGGGAAGCAAGGCAGTTATATTACTTTCAGGACCATCGATAAGACATACTGAGCTGCTTACGTGTCTCAGAATTAACCTTGTATGTTCTGCAGTATCTATATTACTTGGATTTTCCATATTTTGAGAGTCTTAGTCCCTCGTTACCCCAGATAATGGAAGTCTGGCTGCACAGTTATTTCTAGCTGTTTAAATATATTTTGTTTAATTTTTGGTTAGAACCTTGAGTTTGAAATTCTTAATTCTCTCTCCATGTCTGTTGCTCTTTTTTGGGAAGTGTTTCCATTTTTTTTCCCTTTTTTTCCTTCTTAAAACTGTGCCCAACGTTATCATCCAAATAGACGCTAATACAGAAGTAGTTCTTGCACTAGTTTTTCGCCACTCTGTATTTAACATAAGCATATGTAAAGATGTAAGTATAATCTAAGATACAAGAATGAGAATAGACAAATCTGCTGGATTGTTTTCATCTTTAACAGGGAGATTGGTGTCTTAGATTTGTCTTTTGTTTGATGAAAGGAGATGCTAAAAGAGCTTTCCCATGGCAGTGCATACAGACAGGACCTGGTCTGGTTTTGTATTTGGAACTACCTTATGTAAGACAGGCATTTTTCGAAAACGTAACTCTCCCTGAAATGAAGTCTGAAGTTCCTGTGGAGTTTATCTGTTAGAGAACTTAGGGAAATTGTGAATGCTTATGAAAGACTTTGTACATGTGTCTAAGTTAAACCCAAGAATCCGTACAGACTCTGCTCTGTCATTTTTGATTTTCCCTAGAAATTTGTTGATTTTTGATTTTCCCTAGAATCCTAGGATCTAATAATCTCAGCAGTGGCATGGCTTTACTTCAAGACTCAGAGTCACATCACATATGCATTTGTGAGGAAAATCTCAATAATTTTCTTCAGACTGGGTCTTCTGTGAAGCTATTTTATTCACAATTGCCATGGCGGGTGCCCTGCAAGCAGGAGCGCACAGTAACAGTTCATCATCACCTTCTATTCCCTACTGCCCAACACCTGATTCCTCCCGTTTCCTCACTGGCTGAGTACTGCAGGTTCACAAACTTCTCAACGCCTTTCTATACCACATACGTACAATTTTATTTGACCACCTGTTAATTTCTCCTTTTCCTTTTTTTTCCTTCTTCTCTCATGACTAGAGGGCCCGTGACCTTTGTTTTTACTGATTTTGTACTGCTCCTCCTGTTTTCCTTAGCTATCCTTCTTATTTTGGGACAGTGGGATCTTCCCCTTATCTGCTTAACAGACTCCCCACTGCTGTGCTGCACAATCCCTTTTGAATATGCAAGGTTCATGGAATTTTCCACTGCAAAAATACCTTCGATTGCAAAAACACAACTTTGTTTCTCACATATTAAATAAGTCTGCCTACACACCTCTGGCTCTGTCTTGAAGCTTGTTACTGCTGAATTATATAATTTCATTACGGCTAAGTACTCTCCATAACTTAGACTTTAACTTCCAAGTTGCTTTAGACGTCCTCTACTGTACCTTTTGGCCTCTCTATTATCCTACACAATCAGCACTTTAATAGGATCTTTTTTCCTTTGTTGTTATTGTAACTTAATGTGTTAACTAATTTTTATGCTATTGGATCAAATTTGGGGGTGATATTTAGTGGCCGTATTTTCTTTTAAAATGTTATTGTAGAAATGCTTGTAAATCATTCCAAAGAACTTCCCTTGAATTACAGGGGGAAATATTTAGTATTAAACAAATCGGTTTTGTTGACTATCACTGTAACTTTCAAACGTTAGAAAGATCTGTGTTTGCTAAGATCCTAGACTAAACAAAGACATAAGAAGGCAGCGGGCAACGGATACTTGAGAGGCTATCCTTTTCCCATTTTATGGTACAAGTAAAAATATCTGCAGATATTAATCCATCTGGATAGAGACAGCTGCACAATGTATTGCTCGAGAGACATGAGTTAAGGAGCTGCGGGTTTTTTGGCATACCTTTCAGTGATGCATGTTGCTTTTTTGGGTTTCCCAAGAATGCAAGCATGGCGTTCCAGTAGCATATATAGATTTAGAGAAATTCTGTGTTTCAGATTTCACATAATGTTTCAGCTAATGTTCAAGAACACCTAGAAAATGCTCACAAGATTCATGAAATACAAAAGAAAGTTACACAACAAAACTACAACTTTGCAATAGTTCATCTATAAGATGAACAATCCTCATTTTTCAACATGAGGTGATGACAAATGCAGTTTCTTCTCCTTTGATTAGTTAACCAGGGGTAGCTGAACCACATTAGACCACGTGCTCTGATATTAAATTGGGTATCTAAAATTAGGCATTTTACATTCTGTAAGCTTGAGGACCGGGTTTCAGTAGCTGCGGCATTCATTGAGTAGACATCAGGCGTGTAGGAGCTCTGCAGCAGTAAGTAACACTGCAGCATGTGTTTCTTACCCATTATTGTCATGTATGATTTTAAAATAGTTTCATAGGTAAAATATTTGCTTCATATTTAGTTTATCTTTATTATTGCTTTATTCTATATTGTTTGGCGTTCCAGTGTATTGTAATGATCTTCTAACCTAACTGCAGGTGATGGCACCTGGGGAAGTGTGTGGTTTCTTCGTTAGTATCTTGGTCCCCTGGGATGTTTCATATAACTCAAATATTTGTCTTGTTTGATTTCTTGTAGACATTAGCTTGAAGATGGCGTCGTGCCTTTATGAATGCCTTTGTGAGGCAGAACTTGAAAAATATTATCCCCATTTTGCTGCCTTTGGCCTTCAGAAGATTGATGAGCTTGCCAAGGTTTCCATGAAAGATTATACCAAACTAGGGGTACACGACATGAATGATCGCAAACGACTCTTTCAGCTCATTAGAATAATCAAAATTATGCAAGAAGATGAAACTGTAAGAGACTTGGGCAAGCAAGATTTCCAACCAAGTGGCCTTTTCATTCAGCCTCAGGTGACCAGATCAGGTCCCCGTAGACAGCTGCGTTTTGAGTCCTTCTTTGAGGAAAATGACGGAACAGTTAAAGACTCTGAGCCGGAATCATATGGGCCATCTGATTTCAGTGCCAATGAGGAGAAGAACGGTCTTGTGGAGCTGTTGGGACACACTCAGCCACATGATTCAGAGATGATCAGATTAACCAGAAGAGATGTAAATACTCCTGGAATATGCACGAAAAGTGAACTGAGCTGTACAACAGTTTCTGATGATATTGCTCCTCTCCTGGGGGATTCTGAAACTCCCATCATCCAGAGAGTAACTCACATTTCAGGGTATAATTATGGACTACCTCATTCCTGTATCAGGTAATAATCAGTTACCTTTATTTTACTGTATTTCAAGTTAGTCATAATTAATTCTTTCTTCACGGGGGATGAGAATCTGCCTTCATGGCTTCCGAACAACCAATACTACCACTACAAAAGCTGTACAGAGCAATACAAAATTTTACAGAGAGATATTAATAAGCACTTGCAACTCTCCAAGTCTGGTAGAAGGAATCAGTTGAATTCACCAGCTGCTGCTCACCAAGATTGTCTAAGAATAGTCTTATCTTTCAGGATATAAGGCTTTGTTTTCTTTGTGCTTTGGCCAGTCTTTCTGTTTTTCTTTCCTTAAGACTATTTTGCAGAATATTATTTTTTCAGAATCATGTGTTGCCTGTTGGTAAGTTCATCAAGTTTATCCCAGGAAAAATGATGCATGCTGTGAACTATCTTTGTTCATTAAGAAATTTCTGAACTGGAGCTTTAAAAAGAACCAATGAGTATAATTGGGTTGGGATACAGACACGGGGAGAGGGATGCCTTGCAGCTGCTCCATGAGCACAGGATTTGTAGCATTCGTGCATTTTCCAGTGTTTGGTAATGGGGGAGACTACTGTTGTCTGAACCCCTGGTAAATCTAAAGCACGAAGTAACTTTTATTGGCTTATACTGGGCGAATAAGCACTGTGTAAACTGCCTGAGTTAAAAAACATCATCTAAAAAGACTCAAATCAGCTATCACTACATCCAAAAGCATCTGAACTCAGTAGGTGTCTCCCAGGATTGGTTATTTAGATGTCTAGGGATATACCACTATGTCAGAGCACCATCAGGCTTCTGTTTGGAAGTTGCCTGGGATCCAGGCACTAGCTGTTTCTGCAGTGAGCCTTCTGAAGATTCTGCTTCAGCAAACAGAAGCACGTAGCTCCCTGCAGCCATACCACCAGAATCTAGTTGCCATGCCGTTATGGCAGGGTTTGAAATGATAACTTTGTGCAGTGGTTTGTGTAGAAAGAGAGAGAGATGCTGTCACCACGGTGGAAAAGTACTGAGGTGGCACAGTGGTTAGAAAGAGTGCTTAAACTGTGAGATGAAAGATCTGGGTTTATAACTCCACTTTGCTGGAAAGAAGTAATTCCTACCATTCCCACCTTCCAGAGGAGCGCACTAACCTCCTGAATGTATTGGTATCTTAGTGCGTTCTCTGTCTCCTCTGGAAGCTGAGGCAAAGTGGACAAAGAGGGCAGGATTCATGGTGCTGGAAAGTAAAAAGTGATGAAATATAACCTCTCTGTTCAGCTAGAGGAGTTCAAGATCTTGAATCCTGTGATAGAGTCATGTTCTCCATTGTTCTCACTTTCTTCCCTTGTTCTCTTTTTTCCTAAGCACATTCTTCTCTGCCCAGTGTTACGGCTCATCTCATGGGCTTTCTGCATCCTGCTCCTGACACGCCTGAGTTCCTTCTCTTTTGACCACAGAGTGCATGTTCTGCATTCCAGGCCTGGGGCCACGCTGCTGACACTTGGGTTTCTGATTCCTGTTTTGCAAGTGCCCGACTCCTTCAGTGAACCCATGCCCAAGTCACCTTGTGATTTGGCCACTGTCTAGTCTCATCTATAAGAAACACTGGAAAACAGTGTTAGATTGATGTTGGTAGATTGATAGGTTGATGATGTTAGATTATGGAAAGATAAAGAGCTCTTATAATATGTTTAATAATTTTTCACTTGCCCACAGCAAATAACTTTATTTTGACAGTAGCAGACAGGACACAGTGATTCTTCTGACCTATTGTTCAATCTCTTAATGATCTGTTTTGAGATTATTGTTTTTTCTAATAATAATAATAAAGTAGAAATTGTATTTTATAACAGTGTTTTTAAGAAAGGTTAATAGCAAATCTAAACTTGAGGTTCATCATATAAAATTAAAATACATTCTGTTCCCATACAAAATATATTCAATTAAAGGTACCTCGTAGAAAGAATCTATGCCTCTCCTATCATAAACAGAACCTCCAAGCATTCATGATTTCTTTTCTCCAAATCCTGCACTGCAATCTGTCCTTTCTCCTTCATGCTCGTAGTAAAAAAAAAAAAAAAAAAAAAAAAAACCACACGACAGCTCTTTCTGGAGATCACCAAGTCCAGCCTCTGGTGACATGAGAATGAAACTTCAGAGCCTCTGATCCTTTGATGGACAACATCTGGTGCCTACTGATATCCATAAGCTCTCACTAAATTATGAAGCATCTTATTTCAAGTATCATAGCCTTTCTTTTGAGGGGAAGGAATTTTCCATCTAAGTTGATGATCCTGGTCTGCATAGGAAAGCAATGCTAAAATTAATGGGACTCCAGTTACCATAAAGATTTCTTGTGTGTAGTCTTTGAAGACCACATCTTAAGATTTATATCTGCATGTTGTATGCTTCTGGGGAGTCATGCAATGGAAAAGGAATGATATTATGAGCTTGTAGGTGTAATGAGACATCTAGTAACTTGTACTCTTGCTGCATTTTTGGTTTTCATTTACCAGGCAGCTATTATATGTTAGTTTTCCTTTGCTACGTTAGGAGATTTTGGAAGGGCATTTGAATAGCGTGGCAGAAACACTGCTTTGGGGCAACTAAGGGCTCAATTAAAATGACTTTTTTCCTAACAAACGAATGTTCAAGTCCAGGCTGAAAATTGTTACTCGCTTGTCTGAAGACAGCTGGAAAAAGAGAAAGGCAGAATGAATATGTTTTGGTTGAATTCAAGCATATTGCATATGCTGCGTTGCAAAATGCTTTACACAGCAGGTTAACCAACGAAACACTAAATGACCTTACGCTTCGAAGGTGTATGGAAGGGAGCTGAAGTAGACTTGCCAAAACACAAGAAGAGAACTTTGCCTGTGGTTTGAAACCATGTAATTTTTTATGATAAAAGGAACAAATTGGATAGAAGACCAAAGGGGAGATAATGAAGAGATCAATATTTCAAATTGTCTTTGAGCTGAGCAGGAACACAGTGATACTGTCTCGTTTCTTATTTTGAGCCATATACTCACAACCTGTTTGACAGGGTGAAACAGAAAGAATGAGTATTAGGGGAAAAGTAACTGAATATAATGCAACTTCCCTCTCAAGATGTGCTCCTACTTTTATCTGTACATAAATGACTATGCGTGACTGCAAATAATTTCATCAAGATTAAATTTCATTAAGTTAACTTCGATATTATGCCAGCTTGAATCAGATGTTTGTGGGCAACTGAAAACATGCCAGTTCTGCAACAAGCTTAGGAATGTAGCTGTATAAACACAACTGTTCTTTTAACAGAAATGCACAAGAGGTATTAGTCTATTTAGCAAAAAACCAGCAGAAACTTCACCAGGTAACAGTGAGAGCTTTTCCTGATACGCCTTTAAAGACGGAACTTTTATATGGTAAAGCTAAGAAATCAATTCAAATTTATGCATATTCTAGATTCTGTTGATATCTGGTTTTAAAGTGCAAAACTACAATTTTGTTGTAGATCCAGTACCTCAGAGAAAGAGACTCCATGGACAGAGAGTGAGAAAATCAGAGTGTGTGTCCGAAAACGTCCCCTAGGCCTAAGAGAGGAGCGACGCGGGGAGGTTAATATCATCACGGTGAAAGATAAAGAAACCCTACTTCTTCATGAGAAGAAGGAGGCAGTTGATCTCACCCAATATATCTTACAGGTAACGCGCTCCACCGGCACTTTGTGTTTGTGGGCCACTTGCATGATGGGGTAAAGCAGATTGTACTTGGAATTTCAATAAGGGGAAACTGAAAAGGGCTTTCCCCTTATTGAAAAGGGTGTTTCTTGCCTTGAACTGGGTGGTGGGCTCTTCTATCACCTACCCATCGCTATGTTTGAATTGCTCCTGACTTATGCCAGCCTGTGGCAGAAAACCTGAGCCCAGAATTTTAATCCCTCAAAAGCACGTCTCTTGCAGCTTTCTTTGCATGTGGCGAAATAAAACCCTCTGCTACGTGCTGTTGCTGCAGGAGAATTGCCTGCTGCTGAGTCTCCTCTTCAGTGAGGAGTTCCCTTTTCACTATCTCTGCACTGTAATTCTGTTTTAAATTAATCACATATACCCTCATCCCCTCCCTCTCTTTGTTCTCAAATGCTTTTGAAAATTAAGTTCCCCTCTGGTCTTTGTTTCCAAATCCCAAATACCTTGTGCTGTCATAGCTCAAATTCCTAGTTTTGACTGACAGCACCAGGAACAGAGCGATTTCTAGAGAGCAGCAAGCCGTGCTCACTCTACTGGGTGTTATTTTTGCAGCCTGGCTCCTGGGAACAACTGTTCAGAGTATTCAGTAAAAAATGAGTTTGCAGCTCTGTCAGGCCCGGTTTATGTACCACCTTTTACGGTGTGACACATGCAGCAATTCCACCCCACTCCCTCAATGGGAGCAACAGTGTTTGGCATCTAGGCAGTGCTTATTGCCTTAGTATCTCAGGGCTGAAATAACTGCTAACTAATTTTGTTCTCTCAGTAATAACAAATGCCATTTTGCTATAAATCAATATAGTCTGAACAAAAGTACGCTGTGGTGAAGGCTTTTCTGTTTCAAGGGACCCAGGAGAACTTCCCTGCTTCCAAATCTGGCCTCTCACCCTGCCTCCAGCTCCTGTAGATGGGAAGCCAAGGGCTGCAGACCAGATGGGAGGTGGGGCACGCTCCAGCTCCACGGCCAGGGGAACCAAGCTGCAGGCTTGCGACCTGTGAGACTTCCCAGTTTAACCTGCACACGTGCTAGCGTGGCTAGTTTGTGCATCATTACAGTAACTGTCACTCAGAGGGATCTACTACCTTAATTTACATTGCAGTATATCGTTAGAGCACAATGTTAAATGCCAGCCTATGGAGGCTCTTTTGAAAATGTGGTGTTTGTTACTGTCCCTACAAATGCCATTCTTAACCTCAGAGAAGCCCATAATGAATGCACTTGCAGTCTTTCTAGAGACCCTGCTGCTTTGGGTCAGCTCTAGAGTGTGGGAAGTTTTGGAGTTTTTTGCCCCCTTCTGAGATAATACAATCCGGCTTTGCTTCTGTCTTCTCTGGCACGAAAAAGATTTTAAGTCTGGAGAGCAGAGACAGTCACAACTGAGGGCTAATTTTTGAGTTCTTCTTACTCTTGTAGTCTTACTATACAACTGTAGGCTGATTCATTTCAGGAACAGATGAGAGTTTCTTTTAATTAACATTTTTTTTCCTTTCATTTTTTTCTTTTCCTTTATTTTCAGACAGCTGTTGTATGTTCTGCTTCAAAATGATAGGAAATTAAGGCATCTTTGTTTCCCTTTTCCTTTCCTACCCTTAGTCTCCTCGTTAGTTGTAATGGTCCACATATGTCATGCTGCATGTTAAATGTGCTAGATTGTTTTGGACCTGATCCAAACCCATACAAAGTCACTGGAAAGACTTCTGTTATTTAAATTTGCCTTTGAATGGGGTGAAGGGGAAGTGAAACATATTCATTTTCATGTAAAGATCACGTTTATTTTTCAGCATGTTTTTTATTTTGATGAAGTCTTTGGGGAGTCATGTACCAATCACGATGTGTATATGAAGACAGCTCATCCTCTCATTCAGCATATTTTTAACGGGTAGGGCATCAGTGCTTACATTTGTTATTTTCTCACTGTTTTGTTTTCCAGTTTCATATACTGCTTTAATTTTCCTTTTTCTGCTTTCATCTTTTGAAAAAATACGTTCATTTCACCCTTTCCACGTGCCTTCTCCCTTTTAGAATGTCTTTGCAATTGTGACAAAGTAAATCAGGGGACACTTTTATCACATTCAGTGAGAAATCTAAATCACAGAGGAAGTTAAACTGGGCCTCTGCTGTAACAAAGACACTGTGACCAACCTAGAACAAAAAGTGGGTGCCAGCATTTCTGACATCTAATCTCCACTCTAACAAAGACTTCTGTGTTGTATAGTGCAGGTATTTATACAGTTCACAGGGCAATAGAAATTTATTAATAACCTTGTGATTTATTTTTATTTTATTGATTTGTATAATAGAAAATATTAATAACCTTGCATTTTATTTTTATTTTATCGATTTGTATTTGTTTAGGGTGTTAATTGTAATTACATACTTCCTGATTAATAGGAAATTGATGGTGGCTATACATGGGTGATCTTATTTTCCAGCAAAGTAACAAGCTTAAATATAATTACATTTTTGAATTGTTGAAGGAAAGGATTATGTATCAATGTTGAAAAGTAACAAAATGGAGCATACTGGTACTGAAAATCATGAAGTATCATCAGCAGAAACAGAGTATCATGCTCTTGAGAAAAGGAAAGTGAAAAAGGAGAATAAGGCTTATATCTTGCTGCATAATAATAATCACTAAAAGCAGATTTCACATTACATCTAATCCAGTAATGCTACCAGAAAAGCCATGCTGTTTTTTCTCAAATTTCCATAACTTTTCTATTCGTTCTGCTACATCCTCCTCACTGATACTCGTCTGACCCCACAGTGAGCTAATTCTGCAATCTAAGCTGCCAAGAAATTGTTCACCCATTGCAGTCCTACATTTTTACCCAATTCTCTGCATCCAGGAAGTACCGAGTCAGCTAAAAAGTCTTTTTTCAGAGTATGGGGGAGAATAAATCATTTCTTATGTAGCATTTCTTTTTTGGTTGATTCAGCTCTGAGTCTGTTAACCTCATACTTGTGGGTCCAATGCTTGTACAAGAGCCAGGATGGGGAAATAGGCAAGCAGTAACCTCAACAGAGATGAACGTGAAGTGCTGCAGAGCTGTATCCTGAGACCTACTTGACATTTTACGTGCATTGCCGTTATAATGTTAAGGTGATATGATGACAAAGATGCAGCAATCTGGAAAAAGCCAAGGTTGTTGTTACACTGGCTGGACTGAGCGTACCAAACAGCTCTGTGCCACTGGAAGATGCTGATCCTCTTCCTTCCCCCTCTACTGGGCACATTCCCATAGGTTACGTGAAGCCAATTTGAGCATATTTTATGATCCTCTGTGAGGTACTTTACTCCACTGAAATGGCAGAAAATTAGCCTGCAAAGAAAATGAGAAGCTTTCTGTTGTGTCAATGCAGTAAAGTCAAACATCAGAGCCAGCACAGAGGAAGAGTAGGTCAGTGGGGCAGGTCACACAGCTGGGAGCGGGGGAATGGAAGATCAAGACCTTCCCCTCAGCAGCAACAAGCTATTAGATTGACTTAGCTGCATGCAGGACTGCAGTCCAAGACAACTTAATCTCACTCAGTAAATTAATTATAGTGCTGGGCTGCAAATCTTCATCAAGTACAACGTGTGTTGATACAAAACCTGACTTGTGGCTGATTTGCACCTCATGTCACAGGCCTTTTTCTCCATGATTCATAAGCAGTAGGATTCCCATTCATAATCCTACAATACTTTTGCAGCATCTAAACAGCTGGAAGAATAATACTGAATTCTTAGCTTCCTTAAATGTATTTTTGGCATCTGGAAAAAAAAAGAAGAGAGCCAGCACTCCGTGACACAGCAGCTCTCCATAGGACATGCTTGGGAATCACTGTTAAGTGTTTTGTACTTTCCCAGGTGGGGAAGCAAACCAAACCTCCTTGCTAAGAGCCTGCTATATATAGAGAGAGATTGACATTGCAGAATTTCTTTTAATAGACTTGAATAAATCAGATGTGGCACTAAAAATATAGGTTATCTTTACAGAGGCAATGCAACCTGCTTTGCATATGGGCAGACTGGTGCTGGCAAGACTTACACTATGATAGGTACTCACCGGAACCCAGGACTCTATGCCTTGGCTGCCAAGGACATCTTCAGACACCTGGAAGCGTCACAGTCAAGGAAGGACCTACTTGTTTTGATCAGCTTTTATGAAATCTACTGTGGACAGCTTTATGACCTGCTAAATGGAAGGAAGAGGTATTGAAATAAAAAGATGTATTGCTATAAACCCAGGGTTATGAATCAGTTGGTTACTGTTTATAAATCAGTTTGTTATTGTTTCATGTGATTACCTTTAGCATATTACCATGTATGATAAATTGTTATGTATTTAATTAGGGTTGTTCTTAGGAAATACTTACAGGAGGGCGGAAACTGGCACTAAATACTGTTGCATTGACAGGACACCTGGTTTGTATTGCTTTGAGACAAAAGCAAGTAAGAATAAGGACCTATGACTGGGATATGAACTCATATGGTTTTGCTTACACTACAGTAATATAATAGCTGAACATCCCATAGGTAGAAAAAGAGCCTTCTTGTGACCAGAAGTTCTGATGCTAGCCATTGTGGAGTCCATATCTCTCCCTGCTCAAACATAACCTCTGCCTCTTCCTCTTGCCGTGTCAGTGGGGCCGCAGTTCCAGCCACTGCCATCTCAGAATGTGCTGTCGATGTCCCACTTGTGCTTGACACTGCAGAGTTCTTTACTGAGGACTTTACTGAGCTCTTTTACTGAGTGCACCTCTGCAGGTGATGCTGCCACCACCCTCAGCAGTAGCACCTCAGCCCCAGATTTGTTTAGATGGATGCATACTCCCTTAGAGGAGCTTCATCTGGAATGGAAACCAGGACAATTCAGTACATGCTTGGTGTAAAAAAAAAAAAACACTGTGGGCTGAAAACTCTAAATATAACAACAGTCAGTTAAGATTTTTGCAGTGAAATCTTTTCGGAGTGGTCTTGAAGAAACATTCTCTGTCATCTGGAGGCCTTTAGCATCCTTGAAAACAGTATCTTGAGAGCACACTGGCAGGCTCAAGAGGGAGGCTTTCTGCCTCAGGGTGTGAGCACCTATTCAAGTTCTCAAAATTTTTGCACAAGATTTTAAAGCAGCTCCACAGAGTCAGAGTAAGCTAGCTATACTACATGTCATTGAAAGAGGAGATTAAGCTTCCTTCCCTGAGCCTCATGCCTGTATTCTTCCAGTATACTGTACCACTTCTGTGTGATTCATAGCAGAGTTGCTCTAGACTCAGACTCTATAGCTATGGGAGCTGCTTCAAATTCCTGTGCAAGAATCTTGGGAACTTGAACAGAGCATGATTTATACGGTCTGAACTTCCTACAGAAGGCCTGAGATGCAGTTCAATGAGAGACAGGAATTCTAAAATGTAGACGTGGTAATTTACTTCTCTGCTTGATTATATTCCTGAACTGGCAGAAATGCAGTGCTAGTGTCTGTTTAACAGTGAAGTTTCAGTGGTGCATACTGAAAATGAGATAGCTCTTTAGGTCTGAAATTAAATGAATGATTGTGATACTTCTCCTCTAATCAGTAGTCTTGATTGTTTTTTTTATATAACGTCATAGTACTGGAGTGTATTTTCATTGCTGCTATTTGGGAGTTCAAAAATCTCGTTTCTGTGATATTTCGTTTTCAGACTCTTTGCAAGAGAAGATAGCAAACATGTTGTTCAAATAGTTGGACTCCGGGAGGTCCAGGTGGACTCTGTAGACCTACTGTTGGAGGTAACCTCCATATTTGTCATTATTTTGTCTTCTACAGCCTGATTAATGGATTTGTGAGATAAGTCATTTGCAGAGAAGATTTTTAATTGTTGTGTCATACATGTGGATGCTTCTTTTTAAGGTTCTGAAGTTACTAACCTCAAGCAGAACACGGAGGAGCACTGTTAATATTTCCTTAATAAGTAAGCATGGTGGGTCAGCGTGACTTGTGTTAGAGACACAAGCTGTTGATCTGCAGCTGTTGCTTCTGCTGCCACTCCTTATGGAAAGATCTTTGCCAAGAAACAGACTGCTGTCACTATTCCAGAAATTAAATAGCATTCCAGCAAGGGATGCAGTAAGGTGGATCTGTGTATTTCTCCCAGTGTGACTTCTTTAGCTTCTATGAACATTTCTGTATAAAAGATACACGGGAGTGGGACAAAAGATATAAATTTGAAAAGTAATAGAACTAAAAATCAGAAAATACGTAAGAAATATTGAGCTGAATGAGGATTTAGACAATGCTTAGAAAATGGTGGGTAATAGCAGCCATGTAAAATCAGGATCTTTAAACAGTAGCTGACATTCAGCACAAGCAAAGCTTTGGATTTTCTTCCTTGCCTGGCTGAGCCCAGCAAGAGTACTGGGAAATTTTCTGCACTGTCCTGCAGCAAGCAATCTGGTTAAATCTGTCTTCTGTTTAGCTTAACTTTGAATAGCTTAATTCCTTTCTCAGTAAGGAACTGTAAATTACAAGCGCCTGATAGTGTAATTGACTCATTAAAATTGGCACGTGTTCTCACTTATATTCCATTTAACTTTGTTCTTTATCCTCATTAACTCCAAGCTTCAGGACATGCTGGCAATGCTTCTGTAAATTAGAGTGTAAATCTGCTATGAGGTTGATTAACACATTCCTCTGTATTATCACATCGCACACAGAGAGGAGCTATTAAATGACTTTATTCTCACAGGTATCTCAGCAAAAAACTAATTTTATATTGTCCACAGGCCCTTTTGAACACAGAAATGTCACTAGCTTGACTCAGAGCTTCTGAATTGTCTGCAACAGATATATGGGAAGAGTCTTGAATACATCCCTAGTTATTAAATATTCATTGATGTTGGCCTTGGTTCAGAAATTAGCTGCATTTAGCACTAACGTAATGCTTGGGAGCTGCAGCAGTTGGTTAGGTTACTGTTTGAGAACTGGCCACTGACAGGCATGAATAATGCACATCTGTCAACCGAGAATGTATTGATTTTGGTAGATAATACTTAAATTTGTTCTTAAAACCAGAAGCAAAATTAATTACTTTGTTTTATGAATGTCCTGGTGCAGCTGGTGCTAGACTTCTAGCAACAGTCCTTAAAAGTTTGCAAAAGTGAATTATCCAGAGTTAGAACTTGAAGGAGCCTTTGCTCTTTTGCTCTTGATCTTTTAACTTCGTTCCTTACACCTGTAGTATAATTTCTTTTAGTTATTGAGATTGAGAAAGGTTTTGGTGTTTTGTGTATAATTTTCTGGATAGCAGTACCCATCTATTATATGAGAAAGTGAGAGGGGGGAACTTGTCAATCCCACAAATCTCTTAGATTATCTCTGCAATCTTTTTCTTTTCTTCCATAAATTTGTTTTTAATTTTATAGTCTAGATATTTTGCAAATCAGAGTGAGTGTGCAATGCAACAATTTCTTATCTGCATTATTCTTTCTAAGTTCCATAGTATCACTGCAAACAAATCCATACCCAAAGTTCTGACAGAAACATTGGAAGGGATCCAGTCTTACTTAACATCTCCCTTGCACCAAAATTTCAAGGCTGTAATGAAGCATTGCTCCTAGTATAACTTCATTTTATGAGGGGAAAATCTCTTTCTGAGAAACTGTTTTTATTTACCTCTTGCTTGGATTTTGTCCCCCATATTTTGCAGGTGATTTTGAAGGGGGGGAAAGAACGTAGCACAGGAGCTACTGGAGTCAACTCAGATTCCTCTCGATCTCATGCTATCATCCAAATCCAAATTAAAGACACAGCCAACAGGACATTTGGAAGGTAAGACTAGAACTGGAACTGCTCAGGACTGATGAGGAGATCAACCTCAGGGACATCAGGGAGGCAGACTAAGAGGAGGTATTGAGTTTGTGGGCATCTGTGAGTTACATCAGGAGATAGAATTCAAAGGAAATATATGAAGTTTCATAGTCCTTTCTCTGCTCCAAGGGGTCGTGCTTAACTCACAGCTGTGAGAGGATTGTCAAACTTGCTTGTAAAAATTTCCAGTGAAGAAATCTGTCAATCAAATAACATCCCTTCATCTTCAGCGTTAAAATCCTTTTCCTGTCTGGGGCGTTAATCTGCCCAAAGGTAGATGTCTGCAATGGAGACATCCACGTGTGAGATCATCAGCTTTGAAGTCGGTGAAAAGAAAGTAATTTCTGGGATCCAGTTCATCCCTTTCTGCATAGTCACCAAAAACAGGGGCAAATCCATCTGCCATAAAAGCACTTCTCTCCTGTCTGTAATTGACTACAAAGGGAGCCTGGGGTGACTAGCCCAGGTGGAGATGGTTCCATTACAGATGTCTACCGTTGGTCAGAGGAATACTAGTACCTCATCTAACCCTCTGATAATGTGAGAATGTGACTCTGATGCCATCTGCACCAGACAAAAAGAGCAGCTTACTTTCTTTTGTAGCAGCCATTAAGACTGCAATTGTGTCTCTTCTCAGTCATCATTTTTCCAGACTAAACAACCCCAAGAAATAGGTCTGAGGATAGAGACCTAGAGAAATAGGTTTAGGTATCGATGCTGAGTGTCAAAAAATATGTTGACACACCCCTCCAGCAACTACAATGCAGTCTTGCTTCCCAGGATCTAACTTTAAATACAAGGCAAAATGGAAGAGCCACGAATAGTGAAGAGAGGAAAAGGCAGAACAGGCAGTTTAGAAATAGAAGTGTATGTGGTTATGTAGGTGTGGCATGTGTGGCTTTTTCTTTTTTTTTTTTTGTACTGAAAATGAGGTGGAACTGGAGTGGGGAAGGGATCTCAAAATATGTCCGTAAGAGAAGTCAGAGCTCTTCCAGAAAAAGGAGGACAAAAATGAAGATATGGTGCAACAGTCAGTTCAGTAGCTGGCACCCAGAGCTAGTGAATGTGAGGATTAGTGGAGTTTTGGGGAAGAAAGGGAAAAGGAACACAGAAAGCTGCATTTGCTACACCAGCAATCTCTGTTTTTATTGCCCTGAATTCCCATTTGACATGGCAGTTGTCTGTTTTCCTTGGGGAAAAAAATCAATAAATTTACAATTTTTTTTAACTGTGTTCTTGGGAAGCTACAAACAGAGTGATTATCCAGAATAATGAATGTGTTACACTTTAAAGACCTTATCTATTAAACTGTCAAGCATATTCATCACATGCAATTTTACTTTCTGTTATGATTGTGCTAGTGCCAGAATTATCTGACACTGTCCTGCTGCTATGCTTGTTTTGATGCTTCAGATACTTCCAGTGGGTGTTTCTCTTTGTTCAAAGGTAGTTATTGCTAATCATTCTTCTGATTTCAAGTGTTGCTTCTCTGTGGTTTAAAAAAAGAAAAAAAGAAAAAAAAAAGTAAAAGGAAATAGGAAAAAAAAAAAAAAGAAGCCCCTAAGATAAATGCAACTTTGTGTTTTGTTGTTGTTTTTTTTTCTAGGATATCATTCATTGACTTGGCTGGCAGTGAAAGGGCAGCTGATGCCAGAGACTCAGATCGACAAACAAAAATGGAAGGAGCAGAAATAAACCAAAGTCTTTTAGCAGTAAGCTACTAGCAAGTCTGGAGAAGGCTTTGTAATTAATTGATTTTTGGATAAAAATGAACCATGGAATAATATGTATATGGATTTAATGGAGGGCAAAAAATATCCAGAGTGCTAAGTTTTTCCAGTTTAATTTGTCTCATGCCTGAAAGACAATTTAAGAGGGGAAAGATTTTGTGATGAAAATAAAGTCTTTTTGACTGATTCTTACAGCCAGTTGGGTAAACACGGTATAGAAAATATTACTTATAGTATGCCACGTGTCTCATATTTTATGTAGAAAATTTGTCCCTTTTCCTTCCAGAGAATATTGGCTTGGGATTACCATATATGTTTCATAAAAGCACATCTGTTCCTTTTGCTTATTTCACCAGTTGAACTCAGACTTCTCTGTCAAATCAGGAGCAAAGGTCTTAAATACTCAAGAGCCCAGGAACTAGCATGCACATGTGGGAGAAAAAGGAACAGGAAGAAATGCATTCTTAACGCAAACCGTCTTTTCTTATAAATATACACAGTTATGTTAAGAGGGACAAGGAGCATAAAAATGCTATTTAATATACCACAGGAACACCTCTAAGTAGAAATTCTGCAGAAGACTTTGCAGCTCCTTTAACTCAAAAGAACAAAGCTCACTGATGACTGAGGGCTTCTCTAAGTGAGATGAAGGTGATGTGCAATCAGTGAGTATGAGTCAGCAGTGCAGGAGTTGCTGTACACAACCATACCTTGTAGACGCTCTTAGCATGCAGTAAATAGGTGGCTCGCTCTGTTTTGAGAATGGAGGAAAGCTTTTCTTGCACAAAGACCATCCTGCTGTGGAATATTATTAGCACTCAAACTGGGAGATAGCTTGTAAAGTGAATGTGTTTGCATACTTTGTGTTTTCTTGAGTACTTGCTGATGAATAACAGAGTTGTGGGGAATCAGGACCTGAACAAAAATTATTCCTGAGGACTGAGGTTTAATGTGGGTTTGTGAGATTGTTTTAAAAGGAACTTTAAAATCAGTGTGTACACTTTTGCAGAGTAAGTACCTAGGCAATCTAGAAGTAGTGACTGAATTAACTATAAAAGGCATTGTTGGGTAAGTCTGCAGCCTGTGAAACCTAGCTCTGTCTTTCATGATCGTAGTGTTCTCTTCTAGCCTTAAAATACAGAAAGTTTGTATTTTGCTACTAGTTTAAATATTTGTGGTGATTTCAGGTAGAAGATACTCAGATACTGCAATTATGAGAAGCAGGATTAAACATTAGAATAGTTTGATCTTGCTAGAGGTGTGATTTTTAATAAAATTTGGTAAAAGAAAGAAATAGGTGTAATTTCAAGTTGGTGTTGTTCCTTTAAATGTAGGAAGGCTGCTTCATGCTAGTATCAGTATCACCATGACAATACTGTCATCTGCTTATTTTTCCCATGATAAATCTTATAAATGACTTGTCTCGTGGCTATACAGTCCACTTCTGCTGGTTTTAGAGAGCATCTAGGTTTGATATGCAGTGTGATGTTATTCTGATTATTCCAGTGGAAACAGGGCAAAAAAAACGTAAACCTCTGTTTGAAAATGACATCCTTTTCCAAGGCTGGTAATAAAACTAGATGTTTGTTCGGGAATACCAGCTACCTCTGTTGATGGTTGCTAACAAGAACATCTGATGTGTTTTGTGAAAGGCATGGGTGTAGCTAGCTGCACATGTTCTGCTAGTTTTAATTGAAGTCTTGTGTATATTTCTTAATTATTAGCCTCTCAAAGGCCACATTGAAGTGTTTATATAGACAGGCTGCATCTGTACTGCCTTCTGAGAATGGCCTTAAACTGGGCTTGAACCCAGCTGCCCTGACAGCTAACTAGTGCCAGTTCGTCTTCTTCCTGCTGGTGGGGTGTGGGGCTTTGCACCGGTGTGAGGAGGAAAGAGATCATCTGCCGTCTGACAGAGCCCAGTGTACCCGCACTTGCAGTGTACATGGGTGGAACATCTAGACTGTAGATTAGAATCAGTATGGGGAGGAATATGCCTTTGTTTAGCTTATATGAAAAAGCTCCGGTATGAAAATATTAAATATTGTCAGTGGCATAAGAAATTTGCACTGCTGTTATCCGAACAGCAGTGCTTTGTTACTTTTCAGAAGGGAGAGAATTTCTTTTAGAAGAAAGGAATTTATGAGAGATAAAGCTCAGAAAGCTGTGTTCTTAGGATGTTACATGTTTATGAATCCAGCGTACACCTGCCATGCAAGCTGCAGCCTAATCTGGTGTACACCCAATGTGACTAAAAACTAGTTAGTTATGGTGAGGGCAGCAGTAGGCCCACAGTAGCGTGGAGCTCAATGTGTGCTGAACATTAGTGTATTTACACAGACTTTTAGACATGTGTTATATAGCCCACAGAACCTGCAGGCTGGTTTAGGGATGCTTTGTGCTGCAGTTTTGCTCTCTGAACGCAGCTAAACTGCTGCCAATGCCTGAACTAGCTGAAGCTGGCCATTCATTGCTGTGGCAGCAACAAATTCCACTTGTGAGGGACACTGTAGGAATTAAAGTGCATGAGGGAAATAGTAAATTCATAGGTAAGGTTTGATGCAATTTAGTTCAGTGTTACTGTCACTGTGTCACTGAAATATTTTCCCCATTTTTCGTTTCTTTTATAGCTAAAGGAATGCATTCGGGCCTTGGATCAGGAGCACGCGCATACACCTTTCCGGCAAAGCAAATTAACTCAGGTAAAAGGGGCAGAAAGTCAACGGTAGTAGATACTACACTGCTGAGAACAAAATGAAAATTAAAAAAAACTCACGATTCAGTAACTGCTATTAAACCCTTGGGGGGAAAAAAAAAAAAAAAAAGAGAGAACAATGCATAGCTCTTCCAAAAAATAATGTTAAAGATAATCACAGGGTTGAGGCCAACTGCCAGCTCACCCAGTCAGTCCTGGGGACTAGCGTGGTAGTTAAAAACAAACAAGCAAACAAACAAACAAACAGAAATCCAGCTTCCCCAAAAGTGCCCTAGCTCCCAAATTCTGGGATTGAGTCTTCATTGTCCTGTGTGAATTTTTATATGAAGAACCCTATGGACTAGTCACAATTGGATATTCATGTTGTGTATAACTCCAGAAACAGACTCTTTCAGAGTTCCGTCCATTTCCACCCACTCCATAACCAGTCTTGCATCTTCTGTGCAGTAACAGTCACAGGAGTTTTGATCAACATTTCTTTGCTGCAGTTGTAACATACGTTTTGAGGAATAAAGCATATGGGCACCCTTGTGGCACCTGTCTTGTTCAGAGCACTGATTAACACTCATAGTGTTTTTAAATTGTAAACAAAGAATGGCAAGATGAATTGAGACAAGAGAAATACACTTTAAAAAAAAAAAAAAAAAGAGGCAGTTACCATGCATCACCTACCTGAGTTGTAAAACTGTCTCTGTACCCATCGTTAATTTACAGGAAATGCAAGATAGCTTAGCCCAACTTTTCATAAGTTCTGAGGTAAAGTAAATCACTTACATAGAATCATAGAATGGTTTGGGTTGGAAGGGACCTTAATGATCACCTAATTCCAACCCCCTTCGTATTTTGTGTAACATAAGAGCAAGCATGTGTTTAAGAACATATATGAATTGCTAAGAATCTTAAACTTATTTTTCCTTCTAATCCTAGGTACTAAAGGATTCTTTCATTGGCAATTCCAAGACATGTATGATAGCCAATGTATCACCTAGCCACATAGCTACAGAGCATACCCTGAACACTTTACGATATGCTGACAGGTAGGTGATGAATCTCAATCTTGCCAAAAAAGTGTGGTTTAATGTTTGTGGTTGTATTGGAAATGTTGACTTAAGTAGGAAATGCAATTTTCACAAAGCAATAAAATCCTTACCTGTTCCACTCTTACACCGGGTCTTGAAATTCTCTGGGTCTGTAAATCCTTTCTGATAACAGCTTTTAGTGGTGAAAATATCACTCTGCTCCCTTTAACAGCAGCATTGCTAGCCTCATCACTCAAACACTTTGTTTGTTTTGTATTGTAGTTCTACCTCAAACACGCTCAAGTCCTTTGCCCTCCCTCCTACACAGGAGGACATAGATTGCAGGCTGTGCAGTGCTGGGGTTAAGAGGACAAGAGATGCTTAAGGAGAAGAGGAATAAAGGAAACAATTGAGGGGACAGGGTGATGCCAGTTCAGCAGCCCTTCACAGTTGCACTGAAGAGTCTGATCCAGACACAGTGTAGCACTGTATACATGTCTCGTGAGCTAATTAGCTCCACTGCAACTACTTCCAAAAGCTCTATTTTGTGTCTTGTGGGACTATACGATGTGCTGTGGAGAGTACTGGTTTGTCTTGAGATAGCGCTGTGCCACGCAGCATTATAAAGCATGGAAATGAAACCCACTTCCACTGAAAGAGGCTGTCTTCACTCCTTCGACCTGTTACGCACTGTTCGAGGAAGCACTTCAAAGTACTGCTACAGGCCTTTCCAGAAGTTCAGGCATTTTGATAGAGGTGTTCTGATGCCTGCCTGGATCACGGATAATTAAAAGAGAAATCATGACATTGAATTCAGTGTTTAGTTTGTATTAGTCTGTTCTGAAGACCTGTTATTAATCTGAAAGCATGACATCTATGCCAATCTCATTTACAGGGTGAAAGAGCTGAAGAAAGGGATTAAGTGTTCTACTCCTGTCACAAACAGACGTCGAACAGCTGGAAACGTATCTCCAAAACGTGTCCAAAACTCTCCCTCCTTGCCACCTGGAGAAAAGAGCTCTCCAAAGAAAGTGAAGCTAGGTCTCCAGCACCCTTCGAGTGCTACAAAAACAAAGGCGTGTCCTCCAGCCCTCCAGCCACCCAGTGTCCCTTTTACCTCTACCCCCAGGGGAGTCAACAAAGGACATGCCTACAAAGGAAGTCCCAGCTCACTATGGTTCCACCACACTAGTCCAATTAAGGGATTCTTACGGATAGGACATCCCTTGAAGAAGAAAACCGATGATCTGTCCCCCTACTCTGAGAAGAACGCCACTGCGAAGGATTTTATCATCAAAAACACTGCCGCGGCAGAAACAAAAGAGAGTGGCCAAAGAGATAAGTACATGCAAGACAGACCACCTGTCCAGTGCCTAAAAGTCCAGACAGTGCAACCTGTGCAGAAACAGCTTGTTTCTAGAGATGATTTTTCCTTTGGAGATGGAAATCTGCCTTCTGACAGCAGGCAGGAATGGGGAAACACCTTTGCTAAACAGTGCATTGAAACCTGGACAAATCTGTCTCCATTTCAGAAGGAAAGGGAGGAACATTTACGCCTTTATCACCAGCAATTTCAGCAGCCACCTATTCTACAGCACAAACTGAACTACCAGCCTCTCGAGAGGTTTTTAACACAGTATAAGCCCCAGGAGATTGAAGTGAAGCAGGAGCTGAGCCTTACACCCACAGAAGCACAGAGCAAAGAGGGGATGCAGCTGGAAGATCTTGATGACAGTGATTTTAGTGAAGATTCTTTCTCACCTGTCTGCAGTCAAAAGAACGTGAAGAGAAGAAACACCAACAAATGCAGTAAACACTCATTTTTCCTTCATCAAAGAGAACAAGGAACTGAGGAAGAGCAAAAAGGCCAAAAGCGACAGGATTTATTTTTTAAATATGCATTACGCTCGCAAGAACACGAACTAGATGACAGCTGGGATTGTAGCGAGGGCAGCCCAAAGATGGAGGAATCCATTAAAAATGCAGGCTGCAGCAAAACGCCATCAGACTGGAGCTACGACTTAGCTATGGAGTCCTCCTCAAGCAACACTGCGGAAAAACCTTGCTGCTTACAAGAAGATCCTGCTTGTAACTGGAAAAATAGCCAAGATTTCCTGGCTGATGACAAACAGTACAAATCCAAACACAGGTGTCCAGTTTACTCCAGTGAAGTCACCTTGACTCCAGAAAAGGATACTTCAAACTCATATTCTTCTCCTGTATTGAAATCGGGAACACCAGAGTGCAAAGAGATTCTCCTCCAGCGTGAGGAGAAGGAAGAATCTACTCTGGATGGACAGGCTGCCCTTGCAGGAGACATTAAATGGAAAGCTAGAAAAAATGATGTTAACTGTTGTGGATCTTCCAGTTGTTCCTCAGAATTCACACCTGAGCTTGTGGCCCCTCTCCCGGTACCCCTTCTTGACTATGAGGAAACAACGGATGCAGAGAACATTTCTTCTAACCAAGAAAAGTCCCCCCGTGTGAAACAGATGTTGGGCAGGAGCATACACAGGTCCCAGAAGAGGTTTGAGGAGGAGGCCTGGCAGTGCACCAGAAGCAGAGCTCTGACAGACAGCATGCTGGAGCTGGGCGAGCAAGTGCGTCGTGGTGGAAGACACTGCACCCTGCAGCGCTGCCCACAGGCAGGGGACAGGTGGCTCTCTCCCAGCTGCTGTAATGTGAAACCGTGCTGCTGCCTTCTGGGCTCAGGTTCATCAAATCCAGGAGTCGTTCCCAGCTCCCTCGTTGGAAATAACCTGGCAGAAGCATCCACAGCTGAATGCACGGAATCCAGGGGAGAGAGAGAGGGTGCTTTGTTCCTCAGTAACAAAAAGTGCAAGGAGTACTCAGACGGCAGACAGTCTGACGCTGATGTTAAAGGGAATACCATTAATTCAGGAAAATCTAACTCAAATCAAGGACTGAACGTTGAGCCTTGGGAAACAAATGCTGAGATACCTGAAAAGAGCTTTTTTTCGGGTGCATCATGTTTACTCACTGTGGGAAATACGGATTATGCAGTCCAGTCCCCCTCTCAGGAAAGCAGCCTGCTGCAGCCAAAGTCAGGACTGAGAAACGAGGACCTCAGTCGTTCTGAAGAGCCAGCCAAGTCATCGTTCAGCAGTGAGGAAATGGGGTTGCTTAAGAGCAAATTGATGCAGACTATTTTTACACAAGAGGCTTTTGTTGCAGATTCAGGATCTGCAACCAAAGATACTAAGCCATTAGCGAATGCAAACAGTCCCTCCAACGTCAGCTCTCTGAGTGGTGTATCTGAGGTGGGAAAGTGGCAGAAGGAGGCCCTAGAAAAGGCACAGTAAGTCTTGCTCTTCGCTAAAGCTTGTCATGAAGCTTAGAAAATCTAATCATACTTGGTAGATCTGCCCTTATTTGTGTATCATGCTTATATGCACTTTAAAAACTGATGGGAAATCTATCTATGAAATAATTATTTAATAAGATAAATGATGATTTATACTCATCATCGTGTATAAATGTATGATTGCCTGTTATTTAGTGATATTTTAAAATCTCACAGGAAGCCAATTACTCTATTAGAGTTTCCTAAGATGATGTTACAGGAATTAATATTATATCATAAGCTGAAATTCTCAGTAACTAATTGGTTCCTGTAAGCTGTAAAGTACCTAAAATATATCAGACCCTCTCATCAAAAAGCAGGTGATAGCTGTTGCATCCCTGCAGAAAGAAAAACAGCTAGGGCAGCTAGTCAGACACTGAAGATCTGGATGTAGAGCTGCCTCTGTCAGCTCCTGAGGACTGGACTGCATTCACATGTCAGAAAATACATTGTTGGCCAGAGAAACTTACAGAGAGGAACAGGAGCACTACCTTCCCACTGTGCCTGTTTTTCACCAAAATGACTTACAACCTCATGGTCTTACCAGACATCTTTTGCTGCTCCATTTCTCTGTGGTAAAAAGCAGCACCAAGATGCACTCCTCAGTCAGCAAGGCCTTCCTTACCCAGAACCAGTGCAGTCCACTGCTCTTCAGGGAACGCTGGTGTGCACTTCATAGAATCCCAGGATGGTTGGGGTTGGAAGGGACCTCAAAGCTCACCCAGTCCCACTCCCCTGCCATGGGCAGGGACCCCTCCCAGCAGCCCAGGCTGCCCCCAGCCCCATCCAGCCTGGCCTCGGGCACTGCCAGGGATGGGGCAGCCACAGCTTCTCTGGGCAGCCTGGGCCAGGGCCTCACCACCCTCTGAGGGAAGAATTTCCTCCTAATCTAATCTAAATCTCCCCTCTCTTAGTTTCAAGCCATTCCCCCTTGTCCTATCACTGCACCCCCTGACACAGAGTCCCTCCCCAGCTCTCCTGCAGCCCCCTTTAGGCTGCTTTAAGATCACCCCGGAGCCTTCTCTCCTCCGGGCTGAACACCCCCAGCTCCCTCAGCCTGTCCCCACAGCAGAGGTGCTCCAGCCCTCCTAGCATCCTCAGGGCCCTCTTTAGGTTTGCTCTAACAGCTCCATGTCCTTCTTATATTGGGGGCCCCAGAGCTGAACACAGTGCTCCAGGTGAGGTCTCATGAGAATCAAAGGATCACTGAGGTTGGGAAAGACATCTAAGGTCATCTAGTCCAACCTTTAAACTTGTACTAAAGTTCGCCAGCAATCTATGATACTAAGTTCTGAACGTGCACGTTTCTTCAAGACCTCCAGGGGTGGTGACTCAACCATGTCCCTGGGCAGCCTATTCAAATGCCACCCAGCCCTTTCAGTAAAGAATTTTCTTCTCATCTCCAACCTAACCTCCCCCCCCCGGTGCAACTTGAGGCCATTTCCCCTCATCTTAGTACTTGGAGAGCAGAGTAAAGGGGAGAATCACCTCACTTACTTCCTGAATGCCAGGGACCACAGGCTTACTCTGGGTTTTAAGCAAGGCTTACTCTGGGTTTTCCTCCTTCTTAAAAGCTAATTGGAGCTCGATAGCAATTAAAAGTAGCGCAGCAGGCTGTGTAACCAAGGATATATTTTATCTTAACCAGACAGGCTATGATTCGGGCCCATCGGCAGCAGCTGGATGAAATGGCATCCTTGTGCTTCAAGGAGGAGTGCTTGATAAATCAGATGTCAGCAACGGTAAGTGGTTTAGACGAAGATTTCATTGCCAGTTGAACTTGCATAAATTGATTTTAGAGATCATTAACTTGAATTAGTGAAGTGACATGCCTGGTCAGTTCCTCCACTCATTCTCTGGTGCCTCTCTGAGTCCTAGCAGAGGCCACTTACTTCCAGTACCTGACGTGTCTTTGCCAGCCTCCACAGTGCCTGGTCCCTGGGGGAGAAGGAGGCTGATGGCTCAGCTCTGAACTGCTCGTCTCTGATAAGACAGCTTTGCCTTAGCTTGGGGTATTGGTGCCAGACCATACCCACCCGGGCACCTCCCCAGGTGGAGTTTTTCTCCTTACAGGCTGGACCAAGTAAGTCAATACAGGAGAAAATAGCACACGTGTGAAGCATGACACTGGGATGGCACAGCTGGTGGTGTCATGCCACACAGCCTCTTCCTCCTGGGAGACCCTTGCTTATCATACTGCAGCTGTGCCTGGCCCCACTCCCTCTGGTGCTCTAACTGTTGTGGCTTCTGCCCTCACGGGCTCTTGATTTCTGTCACTCAAGTGTTCCTTGGCTTGCCTGTGTCTTGGATTACACTAGTAAAGGCTGGACCTCAAGCCTGGCACCTGCACGGCCCCACCACCAGCCAGTTCTCAGTTTCTCCTGCATCCTAACAGATGCGTGTCACAGCTGTGTGACAAGTCTTATCTCTCACCCAGCTCATCTCAGTGAGCACCTCCTGCCTTCCCTGTTCCCTCATCTTATCAATAAAGCCAAATTACATTACCGCATTACGTTATCACAACCACCTTAATTGCTATCACAGTTCAGATTTGCAGTACAGCTACAGGCACTCTTGCCTCAGGGAATTCAGACTGGAGCCACCCCGTGGTTTATCTGCTGTGATTTCCAGCTGCACGCGCTGTATTGCCAGACAACGCACAAATTCACAAAGCAGTATAAGAGCCATAAGATGCATTAGTTTTGTGGCAGAGAATGCTCTGATAAGAAGCAACCTTTTTTTTTTTTTTAATTCTTATTTTATTGTATCTGAGATTTTTTCTTGCTAGTTGTTGGTCATACCCTTCCATTATTTGCCCCTTGTAGCAAGCAATCATTTTCTGGCCAGCAGAATTCGGACAATCATGCCAGGTGTCCAGCAGTGGGTGAATAACTTAACACTACTGGGTATATTTCACAGCATGACCTTGCTTTAGGCAATGCAGTTAGCTTGGACTTCCCATATCAGTTTCTCTCCTTCCACTTTCAGATGGCTGCAACTTCTCCAGCCATGAAACTGTGGCTGTGGGAGAGATTCCTGCCAAGACCAGCCACACACTGAACCACACAGTGTTTAAAGTGCTTAAGAAACATAGGCTAGGGCAGCTGGGCTAGTCTTCATTATTGCTGATGTCCGTGCAGGACAAAGATACAATGCACGAGATAGCTGGAGTTCTGCCAAATGAACCTGTGAATGATTAATTTTCGTGTGGTAGCAGCTGCAGCCCCCAGCCCCAAGGACACTGACGCTTCCCAACTTCTTAGATACTGACCTGGGAATAAATGCACCGAGCTCTGCTCTCAGCTGGAGACAGAGCAATTATTAACACAAGACCTACTTAAAAATAACTGCATCCGTTTCATTTTAATCAGAATTTTGGATCACATTTTATCCAACAGTGTGGCAGGTCGCGATGGAAGGTGAGGTTCCACTTGGCCTGGGCTACACACCACTGCTGTTTCTCCTGTGCAATCTGGCAGACCTGTAGCCAGGCAGCAGTTGGACAAGCCCTGCGAGCTGATGTGAAATAATCCCTTCCCTCTCATTTCTCCATAAAATGGGCTATTATGTCGATCAGTGAGGTGCCCAGCTCACCATTTATCTTCATGACTGTTAAATGCAACACAAGAAGTGTCTGGAACACAGCTCAGTACGTTGTAAAACTGTACATCAGATCACCAGTCTCTATACCTAACCCTTAAAAAGCTAACCTGTGTAGAAAGGTGACAGCAGGAACCTTATACATTTTTATTTTCTGAAACCGGTATAGTAGCTGTAATTTTACCAACAGAAGGAAAAAAAAAAAAAAGGAGAGGACTAAGTTAACCTCAGTATTTAGAGGTATTGAGCTTTGCTGTCTATAAGGGTCAGGGCTTCAAGATGGAAACACTGATGAAATGTACGGTAGCTTGGAAAACATGTTTTTTTTTTGTACTGCTGCAGTATATAAAATACGCTGAACGTCTCCAACCTGCTGCTGCTGTTGTTCCCTAAACTTTCCTTTTGTCTTCCTTCACAGGATTTTCAGAATTTCGTCACCAAGCTAGATGAAATCCTGGTACTGAAGTCGAAATGTATCCAAACCATGCGAGCCCAGCTTCAGCTCTATTTAGCCTCTCCTAGCACTGACACATCCCTGCAAACACCTCCACCAGTTTAGACCTGCTGTGCTTACACATGCACAAGAACAGTTTTGGAAACAGCCAGCTAGTGTTTCACCACACTTGGTGCTGCAGAGCGTGGGTGGGAAGGGGCTAGCTTTTGGTTTGATGGTTTGTGATTAGTGCATATTTTAGCTAAGGATGGAGAGAATTCTGAGTAAATAACAGATGATTACTTGGCAACATGAGATTTGTATTTCCTTAATACCAGTAAGCCACATTCTTAAAAATAACAACTCAGCAGTGCTTAAATATCTCACCAAGCGGCAGGCAGTCCTGTCCACAGTATTCACAGCAGCTTCTCACATGTTACAGGCACTTCTGTGCTGCTAACAAAATGAAGGGAAAAAAACAAAACAAAACAAAATACTTTGAAGTCAGACTTAGGTCTGAACAGAAATGTTCAAAAGCTATCCAGAAAAGTGTTTGCAAACAGAAGTGAAGAAACCGCTTAAGTACACTAAAGTAACTAGACCAAAAGTAAATTAAATCAAGGCAGGATACGAAGTTCTGGGCTTTCAGAAGGAAAGCTACTGGAGCATTTGTTCTTTGCGTGGGATGAACACTGCAGACCTGCTGAAAGAGATCACTGAAGTCACAAGTAACGAGTGGTTGAGTAGGAGGCTTATGTACAAGGGACTTTGTACCACAGGTTCATCTAGCGTGTTAATAAGCACATTGTTTTCACTGGTGCCAAGAGAAAGAAGACAAAAGCTCGCCTTCTACAAGCCATGTCTGAGCTCTGCTCAGCTGCAGAGTGCTTGTGGTCTGGGTTGACAACTGATTTGTCACATCAGAAGAGTGCAGTTATAGGCAGTGGGATTTAAGAAGCTGACAGTGCCGTTACACCAACCTGGTATTTGAGTCAAGAACTACAGAACAATGAGCTGGAACCCTGCAAAAATCTCTGCTGCTGCATGCACCCCAGCTGAACCACAGAATAAGCCCACTTGCTGACGCCACAAGCGACCATGAAACACGCTCAGCTAAAACAACACTCTGCAAGTGCTCCCACTCCAAAATTTGGTCTGCCACAGCATATTCAGCCATCTCAGCGTTTCCTCAGTAATGGCCGTAGTAGCTCAATAGCTGTAAATGCTAAGGTAAGGGAACACTGCTGTCTGACCAGCTGCGAATTTCGCCACCTGCTTCTACAGCTACCACGAGGAGCCAGGTTTGGCGGCAGCAGCGCAGTGGTTGCAGATACACAGCTCTCTGGGTTGTGTATTTGATGCAAGGAACGTCACACAGCATAGCCCTGGGGAACAGGAGTGCAAGGGAAGGAGTGACGGTTGTAACTGAGGAAGAAAGTCCTGCATCAGGGCCCTGATCTTTGCGGGAAGGTATTTAGTCCCTCTCGACCCTGACGTAACCAGGCTCTGAGTTTAGGGACCTCAAGATAGTTGCTGTGTCCCGGCTCCAGGCCACCAGCAAGTCACAGCTGAAGCAAGGCCTCCCAGTCCCATTTTAAGAAGCCTTCCTTGCTTAGAGAAATGAGGCATTCAGGGGCAAGGCTCTTCAGCCTCAGTGCCTCATCTCCTGGAGACAGGGCTAGCTTTCCCGTGCATAAGGTGAGGAGACCACATGGCAGCTGGTTAGTCCTCGTACCTTCTGAAAGCACAAATAGATGTGAGTACCTGCAGTAGTTCCCACAGCCCTTGCTCAGTGAGCACACAGAAGTGAGGCAATCACAGAGCTGCTGAGCACTTTCACAAGTTAGCTTGGAGCTGAGGAAAAGGTGGGACTGCAGGATGTGTGCACAGGTCACGAGAAAGTGAGAGGTCCTGCCAGCAACGCAGCGCTAGCTGGGTGGAAAGAGAGGGAAAACTTTCCCTCCGTGTACTTTGACATTTGGGACGGGGGAGTGACTGTACTTTAACCCAGTAGAGGACTTATTTAAAGAGGAGCTCAGCAAAAGTACGTTCAGTCTTTCCCCACCTCTTACCCAAGCTGATCATCCCTAAACTGGCACCACGGGAGAACCGTTCACACACCACCAGAGTGCCATGTCCTAACCTCACTGCTTTCAGAGGAGCTGTAAGAAGACAGATGAATGACCAAAAATTTCCATCAGCAGAGGAAATCTGAGTTAACCCAGCTAACAAACTGAAGCCACCCGTGCAGTTCCTGTTGGTCTGCCCTAAAAAAACATGAGCAAGCCTGGCAAATCTGAGCCCCAGTGCAAGTCCCCAGAGCAGGAACTACTTGCTCCCTCACAGAATGGCTAGAAACACCAAAAAACATCAATTTGAAACAAGAAGTCTTTTAAACTGGAGCCATCAAGGTAACCCATGAGGTTGTACCTTGTTTGATACAAGATTCTATCATCGATCTGTTCTCAGAACAGTGTATCCCCTGCTGCATGTGAGGCTCTGCTAAAATAAAAGCAGCTCCGGCTGTGAAAATTCACCCACCCTTAGCAGTAACAGGGCTACTGACACCGTTGAACTGCTGCATGCCCAGGAGATACCAAAACTGGGCTCGCAGCATGCAACAGAAATGACCGGCGCTGTTATTGAAAGGGGTAGAATTTTTCTCTCCACTTTTAGGGTTATTACCTACATGCTGCTTTAACTCTTGTGTGAAGGTGTGCTAACAGTGTTTGAAAGCGTCATCCCCTCCCAGGTGTTTGCACTGATGCCTGAAACAAATGGTTTTCTTTTCAACATGAAGAATGAATGTGAATTTTGTGCTGTTACAGCAGTCTTTTCAGAAGATTTTTGAGGGACTGGCCCTGCACAATCAAATAAATACAGAAGTAAAGTGGATTCATTTTTGTATGCAAGTGCAACAAAGACTATTAATGTTCATGGCAGAAGCTTGATGTTTTATTTGAATAGCTCACATTATTTAAAATAAAATTCAATTTACTACAGAACTCTGGTAAAATCTCTTCTAAAATAAATGTGATGAAAACAACTAAATGTTTGATTGTAAAAGATCAGCTAGGGTTGGGAATCTGCACAAGATGCCCATGGCCCCTGGCCTGTTGTTCCACATTTCAGCAGCTCGCCCTCCAGCTCCCAGGTGCACACAGGGTCTGGCAGAGCCCAGCAGGCAGCAGTTTTGGCTTTGCCTCTACACTCCTCATCCTGACACCCAGATCTCAGCATTCAGCAGCAGCTAGCACAGAGGCAGAACAGCCTCTGACAAAGCTAAGACAGCTGAGTGCCACCTACCAGGTACGTAAATCAGGCTGCTGATTTGAGAACCTAAGGGAAAGCAAAGGTCTCAAGACTGACCAGGAACATTTGTCTTCTCACCACCTAGAAGGAAAGGAGAACCCCAGCCTCATCCCCAAACAAAAATTAACACACATTAACCAAAGAGATGATTTTATTCAGAGGTTTGGTCTAAGTAGTTTTGCTTCTTCACCGGCAAGACTTCTTGCCTGCTCAGGACTGCCGAGTACCAGACAGGAACCTGTTTGGATATTAACTCTGAGAAACCAGAGACAAGCAACACAACTAAACACGCACAGCAGTAACAGTAAAGCAGGTTTATTGTTGTTTTCCAGCTTTTCTGACTGATCAGAACTCCATTTCCTTGTTTCAAACTGTCACATTTCTCACTGGGGAAGGAAAGCTGGGCACCTGATTAACCTGAGCCCCCAGAAGCAGCCCAAACTTGATATTAATTGCTGACCATCCGCTGGTGAATGTCCTTGGACAAGTTTTTCTCAGCCCCAGCACTAGAAGCTGGTGAAGCTCGGTGCTACAGGATACAACACAAAGAAGTCTGCCCTGGTCCCGCTCATCATTCTTCTCCAGATCTCTTAGATACTTACAGGTGCATCTCCCCTCAACATCATTTTGTTTTAAATAAAGGTATGTAATTAACATTGTTGTCCTCCTCACAGAATTCCCGGAGTTAACAGTGGCCCCAGAGGTGATGCTTTGGCTGTACAAAGTTAATAGCATAACAGAGACTGATGCCATCTCCTTCAGGGTCCTGATGAACTACAAAACCTCCTACTGAAAATCTGACCCAAGGCAAGGAGCCGAGCTGTTTTCCCCTCCCAAAGTCCAATGCTCCCAGCTCCATGCTCTAACATGAGTTTCGATCCCTAGGCTTGTTTGGTTTTTTTTTTTTTTAATTAAAAAAAGCCACAGGAAAAAAAGCAATAGCTTCCACCACTGCAGCCACCTGCCTGGAGACCTCAGGTAGCTCTGCCCAACGCAGACCATGTTCGCCCAACGCAGACCATGTTCGTGCGTGCCCACAGGAGCAGGCAGCACCTGGGCTTGCAGGATCCAGCAAGTTCTTCATCTGCTGAAGCCAAAGAGCATGAGAGATGGGAACCATGACACTGGGAGTTACATTTGAGGGTTTTATTAGTTGTTCTTCTGCAGAATCAAAATATTTAGCAAATTACTTTAAAGATTGCTCAAGACTGATGATATTTTATGTATTTAGAACTTGAACAGTGTACAACATAATACTCGGTACTACCAAAAACAACCCAAAACCTGATTTCTAGTACTAGATGTTATTATGTAATTCTACAGCAGTGTGGAAAATGGAACTAATGCAGTGAGTATATTTGTTTTTAAAGAAAGTGCTTGAAAGAAACCTCCTGCATCACACTGAGTATTATTTAAAACAAAAGATAGTTGATTTCCTAGCAGAACTTTTTCTTAAATATCCTATAAGCCTGGGGGATTAAGAATACTGAGCCCCAGCTCTGTGCCTTCGGGTTCAAGAACCACCAGAAGTTGCAGGTCCAGGTCGAGTTCACAGCTTACTCGCTCCAAGCAAACTTATACACCGCTCAGCATTGGACGCTCGTGTCTGGCAGAAGTGTTGGATGCATGGGTTAAAAAAAACACAAGAGGAACAGCTTCTCTTTATGCATAGCGACAGTTTCTGAACCAGTGTTTTTACTAAGTTATAGGCTTACTTTCAACCAAAAAATAAAATTCCATTGCACTAAAGGTCAAATTTAACCAGTTAATCTGGACTGTGACACAGTCAAGTAATTCAGTACAAGCAGACACCATGAAAGCAGCTTCAAAGAACCAAAGCATCCTATGTTTCAGAACCAACTTCATATTCTTCTGTCCAACTCCAGTGCAACAGTGGGGGCAACCACACCAGTCTCTGCCTATGTACAATTCCAGTAGCGGCTGGGCAGTTTAAACTCTCCGTGGCCAAGCTGGAAAAAAGGAAACTTAGGAAAGGACACTTAAAAAATTTAATTTAAGAAAGAAAGTTGGCTCCCAGTGGAAAGAGAAATGCTGGAGTGATGCACGCAGGTAGGCTTGCTCAGTCACTCTCCCATGTGTGTGAAAAGCCGGACTCCTTCCTGCCGAGAGCAAGTCACATTGGATGCGAAGGTGGCGGGGCTAGTCCTGCTCCGTGGCACGCTGAGATCCCAGGAATGTGTTTTCAGCTGGCTCCTGCACGGGCCATTAGATCTTCCAAAGCATTGTGTTGGTCATTGTTATGTAATAATAAGACCTCCTTAATGTCTTTTAGTTCAAAGCCCATTTCTTTAAACTGACTCATTAGCTGGAGAAGTTCTGTGATCTGAAAGAGACAGACGATTATTTGCAAGGGAAAAGAAAAAATCGGGGCTCAGTCTTACCCAGAGCCGGGGTTTAGCACAGAGCCAGTCTTCAGCGACCAGGCACCCAACGGGTACCATCCCACTCCCATGCACAGCCCACACACGCTCAGTTTGAAGCGAATCCACTCCACCAAGAGTTGTCAGGGCTCTGCGTGCAGCAGCCCTTGGACCTCACTTTCAGTTCCCAATATTTGCAGCCCTGCATCTCCCAAACCTTCCTCAGTGAATGCGCCGAAGCTTAGTCTGTGGTAGTATCTCAGTAGAGATTAATCAGTCTGGCCCCATTCAGACTCCCAGAAAGGTTGATTAATATCACTTTGCTCCCACATTCAGCCGCCTCTGAAGTTTTTTCAAGTTACTTTGACTTTGGGAACAGTACAATAGCCCTCGCTATCAAATGACTCTTCAGATCTAGGGCAAAACAGGGGTATTACTAAAATCCCTACTGGACATTTGTACTGGGTCTGGCTAGGATAGAGTTAACGTTCCCTGCAGTGACCCACACAGTGCTGTGCTCTGCACTTGTCACTAGAACAGCAGTGGTATCACACCAGTGTTGCGTCTGCTGCTGAGCAGTGCTGGCACAGCACCAGGACTCCCTCCAAGGCCCCACAAGCCAGTAGGATGGGGGTGGGCAAGAGGTGGGGAGGGAACATTACGTAGCTGATCCAAACCAAAGGGATATTCTATAGCATGTGATGTCATGCAGCAAGAAAAGCTGGGAAAGGGGAAGGATACTTTCTTCTCCCCCTCTTCGTTCGAGGAGGGGGAGTGTGAGTGCTGTTGTGGTGGTGTTCAGCTGCCCAGCAGGGTAAATCCACCACAGCACCGCATGCTATGCTACCAACATCACATAAATCCTTCCAGAGCTCTGAAAAAACAGCAACAACTAGTAAATCAATTCAAACATTTATGAACCCTCTGCTACTTACAGTGCCTCCACTCCAGAGGGGAAAACCAGGTTAGAACAGACAACCAGGAGATCAGTCATTTCCAATTTGGGGGGTAAGCCACTAGCAAGTGTTGTTTCCAAAACACTGTCACTTCCCTTATCTTCACAGTGTTGTTCCTCCGTTTGCAAGCTCATCACTAGCTGTATGGGTATGTTGGGGGGAAGGTAGGTGGATGGCACCTCCAAAGATTTCCCATTATAACTCAGCACACAACAGGCTGGCATACACCAAAGAGCAGTTCTGCTGTCCTCTGCTCCTGCCTCTGTACCTTTGGTGCTGGCAAAGCAGCCACACCATAAACCAGGCCCACAAAAGCTGTATTCACCAGATTTTTTTTCAGACAGACCCCTAACCGAATTTGCCAGGCAGATGCATTTTTTTGCACAGTGGAGAAGACTTACAGCCAGGGCAAGCTGGAAGGGTTTTGATGATAATTTGTTGCTTCTGAAGTTAACTCTGTGTACCGAGCACCTTGCCCAAAAGAAGACACTGTAGTTGGAATGTTGCCATCAAACTAAGCAGGGTCTTTGAAAAATAAGCTTGTTCTCATAAAAATGCATGCGAATAAGGGTAATAAAGCAAACACAAATCTGTTTTTAACATATTCCCTTTATCACCACAAGGATGTTCTTTGGCAGCCAGTTTTGACAACAAGGCAGCATTACCATGGAGCTAGAATTACACCAACCACTTCATAGAGGAACTGCTGCTAGAATTCCCCTTTGTGGTGCATTCTCACTATTGCAGAGCACACGGCACCCTCACCTTCTCCTCTGAACACTGATGCATTTCCAAAGCTGCTTCAACAAGAAGTGGATCAAAGCCCTTCTCACAAAGCTGTCCATGTGCAAACAGGTAATCCAAAACCTGCAGGGAACGAAATAAAGAAGTTTGCAGAGCTGCATTCACAGCACAGAGCCGTACACCTCTGTACATGCAGAGGAACTGAGCACAACTCCATCCCAGGCTTCACCAGGAACCGAGACAAAGCTCTTCCTGCTCTGTCTTGAGACCCTCTTTGTGCAAGAGCTTGTTCAGAAAAAAAAAAAGCAAACAAGTCCTTCTGTCTTTGTGCTCTCCCATCAGCTTCATCTTTCACTACAGTCAAACTGCCTTCCTTCTCTAGCCTTCCGTTCTGAATCACTGAGGAGACAGAAATTTAAGATTAACAGTGTTTTTCAGTCTGTGAGTTTTTAAAGGGGTACCGTAGGTCCAGCAATCAAGCTACATAGGCTTTTAGTTTCCTCTCAGACAGAACAGGTAACGCAATCTGAAAGCAGTCAGCTTCTTAAGATCACCTCAGCATACTGCTGAGCAAGCTGCAGATCCCAGCTCACATGCCCAGAAACTGGTGCCACATTTCTTATTCATTCTCAGCTTTGAGAGGTAGGGGTGAAAGTCTGACAGGTAGGAGAACGGTAGTGCTAGGAACGAGATAGGAAGCAGCATGCAAATACTGCAGGACTTGAAACTGCCCTCCGAAGGGAAATTCCTTCTGTTTGGCACTACAGCTCCTCACACAGCTTCAAGTGCTCTTGATTCGTAGGCAGCGGGCAAGCAGAGCAGCTCTACCAGCAGCCAAATCCTGCACAGCACAGGAGCTACCAGGATGCTCCTCCTGCCAAGGCAATGCTCTGCACAGCGCACAGGGAGCGCGGGGCCAGCACAGAAAGCCTGGCCACGCTCCTCTGGCTTCAAAACATCACTTTGTTTGAAGCTGATCCAAGACCCAGAGCCACGCTTCACCCCACCACGCTTTATGCTCTGTGACCTGGTTTTAGCGAGCATTTGAAACAACACATGGCAGGAAGCACCACAGTCAGAGCACGCAAAAAGTCGGTCACTGGTGCCTTGCGAGCCTTTCACAGCTGCAGTAAGCCTGCAGGGGCCCATCTCTCTGCAGGGAGAGGCATCAGCAAAGTAACCCCTTGTGCTCAGAACAGGGAAGGTGCTTTGCTTTTTGGTCACGCAGCACTAAAGGCATGAATCCATGCCAAGCTTCCCAAGGATTGTTTTGTGGCTCCTAAGAAGACTGTGCTGCCTCAAGCAGCTTAACAGAAACTTGTGCAGATGCTCTTTGGTTTGGGGAGCCTTTTCTGCCAGGTGAAAACTTCTGGGGCAGTTCTGCAATCCACTGTTAGAATAAAGTGCCCTCCCCCTCCATTTTGCAAAGCCAAGGCTGTTTCTCAGCAGAATCAGTGCCCACTCAAAGGTTTTTCTCTTCCAGCAAAAGCTCTTACCTGGTCTATGTTCCCTCCCTTCTTCTTCATGGCTTTCAGGACGTTCTCAGGCGAGTACCCCATGTTGACAACGGTCTCTATGCACTGCCTCTCGCCGGCAGAGAGGGCCTGCTGTACATCAGGAGCAGGGCCACCCGACCGCTTTGCGCAGCCGGTGTTATTGGGCACTTGAGACGCTGGGAAATTTTGGTGCATTACCTACAAGGGAAAACCCAGAGGCTTAGGAGGCGGTCATCTTTTGCATGTGTCCCCATTTCTGGCTACTGCAGAACTAGGACACCCTGCAAAATTAGGTAACTGGAGACTTCCAAGGCTGTGCTGGGGAAGTTGCTCACTGTTAGGATAAAACCAAGCACTTTATGTAGTCTGACTCCCACCACACCCTTTTTACCCTCAACAAAACATTTGATTACACAGATTTCTTGCTATATGCTCTCTCTTACTGGCAGGACTGAAACTTTCTCACACACAACCTTTCCAACAGTAAAGGTCCTTATGACATGGGAAGACACAACCTTGGAGGAAGCAAGGGATTGCTTCCCTCACCCTGCAGTTCACTCATCACCTACGATTTTCTGTACTCAGAGGAATGTTACCTCTGGAAACACCCCAGCAGCTTTTCACAAATGCCACGCAGTGCAAGCACACAGGAATGTGGGAACTTACCATAGGCATTTCTGTTTCCTTGTTGTCTGGGTGTACCTGTTGGACAGCACAGGAATAAGGTGATGAACATCGCACACGAGCAGAGTTTGCTACATTTGGGGAAAAAGGTTTCAGGGAAGAGATGGGGGACTGTGTCTACCGTACTGGAGAGACCTGTGGCCTGATCAGTAATCTGTGAGATGCAGAAGTTACGCAGCTGTGTGTAGTTTTAAGATAGTCACCATAAGGATTGTTTGTTCTGCTCTCAAAGCATTGCATTTCACATGCTGTATATAAACAAAATGGTACACTGGCTAAATGCACGTGGTTTTTCACCAGCGTCCAACATTGACCCATCCCCAGCACAGGGATAACAACACCTGTCTTTGTAGAACTTTGTGCTTTCCCTTAGTAAATTTTTTGCTGGGTTGAAAAGGAGCCAACTGCTCTTACTTCAAGAGGAATCTTAAAGTAGCCACCTCAAAGGCTTAAATTAGCCACCTGAAAGGGCTGCCTCCCATCACTCGTATCAAACTAGGACTGTTAAATTATCAAAAAAATAGCTGGCAGGAGAAAAATAAGCAATGGGGAGCAGTCCCCACTTTGGGAAGCTCCAGCCAGACAGCACAGAAGTTACTCATTTTCAGTAGCACGCCTAGTTCAGAGAGGCCTCCCCTGTCCTGCCTGTTCAGTCTCCAATACAGCCTGGCGAGGGAACCCACCTGTGTCAGGGCTGTACACCTGCTCCATTTCTGCAGAACTGGTCTGCCAAGGGGTACAACCAACCAACACCTCTATTTTACTTTGCCCAAGGTCTGCACATTTCAATTAATCCATTTAAAATAGAGGAAGACTTAAATAGAGTTAGAAGAAGCTGCAAGAAATCACTTTTCACCAAAACCCTCAGGACTTCTTAATACTGTTTCAGCCAACATCAATTGCTTGAAAGCTTTCCCACTTCTTTCAGAAAGTCCTTCTTTGGGCCCCAAGAAGGGCTGGGGGAGGTGAGGGGTTTTGTTCTACATTGCCACTCAATTTTTCTTCTAGGACACAAAACCTGAGAAATCACATGCTGCCTGATGGACTGGTTTACCTAAGAACCTGTCCTCATGGTGGTAAGAGAGGTTGAAAGCTCCTCAAATTACACCCTTCTCCAGACTCTTTTGGCAGAGCATAAAGCACTAGAATATGGGATACAGTGAAATAGGGGGGTCTAAAATCAGCTGGCTATCAAATTCTGTGAATGAATGATGTTCTGTTATTAATGCAACAGCGAGAAGAACCCAAACTGTTTCTGACACCAGGGATTCAAGTCATGGAAAAGCACTTCCTCAATCTACTTGAGCCTGATAACCTGTGCTCATGATCAAAGGACTTCCAGTGGAGGAGGGAATCACCCAGAGGAATTGCAGGAGACAAAGACAGAGCTGGCCACTCAGAGGCTGTACTCCCTTAAGTCTCAAGCCTGCATTTCAGTGCCTTTCGAGAAGGCGTGCAGTGCTTTCAGCCCACGCTTGCACACTGTTCCTGCTTTTAGGGACTTTGTACACAAGCTGGGAGCTTCACCTGCAGGCTGGTGTGCTTAGCACTTCGTGTTAATGCAGCAGTACATTCGGAATGGTCCGCCAGGTCCATCCATTCATCCTCCCATAACCAGGTATTTCCACAAATAGGACATACCATACAAATTCAGGTCTCTAAACAATTCCGTTTAATTTCAACTGATTGTCTTCACTAGTCATTTATTCCTCTGCCAAAGCTGCAAAAAGCAAACCTGCGAGCTTCACGAAACACCGCAAGGAAAAAGGGAACCACCCAGGCCAGAATCAGTGCAGCAGAGAAATCACAAGTTTATTTGCATCCCAAAACCCTTAGAACCAATTCACTGGTAAAACATGCTCCAGCAGTAACTCCAAATCCAAAGTTATGATTTCTGAACTTGTGAGGGGAAAAATGTGTGTGTAAATAAATAGCACTGTGTAATACACTGGGACAGAAGTGTATAGAAGCTTTATAAAATCGCCAGGCTTCTTCTCGTGCAATCTTGCAGTAGAAGGATTGTGTCCTTCTGGTGGCCACATGGGTTACTCTGACTTCCCTCTCTGTCCTTTTCATACTCTGAGGATTTTTGTTACGGTCCTGGCCTATACTTCAACGTCTTGCAACTCTGCTGTCCCTTTGCAGCCACTGGGACCTTATCATGGAAACAGGGAACAATCATATTCAGAAGCCTTGGAACTTCAATAGAAAGAACTAGTTCTGTCAACGCACCTATTTCTTGGCTTGCTACTTCCAAAACACAGTTTCAAGTGATGATCTTTATTATGTTTCCTAGTAAGTCTATTTGTTAATTCCTTTTTTAGTTTTTAAAATGTTTTGTACCTTCCCTTACAGCGTTCTCGAAAACACACCTCCCCTCTCAGTCTTCAACAGGATTTAATCTAGCAGAGATTTAAACACCTCGAGTGAGAATTTGGCTACCTTAAAGCCCATCTATCTAGTTGTGAGTGATCTCTCACGTTAATCCCTAGAGATGTCATGCTTCAAGATTTCACCTCTGAGCCACATACAATGACACGACCTGCCCTCAAACCTGTGATGCGTAGCAACAAGCACTTGCTCAGCGCACCGCTGCTCCTGTCAAAGCTTACTGGGTTGCATTTGGTTTAGCAGTCACTGAACATCTATTCTGCTGTGCTCTGAGGGATACGCTAGTTGCCAGAATATTGTATTTCTCAAATAATACTGCATTTACTTAAGCCTGAAAAGAGATGAGAGAAGAGTGGGAAGAGAAGGGCCATCACTGTTTTTATAGCACATGGTGTCACAAAAAACTGCAGTACACCAGCAAGAATACAGAACGACCTGCACACACAGAAGAAGCCTTCCAAATCTTGGATTTTAGAGCCAATTATAAGATTTGGCTATGCAGTTTCCATTAGAATTCATGAGTATTGGTGTCCAGATCTCAGGTTCTTTGGAAAAAAGTGCCCAATTTTACTCAAGCCTGGACTCCTACTCACAAAGCCACAACAGATGGCGTGAAGTTAGGTGTCCCCAAAGTATTCTGAGAACTTGCTACAAGTTGGAAGCAATGAAGCTTCAAACTCCTGTCTCAGAGCTGTACAGCAACCAAAATCCGTAAGTCTGAGATGATCTTCAAAATTGCTTTTGGTATCCAAAAAGCAATCCTCCCACCCTCACAGGTAAGAAATCATGGAAGAAATCTTATACATAACTGCATGCCTTTTGAGATAACTGTAACTATGAACAACAAGAGCTGAGAAGCTGAAAAAAGTCACCAGAATTGATTGCAAGTTAAGAGATGTGGGAGAGCAGGGTGAAGAAGCCTGTGAGTAGCAGTCTAAGGTTCACAACTGTCAACATGAAGACCTGTTGGGCTGATGATTTTGCCACATAAAAGAATTACTGTACATGACCTGTCCTATCTACACACCACACATCAAATGAAGCTAAGAAAACAAAGCCACGGGACATTTTAGAATCAACATTTGCCTCCACACCTCCACATCTCCCCCACAAACCCAGTTTTAATCCACCGCGTGTTTACCGTGGTCACTGTGCTTTGAGACGACTCTTCTTCCGTACAAACAGTTGACACAGCCAGGGAAGGCAGCCTGGTCGAAGAGGATAACGTCGATGTCTCCATGCCACTGTCCTCGTTTAAAGCAGACAGACCAACCACATGGTGTCCGTTCAGTTCGCTAGCTTTAGTCTGAGCACAGGCCTGCAAAGAGCTGAGGAAAGTGCCGTTGCGGAGACAGGTAGTGCTGTGAAAAGTGCTCATGAGCTTTGATGATTTTTGATCACTCTCATCGGAGTCGAGTTTAGGAAAGGATAGGGATTTGATATTGCTCACTGAAGTGATGGGGGACAGGGACACTTTGGAAGACAAGGACATCTTTTCACAGTTTCCCAACTGCGGCAAAGTGATAAAGCCATTGGGTTTGTGAAGGGGCTTGAAGTCCAACGTGGCCCTTTCTATGGATGCCAGAACCTCCTGATCTTGCAGCACAGACTCAGACCCTCCCTTGGGCAAACTGCTGTCTAACAGCTGGGCAACAACAGGCCCAGTAGTACCCACGTGGATTTCCAGAATGTTTTTTAACTCCTCCTTATCATCGATAGTTTTTAATTCCAGTTTGTCAAATGGGTCTTCTTCACATTCAAAATCAGCTGGGTTGAAGTCTGCCTTGGGGCGAGGTGGACTAAGAACTTTCTGCTTCACAGCACTGCTGTCAGCTGGCGTGGGAGTAAGAATGTTATTGTGCTGCAGACTAGCAAGGATGGGGTTGATAGGAGGAGGCATGGCCTCAGGGCAAGGTCCCTCTGAGAACCCCATTCTGTTGCTGTCCTCTGGGGCTGCTTTTGAGTTTGCTATTGCTTCTTCTGCCTTGCGTTCAGCTTCTCTCTGGGCAGCTTGAATTTTTTTGATGTCTTCAGCCCACTCGATTGTTTTCTTTTCCAGGGAGAAGTCATACTGACCGGAGATAGAGAGGGAAAGAGGGAAAAAATAAAGACAAGTTATAAGAATCACAGCTACTACTTTACAGCATGAGTAACACGAGTAACACAGAGCAAGAACTACATGAATCATCATGGACAGAATTTTTTTCCACAGCATCTCCTGTAACCTGCAGAAAGGCAGAAGTAGGAGACACCAGCTTCGTTTTACCTCTAGCAGCAAAATCTGGCTATAGTCTGGACCAGAATCTCATATTTTGTGTCCATCCTACATTTAGTTTTGTTTAGAGCTACTGATGATCACAAGATCAGTTTCACAACTCTCTCCCCCTCTTCCAACAAGAAAATAGATGCAGTCAGTGGAAGCCTGAAGTGTCAGTGACAGCGATGTCACGCATGATGGACAGTCACACCCAGATCTGGCACCACTAAACTAGGATTCAAGACTACAGCAGAGTAATTTTTGCATCCAAAGAGCAATAAGGTATTTATCAGTTCCTCCTAAAAGATTCCTAAGGGACCTGACACTAGTTTTAGACCCACTGGTTGGAGAGGTATCAGCATTCTCATACCTGTGCTAATGGCTCTCCAGGCAAAGGGGATGTGCTGGCTACTCTGACAACAACTTCCTGTAGCAGCAGATTTTGCCACTGTTACTGGCATGACTGGAACCCACAAGCTTTTCTTATTTGACATCAGCTCCTTCAGGGTTGGGTTAGCACACAAGACATTTACATAAGCTACTCACTAACAGCGCACAGGCCACTGTGGTGACTTGACTGAGAGGACAAAATTCTGAACACGATAAATACATGTCAAGCTTTAGTATCTTACAAGGACCAAATGCCCTTAGTGCCCTCCATAGCATGACAAAACATTCAGAGAATACAGCCTACAAAGCCAAGTCCAGGGTGTAACCTACCTGTGACTCACAAGAATTACAGCCTGCTTGCCAGGATGATGTCACATAACCAAACAGCTAATAAGACATCCTACCTCTAAAGAGCAACAAGCCAGGAAGGTTTGCTACACCTCTGCTGGGCTTTTGTGGGACTCATACTGTGCTATCCATCCCATAGCAGGCTCCAGAGAGAACCTCAAGACCCATCTCAACTCTATATGAAGTAGTTTTCCCTTCCCTTAGCTCTAAGTCTCTAAGAGATGGGATATACAATTTATCAACGAGGTGATTTTGAAACACAACTCACCGGCAGAAATGCTGGGCACTATCTGTTCCAAACTTTGCCATCTGAGCAGACGTATCATAGCTGCATACACACAAAACCACGTATTTATACTAATGAAATAAAAAGTACGTGGCTTTGGTCAGTTTAGCCTCCATGCACTTTTACTATTTTGAATAGCTCCCACCAGAGCTGTAAAAAAGCCAAAGAGTACCGTGCAAGGCATAGCCTACATGATCACATCATATTATTCAAGGCATTGCAATCCAACCAGGCGTACTGTATTTGAACCCCAGCTTGGCTGGAAAACAGACACATAACACAGCGAGACCTGCCACAGGACATTAGAGCCTCCTGCAGCACTCCTACTCAAGCTTAACTAGGTGGAAGTGTGTGTACTGGGACAGTCAGTCAGGCAACCACTTAACTGTTATAACAACAAGCCATGATGTCAGGAAATTCGGTTATTCAGCTCTGCAGCAGATAGGATGCAGGGCAGAAAAAAGCAGACCTGTCCACAGCAATCTGTCACAGCTGATGCTGAAATCAACAAACTGGGCAGCCCAAGGAGAATCACAGATTCAAATGAGAAAAATATAGTTCAATTGTATTTCCTGTATCACAACCTGCATTTGGAGACTGGATTTATGCTAAAGTGATTGATTTTGTGCTACCAAAAGTTTACAGCAAGAGCCGTGTGCTTCAGAGACCCGGAAGCAATCCATACCAAGCAGCAACTTCCCCAGCCACGTAGCGAAGATGATCTCCCACTCAGTACCGCACAGAAAGTAAGAACTAGAAATTTATTTCTTCACCCCATTAGCGTGATAATACACAGAATACGGTCATACTTGTGGAACCCTGTTTGAGGGTACGCCATAGCATGGGTGTTTCAGTTCTTACCATCCTTAAAAATACGATTTTAGATCAGCAATGTCAGGGTAGTCTTTAAATTTTTAACTGTTAAACAAAAACACTTTTTTTTGGAGTCGACACATGAAAATAAATGCCATCAGGCTTTTTAGGGTGGTAAGTAGAAACTTTCTGCATGGCTTACAGTATTTATCATCTTCCTCTACATTCTAGCAGACTATGAAGTAACAATATAGCACACTGAAGACTAACACCTGAAGAAAAATATAGTTCACAGCATCACACGTTGAAGACCTGGGGTGGCAGAGGAAAGAGCAGAAGTGCACAAACTGTCCTTACCTGGGCTTCTCTGACAAGCTGAGAAGAATCAGGCAGGCAGAAACCAATGGGTAATCCAACCTTCGCAGGGGTTTTAAATTTGTCTCCTATCTTAAACGGGACGTCATCAAGATAACTGAAAGGCCCTAAGATCAAAAGAAGAAGTTGTATCAAAAACCTTACAGATTTGATGCATTCAGTCAAGCCTCATGTTTCTGTATTTGGCAGCTACTCTTTCTCTGCTGCCCCAGCCACACAATGTGACCCAATACAAAGGAAGTTGTGAGATAAGAAACACATTGAATATGCCCAGACTTCATTGCTTCAGTTTTGTTCTTTTAAAAAGAATATTCTAGTCCATAACTACATTTTACAACGCTCCAATAGCTGAACAGATATTGAAGTTAAAATCCCAGCATCTTAGCTTCCCTCTTGACAACACCATGCCTACACAACCAGAATCTGAAGCTCTCCTGAATGTTGTGTTCTGTTATGCCTCTATAGAAGAAGCCATTGGTTTATCATATTCGAAACAAGTTTTAAAATGATCCAGCTCTAGAGAAGCTAAGGAATAGCAACAACAAAAAAGAACAGTTTTGGCATACAAGTGGAAAGTAACATTTGGATAGAAATGGTCACAAGGACAAAGTAGCCCAAAGCCCAGATATGCTTTAACCAAAACAGTGAAATAGCTCAAGAACATTCAGTATAGCAATTCTGACTTTTTAAACATGGCAATCTAACCAGATCCAGTCTTACTTGTTTGTGATCACTCCAGTGAGAGGCCACAGACTCCTCATGGTCCTCCATTTGTGCTTTACATTTATCATTTACGTGTAGCATTTATAAATTTATAAAGTGGTTTAGGACAAAAGCTCTTCAGGCACCCTGCAAACTCACTAGGCAGAACCACCAACAACTCAAGCTCCACTGAGAAGCCAGACTAAAGGTTTGTTTTCCATGAGCTGCTCTGAAGAAGTGTGAGAAAATCCATAACATAAGTTGTGGTATCTAGAAGAACTGGTCTAAGCTTTTGGAATTACAGGCAAGGTTTTTGACTGTGTATAACAGCAATTTCAAGTGTTTGTCTAGTAATCATTTGTAACTTTGCTCCGAATGCTACAGATCCGACAAGACATTAGTGGCAACGTGAGATGCTTGGTGACTAACCTCTTGCTCAGTGAGCTGTGACTTGCCATTTTTATGTGACCCATTTTCATACTTGGATGACAGTTTAAGTACTATTTGTGCTCCTTCACTGTTGACTCATCTACAACAACGCAGCCACAAGCTTCAAGAGAACAAGCAGCTTTTGAAAACAGGAATATCCTGTTAATTTGGAGTCAAATGTTTATGTGCTGTCATCAGTTGAGCTCTCATACTATGCACTGTGTTGGCTGGTCCCAGAGCCCTGTTGCGACACAGAGGGCATTTCCTCTAGCCCCGACACCCTCAGGCTGAACAACCTACATGGCACCCATACTAACAAAACAAAAGAGCGCTCCAGGCAGAATATAATAGTATTTTCACTAGTCCTTACTAAGAAGCAGTACAAAGCACAGCATCCAAACTGCACCTCGCTGTCCACCAACACCAACATCCACCAACAACCACCAACATCCAAACAGTATTTGAGCTGGCAGTGTGAGAACTTAGACACAACAGCGTATGCTTATGCAGAAGTAGCAACTGTGGCAGCCTTTGTGCTTACACTTACATCATGGCCAGGTCAGAGACAGCCTTATCGCCTAAATGCTCAGAGTCCAGCTTGACTGCTGCTGCTGCCATGCCCCAGTTAGTCCCGCTGCTACAAGTCTTGCTCTAACTGGGATGATCCAAGCATGCAAGCCAAGCACGATTACCTCTTTGCACCAGTCTCACAGCCTAAATTGCTCAGTACGCAAACGCTTGTCTTATTAGACCTACTGACACAGTAAGTGGCAGACACCTCCCCTTCCACAGCCTTCTTGTTTGCCTGAAATACACACTAGCCATAGAGCACACACTGTGGTATTTACAGAGCAACATTCCTCGTTTTGGGACAGTAAAAAACTAGGCACACCCACACTAGATGAGCTGAACTGATGGCTGTCAGTTTAACCTCAGCATCTAGACTAAGGAATAAGAACCTTCTTGTTTCTTCCCAGTATGATAATTTTCTAATACACTGCTATAACCTCATCTCAAATACAATCCTGCTACAAAAACACCAAGCATGTGTTAAGAGACATCAACTGTTTTAGGACAGTTAAAAGAAAAAAAGTGTTTCTGAAGCAAAACATGGATGGTCATAGCATTCAGCCCAGTCACAGCAGTACTACTCTATGAAAACTTAAAAACTGCCCCAGAAACTAAAGAATCCTTCACTTTTTTTAAATGCATGAACTTACTGCCTGAATAGTCAAATAGATGAAGACTCATTGTCTTCTAACAGTAAATACAATACAAAAAGCAACACCAACATATACAAACTAACAGCCAACCCATTGTTTCAATGGTACCATGTTTAAGCAAAGCAATTAAAGGTTTTCTGTTATTTAATATGCTGATTTTTAGAAATTTCATTTGAACCACCCATCATAGCTTTAATTGGTAACTCATTTTAAGAATCTACATTACACACAAAAAAAAGAGCTTCAAGGAAATGAGTCCTCTCACATTTATACCCCATTTTCTAAAAGAAACACACATTACTGCACATAATTCTTATGACACCAGTCATCTGCATGACATTACACATCTTAGATGTAAGAGATCACTCGCCTGTTAGCTACTAAGCCAGGTAAGTCCAATTTAGGAATAAATTCATTGCTGAGCAAAAAGCAACCCAATCATATATTAAAAGCTTGACTTGCAATCCAGCTTCTCACCTGACCTTCATAAGAAAAGGCTGCAGGTCTAGCATCTGCTTCAGCAAGCATCACATAAGCACCAAAACTGCAATTCAGCTTTGATTTTGAAGGGGTTGCTGGGGAGGTATTATCCTGCCATGAGTGAGGGGCAGGGATGATGGGAGAATAGTCAAAGGCTAAACTTCAGTTTAACTAGGGAATGAGCACAACGTCAGCAAGCAACTATGCAAGAAGGAAGCCAAGGCACTTTGTTCCTAACAAAAAAGCCAGTCAGGGGCTGAACAGACTAGTCTCGACGGCCGGGACATTACTCAGCAGCAACAGTAAGATTCATCCTATTGAAAGGACAAGGATACCAAATTCCACTTACCATGAGAGTCGGATCCCAACTTCTTAGAAGCCATTTAGAACCTGAAAAACATTTTAAAATACATTTAGCAACTTAATACATATAGCATTGCATAAGCCTGTGTGGTTCCACAGTCTTATCTCTGTCGTATGGGACACGCTGCTGACATTTGCTATGTTTATCCTGTTACAAAGACAGACAGCAAAATGGATTTTATAGCACCAAGAATTGATGGAGTGAATAAATAACTTTGCTCAGGGTCTGACAATCCAAGTGGCCAAGAAAATAAAACCACAAATAGCCAAGAAGCAGCCAGGCTGATTAGAAAGACCAGGTTGTAGATCACAGCACTCTGAGACTGCTCCTTCCCAGCCCCACCGAGCACATCCTGCCTCCCCTGGCATTAATAGCCCTTCCTACTGGAAATACCACACTGATCCTCTTCAGTTTAATCCCCGTTGCTCTAAAAAGGGATACTATGATATTGGGTATGCACAGCCAGCATGGCACTTGTCTAGACGTACTGGGTAGTACACAGATAACAATACACAATGCTGGTACACAGTAACTGGTAGGAAGACCTCAAGATTTCGGATATGCACAAGGAAACAATGCTAACCTGAGTCTTCATCCAGCAACCACAGAATTCAATCATCAACTTTTTTTTTTAAATTTGAGAAGTTAGTGCAAATCCTACATGGCTAAGATGTTAAACACAATTACTCAGGCAGCTTTTAACACAGAGGGCCTTCTCAGGGTTATCCTGAGAAGAGAGCTGTTTTGAAACTAGAGCAAGCTACAGAATATTTGTTGAGCATTCAGCTGAAACCCCACTCCAGGATGCTTGTGGCATGTTCAGTAACCTTGTCTAGCAGCTAAAGCAGATACAAGAGCATCATAAGATCTTCCTTAAAACACCACAGCACATTTCCCTCAATAACTCCATCTGTAAGCCCCCCTTTGACATTATGCATAACAAAGCCTCAGAGTTGCCCTTTGTTTCTGGAGCCCTCCAGCTGGTAGACTGCCCTGCCCAACAGGCAATCTTCAAACCCATGAAATTATCTGCTACACCCCCACCTGCAGCAGTCAGTGCTCAAAGCACAATTCGGAGCAGATCTAACTTCCAAACCCATCACTCCCCAAATGAGGTCCCATTCTTCAGCCTCAGTGTTTCTGTTACAGATTCCAGCTGCAAAAGTTACCTTCAAGGAAGGGTCTCCAGAGCCTACGACCACACAGACAGCTTCACTGTCCCTCCTGGCAGCAGCAGCTGACGTGTTGGGGATCAGGAAGAGATGGTTTCAAGTACTTTTGGAAACTACCTTTTTCTAGGCAAAGGTCCCTTTCAACATTACATCGCAGTCAATAGCTCAATCAACACCAGTGGCTACTGGGAATTAACACAGACAAAGCTGCAAGATTTACCCGGATGCAGCCCAACTTCCTGAAGCAAAGCAAGCAGACGCTAGGCTGTGGGGAAGTGAGTCATGCTGGGCAGCTCCAGCTGCACACCGCTCTGCTTGGCGTTTGTCAGGTTCCTTGCTGCACATCTCACCCTCTCTCTCAGTATTGTCCTTATGCCCCACAGCGCTCCTCTTGGCCAACGAGCTGGCTTTGGCACCAGCCGACAGCTGCTTCTTGGACAGAAACGACACATGGAGCCTTCAAAGAGGGAAGGAGATGAAACAGCGCTGAGTTTGCCTCTCAAAGGGCATTTGAGAAGGCCAAGGGCAAAGCCACAAGACCAGCCGGTACAGTTGTACGTGAACTACTGGAGCTGAAAGGGTTTTACTGGTCACAGCACCGCAGAGGGGATCAGACTACAGAGCATGAAACCACCTGCACCTTTCAGGCCCGGATCACAGGGTCAGGCAAGCTGCTGCTCCATCAGATCTCTGTGGGAATAGCAATTAAGATGTCAACTTTACCTGCTGCTACTGAGACACCCAGGCCACCTGTGAAGTCACACAGCCTTCACGTACTGCGAGCATGTGCTGCGTCCAGCCGTCATCCGCAGCGAACTGGGGACAGGTCTCTACGCACTTCCTTGCATTCCTCCCAACTCTGCTTTCTTCTAGCTACTACCTCAAACTGAAAGCCAAGTGCTCCTTTACAAAAGGAATTTAAAACTTGTGATGCAGAGAGGAAGTAGCTTCCTCACTCAGTTACCCAAAGGCAGTACAGTTTACGCTGCCTTCCTCTTTTATCAGAAGCAACTCACTCCAGAATGTACGAATATAAGGAACAATGAAAGGAAAATCCAAAGGGATCATTTTTAAAGTGAAAATTGATATCCCCTCTCCAGAAGGCTGCTGCAAGAACATACTACGTTCCCCACACACTGATCTTAGCTAACTGAACACCAGGTTAGCGCGATGTTATCAGTTCACTCCAGGGACATGAACAGCAACGTGTACAAGTCCCACAGAACCAAAGATGTGGAGCTCTAGCATTCAGGGAGTTTCGCAGTCATATCAGGCTGGGGCCACATAAAGCCTTGGATATGCGCTGTACGCAAAAATACCCATATAAGCACTAAGTATCCTTCTTTTGTCGGCAATCCTGTAGTAAAATCCTAGAGGAGACCAAGCACCTGGCATTAGCTTCAAAGTGCAGCAGGAAAAACAATTCTTCTGCCACATGCAACACCTTATTTTTGAGCTATAGAATTAGCTAAGGCACATTAACAGCAAGCTATCATAAAACTGCACTATTCACAGAGATACAGTCACACTTTATATTCAAGTAGCATTCCAGTTTAGATCTCACTAGCTCTTCCTAATGCACCATGAGCGAATACTTAGCGAGAGGCCATTCCCCGAGCCCGCACCGTCAGCGAACAGACTTGTGGAGCACTGCAGGCAGGAATGCTGGCACAGGCTGCCAGCCACATTTCGTCACCTCCTTTCTAAAGGGGGTTAATTAAACCAGTGTCTTCTGAGTAATGAGATTTGATAGGCCATTCAGGCTGGGTCAAAGCTGTTAGAGTGGACAGTAAGGGCTTCCTCACCTTTGGGGCTGCTCTTTTGGAGATTTGAAGGGTTTGCTCCTAAAGCCATCCTCCAAACCAGCTAATGGGTGCCTGCAGCCCTTGGATCTCCAGACACCAGAACAAGATGCTAAAGGGCATTTATCGTTTGATGCTTCACTGTGCATTTTAAACTGACAGAAAGCCTACTCTACATAGAGTTTTTCAGCACCCTTCCCGGACTACAGAAACAAGTTGGTTCCAGATTTCTAGGTCTTCTTACAGCCACCTCCAAGCTTTCTTCTATAATCACAGACCTCCTTAGCCCCGTCCCCTAATTCTTGGTTCTGGCTAACCCTTTGGAAAGGGCATTAGGGCTAGGAGTGCCTGAAAGTTGTAAGTAATTTTAACATCAGCAGCCTAGTATGAACATACAGGGAGGAGAGTAAAAGCCCACCTTTTACTTAATTTCCCTGAGACAACAGTCTTAAAGCCATGCAGCCAGAGAGACACAGTGTAGTAGAGTCCAGAGACTGAGGGACAGAAGGGGAAATAGCAGAGAAAACAGGAAGACGCAGAAGCAAAGAAGTGCCAAGCCAAAACTGATGACAGAAGCAACCAGCACAAAGAGATGGTGCCAAGCTGAATAGGGTTGAAGGGACAGCACTGAGATGCTTTGAAGAACAAGATGAAAGAAAAGGCACGACTGGCCCTGGAACATTTGGAGGTGATGATACCAAGAGGCTCCACGCATCACTTCAGACCCAGACCCTGTATTAAGAGCCAATAAACACAAGCTCAGCCTCTGAAGTTACATGCACCTGAACCATCTTCACAACCAGTCTCTGAGGTATTGATATTACCCAGGTTAAGCCAATCCACCCGCTACCATTTACCATATCTGACCACAAACAATCAGGACATCTTCAGGTTTTGAAGAGAAACTATAAAAAGACAAAGATCAAAAAGATCACTTTTATTCTGCATCGATCACATTGATGAGCTCAGCAGTGATTTTACACTGAGAAAGCAAAAAGTTTGATTAAAGTGACTGGCATATCGATGTTACATAAGACGCCAGTTTTAGACAACATTTTAAAAGTTGTACTGCACCTACTAATTTCAGCACAAGGGAAAGGCTACGACCAATGTCAGGACTCTCTATATAGCCGTCCACAGCACATACACACAGAGGCTGTGCCTGTTGCCAGGACAGAACAAGATCTGAGTTTTAGAGTAAAAACTGACCTGCTGTTCAGCACAGCACACAACAGGTCTGGTTTTCAGGCACTGCAGTCTCCAAAGAGATGACATCACCCCAAATCCACAGCAAGTGTTTTTGCTTTGCCCCTCTAACAGCTCTGCAAACCACGAGCCCAGCAGGCTGCAGAGAAGTGCTCCCTTTTTATGAAGTATAAGGGCATCAAGCTGCTAGTGACAGCTCTTTGGATAAATTCACTGTAAAACTGGATTTGACATATCATAACCACATCCCCTACAGTTAAAAAAAAAAAACATCACTTTTACTAGTCTTAATGGAAAGAAACTCTGAAGCATATCAACAGAATTCCTTCAAGTGCTACTTGAAGCCAGGCGATAAGGTACATTACAGTTCTTATTCTATTTTAAAATCACTGAGCACAAACCAGACCCTCCTTGAAGCAAACGCAAACTCCATCCCGGTGTTTGATTTTCAATGGCCATGATTTAAAACAAAGCTAATGACTTACTGGATACAAGTGGCCGTCCTGCAGCTAACGAAAGGCAGAGCAGGGATTGCAATGACCGCAGTAGGAGGTGTAGGGAAGCAGGGATGAGACAGCCATGCTGTGTACACACCCCACATTTCAACAACCAAGCACTCTGAAGAGAGATCTACGTTTTGAAAGACAGCCCATAACATCAAATTAATTTTGTTTGCTATTTTCAGTGCAGTGATTGAGGGGCAGAGGGACGGGAGCCAATAGGGCAGGGCTTTCAGAACACATTTCCCATAAATGGGAAGGACAGGCAGAAAAGATCCCCCGAGGAGCAGGGCTATCCGCACATCGCATCGCCGAATTACCAGACAACGCTCTTTAGCGATGGCAATAACATCCATTAAGGGGCTCCACATACAGCTGTGGAACGATATCTTCCTAGCAGGGACAGACATTAGGAGAAATTGATTCTTCAAGCTGTGCACTTGTTTAGTGTGACAGAGCATGCAATTAGACCTTCTGCTTCAGCATGCAATCAATCAACGGGAAGTTAAAGCGGAAGACAATTGTGTGATTTCCACATGCTGCAGCTCCCATTTGTTGCCCCAAATGGATTTGTTGCATTAATGTCAGACAGCTGTCGTTACGTGGCTCTCCTCATGGAGTGTCCCACTTTGCTCATTAAACACACTGCACTCAATAGAAGCGCATACTGTTTGAACTGGTTAAGGATTTAATGCTCTTACCTGGTAACAGACAGTCCTACTCCTCTGTTAACATCCTGATCTTACTTGGCCATATAGCGGTCTGCCCTAAATTTCACCCAGAAACAAGAGAAAACCCTACAACAGCTGAGGAGATGCAGTACACTGATGCACTAGTTTTTCCCACCACCGAACTGCTTATCGGCCACACAAGTTCCCAGCCAAGTTGAGGCTTGTAAACCCCACAAGCCTCTACAACAGCCGGTTTCATGAGCAAGAGCATAAGAAGACTAAAAATGCCTTATGTACAGCCCTGCGGTGAAAGCAGATCTGTACAAGCTTTTCCTTTGGCCAGAGTGTCTTGCCAAAGAAGCGTATGGGAAATGCACCAAATCTAAGTTCATATTTAACTACGCAAACAAACAGGTGACCTTTTTAAAATGGACTCTTTCCCAAAGAGCCTGCCACAAGAGAAAGCTGTTTGCAAACAACAGGCGGGCCTGACTACCAACCCGGGCAGTAAGGGGACAGTTCAGGTTCCATCCAGGCCAAGAGCAGATGGGAACTCGAGTGTAGCTCCTACTTCTGACTTGACGATCATCTAAATAGTAAAGCATAGAAAAAGGGGTTATTTTTGTTACTGTTGGTTCTTTAGCAAGGTCAGCCTCATTAATCTGGAGAGGTTGCGATATCACCAGGAAAAAGGCAGTAAACTAGAAAGAGAAGGGCCATCCTCCCCTCCTCAAGACACAACAGAAACAAGACTAGCATTTGCAGATGTGCACTGGCAGCCCAGCAAGCCAGCCGTGTCCTGGGCTGCAGCAACACAGCGTGGGCAGCAGGGCAGGGAGGGGATTGTCCCCCTCTGCTCTGCTCTCGTGGGACCCCACCTGGAGCCCTGCACCCAGCTCTGGGGCCCCAGCACAAGAAGGACACGGAGCTGTTGGAGCAGATCCAGAGGCCACGAGGATGCTCAGAGGGCTGGAGCACCTCTGCTGTGGGGACAGGCTGAGGGAGCTGGGGGTGTTCAGCCCGGAGGAGAAAAGGCTCTGGGGTGATCTTAAAGCAGCCTAAAGGGGGCTGCAGGAGAGCTGGGGAGGGACTCTGTGTCAGGGGGTGCAGTGATAGGACAAGGGGGAATGGCTTGAAACTAAGAGAGGGGAGATTTAGATTAGATTAGGAGGAAATTCTTCCCTCAGGGGGTGGCGAGGCCCTGGCCCAGGCTGCCCAGAGAAGCTGTGGCTGCCCCATCCCTGGCAGTGCCCAAGGCCAGGCTGGATGGGGCTGGGGGCAGCCTGGGCTGGTGGGAGGGGTCCCTGCCCATGGCAGGGGGGTGGGACTGGGTGAGCTTTGAGGTCCCTTCCAACCCAAACCAGTTGGGGATTCTGTGATATATCTCAAGTTTTGGACAGCATTTTTAAGCATGGATATTAACTTTTGATGCTAACTTACTCGAGAAGAAAGACTGCTTATATTGAAATATTTGCTAAGTTAAGAAGAGTAACTAGAAGGCAAGCTACCAGCTTCACCAAAATGCCCCACTTCTGTTCTTTTGGTAAAGGTGCATGGAAAAAAAATCTGGAGCGCCCTGCATGTTTAAAATGCACGTCTGGAACCCAGGGCAGCTTAAGCTAATTAAAATGCTGCTGTCCTTGTTGCAATGAGATTTCAATATGCAACAAGCCAACTATGAAGTACTTGAGTATTATTAACACTGCAGACTCTTCCCAGTTATGAATGAAGAGAGCTAGACAAACATTGCCAACATGCTGCCAACAACACAGAGCATAACAGCTTTTGTCATTAAACAGAAGTCCCTTTTTAATCAAAAAAGTGCAGTTTCAAGCTTTCTTATGTTCTTTGATCGAGAGAGATAGAAAAGTAGTTGGTCTTATATAATCTAAAAAAAAGTTCAATGCTGTGGACAATACAAATACAAAACCTGCTCTCAGAACTGACACAAGAATTCAATATTTCATTGCAGAAGTAATTTGTGTTCTCTTAGCAGAACACGAATTACTCTTTTTTTAACATTAACTAGAATGTAAGACATTTTTACCACTACAGCAATTAAATGACTACTTAAAAATCTATTTCAAATAAAGCTATGTAACTGTTACCTTCTCCTTGTTAAACCATTTTTCTTCTGAACTTTAATTTATTGCTGGTTATGGTCCTGGTTAATTTGGGGAAACAAATTCTTATGGAGTTACTGAAAGCGGACAAAAAAATCCGGCAAGAAATCAAGTTGGACAAAAGTTTTAAAGCCAAAACGTGCAATCTGCTAGCAGGTCAAACAGCAGTTGCCGTTTCTTATATTCAAACTGAGCCAAAGTACATGCGTATTGTGCTGTACAAGAATAACGGGAACGGTGTTAGGCTACTAGAGAGCGTAAGGATTAAAATCGGTAACTCAAGTCACATGCACTACCCACCCATACCATATACTTAGCATCTTCCCAACAGAACTCAGTATGGCACTGACAAAAAGCAGTCTTAAATGAACCATTCCACCTACAAATGACTCTGCCTGGCCTGTAGCATGTGGGCTAAAACTTCAAACTCAGTGTGGAGCCACTGCTTCAAATCCTGACTGCACCTTCAGCCCGAGGAGTTTCAACACACATCAGGCCACCAGAAGCCTTCTCCCATTCCCTATAGGACCTCTCTCATGTTCAACACTGCTGAACATTCCCAGCCACCTGACATCCCTCTCTTCCACTAACACATCTCACTTCTCTCAGCTAGAAGAGCCATGTCCTGAGGACACAAATTCCCTGTAATTTAGAAGCCAGCGTTTTAAGATGCCACCAAGCTCTGCGCTGTCTGTTTTTGAAGAAACACTTGTACTCACCACTGGGACACAAGTATTTCTTTCACCAAATGTGCACTTGGAGACGCACAAGAGCAGAAGTTCTGAAAGTTTCCCCTTACTCAAGCACCTAAGAGCTTGTCGCAGGTTACCTGGCAGAGCGTGCTTACCAGAACACTTTTCTGCCAAGTGACTGCACAGAACTGACATCATCCCAAACCTGCCTGATTTTCAAAACACACCTCATTAGTGCTATCAAGACACCAGCAAGCTAAGCTTACGAGAGAAGTGTGAACTCCATCTTCAGTTCTACAGGTGTGACATTCTTTACACAGTGACTTGACTTTTTTGGCTTTTTGTCACTTCTTCCACACACATCAGCATGTCAGTGGCACAGCTTCATCTCTCAGTTAGCTCATAGGTACCCATCTTCATATCCATATTCATATCCTTTGTGTCCAAACAGGGCTGAATGACAGTTTAAAAAATGGTCCAGAATAGAAATATCATCAGTAGTCAACACTGAATTAAGTTCTGCTCCCAGAAGTTATCTTTTAAAGAAGTTCCACTAGTTTCAATTAAAAATGGAATAGGTGCATAACTGAGCATACCGAACAGGAAATAATTTTAAAGTGAGCACTTACACCTTAATTGTTTCTTGAAAAGACTTTTTAGCTTCAGGGAAGACTGAAATTCATAGTGAACATTCAGTCTTGCTCTTTAAAAACCCACAGGGACGGGAGCATTATCAGCTGGTATCAAAAATACATACTCTCGGCATATGCAAACAGCAGCAGACACCAGAACAGGCTCAGCAAAGTGGTGGTGCCCACACTTCTGGAACTGAATTAACTGGGAACAGACCACAGGAAGTTGTCTTTCGCAAGCTTGTCTAGCATAGAGAAGTAGAAATCTAGCTTTACAGAGTCAAACTGAGCTTGCCCTCAGTGACAGTGGTCAATTTAATCACAAAAATAGAATATGACAAGTCAAAGGGCTGCTTGCTGTGTATTAGAAAACTTCATTGGCCTAAGCTCCCTGAAGGCATCGTGCTCCAGTCCTGAAACAGAATCTTCTTCCTTGCAGTCTCCTGATTTGGAGTTCCCAAACAGCAAAGGCCACTCTATTTAGGGCTGTTTAAATGGCAATAAGGCTTAGCCTGTAGTCCAACAATGGACTACAGAGCTCAGGAAAGGAAGCCACGAGCAAGAGGCAAAGAGTGAGTACATCTGTTAAACAAGGTTCCCTCTATGTATGCGACTGCCACAGCTGAGCTTGCTCACAGCTAAGACACACACATGCAAGCAGCCCTCACTCTCTGAGAAAAAGCAGACCAACTACCTAAACCCCCGAGACATTTTTCAGTGATGCTCCAGTCGCTGAACTCACCTTCACACGCTGCTTCAGAAAGACTTTCCATACCACAGATGTAATCCCTCCCTCTCTGCTGCAGAAAATTCACCTGCTACATTCAGGAAAAAGTACCCAGCGTACCCCTAAGCAACATAAAATAACCTGTATCCACATGACACTCATCTAATACAGAAACAACTGGAGTTAAGGCAAGATTTACATTTCTTCACTTAAAAACCAACCTGGAAAGGTCTGCTTTCCCTCTAAGACAATAATTCAATTTGCCCTCTCAGCACTGCAGCCCTACACTTGAACAGATGAGTTTAACACTTACGATGGGCTGGAAACCCACACCTCACTGCAAACACACAATCATCCTTCAGTCATAAATATGCAAAGCAAAATCCAGAAGCCCATAATGTACTGGAAGTGAGAAATGTGCAATTACAAGCCTCCCAGTGACAAGAACACATGAAGACCCAAACAAGAATTTCATGCTCAGCTGGAATGAGAAATGGAGAGGAACCCATAACCCGAGAAATACTCTGCTTTCAGGCAAAGCCTGAAGGGCTCTGGGGCATTCACACCACCACCAGCTAAACACATTTTTACAAACAGTTCTCATTCGCAACTTTTATCCTGAGCAAAAATCCATTTTGCCAAAACTCCTCTAAACCACCAGCACAGCCTAGTTCTTGCATGACACTTCAAAAACAGTTTTCAAGGCACTTACCACAGAGCAAAATCCATCCCAGTTTTGCAGGTGTGAGGAACAAGGCACAAAGACGAAACTGTATGCCCACAGTCATCCAGCTCAGCCAACAACACAGCCAGAGCAGAACTTGTATTTCCTGATTCCCAAATCCACAGCTATCCCGAGAATCTCACTGCATTCTCTCTCGTTTGGTCCAATATCTCTGATCGACAATTTTCTGTATCAAATCTCTCCTACTCAGTTTTCCACCTTACTACAAAAGCCTTAAGGATATTCTTCTGGATTGATATCATTAAACTGCATTTACTCCAAACTTTATTTCTAAGTTGCTTGCTATTTCCAACTCATTTAAGTCTGCAGTTTGGTTACACACCATCTCCAGTCTTGCTCAGTGGTATAAACTTTTTTTCCAATCTATTAGACGTTTCTTCAGAAGCATTGCTAATGAGCACAACCCCTGAAACACTTAAAGCAAGGAACAACTAAACAGAAACAGCTCATTTTACATGCAAAAGGAGTCTTTGGAGATGCATTAACTCCATTTCCTCAGGACATTTTGACAGATCTGAGTCAGCTCCAGCAATCTAGCCTCACTTCTACATAACTAGATTGGAGTAGGTTGCTGGATGAGACTGCCACTTGACCATCCAACAGCAGTGCCCTCAGCTTTTCTCCTCCAAAGGTCTAACAGACCAGCAACAATATGGGACACACAGATCTACCTCTTTGGACCATCATTACCATTACAAAGCAGCAAGATTTCCTGTAAAAAAAAGTGAAAAGACTGTGTTGACTGTTCCTCTACTGGGATGTTAGATATCCTCCCATCACCTGAGAATCAGCCCCAGCCTCTTCTCTAACCCTTGTCTGATTCAACACAGCTTTAGAAGATACATCCAGTGCTGCCTAATGACAGAACAGAAGCATCATGCTCACATTCCTGCAGTAACGGCAAATTACAGGAGAAATGTGCCTTGAAGAAGGCTTGTAATAAAACAGATAGACAAGCTCTGTCCCAGCTTGCAGGAGAAGAGAGAAGACCTTTCCATTACTAGGCGGAGTCAGTTTACACAGAGTACAGCCAAGTCCCTGCACTAAATACTGCCTATTTCAAGCGTCTGTTTCCTTGAGGGAGTAGGCAGAAGCAGAATTTCTTCCTCAGTCCAATACCATAAGACCCAAAGAATACCTCCTTACACTTCTTGCAAGTGCAATGTGCACGTTCAGGTATGAAAAGGATGGTGTTAGCACGTCACACAAGTAGATGCGTCACAGCCACTGCATCACCCAAAGGCACATTTCTGGAGTCCATCCCCAGCTCCAAAAGCAGCTTAGACCACACAGCTGCTTGTGACATCGCCAGCTTCTTCACATTTGTCTTCATTTACCTTGTATCCCATCATATACTTGTGGGTTCTTTAAGCTGCAGTTAAGGCTTTTCCAATTGAAGACCATCAGTTTGAAAAGATTATGGAACACTGAGCATCGCTTTTATGTCCTCACTTGAATTTATTAGCTTTCCCTTTGCACATAAAGAGAAATAGAACAGCATTATTTAAAAGCAACAAGCTTTTTACCATTTCTATTTGCACTTGCTTTGCAAAAAATGCACATCAATAAGCCCAGGCATTCAACAGTCTGGAAATATATTATGGGCATTTATGGGCTTTTTACCAGCTATCCAAAGAACTCCAGGTAAGTTACAGACATTATCCATTAAACTCCCTTCTACAGACAAGAAAAAAGCCTCTAACTGCAGGTACTAAGAGCTGCCCTCTGTCAAGACACCAACTAGCATCTAGCAGCTGCTCTTTTACAGACCATTCACTGGTGTAAAGTAATTGCATTTTGCATCCCACCATCTCCTAGCGCTTCTGAGCCAGACGTTTTTGCTAGTTTTGCTGTAGCATGGGACTCTCTATCCGTCGTAGGAATCCTGAAATGCATCTCCCCTCACTCCAAAGTCTGATAATTACTCCTATCAAAATGGCAACACGAATATTGGCTGATTAAAACTTGATACAGAATTTTCTTCCCCAAACATTTTCTTAAAATTATTCCTCAGGATATTATCTTGAGGATTATCTAGAAAATGACACTTCAAATATTTAAGTGCTTAGTTGCAAAAGTAATTGCAGGTATAGAGCCCTGACAGTCCATGACCACTGACAGAACTACAGCTTGATTAATAACTACTCTTGGTTTATTAGGAACTCACTGATTTCATAAACATATAATAAATACAGAAATCTGCTCCACACAATATTTATGGCTCATGACTCCTCCCAAACTGCGGAGTGATTTTGAATTACTTTTCCAACCATTTTTGTTCATAAAACTCCAACTCAACTTAGGGTACATCAACTCCCTTCCTCATAAGGACCTTAAGGTACTTTCTGAAAATCACATTTTAAAAAAAATACACTATTTTGAACACAGTAAGCAAAATGAAAGTCAATACCTTTCTTGTTTTTTCTTTTAAAGAAGTCAGACTGGCAGCAAACTACTTGTGGTGACCTAATAATTATGAGATTAAGAACACACGTTTTTCTCAGACTGCGTTACAGCATAAAGCTTTTCTATCCTTTTTCACCATGAAGTTTTATTCCAGATAATTAAGTGATTTTACATATATAAATACCTTCCCCTACAAGTACCGCCTATATTTCTACTTCGAAGTATTATAGGTTACGGTGCAAGGACACCACATGACAGTATTAGTCACTAGGGTGGAACCCAGGATACCTTTGCTGTATTAGATAAGTAAATACATATCCCTTAAATACTTCACACAGCATTTACAAACTAAGAACCTCATTTTATTTTAGAGCCCAGAGCTGATGAAGCAAATCAAATCCAACATAAAAGCACATCTCGATGTCTAGATTAAGCACAGCACTTACATTTGACACAGCACAACCGGCAACAGACTCTTAGAAATCCAACCTCCAAAGCTCAGGGAATAAATCTCATCAGTCATGACTTCATCTGCAGCTACCCTAGAGATGTCAAACTGTACAAGCACAAATACAAACATTAGGAAAGGACTTAAGTCAACTCTTTCACATGACCTAGTAGATAGCCGTGATGAACGTTGACCTCCAGCAACACAGACCAGACTAACTGGGATCTCACGACCAGCTGAATCATTTACTCTGTTACTAGTTTCCATAATATCAACCACCGTTGGCTAAGTAGCCTAAGTAATCCTTAAGAGTAGCTTAAGTATGTACACATAAGACCATCTTCCAGCTGAAGAATGGACTGCTTCTTGAATAAGACTCCCGCTCTATGATTTGCCCAGGCGAAATGTTACACCTGTGTCAGTATTTCTGACAAAATGCAGCTGAGAGAATTACAGGCTAAGAACTTCCGTTTGAACTCTGCTGGTTAGATAGAAACTGTGATGTTGCTCAAGCAACGTGGCAGTTTGAACCTACCTTCTTTCCCTTCTAGAGAAGATTGAAACCTAAGTCGGAGCAATGATATGCTGTTCCCCCTCTGATACACTTCAGGGTTTCAAGTAAGCACACTGCAAGCTTAAAGGAAGCTAGAAAGAACTTTTAGCCTTTTGAATACAAAACACAACTAAGTCTGGACGTAGCAGCTGTTCTTTCAAAATTCTCAAGTACAGGAAAGAATATTTCTTAACATTTAAGAGAATGCTTTGCTCATTTTGATTTTTGAAAGATTTGGAATAACTCTGATCATTTAAGAGATTAAGAGTGAAAAACAGCATTGCTCAGATTCTTTTAGAAGACCTCAATCAAGACTACACTGGCTGCAAAAGGTCATTAGGGACACAGAAACTGAGCTTATTCAACCCAAGTCAGAAGGTTACGCACTAAGCAAGGCACTAGCATACCAGAGAGGATTACTCACCTAGGCAGTTAACACAAAAACCGTGAGCTCAGGCTTGTATCGACCAGCTGCAATCCCAGTGATTGATCGCAGATTGGTACATGCTACAAGATCATTAGCAATGCCTTCCTTGTTATCAGAGCAAGCAGACAATGCAGGGAGCATAGCTCAACTTAGCAGACCTACTTTTTCGAAGAAGATTGTTTATAATCTCTAAACAACCCTTTTCCTCTAATCAACAGTTTTCAGAAACATCTTCCAGAATTTTTCCGTTACAGCTCCACTAGACCTCCTTCACACCACCATTGATTTGCGTTACAGCGATCAATTTTAAATAGACAGTAATGCCTTTCGGTAAAGATCCTTTAGGGAAAGATTCCGTAGCTTCAGCCCTGGAATTTATGGCAGAAGACACTAACACTGATTATGTTAGAAACATAATGCCAGAAAAGGCTGGACAGAAGCTCTTGTCTAATAAGTACAACTAAATTTCTCACACATCAGTTTATCACAACATTCAAAAAACAGGAACAAGGTGGTGACAAACACTTATGATATAGTGACTGGATATTTTCAAGAATATTTAATGACTTGAATTATCAATCCCTAAAGTTTGTGGGAGCAACACAACACCATAAGCTTATAGAACGAAAACCTGGAGTACGAGTAAGGTGATGCCTGCTGTGGCATTACAGCACTTGTGCCACCAGCAAAAACAGTTCTGGCTGCCACTGTGACAGCATTAGATAAGATGGTCTGCCGGATTGGTTCAGAAACCTAACTCCTGTTCTCCTAATTAGAAGTTTTTGTCTCTAGGATAAGCAGTACCACAAGGCACCACCTGAACAAAGGAGATGGAGCAATTCTGCACGTTTTTGATAATTTTTAAGGATTAAGATTTTTGCTAGCCATCAGCATAAACTAAAAAAAATTAATCTCCCAGCTAATCAGCTGAGCAATATACTCCCTAAAATATTCTGAAAATTGAAGTTCAATTCATTAAAAAGAAACTAATATTTACTCCTTAATCATTCATATACCTTATACCTAAGATTTCTTTGTTTTCGCTTCAAAGTCCAGGTAATTTCATTTCAGCTTCCATGTGACTTATCTTGAGCCTTTGCTCTTAGTGGAAGCAACTTCTTTCCAGATTCCTTTCCTCCACAGTATACTCACAGGAAAAAAGCGTACCAAGCTTGCAGGCCAGATCCAGCAGATTACAGGAGAAAGATGCAATCACTTTCAGTTTTGTTTGAGACCAAAACCATGAGCCAGCAAAAACAAAAGTTGAAAGATTACGTTTTCTTTCCCCCATCCTGAACATTAAAATTTTGCCTAAAAGGTTTAAGTCAACCGATTGCAACAGTGACCTAAAGTACCACCGTCACTTGCAAGTTACACCCCTGTGTACAGAAAACTGAAGTCATTAGGCAGCAGCACCACCACGGTTCTGCAGAGCACAGATACTCACCTAAAGCCGTACTGCATAAGGCCTGGCATACATCAGCCCAGCTCTACTGAGCAGCTACCACACATACCTTCTCAGCCCTGTTCCCTTCCCTGTGGCAGCACTATGCAAGTAGCTCTGTTCTGTAGGGAGAAAAGAAAGGACACAGCCAAAAATGTTTCCCTCCCCTGAAAAAAAACGTTGTTGCAACTCAGAGATGCCAGATCTGCAGGGTCAGCCCTAGGAAGCAAGCTGCTGCAGGAGTGCCAGCACCGGGACAGAAAGTCCCACAATCCAAGGATGACCAGGGAAGGAAGGAGAGGAAGAGGTCTGGCTGACTGCAGAACCGCCTCTTCTTCTTTTTCCTTAACGCCCTTCATCACAAGTTGGAGCAAGATTCCTCCCCAGTAAACTCCCACAAAAGCCTCTCGACCACTTAACAGCTTCCAAGGTGCTGATGCTTTCTGTCCTTAGCACAAAGTTACATCACTAATCACAACCGAGCTGTTCTGTAACTTGACAATACTTGTCATTTAGGAATATCCACCTCAAAGTACTTATACCTGACATTAATACATTTTTACTGAGTCCCGGACAACAGCTAGGTAGTTGTACATCCAAGAGCCGGAGTCCACCTACGTAGCTCTGCTCTAATGAGACAGTAATCGTAAGAATTCTGTAAAACTTCACTTTTTTTTAATCCTGTCTTGACTTTTTAAATAATACAAAGAATAAAAACGCTTGATGAAGCGATGACTCATTTCCACCCATTATAATTTCTTTTACTTCTTTTCAAAAAAATCCTAACTTCCCCTTAACATGGCAGATTTGGGGCTAATCAAAAATCAGAAAGACAGCCCTTGAATTATATTAAATATTTGCATAGTAGAGTTAAATGTTTTACTCCTAGAGGGCAGCGACCTAACAGAACAGAAGGCACGAGAAGTTAGAAACTACAAAAATAAAGTATTCTTACACCAAGATACACACCCATGGCAGGTCTGTATCTCAGATGCAGAAGATACGATCCTCTTCCAAATTCGAAAGGAGAATAGTTAAGTAGAAAAGAGCTAGATATAAGCGATAAGCATAAAGAGATGCGGAGGGCTACCACCCATGGAGTGAAGACGACTTTGGCTCCTCAGCGCATAACGACTCGAGATAAAACATTTGAAATACAAAATCAGGAGGGGGATAGGGAAGAGGAAGCCACGCACCCGACCTCCAACCCCCCAAAACAGAACCTGGGGGCTCCCCGGCGAGGATCTGGGCACTGGAGGAAGGAAGATTGCTCCAGTTCGCCGGGATCTGGGAGCTTCCAAGGCGGCCAACTCCCCTGGGGCCGAGCACACGCAGCGCCTCGCCGCCCCGCTGCCCTCCCTCCATCACAGGCCCCCGCGAGCCCCCCGCGGCCTCCCCTCGGCTGCTGAATCACAGCGGGGCCGCCGGGCCAAACCCCCCCCCCGGCCCATAACGGCGCCGGATCCCCGCCGTTCCCCCCCCCCTCAGCCTTCCCCGTTACCTCGCGGCCCACAGCCGGCGCCCGCGGCCGCTCCCCGCCGCCCCCGGCCCCTAGGCCAGCCGCGCCCCGCCGCCGCCGCCAACCCCGCCGCCGGGCGCCGCCATCTTGTCCGCCTGCCCGCCTCCTCCTCGCCGCCCCGGCGACGCGCTGACGTCACGCCGCACGGTCACCGGCACCCCCCCCCCCCGCACACACACACACACACACACACACACACGGCCGCCCAATCGGCTGGGGCTCGCCGGTGACGTCAGGGGGCGGGGAGGGAGGAGGGAGGGTGGTGGTGAAATGGCGGCGGGGGGGGGGAGGGGGATGGGACCTCCTGAGGGGGGCGCCGAGGAGCGGGGCGGGGCTGGGTGTTCTCGGTGGAGGCACGGCAAAAAGCGGAGATAACAGAAAGTACATCCACGTCGGTTCTAATAAAGGAAGGAGTGAACGCAAATAGCTCCCTCTGCCCCTTGGTTGCCCTGAAACGAGGAAGTTTGGTGACAGCACAGGGCACCTCCAAGCGCCTCGTCCCCGAGGCTCTGTAGTCAGGGACCGCCGGTGGGATCAGCTAAGCCGCCTGCTAATTAATTAAAAGGGTCTCACTAAGTGGGTCGTGGGACAGAGTTGTGCAAAGCTGAGCTGATGGCAGATGTGAGCCCCTCCGGCTCACGATGGACGTGGAGGAGAATGCAGAGGGCGCGCTCGATGCTTGTGAGCTGTTCCGGTGCCTCACCACCCTCTAAAATCCTTCACACAGAGGGTGTCAAGGCCCTGGCACAGGCTGCCCGGAGAGGCTGGGGATGCCCCATCCCTGGAGGTGGTCAAGACCAGACTGGATGGGGCCCTGGGCATCCTGGGCTGGTGGGAGGTGTCCCTGCCCATGGCAGGGGGTTGGAACTAGATGGTCTTTAAGGTCCCTTCCAATCCAAACCATCCTGTGATTCTGTGATTTTCCCACAGAAGGGACTTAAGTATAAATTGTGCGTGTTACAGTCACAGGTAATGCTCTTGCAGGCTAATTCCAAAGGGATGCATGTGGATCTGAAATCAACTCCATGTATTCTGCTGTTCAAGCTACCAGAGTACCCTTCCTGCATTCCTCCAGCACAGTGGGGTCAACCTACTCCACTCTTACCCTCAGGACTAGGGTATAAAGGCTGCCTTTTGTGTCACACCGGCAGCACGGGCATGGCCTGCCAAAAAGATTCATGTCCCTGCCCTCTAGGTATTGCCCAGCAAGTCACAGTTGCTCAAAAATAAAGAAAAGTTAGCCTGTGCCTCACCTATGCTTAAATTAACACATTTGTATTATAGCATATCCATTCCTGTTTTATAGCATATCCATTCCATGCAAAATAAAAATGTCTATTTAGTATTTTTGTTAGATTTATCAGAACTTCAAAGATGTACTTAATCTATACCAGAAAGCAGATTGTTCTTTCCACTTCTTAGAAGAGAGACAAAAACAATGTCCTCCAGCTTAGTCTTGTAATAGAATCAAAAGCCAAAAGTGAAGAAAAACACCCACACACCCACACACAGACACTGGGTTGTTGGATAAAGTGCAATAGCTATCTTTATTTATAGGATCCCAAAGGACAAATATATATGAGATTGTAAATATCTGGCCATCTTCGCTTTTGATGCACGTGTAATTTGTCTTTGAGCTCTAGTCTTGAACAGATGGATGGAGATGCCACTGAAGTTAGACAATTTACAACACAAATCCCTGTTTTTCTTCTCATCTCTGTGGCTGTCTCATCTCAGTGTTAAGGCATTTGAAGTCTACAGCATGAAAGCATGTTTTGGTATGCCCACCTGTAAAAACAGGAGATTGATGACCTGTTTTCCAGGATGGTGAAAGTATCTTGAAATCCGAAGCAAGCACTGATGACAGATTGACATGGAAAAAGCTGCTCACTTCACACTCCCACAGCTGCACGGACGTCGCTTGGGGTGATACGCAGAACACGGTGCTCTGCAGATATGCCCATGGGCAGCGTGGTGAGCCAGCTCACGTGGCAGGCACTGCATCCCCGGTATGTGGCATGTGTTATTCCTTGCTCTGGTGAAAATACAGGTGTGATGTAGGGGAGTCAAGGCACAGCTGCTGTTGTGAGGAAGACTGCAGACTGACCTGACCCGAGTGGCTGAGGGAACTGGGGTTGTACAGTCTGGAGAAGAGGAGGCTTGGGGCAGGGCTTATGGCTCACTACAACTGCCTGAAAGGAAGGTGTGGGGAGCTGGGGGTCAGCCTCCTCTGGCAGATAACTAGCGATAGGACAAGAGGGAATGGCCTCGAGTAGCACCAGGGGAGGTTCAGGTTGGAAATGAGGAGACATTTCTTCTCAGAAAGAGCAGTCAGGTGTTGGAACAGGTTGCCCAGGGAGGTGGTGGAGTCACCGTCCCTGGGGGTGTTCAAGGAAAGGTTGGACGTGGTGCTTAGGGACAGGGCTTAGTGGGTGACAGTGGTGGTTGGGGGTGGTTGGAGCAGATGATCATGGAGGTTCTTTTTCAACTTTAACGATTTTGTGATTCTGTGATTTTTTTTAAGCGTTAGGCTCTTTTGCCAGGCTGAACACAGGGAGGCACCCCATTGACACGGAGGAATCCCAGAAGGCGTCATGGCAAGGGATAGCTGCAATACAGGAGGAAAAGGGAGAACAAGAGGATGCCAGAGACTAATGGAGAGCAGCGAGGGGGTGGCAGAGCAGAGCATGTGAGAGCACTTGGTGCAGCTTCTGGCAGCGCCCCCGCGTAGAAATGGCAACCCCGACTGCATGGTGACAGCACAGGCGGTGAGGAACGTAGGCTGTTTGCCTCCACAGATGGGGAATTTCAGGTTCCGAGCCAGGAAAAGAGAGCACTTGGGCTTATCCGGGGAACGCACACCGAGGGAGAACCGCACCCGAGCATGGGGTCCCCGCCAACCACCGCGGGGGGGCGCCGCTCCGCCCTGACGGCGCGCGTTGCCTAGCAACCCCCGGCGGGCGGGGGCCGGGAGGGCGGTGCTAGGAAACCGCGGGGCCGCCGTCAAGCGGCGCCGCGACTGTCGCAAAGAGGTCGGGGGCAATGTCGTGAGGCGCGGCCCGGCCCGGCCCGGCTCGGCTCCCTCACGCTTATGCCCCCAGCCCTGGCGGCCGCCTGCTCCATGTGGGGCCCGGGCCGGGCTCTCGGCTTCTCTTTTTCCCCTTCCTTCTACTATGGCCCGGAAAACAGTTAGCAGGAAGCGGAAAGCGGCGGCGGCGACCGCCGCGGGGCCCGGCGGGCTCCATGGGGAGCAGGTAGGCCGGGGGGGTGCGCGGGGGGCGGTGTGAGGTGGGGGGGACACCGGGATATGGAGGGGGGGCGGCAGGGGGGGGCCCTGAGGGGCGGCCGTGGTGTGCGGGTGCCCTGCTGGGGGGTGTCCTGCGGGTGGGGGCCCCCCCAGCTTTGGGTTCGGCCCCCCCAGCTTTGGGTTCGGCCCACCCCCCCTTTAGGTTCTGTCCCCCCCCCCCTTTGGGTTCTGACCCCCCCGGTCCCGTTGGGTGCCGCCGTTCGTCCGGTAACCGCCGTGCCCGCCGCCCCCAGCCCCGCAGCCATGCACCGGGCCGACCCCAAGGCCGGCCGCAGGAGACACACGGCCCCCCCCCCGGTCGGTCCCCAGCTCTCCCCCCTCCTGTCACCCCAAAACGGCGGGGCTGGGGCCGCGGGGGTGGTTGGGGGCGGCCCTGGCCTGTTTAAACTGTGTTTATTTTTTCTCTCTTTTCTCCTGTTTCTGTAAGCAGCGGTGTTGGCGAACCAGCGGGGAGTGATTGGGGTATCGCTGTGGCGTTGCTTCCGTAGCAAATATTTGTTTAATTCTATAGTCTTACTGAGGCCAGCAGTTCCGAGCTAATCGGGTGTGGTATTCATAAGGGTAGCCAGGCAGACTTCAGCGTTTTGAATTTACAAGGGCGCTGCTTTAAGTTCCTCTAACTTCCATGTTTATTTTTCACAGTACGGGTGGGATCACTCGGTTCACAAAAGGAAAAGGCTCCCCCCGGTGAAGCGGTCCCTCGTGTACTACCTGAAAGGTAGAGAGGTGCGGATGCAGAATGAGTCCAGCTATCACCGCCTGTTGCATGGATATGCAGCCCAGCAGCTTCCCAGCCTCCTCAAGGAGAGAGAGTTTCACCTTGGAACCCTTAATAAAGTGTTTGCCTCCCAGTGGCTGAACCACCGACAAGTGGTCTGCGGGACAAAATGCAACACAGTAAGTGCCACCTCTCTCACTCCTCTTTCACTTGCTTGTTATTTCTCCCTCTTCCCTTTGTCCATAATCCAAGCATGTGGGCTGCCAAGGAAAACGTTAGGAAGTAATTACGAGCAGAGTCAAAATTATACATGATGAATTTCGAATAAATGTATTGTTTAGCTGTGATTTATTCTCATCTGAAAACCAAATTCTGCACAGGTGGCTGTGGACCAGACCGTGAGGCTTGTGCCTGTGCTTAGCATCTCTAATCTGCACAGGGCAATTGACTTTTTTTTGGGATGGAGTGCAACAGGGGGATTGTATCTTCTTGCCTTGCAAACAGGGAGTTAGTGACTGTCCCTGTGATTTCTCAATGATAAATATAATGTCAGACAGAATTTGTTAAAAAGACTTTTTTCTTATTCATCATCCTCGGTCTGTTTGGTTTTATGCGGAGTTCTGTCCTAGTGTTCAGGTAACTTACCATGTTCATGTACTGTTATATCATTTTACAAACACTGAAATCACAGGGTCTTAAACTAATGTTTTGTGTTTGAAAAGTTATAGGGGGATATTAAAATAGTGTCTCATGTGATTAGTAGCTGGAGGAGATGATACGAACAGGTGAATCTTTTCTCCTGGAGCTGGTGGTCTGGCTTCCTTGGCTAAGGCTGCAATTTCACTTATTTAGTTCTGATGGAATTAGTGCAAAATCCAGCATTTGTTCTTTGCAGGTTGGTTAGTCTTGCTGAAATGAGCCTAGCGTTGTAAGGAACGTATAGATCCAGCAGCGTATAATCCTCAAAGTATGTGTGTCGATGGGATTGTTTCTTTGCTTTCATGACTTCTGAACAGAAGCTGTGCTCTGCGGTCTGACTTGCAAGGGAAAGAGACTTTTTTTAATTTATTTTGGATGTTCTATAATTACTCATAGTTGCACAGCAGGAGTCTTTCATGTAGCAACTTTAAGAAGCAAGGCCTAGCTGTATAAACAAAACAGCCTTATAACAGGAATCTAACGAAGTAGAATCTCTCTGCCTTCTTTCTCCACACGTGCTCGTCACCTCAGCTGGTCAGCAGCCAGCACCCTTCGTGGAACAGCTTCCGGAAGACAAACTCCTGCTGAAACACCAGCTCTCAAAATCCTGCTCGCCCTAGCGAGATCATTGCAGGCTTTGTAGCGCTGCAGCAGTTTTGCTGTGTCCTGTAACTTCCCTAGTTCCACAGCAGCTGCGGTGAAGATAAATGGGCAAGTGCGTTGTTAACGCAACCTTGCAGAAATTGTTGGTGACCAAACAATCAGGGAACTGAAGAGGGATTCAAGCACATTGTTGTTATCTCTGCGTACGCTGCGGGGAGGTATATGCTTCTGCAGCTAGGCTTACGTTACAGATGGACGTTGTCTTTTGTTAGGCGAAATGTACTGATGGCAAAAATCGACTTCATGGTGAAACATATATGAATTAGGAATACTGTAGTAGCTTTAGCTCGCTTGCTTTGTGCTCATATTTGAGTAGAGAGTTAAACAACATTTTAATTACAAGAGTTTCTCTCTCATCTCCTGACCAAGCAACCTAATAAAGATGAATTCTTTTGCCTATTCTCCTGCACTGAAGTTGTGGCATTTAAATTGGGAGTGAATCTAAAACAGCTTGTCTAATTTTAATGGAGTTCACTGAACTGGTGTTGCATATAATTACAGTTAATGCAACAGAAAAATATAAACCAAAGCAGTTGCTTTAATCAAAGCTTAAATGTGGCACGGGGAGCTTTGAGCAGTTCATTTGTAAATTGCATTTGGCTATGCTGTGCCAGAAGTATTCACTATTTTTAATAACAAAACAAAAACATGCTCTCATCATAAGAGGAGGAGCTTTGCTTTTAGTCACCTCAGAGTACTGGTCACCGTAAATGCTGAAGAGAATACGAAGCTCTCGGTCAGTAGTTTACTTTTAACAAGTGTTATAACTTGTTGCGTTATTTTGGGCAACTTTCTATCCTAGAAAATATCCCCAGGTATGCTTGTGTATATAAAATAACTTTATTGTCTCTAGTAAATCGTGCTGCTTGCAGTTGGCCAGCTGTAAATAAAATATTTGGGTTTCTTATAGGCACATGCTTTTATCCTGGATTTGTAATCATGGAACCTATCTGAGCATTCAAGTGTCTAAAAATTCAAACGCGATCAGCTGGGGTTTTCTGAGGCAGGATTCACATTTGCAAGGACTTTGTTGTTCTTGTATACAGTGGGCTACTTAGAGGTACTGAAAAACAAATGAAGGAACAAGCAAATCTGTGAGGTGCAGGTATTTAGGCTGTGGCACCAGAGCATTGAAGTTACCAAAGGCTGAAGGAAGAGGAAGATGTCTTAGAAGAAAATACTGTCTGTAATCAGTGTGTTGTGTTCAGGAATTGTAGAGAAACTTTGAGACTATGCAGGAAACAAGCTTATGGCAAAAGAAACCACTGAACACTGGATTACTAAACTACTCATTCTCTTTTTTTTATGCTATTTTTCAGGAAGTGGTGAGGGATAAAGCGGCTTCTGAAAAAAGTTCAAATCACCATCTTGCAGCTTCTTCTGATCCCTTAGTCCTGTGTATATGTTCAGGACATAATTCTTTTGTTGATTGTGAAGTTAAGCATGTAGAAATACCAGAGCTATAAATCATTCCATAAATACAAAACACTTATTAGTTTCCGGTTGCTTCGGAATCTAATTGCCTGGAATCTAATATTACTTTTTTGTTTTGTTTTGTTTTTGTTTCCCAGGCCGGCCTGAGAGATATGTTTGTCTTTCTAAACACACAACTTTCTTACTGAACGTTCTCTTCTGGTTTCTCAGGAGGCTTTTCCAAGTCATGAAGGGTTGCTTTCTGGTGGCCAGCTGGTACCTCTTCTCACCGTGGTAGATTTGCATGTTGCCTTGGATGCCCTGCTGTAAATGCCCAGCTCTTGTTTCTGCTTAGAGCTTTTTAATTAGTTCAGGAGATCCCTCGTCTGTTCAGTGCACCTCATACAATTATAAACAAGTCTGGCAGTTGTGGGGTAGCAGTGGTGAGAATACAACGCGTAGTTCCTCTTCCAGCTGTGAATATGGAATGTCTGTGGGGAAAATGATTTCCATTTGCTTTGCCAGGTAATGCTTGCTGTGGTTTTGCCAGCGTTGTGAGGAGCCAGGAAGACTGCTTGTTTCCTGCTCCCAGGGAGGGAGGGGAAAGTCGTGTCACCGCAGTTCATAACTGCTCAGAGTCCGCTGAACGCCGTACTTTGGTCACTGTAAATAAACCTCTGACACTTGTAAGTGACACCTCTGTTCACCTTGCTTTCAGTGCCTTGTAAGTAGAGAGTCAGGTGTTGTTTCGTGTCTCTCGGGAGGATTTGGTTTTCTGTCAAGTGCACGTGATGCCTGTGTCTGCCTTAAGGGTCTGTTGGTTTCCTTGCCAGGTATGGTGTAGGTGGCCCAGATGCCCTTTAGCAGACCAAGTCTCTCACTTCTCCGTCCTCTGGCATCTGCTGACACACGTTAGCTGTCTGCCAGCCTCCTGAAACTAAGCGCAGAGGGCAGGACGCAAATAAAAACTGACAAATGGGGCTTTTTGGCAGTGAGCATGTTCAGTGACATCAGATGTGCATGCCCATGAGCTGGAAGGGCTTCATAGCAAGGTGAGGTGCTTGATTACAGTGCCTTGTCTCTGGAAATGTGGATTCAGAGTCAACTCACTGGCTTCTTTTACTGCTGCTCGCTTCGCTGATGTTCCTTTATGTTTTGGGTTGTTACTCCCTCTTTGGACCCTTTCAAGGAGGATGTGTAAAGCCATTCCTCTTGTGCCGCTTGTACTCTGTACTGCACAACCTGTAAGTAGGTCTTGTACTAAGATTAGTGCATGTTCTGAGCTCTGCTGGAAAGGAGTCCTACCAGTTTGAGACCTAAGTCTTTAAGGATTCAGCATTTCTTTGGGGCTTGGCACATAGCAGTGAATCTGCATTGCCATGGAACTGGAGAGCCTGATGCCAAGCGTTCTATGAACTTAGAAAATAGAGATGTTGGCCATCTGGATAAAAGAAGAGACTGAGAAATGGGGAAAAAAATCAAACAGTGCTACTCAGTGCAACCAGCAGTGGTATTAGTGTAATGACCCTGGAAGCATTGTATTAGTTCTGTTGTTCTGATAGTGAGATACGACCTGGAGAACAGCGATGTCGTTTTCCAGCTTGGCTGAGGGTGAAGGTTCAGTGATCAGCTTCAGTCTGGAGCTGTGTCGGTGCAGAATGGGATGTTCCCACCTGCTCGTTCCTGGTGTTCACGTGGCTGGGGAGGCAGCTGGGCCACCTCACTGCTTTGTGTGCAGGCAGGTTTTTGTGTAGGAGTAATTTTCTCTGAAGGTAGAGAGGTTGTGTGGCTGACCTGGAAGCTACCTGGGCACCACTTGTTGCCACGAAGGCGGTGAGACTGGGTGGGTGAAGAAGCAGTGGGTGGATTCTGGCCCAAAGAACTTAAGACTGGCTTAATCCAATTGTGAAACTCCATCCCAGCTTATTTTCTTGGTGACTCTTTTTAGCAAGGCAATATGTTTATTTCGGGTTATTTCAAATGTTAAAACAAATGATAAGAATGTTTCTGGGACTTGAGAGCAGTGTGTGAAGAGCAGGGGTGCAGAATGTAGCACGTGTACCTGCCTGAAGAATAAGTTCTTTGTGCCTTGTGAATCCAGGTCCGTCCTGTTTGTGTAATAAAAACATAGTGTAGCTCAGGGTGGCACGCTTTGGTTTTGTTCAAACTGGTCTGTACAATCAACTAAAAGACAGGGTAACGTGTTCCCTGGGCCAGCAGCAGAGGACACAAGGTAGTCTTTATGTGCTGTTGTGAAATAGCAGTTCTTTCACCAATTTTCTAAGCTTGTTGTCCATGTGAAGATTAGGCTTTACAAACTTTTTCTCACCAAACCTAATATGATCAGAATGTTTCCCACAGTGGTCACAGCTAGATCAGATGTGATGTTACAGTGGCATACGTGAAAACATCACCTGCTGCTTTGCTCAGTCAAATTCTTTCAGTTACAGATGCGTGGGAAGGACAGTTAGATGTAATGAACGGGTCGCTTTGCCCCCCCAGCCCTCCCCCCAACTGTTGGCTCTTAAAGGTAGGTCAAAAAATGAAGTAGACTTGATGGAAGAGCTTGACACGCTGCTCTGCTCTCAGTACTGCATGGAAGAGAAGGATGGGTTTTGCAGTTCAGAGTGTTGTCTTCCAATAATTTGATTCTGTGCCAGAGTCTTTACTTTTGGCAAACTGATTAATGAAGTTCCTTAGTTAATGAAGAGGGATGGTTTCCTGATGAACTTCATGGTAAGCAGCTTAACAAGGGAGCCAAGTTGTATGGGAGCCACTGGCCCAAAGAACTTCTCGCCATTCTGCAGAACAAAATAAAACCGGGCATACAGTTAGTAATTTCATGGGGTGTGAAAAGTACGGCCAGATCCTAAAAAGTTGTGACTGTGGCAAATGTAGTATGGGGCCATGCCGCTCTGCCACGGTCCTTGAGCGATAGCATTGTTGCAGGCTGTACATCTGAACTGCTTTATTTCAAAAAAAAAAAAAAAAAAAAAAGAGGAAAAAAAAGCTATACAACAGGAGGGGAGATAGATTTGTCACATCATTCTTCAGCCTGTTTCCTTGTCAGAATAACGTCCTCCTGCAGAGAACAAGATAGCTGACCCTGCTTCATTCCTCACAAACGAAGTGTGGTCCTTGGGCTTCTGGCAGCCAGCCAGAGCAACCCTTGCTTGAGGTCCTGACTGTCAAGTTACTGGGCGTGCACACACACTTCACTGGTAGAGGAACCAAATTATGTATAAAACAGATTTAAGGGACAGGTACTTCGTTGTTTGGTTGCAGGGAGTTTGCATCTGTTTTTTGAGGCTGTTTTTCAGCTTTTATGTAATGAATAAATAACTGAAAAAGAAATTCTTATTCCCACTTGGTAGGAAGGGGCTTAGAAAAGTATAATACAGCTGTCAGCTCTTTGTTAAGAATCTTAGAGGGCTGCTTTGGAGTTGTTTGCAGTTGTGCTTATTTCAACAGCAGTGATGGTACCAGTTTGCTTGGAAAAAGCAGGTTAACTTGTTTTCTTCAGATTTAAGTAACTGCATGCTGGAGTTTTGGCTGAACTCACTTAAAAAGTCAGGTATTTTGTACTTTATTTCCTGTCGTGTCCTAAATTCATAAAATAGTGCTCAAGTTTCAGCATTCTTAGCTGGGTGCCTGTCTTGCTAGACACTTTTAAAGCCCAAAAGGGGGAAATATTAACAACGTCTGTTTGGCTCTTGGCTTCTGTTTGCTGGATTTATAGGGAAAGATTTCCTGGCATTCAGTGTGAGTTCAGCTTGCAAGTGTGAGCTGCTGTCTTCCTGCCCTTCCCCAGGTGATGCAGTAGTCATAGCACATGCAGGCAGTACTTGCTTGTTTTGTTCTTGGGTTGTTGTTTCTAAACTGTCTGCAACTAGTTCCTTACTAACCCAAACTAGTCCCTTACTAACCAAGGGGAGTAGTTCCTGCTTAGAGCTTAACAGCTGAAACAACAAAGCCAGTGTCTTAACTATGTCAAGTTTCATGCTCTAAGAGCAGTTGCAGCTCTGGTTGAGGTAATGCTGTAAAATTGGAGGAGAAAAGTGAGAAAATGACAGAGCAGTTCAAGGGCTGAGGATGGGTTGGAGTGGGGTGGGAGCAGGGGAAAGCACTGCGAGAAGTATGTCCTGGTACTTCTAAGGATGTCTTCGTTTGGAAACTTGTTACAAGAAAATGAGGTTGAAGATCCAGAACCGAAGTGTGAGGGTCCATGATACTTCAGCATGGTGTATTTCCAAGTTCTTTAACTTCAGCCCAATAAGTTCACAGCTTACTAAATAAATTTCGTATTAGAGTAAGTCTTGTTATTTATTAGCCTGGTGTCAAACACAGGTGTGCAGTGGTGGTGTTAGACTGGAGAATGTGAAGGGTTTTTAATTTCAGTCCTAATATCTAGTGAGATTCCCTCTGAAGTGTGCATCTCTAACAGCTGAAATATGGCTTTCCCGAATCTGGGCCTCGTGAGATTTAGATGCATTTTCCTAGTTAACACTTCTGATGCTAGCTTTAGGACCTTCGGGTGACGCTTGCAATCCTGAACCTTAGGTACTTAAAAGTTGATTTCTTTTTTTTTTTTTTTTTTTTTCCCCTCAGTAGTTGAAGGAGGACAGGGAGGGAATTGTGAGCTTCTACTGGAAGGAAATACTAAGGAAGAAAAGAAGATGTAAGTTCACAGGAGAGGATGAGAGCGAATTAGTGGTCCTGTTCCTGTAGTGCAGGTATTAATTCTCAGGGATGAGGTTAGGGCTGCTGCATGCATTCTGATTTCACCGCTTGTCTTGGGAAGTGAGCCGTGTCGCGAGGCTGAGCAGAAGCGAGCAGTGCCTCCTTCCTGCTCAGCTACGCTTCGGCTGCTGCCTGTCCCCCTGACACCTGCATACAAAATAAAGAATTGAACATAAAAATTCAGTCATTGTAGGAACCATGATCTGTTTGTGCAATACTGCTGACTACAGAGGAAGATCAGTTGTGGGTTGAGGATGGTGTATAAGTCTATGTACAAGGCATAAATAGTGTTGAATAGGTCATGGCTTTCTCTGCAGAATGAGTTTAACATACCATACTTTAACAGATTTTGATTTGACATTAATATTCTGCTAGCTCAGTACATCAGAAGTAACAGGCTACTAAATCTTGTTTAAATTTTGCTTCTTATTAAAGAGCAGAGGTCAAGTCTGTGAGTTCCCCCAGAAATGTTGGGCTGTGATTTTTTTTTTTTTTACATCACTTTCCTTAGTGCCAAGTCAGCTTCAGATACTCCATTTCCTTGCTTCTCATTCATGTTCCCTCACCAGGTATTGTCCCTTAGTTACACCAACATGGCTGTTAGTGCAGCTGCACTCTGAACACCTGTGGAAACAATCCAATGCAGGAGCCTCCCAGATGAAAGTACGCTTTGGCAGACAGTGTAAACCATAGTTTGCTGAAACTAATTTAAACTTTACCATTATAGTAAACTATAGTTTAAGTAAAGTGAGTTTACCATTATCATAAAGTATAGTTGTATGCATTGGAATGGATTTAACTTGGTATGCAGTGATGTCTGAAGACTTGCAAGTCTTCAGAACTGATCTTTCTGCCAAGGAAACGGTGACATTGAGCTACAGCTTCTAGTCTTCTTGCAGGCTGATGAATATAGCTACATATCTTTTTATTTTTTAGATATTCACACTGGCAGTACTGTGTTTAGCCACTGTTCTGTGCATCACTAGAAAATAAGCTCTAGTTAACTAAACTTCTAAGGTGTCAGTTTGTCAAAGCCAAAACTTCATGGTAAGTATCCTTATCTGGGCTGCAGGAGACTTGTGCCCAGTGCTCTTGGGCTTACTCGCTGTTTGGAGGTGGGTCTGTCTTTCTCCCTGGTGTTAAGAGAAACTGGAAAACAATTTTGTGTTGTCACAGTAACGAACAGGGCAATAAATTTCAGATTTGAGGGCTTGGTTAAATGGGAAACGTGCCATGACAACATTTTCTCCTTTCTCTTCCATTGCATTCAAAACCAAATGGGATCATTGAAATAAAACCCACTGTAAATTAAGTCAGTTTACTAGTTTTAAGAAGTAAATTATACAATTTTTTTTCAGTCAACTTGCAGGATTTATGGAGAAAGAAATTCATAATAGAGTGCATCTTTGACCATCTTGTTTTTCTGATCTTTGTTCAGCAATGACTTGCATCTGCTGTTGTTTTTTTTTTCCAGTTATTTGTGGTAGATGTCCAGACTGGTCAAATTACCAAGATTCCTATTCTGAAAGACCGCGAACCTGGCATGGTGAACCAGCAGGGCTGTGGTATTCACGCCATTGAGCTCAACCCTTCAAGGACCCTTCTGGCCACAGGTGGAGACAACCCCAACAGTCTTGCAATTTATCGTCTGCCTACACTTGATCCTGTCTGTGTGGGAGATGTAAGTGGGAATATTTGGGGAAGGCTTATTCTGCCACTTAAAAGAATTACTACTTTGAAGTGCCTAAGGTCAGAGCGAGGTTAGATTTGGGAGTCCTGTGGTGAAGAGTGAAGAATTTCTGAAAGGTTTAAAACATTCCTGATAAAGGGGTCTTTCATGACAAGATACCTTAAATACAAGTGAGGGCATAAACATGTGAGATGGTTCTGAGTCAGATTTCCTCTTCCTTGCCCTCATTCAGGTCCACTTAGATTACTTTTAAGTATTGAAAATATAACAACATCCTAAATGTTGGTCTGATTGTGATGATGAAGGCTGAAACTGAGACACACAGCTAGTTTTAGTGAAAAAGCTCTTGTGAGAAATTGAAAAGATGCAAGTTATTCAAGTTTTCCCCTTCTCCAGTGCAGCTTTATGTATGCATTATCCCAGAGGCAGAACTTGTCTTTGAAGATCAGTTCTAACCCCGTGGCTTATGGCACTTTGATACAAGCAGCACCAGAGTCTATTTCTGAAATGTCCTCATGCTTTTTTAAAATAGCCAGCCTTAAAAAGAAAAGGGCTGAAAGGAATACAGCGGTGTCCCAGAAGCCCTTCTCTCATTTCTCCTTCCTTTTGACTCAGGCCTTAGACGTTACTGACAACGGCAGAGGTCAGAGTTCTGCAGCTGGCTATCTGCTGCTGCTGAAAAGGCTTGACTGAAGATCTGCATGACTTGCTATTCACTTGCATGTTGCTGTGACTGTGCAGCTTTTCAAACAGAACTACAGGCTTAGGGATCCCCCCCAGGTTTCTTTAAATGCCAAAGAAAAGGTTCTTGAAGTAGTAGTCTTGAAAAATTATTCTGTAGCTTATCTATTGCAAACATAATGTTTTAGTTACCATTTATAGTAGGGACGTTTGTTTGAGGAAGCGTGTGGCTATTCTGCAAAAAACATGGCTTTCAAAATGGAAAATCTAAGTTCTTAGATTTGAGATCAATTTGTCTTTGGTTTAAGGCCTGTTTTTCCATCACTTAATAGCTCTCTAACTATTACTTTTATGCGCTAAGTTTAATGAAACTAAAAAAAAAAAGTTTAAATTGCTGCTGGTTACTTAAACTACTCCAGATTGATACTGGAATTTCACCCGTATAATGTTACTAACATAGGTCTGTCCTTTTTGTGCTTGTACTAAAACTCAAAGTGAAGAACACATGTCTGTTTTGAGAGACTACTCTAGAATATAATGGCACAGCAAATCTGACTTTTTTTTTTCCTTTTAGGATGGACATAAGGACTGGATATTTTCAATTGCGTGGATCAGTGATACCATGGCTGTTTCTGGTAATCTTCTTTGTCATTATTTTACTGTACTGATGTACAGCACTTGATAAGTCTTAGGGAATCACCTTTATCAAGACATAAAGATAACACAGTAATTGTAACAGTGTCAATAATCAGTATTCTTGTTTCAAGTGCTTCTGTTCTTGATTTTCTGCAGGTGTGTGTGTGTAGGGAGGAATAAAAGGCTCCAAACCCAACACTTCGTAATACTCCAGTCTATGATATAACTGGCATTTTGTCATGATTGGACTTGAAGTGTAGGCTGGGCCTGTATGGAGCCTGCGCTGAGGGCTATCTAGTAGTTATCCTTATGTCCAGCAGTTCGGAGTCACTGCAATCAACTGTGTCAGTTGAATTCACTCAATGTAGGAACCAGGAGCCTGATTACCTTTGCTCCTTTCAGTTAGTGGAAGTAAAGAAGTCCCTTGAAAGAGGTTTCAGCCAACCCACAGTCTGAATTTCTTCTTTCTATTGTTTGAAGGGAGTTTAATTTGACAGCTTAAGTCTTGGGTTTATCTGAACCCAGGTGTCTTGAGCAATATAACGTAATTACTAAACCATTTTCTTAAATGTTTCTCACTGTTCCAGAAAGTGCCTTTAAACCCAGTTAAAACAAATGGTTTTTCTTGAGGCATGCCTGGTACTGTAAGAAGACCTTCCCATTGTAGAAATGACTGATAGGAGCCCCCTTGGGACTTTGAATAAAAATCGTCCTGGGGATGAGAAGCAAAATTTCCAAGAACCTGTTACAGTTCATGACCTTCAGTTCAGAACTTTCAAGTTCTTATTTTTGAGCTTTAAATTATATTTAAACTTCATATAGCTCTTCAGTATCTGAGATTCTTCTCTGTTTAAAAGAGGTCAGTAGGGTCTGGCTTGGGTACTGCTACAGTAAAAACCACTTGGAACTAACTACCTTGGTTATTTAAACTACTCTTGGTTTTCGCATGGTCCTTAAATTATAAGTTTTTCTAATATCAGGGATTTCACTGTCTTTCCAATAGGCACTGCCATGAGAGGGTCTCTAAACAGTGAGTTACAGGGAAGGATTTTGCACGAGGAATAACTTCAATAATTTCATGCTATGAGTTAATAACTTTGGAATACAGCAGAGCAACAACGTTTACCTGAAATCCTGTAAAGACTCTTTTTAATGAAAACTCAGTTTCTGTTATCAAGCTGTTAGTAGTTGCTGCTATATGTGTGCATACGCACATGTGCAGTTAAGATGGAAGCTGGTAAGAGAAAAGGTCAGTTACTGACTTTTTAGTAACTTTATGAAGTTACACTAGTTATCCAACCAGTATTAGTTAAGTAAAGGCAACAGTACCAGTGTTCTAGTGCATTAATTTAGTAGTTTACTGTCTTTCTGTGGTGACAGTGAATATAGTATTCCATACATGGGTGTCAGACTGCAGATGACAGAAAACTGTGTCCCATAACAATTCAAATATTTGATTTTTATAATTTGTTTAGCTATTTAAAAAAGTAAAGCTAATCCTGGAATTTGGTTTTGAAACTAATACTTATGTTGATCCTTGTGAGGCTCCAACCAAAAAATCTGCATTACAAAAATCATTGTAAAGTCTGAGGAGAACAGCAAAGATGATTCCAGATATCCAGTGGTGAGATAAGGAAGGACCCAGTGAGGCCCAGCATGCGATGCTGAACTGTTGCTCTTAATGTCTTCTGCATGCTCAAGAGTGGATGTGTGAGTAGAAAGAAGGTTGCCATGTCCTCTGTTGCATGAAACTTGTAGCAGGATGTATGCTCTAGTCTCCGGATGTGAGACACCAGGGAAAACGTGTTAAAAGCAATTAGCAAGTCTGAATGCTTGAGAACTTCACGGATCTAGTTGGGGGAAAAAAAGACGACTGACCTCTGACATTTGTTTTAATCATACATATGTTATTGCAATCTGTAACTGAAACTACAAAGCAGAAATATTTGAACTCCAGATATTGAGGAATTAGTAATTACCTCTGTCTGAGTTGAGAATCGAAACGTACAACTCTTGTTAACTTTCCTTGGGGCAGGTTAAATGCCACAGGAAGAAAGAGGTGGGCATTTTTTCCCATGACAGACAATAGCACTTTCATACAGCTCGAGGTTAGAGCTTCAGCAGTACATTTTCTCATCGCTGTCAAAAATGTTGAGAGAGTGCAGAGTGGGCCATACGCTTGATTATTCTCGCCTGTTAGCTTCAATAAGAACAAGGCAAAGGTTTGCCTCTAAAACAGGCAGCAGTGTATTTCAGTAGTCAATAAGCATAAAATGAAACATCTTGACTGTGAGCAGCTGTGACTGAGGGAGAATGCAACAATTGCTGTACTGACTAGATAAAGATTTCCATGCCAAAAGTTCCAAACTAAGATGAATAATTCCCAGGATGAGCCTAGGGTAACCGGCGATACTCTCCTTGGCTTCAGGGCCAACCAGTTAAATGCCATACATTGTCTTTTCCCCCTGTTAGGGCTATTAAAAGGGACAGCTTCCTCCTAAAGTCTGTCAAAATGTTTAGAAATTCTACTGCTGAGCTTTCAGCCTCCATAACAAGATTGGGTGCCATTAGAAGCCATCAGCATGTAAATTGAGTAGCAGGATGTAATGGCGCATGCTGCCTGCTGCTGTGCAGTGCCATTAGGAAGCTCCTTTTGTATTTGTCTGCTGGGTGATGGTGGCAAATGACTGAATCAGTCTGTGAGGGGGCAAGGCCATCTCTGCTGTGCTGCACCATTAGTACTGCAGCACGATGCACTGGTATTCAACACTACTTCAACAAGATGTTTTGCTTATGCGTCTTTGGAGCTTCTTCTTTATGATGTACCAAAGTCTGTATGTAGGCTGATGTAGATATTTAGTCTTTTCTAGCATCTTCAAGACATGAAATACATCTTATGCTTTCCCTGTGAGAGAAGGGATGTAGTTTTTGTAGTGCAGGGAAGAAAGAGGTACATGTCAAGTCTGTAAGAGCTGACCTAGATGGAACTGAGTTGTCTAAACACCAGAAGGGATGGGCATGGGTCTTTGGCTAAGTCTGCATTGATCAGTGAAGTAAAGTAGTTCAGCTTTCTTTGCCTACTCTTTTTGTTTCATATTTTGGCTTAATATTGTGAGAAAAATCTCAATAATTTTCTTCAGACAGCATCTTCTGTGAACCTATTTTATTCGTGATTGCAATGGCGGGCGTCCTGCCAATTAGGAGCGCGTTTTAGTAAACAAATCATAACCTTTTATTCCCTATTACCCGATGCCTGATCACCTCCCCTGTTTCCTCACTGGCTGACTACTACAGGCTCACAAGCTACTCAACGCTCCTCTATACCATATATGTACAATTTTTTTGATCAACCCTTTAATTTCTCCTTTTCCCTTTTTTTCTCCTTTCTTACGTTTTGAGAACTTGTGATCCTTGTTTTATTGTTCTCACACAGCTCATCCTGTTCTTCTCAAGCTTCTACCTTATTTTGGAACAGTGAGGCCTTCTACTGTCCACTTATCTACTTAGCATTTCTCCTTGTTATGACTACACAACCACCTTGGAATACAGAAAATTAGTTCTCTACAAAAACACAACCTAGTTTCTCACAATATCTCCAAATTCAATAGAAAAATGGGGGTTTTTGCTTGTTCAGCTTAAGTTCCTTTTGTTTTTTAAACAAGAAATTGCACAGTTTTCTATGCAGTATACACTGGGATACTGGCAGAAATCAAATGACCCAAAATCTGCATAAACCTAACAAAATTTTCTCAGAGGTTTCTGCAATGGCTTAGCAGACACAGTTGATCTCAGCCTTGGTAAGCTGGGCTAAATGTGCTGGCTTTTCTGTCACCTCTGAGTGTATTCCAAGTGTGAATCTCTAATGGTGGTTGGTTTTTTTTTGATGGTCAGTTTGAAAACAGATTCAATGCTTAGAATCCATACAGGAAAAAAATACGTGACAATGAGGTCACAGTATTACTAACTTTGTAGCTGAGAAAGATCATGTTGTTAATCCTAATTAATGACACCCAGCAGTGTGTTCAGTTAAACTAATAGCAGTAGTATCCTTTCCTGTTTCCAGCCTCTATTGTTTATTGCAGTTCCTTCTTTAAAAAAGGGCAATTATGTCTATGTGAAATGCTGTTATGGGCTATTCATCCAGGTTCTCGGGATGGTTCGATGGGTCTCTGGGAAGTCACAGAGGATGTGCTGTCTAAAAGCGATGCCAGGCACAACCTGTCTCAAGTTCCTGTCTATGCCCACATAACACACAGGGCTCTGAAGGATATCCCCAAGGAGAACACCAATCCTGACAATTGCAAAGTCCGAGCACTGGCTTTCAACAATAAAAACAAGGTGAGTAAGGTACTCAAGACAGATGAGAAGTCCTAAAACTGTCCAGACGTACCAGAAAAAAATAATCTAAATCAAATATATTGGAGAGAGGCAGCCTAACATATTTTTCCCTGATCCTTTTGTGTCCTTCTCATATGAAAGGGTTGTCTTCATCTGCTGTGTCTACCTCAGCCCCCAAGCGAATTCAGAAAAGCTGGAGGCGGGGAATTCATGTATTTTTCTGAAAAGGAACAATTTGACTGTAGGATTGGTTTTTAGACTTGCACCCAGAGGGAGCAAGGGGGAATGTTTGCAAGAAACAGAGAAAGTACCAAAACACCCCTTGCAGCTTGAATCCCACTCTTTGGTCGGTTGTTGCTTTCCTTCACCCTTAACGAAGATCAGCTGACATTCAGGTAGTTCCTGTTTTGATGGCTGAGTTGTTACTGGATTGCTCAGCAAGCGAGGTAACTGACACACAGGGCAGGCACCAGTGCTTGCTCGGGTGTTATTTTGTTGGCATTTGACAAACAGAAAACATTAACCTCCCCCCATGCTGATCTCTTGCTATTACTAGAGATGAAAGCTACTGGAGCAAGTAGGAGTAGCAATTTAACCTCCACTGCTGTTGTTTCTGTCCTCACAGAACAGAGGAGGTCTGAAGCCAAAGCAGGCATGCTCTCAGCAACACAGTGCTCCTGTTGGCTTTATTTTTCACCATGTTAATCACTCCTCTGCAATGAAGACTTCATACAGCTTTTTCCTATAGAGTAGTGCCTGGAAATAAATGATTACTTTGGGGTCAGAATCACTGTGGGAGCTGCTAGTTGCTAACTAGCTTGTACTGTCTAGTAAGTTATTATTTGCGTGTCTAACAAGATCTATACTTTGAAAGTTATTTTTGGTTATTTGTTTTAATAATTCTTATTCTATCTGGCACCTTAGTGCTATCTTGTGTTCTCTCAAGATCAATGTGAAATGAAAGGCTATCTTGATAAGGACATACAGGATTACAGATGAGCTCAATCTGGAGGGTGTAGCCTGCCTAGTAGAGTGTGAGGTTTATAAGGGCATTTATAATACAGAAACTAATTTTTTTTTTTTTAATCTTAACAGGAGCTGGGAGCTGTGTCTCTAGATGGGTATTTTCATCTTTGGAAAGCAGAGCACGCGCTATCAAAGGTGCTTTTCTCTTTTGGCATTAAAACTTGGAAAATTGCCTAGCATTTATTGCTGTTCACTATTTCTTCATCTCCTTTAAATGCTTGAAGAAAACAACAGGTTGTAAAACATAAGCTTTGTATAAAATGTACTAAAAATAAAACTTGAGGAGAGAAACTCACGACTCTTAACCTTCTGCCAGCTCTGCATGAGTTGAGTGTCCTGTTGCATAGAGCGTGGGTAGTTTTGTAGCAGGGTTCATCAAAGAAGCTATACTTGTTGAAGTGTAATTGCAGATAAAAATCCGGCATATCTCTGCTGGTGTATAAGGTAAGCTTTTTCAGGGAGCTGATGCCTTTATACCTGCGAAGTGGTAACAGCAGCTTAAAAAAAAATTAAAACAATTCGCCAAAAATGTCCTTTGTTTTTCAAATAATACTTCAGCCTTTAGCATTCCAGTTTGGTTTGATTAAGGCATCCCATCTCTTCCATGGCTTTTTTTTTTTCTGTGAGTCAGGTTGTTGGTTTTCTCTTTAAGTTCTGTTTTTGTGATGAATTATTTTAGCTGCTTTTTTTCCCCACTGCAATTTACATTGAACTTAGCTTTAACACAAAAATTCTGTAACATCTTGCTCTTTTATTGTAATGGGTTGGTTTTTTTTTTTGTCTTTCCTCTGTTTCCAGTTACTCTCCACAAAGTTGCCATACTGCAGGGAGAATGTGTGTTTGGCTTACGGTCAGGAGTGGTCAGTGTATGCCGTAGGATCACAGGCGCACGTCTCCTTTCTGGATCCGAGGCAGCCGTCTCACAATGTTAAATCCGTCTGTTCCAAAGAACGAGGCAGTGGTAAGAAACTTGACAGAGTGCTTCGACCTGTTTGCTTTCAGACGTAGCAATGTAAGATAAGCTTCTTAAACAAATAAGAGATTTTTCATGTGATGTGCTAAATCATTAACAGTATATGTAGATTTTGGTTTTAGGCGGCTTGTCTTGGCATAAGACAAGCTAAAAGCAACACTGAAACTAGATGATTTCTTAAGAGCAACTAAATTGTGTACCATCCAAATAGTAATGAACTCTATAAAGTCTACATCTTCAACTTTTTAAATATATTTCTCTATTGTACTTCATCTCATAGCAAAGCCAGTTATCATACCACCGCTAATAATGCCTAGTTTAGCAGTTTTCTCTGGGACTGGAAGAAAAACGCGTGTTTCTGCTGTTTGCTATCACAGTTGGAGTCTGTGCTGTGAGTGAATGCTTACTCTGATGTTGACGATGAGTGAGATTTCTGACTTCCAGTGTGTATTTGTCTAAATACAAAAGCTCACTCAAAAAAAAAAGTAACAATAATAGTCAGAATGATTATAGACATGAGTACCGTTTTTTTCTTCTGCAGTCTCTTCAGTTGAACTTTATGCCAGGGCCAAGTGTAAGCATTGTCAGGGTGCACGATCCTATATGCTTCTTCCCACGTCCTTTATTTTGAAGCATGAGAAGGAAGCATTGTGTTAAGATTTTCCATCTTAAAACATATTAATCCAAGGCTAGAAAGTTGCAGTCCTTGTTTAGCTCAGCTCTGAGCGTCAGTCTCTTCATTGGGCAAGTTATCAAAAGAGGATGTGTGTAAATAAAACTTCCCTAGCCCTTGTCTGCATTTACTGGAGTTTGTGGGGTGCTGCCCAGATAAATGTCAGGGTCTGTTTCTTTGAGATATGGGAGAGTTTTCTTCAGGGTGGGAAATAATGGTTCACCAGCCCTGAACAGCTGTCCGCACCAGCCTTTGCCCTGAATCACAGCCAGCCAGGGCTCTGTGGAGGTCCTCTGAGGCTGTTACTCTCCAGTATCAGAGGGAAGAGGTACTAAGACACAGGAGTGTATTGCCCAGTGGTGGCTGGAAGTTTCTGCCCTGAGTATGTGATCCTGCTGGACGTGATCTGTGTGTAGGTAGCTTTTGTGAGATGCTGGCTTGAGCCTGGGGAAAGCCTTTGTTCAGCACCATTTTCTGTTCTGCGTAGTGGGCAGATCTCTTCTTATGGCACTGGTGGGGGCACTGAGGTAATATTGCTTCCCAAGACGCTGAGTGCTTCAGCTTTCTATTGATCCCCCTGGGACTTGGTGTGTGGGGCAGCACAGGCTGCAGAAAGAAAAAAAATAAAAATAAAAAAATAGGAAGGCTCTTTGAATTGTGGACTAAAATTTGGGTTGACTTGCAAGTTCTCTGACTGTGCTGTCAGCTTCCAAAATGCACCCAATGAATGTGGGAAGTTCACACCAACTTCAGATTATTACTGTTGTGTGCATATAAACAAGCTAGAGAGAGCACCATTTTCAGTCTTACCAAGTTAGAATCTGTTTTTTACCCAGTGTAACCCTAGCTGCTGTACATAAGAAGACAATTATGCTTTTTAGTGTTCTCGTAAGTGTTGCTTTTCTTAGCAGCTGTACAGCAATATGTAGGGCCCTGTACTCTAGTTCCTGATCAGCAGAAACTGCTTTCTGCTTGGCTAGCATGTAGTGAATTGTTTTATGCCCTTGACTTCACACCCTGAGGACAGCAATGTTAACGTAGTGGACAGAGCTTGTGCAGCACAGACTCTGTGCTTGCTCTTTGCTTAGGACATGCTACTGCAACCTCATTTCCTTCCGCAGTATGTAGGGCTTCCCTCTCTCTCAGGAGTAAAACTCAATTTGCTGACCCAAATATTCCATAGTACAGCGTTGGGAATGTTAGAGAGCTTGCCTTGATCAGTTCTAGACACAGGTTGTGCTGCTAGCTTGTGGATAATCTGAGGTGGTACTTCAGGAGCCAATGTGAAGTGCTGTTCTTCAAAGTGTGTTCTAAACATCTTAGTAATGGATATGCCACTGGTTCCTTCAGCTATTTTTTTTTTGATTAGAGAAGGGTCCACATTTCTTCATTTCATAGCTTTTTTTATTAATAGCACTGAAAAGTATGCCATGTGCACTGATACTCCACCTGTTTCTGTAAGTAAGTGTTCTGCTGGGTTGCTTGTCAAGAGCACTTTTATAACACAAATAGGAGGATGTCTCCTCTTGTGCCCGTCTCCCCTTACTCAAGTAGCTGCTCTTGCTGATGGAAGAGGGTTTAAAGCCTTCTGAATGTATCCTATGCATTTGGAGCTCTGAATTAAATTGGAGGTTCTTGTATGCATCTGGGAAATCTAATGTAGCGAGTGTGAGACTTGCACAGTGGTTTCCCACCTACTAAGACAGCAGCCATGACTTCACCTCACATCAGAAGCACAGCGGTGTTGCCTGCTCTAAGCATGTGTCACAGATGCACGTGGCTGTGAAGGTAACGGCAGGGTGTGGAGGTGGAAGGATGAGGATGTGTTCTAGTTGGGATTCTGTACAAAGGGCAAGGGGAAAACTCCCTGGCTGCATCCACATCATCTGGATGCCTGCTGTCACATGTCCCACTGAACATACTCCAGCATGGTACAAGTTTCATGACTTCCAGTCCCACGTGGTGTGGTGACAGCAGCTGGAATGTGGATGTAGCTGACATAACTCTCTTCCCTTCCTGTTTGGATGCTTGCTTAGGCTGGAATTAGAAGGTACCTTAAATAGGGTTTAAGAGCACGCCTTGAGTTTATAAGCCAGTATCATGTTGTGTGGGAAGAAAAAAAAAGTATAAAAGTGGTGGGATTTGTTCCATGTAGAACAGTAGCTTAGGGTAGAGTGCTTATGCAGAACAAACCTTTGGCACAATGGAGAGCAGATGACAGGACATCTAGCAATCTGCAAATTCCTACACGCAGAATCTCCCTGAGACTGCTCCTGAGGAATGTGGCGTCGCTTGGGTTGTAGGATGCCTGCTGTTTTCACTGTTAAGTGAAGTGCTAAAGATGCCAGCTGTAAAGAATAAAATGTTTGTGTGAGAGTACTTGAGTAATGATAACTTAAAGAAACATCACAATCTTAAATTATTTAGTATCAAAGTGATTAGTAATGATTATAGTTGCATACAACTACTTTTGTTGCTCTAGATCAGCAAAATGCATGTGGTGGAAGCAGAGTAATTTTTCTCATTGGCTCTCTCACAGCCTGGCAGGTAGCTAGATAAGGGTGAGCTCGTGGGAGACACCAATATGCATCCTTTCCACTATGTGCTGCCATGCACTCGCTCCTCCTGGTTCACTTAGAGGCTCATTGCAGACAGAACATGCTTGCTCTTGATCTTAAATGTCTTAGATCTTTGCTTATCGGGCATAGCTGGGGCCTCCTGAGAATGAAGCTTCTTGCTGTGCACCGTCAGCGGAGCAGATGGTCTCAGAGAAGAAGGGGAATAGTGTGTGTGTGTGTATACACACACATACATACAATTTTACATATGTATATTATGTTACATATACAATTGAAGCTGCTGCTTCAGTAGTATAAATGGGATTTATCTACACTGCTCCGTAGAAGTGGGAGAACTGATGTGGAGAAAGCTAGTAGGTAGTTTTTGTTGAAGAAAGCATTAGACATCAAGCAGCAGCACTGCAGAGCCAAAGCGTGCCTGGTCCTCACTGGATTGATTTTATGTCCTTTCTCTGTTCGTCAGGTATTCGATCAGTGAGCTTCTACGAACACATCATCACAGTGGGAACAGGGCATGGCTCCTTACTCTTCTATGATATCAGAGCCCAGAGGTTCCTGGATGAAAAGCCCCCACGTGCCTGCTATGGACAGAAGCAGAAATTAGGAGGAAGTGAAATTTTGAAGTTGACTACGGGGAAAGGTTGGCTGGTGAGTAGTAGCTTGTAGCTATAAGGCTTGAATGAGTTGTTTTTACAGTAATGGGAGCTACCTGTAATAATGAATATCAAGAAATGCTGCAAGATTGTTTTCACAAAGGTATTGAGTGGCCAGCTGCTTGAATGTAAGGCGTACTGACTACTCTGCTTATGCACTGATCCATAAATTAACTAGTTCTTCTTCCTCTTCATAGTTCTGATTGCAGTCTATCTTCTAGTTGTTAGTACATCAAACAAGTTACGTTGTCTACCTTAAAAGCATGATAATTTAAAGTGGTACTCTGAGAGATTTAGTTTAACTTTATACAGCTTTAGAAACTCTGGTTTCCTGAAATAATGCCACGGCAGGCACTTCAGTTCAATGTCCTGTATGTTACTATAGAGCAGTTAATGGCTATGTCTCACTTCTCTCCATTATCTTTCTTATCGTTGTGATGCAACTTTAAAAATTAATGGGACTTGCTATCTTCCCTACCCTTCACCCTCCCCACCTTCACTGTTTGGTGCAAACCTCCTCAGACAAAGCTTCAGGAAGGCTCTGGTATCTTCCAATTCAAGTTGCTCTGTCTGAAGCTTCAGGGAGTATTAACGGAGGAAAAGATCCCTCTTAGGCTCTGGAAACTACATTCTACTTCTGTGAAACAAGGCTTTCTGTTTGTTTGGCATCAGTAACAGTCTGAAATTTCCTTTAACAGAATCATGATGAAACCTGGAGGAATTATTTTTCTGAAATTAATTTCTTCCCAAATGCTGTTTACACCCACTGCTACGACTCGTCTGGAACAAAACTCTTTGTGGCAGGAGGCCCCCTTCCATCAGGACTTCATGGGAATTACGCTGGTCTCTGGAGCTAATGATAACTCTTTACAAATGCTGATCTTTACACAGATTTCCAATTTTCTTTTTTCTTTTCTTTTTTTTTTTAACAATTAAATTGTGTGATGCCACTGAGTTCTGATTTAAATGCAAGTTATTTTTCGCAGAGTTTTCTGTTGGTCTCCAACAGTTTTGTATATCTTTTTGAACCAGTTTTTGCTTTAACCTTCTCAATCCTTTTTATGAAGGGTTTTTGAAATCCCTTTTTATTATATTTGCTCCAAATGACTTTTCCCTTGCATTTATGCTATCTTGGCCATGTGCCCCCTCCCCTACTTTGCTGTGAGGTAGGATTCCTTTCTACTAGAGTGGTTGCTCCCGGGCTTTCTGTGAAAGTCTAGGGGCTGCATGTGTGCAGGTACTTTGTGTCAGTTACATTACCTGGAGCGAGGACTACTTGTAATTAAAAAATATTAAAAATATTTATAAGAGATAAGCTACTACTTTATCTGCAGAGCCTGGCCCTGGCCTGGATTGATCTTATTTTTTAAAAGTACAAGTCTAATGACACTGTTTATATGTAGAGGAATACAGTAATTTTAAGCTGTACTCATTGGAGCCCCGGGACAGATTCCCCAGGGTATTGCCCATCATGCTCAAACTGCAAAAGCACAGGAGTTCTCAGAAGTGCGTTTGCATTTGAATGGTAGTTTTCAGCAGTGCCAGGAGGAAAAAAAACAAGTCTTTTGTTCCTTTTCTGCCTGTCCCAGGTATCAGCTTGTGCAGCTGGAGTTTGAGTTGGCTGTCCTGCAGCAAGGCAGGGTGACATTACATTGAGGGCCTGCAGAGGTGATGAAAGGAAACGGGGGGGCTAGGGACTTGAGGATTTTTTTTTATTAAAAAATGAACTGTATCTTAACCATTTTGCAGGTGAGACAAGGTTCCCGGGTATGCTGCTGTGGTAGCTCATGGGTTCTTTGTAGACTGCCTAAAACCCAGGATCTCTTTTGTCTCAGATTGTGGAAACTTTTCCCGTGTTTTTTTTTTTTTTTTTTTTTTTAGCTGTTCAGGTTGTTAGCCATCTGCTTTGATAAGCCACTGGTATAAAGAAACTATTTTTTTCTCTAAGGATAAAGAGTTTGTCTCAGACTTGTCTAATGCAGGCTAAAAGATTACCACGTAGCAAGGTAACTTGCTGTTAGCTCGTGTTGCATTAGCATCCACTGTCATCTAGCTTGCTGTAGGAGATGCTCGGTCTTTCCCTGGAGCCTCCTGCTGCCTTTTCCATTTGAACTCCATTGAACTCCCCGTGGGACTGTGGTTGGGGAGGATAGGTCTGATGCCTTTCGGGTCCACCTGTGAAGCGTGTGCATTCCACTGTACCAGTCTTCTCTACCACTTGGCTAAAATGCAGGGCTCTGGGGTGCTCCTCCTGGTCTTTTGGCAGCACCAGGAACTCTTGCCTTGTTACCGATGCCTCTGTCCTCTGCTGGGATGAATGCCTGCCCCCTGCCCTCGTCGCCGCCGGAGCAGCGTGCGCCTGGACCTTGCTGCTGTGGTACCAAATGAGCACTTGCTTGAAGCTGAGGAGAAGAGACAAGCCCGGGACATGCTCTGTTCTGTCTCTGCTGGAGATGACAGCGCCGCAGGAAAGTAGCTCTGGTCGCTGAAGCTGTTCCTGCCAGGCTGACCAGAGCTAGTCTGGCAGTGTCCTTACGGTCTCTCGTCTTTGTGCACGGTGTCTTCATCAATAACGCTGAGCAGTGAGGCCCTGGCTTACGTGTTTGACTGATGGGATTACACAGTGTAACAGGCTGTTCCTGAAGGGGAGCAGACCCTGCTTTATCTCACATCAGGCACCTGAAGGAGAGAAAATAACTAATTGTAACAGACCTTCAGACCTTTTGTTCCTGCTATTTGACCTTTCAGGAACATGGGATCTTGTGCTGCTAGTGAGTGTAGGAAGCTGTTTATTTTACCCCTCTACTTTAGAGTAGACTACCTTATTAATTTGGGTATTACATTTCCCATATTCATTCTTACATGCAGTCGAACCAGTGACTTAATTACTGGTTCAGTAATACCCAGCTTGTACGTGCTGGGTAGCAACCCCTCAATAACAATCGGGTGTTACATGATGGACGTTCCCGAGGAAGCAGAAGCTACAGAGCAGTGTTAGCTTGAGCGTGGCGGTGGGGGTGGTGCTCAGCCTCTTGCCCAAACTCCTCGTTCCTCCTTGTACAGTCAGCTCAGCCAAGGAGAATTGCTGCTGCTCTCCCCAGGTGCTTCCTGGGACTGTTGTAAAGAAGCGAGTCCACCTGTTTGGTTCCCTCATCAGTGCTGCTGGTGTTGGTCCAAGGTGAGTAAATTACCAAAGAATAGTTTCATAGGTGTTTGTTCCTAGTCTCAGTTGTTCATTTTTCCCCATAGATCCATTTTAAGATGCTTTGCAAGAGCGCCCAGATAGCTGACTGTATTTAGTCTGTCCACAAAAGTTATGTTCGCGTTGTGCGTGACTCTTGTGACTCCCTTAGTGAGGGAGACTCCTGAATGTCTTCATGGGGATATCTTTGCTGCCTCCATTTCGTCTTTGGCAGCATTTTTGTATCTTGAGGATTAAGATACTTCTGTATCAGTCACTCTTCTCTAGAATTTCATTCCCTTCCTTCAACTAAGCACTTGCTTTGTATATAGCTTGCAGCTGCAGAGCTACAAGATTAAAGTTGTGATCCAGCTTTGTTAAGTGGTGGTTTGGTGTCTTAATTTCTGCCCCTCAGCTGAGAGGCACTAACTGACCTTGTGAATGGATGTCCCTCACCTGGTGCAGCTGTGAAATAAAGCAGGCTTGCCTAGACTGCTTTTTGGAGGTTGCCTGCTTTGTTTGATTGCAAGAAACCAAGAACAGATTGGCCACAAGTCGCTGCGGCTCAGCTGTGCAGCAGCATCTTACAGCAGCCAGGTGGGAGCTCTGAGATCTATTTGTGGTGGTCTGATACCCTTATTTTCCATAAACTCACTTCTTCAAGGTGTTGGAGAGGTTCTTAATTAGTTGATGTTGCAATTGCTGCTATAACTCAGTCACTGAACTTGGGTACAGCTCATCTGTAGGGATGGTGTTGCAGGGCTGCATGTGATGCAGGCAGAGCAGATTCTCCAGCCAGTCTGTGCTGAGCCCTGGACCGCAGGGCTCCATGCTCTCTGGCTTGAAGTCAAGTGAAAATTCCCCTTTGTACACTGCTGGTCACGCTGCAGCCCCAACCCATGGTGTGACCTCAACTTAAAATGCATTTCTGAGTGTTGCAGTGCCTTCAGTAGCTTATCTTAAGGTCTCTGAAGCACAGACACCAGGAATTTGTCCGTATTGCAGACAAGAGGGTGGAAAGAATACTGCCACGTCTCGTCTGAAGGGAACTCCTGTGTGCTTTCCCCTGCCTCTGCAAGCAGTCATTTCACTGTGGTGAGGATGGGCAAGGGAGCACAAGGGGAGAAAAAAAGGTGAAAGCCCAGCCAACTGGTTGGTATTGGTCTCAGAACACCTGAGGAGCTTAAAAACACAGGGGATGCTTATTCATTGCTCAGGAGGTACTTGTAAAAGGGCTTAATCAGAAATGTTTTCAGAGGTCAAGTAGATGTCCCTTTCATTCTTGGTTTTTCCATGTTAATTTTTAAGGATTTAAATTAGGAAGTATCTTTTTCCTGTGATGCTTGCTGGCTTTATCAGAACCATGTGGTGCTTGGCTAATTAAAAATAGAAATGCTTTTGACAGAAAAGAATCTTCCCAATTAAAAACTGAGTGCCATTTTCTAACAGCTTTTCCCTCTTGTGACCTGCTGGGAGCAGAACAGTCTAAGAAAGTGCACACAGACCTAACACAGGGTGCCAGGGCTGTTGGAGCTGGGAAAGCAGCTGCCACTTCTGGACTGAAAAATCACCAAGCAAAACACTTGATTCCATGCAAATTCATGGTTTCAGTCTAATGACCAGAGAGGGGTGTATATAAAAGCACTTGCAGCATATAATGAGTTGTCTCTAGTCCTAGATGTTGATTCTTTGACCTCAGAACAAAAATCTAGGAGTCAATACTTGGTTTTCTTAGGAACTGCTTTTTTAGATTCCCTTATTAAAAGGGAAAATTCAGGTGCTGAATCTTAATCTCATTACACTTGTACTTTTTATTTGCCCATTCCCCTGGTCTCCTTTCCTTTTCAAGGCCTCCCACAGTCTCAGGGTATATAAATCACTGACTCATCCAAATAATACCGAAATGGACCAACCAGAGGTTAACGTGCCTTTCTCTTCTGGTACCTTGATCTTTGTAAAGTTATCTCACCAACTCGTCACTGTCTTAGGGCTGGGTACGTGCATTGTCTTTTTCTAAAATGTATGTGTTGAAGTTGCAACAGGTTTGTACTGTTAATTGTGACTCGTTTTATTTGTTTTAGGATGTGGTGTAGACGCAAATCAACGCACTGGTTTGTCTTGGGATCGGTCTCACCCCGTGACATCTACCAGTGCTTGCTTGTTTGTTAATGTGTACACAAATGCTGGATCTTCCCCATCACCTCTGATGTACTTGTATATGATGCACAAACTACACAAGGTGTTTTTAAAATGTGCGGTGATCACAACTTGTTGCCTGAGGGTAGCATGTCCTACAGTGAACTGTTTTTAATGTTTTTTTCCCCAAATGTATTTAAAGATCCAAAGCCAGGGAGGGGTGGGGATCAGCACTCACTGACACTTGCTGGCTTTTATTCTGAATCCAGGTTCTGATGTTAACAACTCCTGCAATTCCACCCATTTAACAGAGCCTTTCTCAGCTCGCTGTTTCTGTCATGAGCTGTGTTGGAACAGCACCGGATTCTGAACTATCACAGAAGCTGGCAAGTGAATCAGTAACAGCTCTTTTCAAATGTTATAGTGCATGTTTTTAACTGTAAGGTAAAACTGTTTAAAGTTTTTAATGCAACTCGCAAATGGAACAGTGGGAAACTGCCGATAGTAGGCAAAACTACCCTGTCTGCACGTGAGGCTCAGCGTTCAGAGCTACCTTGTGAACTTTTTCCTCTGAAAAGTGATTTTTTTTTTCTTCCCAAGACAAAGACATGACATGTTAACTTTGTCTCCTGAATTGGCAAATAGTATATTTTGGTTTTCAAACTGACACCTGGAGTTTGGGCCAGGTTTCTGCCTCTTCTGCAGGTAGAGGATGGTATGACGGATAGAGTGTGTCCATTCCCAGTTGTTGAGCTTAATCTGTTTGTCAGAGCATGGAAACAGGAACACTTCTTCGCTTCCTGTTGCCCTAAAAGGGCTTGTATATCCATAACTAACTGAAGTTAAGTACTGAATTGATCCATGAGGCTACCTTTGTCTTTAGAAGCAGCATCGCTAGTCATCAAGCTATCGGCATTAATACGTTGCCAAGGAGCACTGAGATTAGTGTATCTCCTGTTCTAGCTGTGTGTGTTCTTGGAACCGCAGTGCATATTTAAACTGGAGTTCTTTTTGTTCTTGTCGAGTTTCTTCAAATCTAGTAAGGTCCCATTTTTATCATGGTCACTTTGCAGAGTAGAACAGATTGGTCTGTCTACTTTGTAATCTTCAGCACTTTCCTCATATCCCATTTCTTCCCAGTTCACTTTTAAAAATTGGTTCAAAGCTGCTTGCCTAGTCTGAAAAATACCAAGTCATAATGAAAAGAAAACCCATGTCCCGCTGTTCTTTCACCATAAACTTCAGTTTCTTGCTGGCTGACTCGGATGCGGAGGCTCCATTTCTGCGAAGCCTGAAATTCTCACATATCTGCATTGTTCAGTGGATGTCAGCAGATCATGAAGTGGAGGTGCCCAGCACCTGTTTCAGTTGGTTAAGACTGATCCAGTGGTGCGTTAGTCAACCAGAGAATTGGCATCCTTGGCCAATCAACAATTGAATAACATCCTTGTTATTCAGCATCATAGCTAAAAATTCTTTGAGGCAAAGGCAGGAAGGTGCATCACTGACTTACTGCTGACTTTTAATCCCATTTGGAGTCTTTCTGCACGTACTCTGTCATATGCATTTGATGGATTGTGGAAAAAATTGTGCTATGCTATGAGCTGAACTCTAGCCCTGTGCTCAGAAGGCTGTTATTAGCTTTAGCTAGCAGTAATACCAAGGGCTGGCTACATGCAGATGAGCTGATGTTTGAGCAATGGAAGCCTTGAGGTTTTGCTTTGTGCTTTTAAGACTGCAGAACTGGTCCCAGAACTTGTGAAACTGCTGGTCATCCATCTCGGGATGAGCTGTGAAGATGGCATGGGGAACAACCAGTGGTCAGTCACCCTCTCCCTCATCCAGGAAGGTTACCATGTGGTTACCAGTGCACTTGTGTTTGTTTTCATGGTTGACTACGAACACTGTGCTTTGCTGCCACCACCCACCTTCGTGGGCTTCCTGCTGGGATGGAGCCTGCAGCTTCATCTACCTGGTCGCTTGCTCAGTCAGCGTGAGCTGTATGTGCAGGGTGTGCCAGGCCAGCTGGGCGTTACAGCTTCAGTTGACTGCTCTGGGCTTCTCTTACAACGCAGGTGATAGTAGGACCAGTACAGAAAGGCCCGGATGAGAAACTTCTAACAGGCTCTGTCACTCTTGTTCAAAACGCTTTGTCTCCATTCTCCCTTCTTGCCACCTTCTGGCCCCTGGGACTCGAGCAAGTTCGCTGTTGTCTCATGGCTTACCAGTTCTGCCAAGTCTAGGGGTGAGCCCTGCTGCAGTCTGAGACTTCTGCACTTGCTCAGACAACACCTGAATTGTTTGCTGTCTGCCTTTTCATTTAACTCAGCCCTGGATGTCTCCCTGAGCTGGTATCCTCCTTTCAGCCTGAAGGGCTTTGCTCCGAACTCATTCCTGTGCCATGAAGGATTTGATTCCCATACTGCTGGTTATTCAATTGGGTGGCTTTTTTCTTACTTATTCTGGGGTTCACTGCAAATATACAGTATGTTAGCGACTTCTCAGCTCTCTCCTGAACGTGGTACAGGCACCCACCCAGGTGAAGCATCAGAATTTTGTCTACTTGTAAGGTGCACAGAAACAGGTCTCTCCTAAACAATTTTTTGGGAGGAAAAGCAGCTGCATACACACAAATGGAAAGGTATCTCTGTGCAGAATAGGTGAGGGAGCAGTTTAAGAATTTAAAATAGAACAACAGATTACGTTTTTTAAAAAATTACTCTAACAGGAGGTTTGGCTGTGTTCTAATCAACAGAAACTTGCAATGTTAACTGGGGGTTTCTGTTCATCGATACAAAATGTGCCTCTCAACTATAATGCAAAAGTCAGTCAGTCTCTGTCTCACTTTGTTTGCAATGCAAGAAGTTTAACTGAAGACTGATTTAATTCTTGTTTCTTGCTCTCAAGTGTTATCATCCATCCACCAGTCCTTGCTGGTCTTTCCCAAGCACCAAGCAGCACCATCCCTGTTTAAAAGCAAAAAGGGAATTGCATTGAGCAGTGGAACCTGCTGAACTCCCATGCTTTAGAGAGACACTGGAGAGAAGAGACCAGGTTCTGCGTGTTTTAATTACAACTTTAAACCAATGCAGCTACTCTCTGAGATCAGCACCACTTCCTATTTTCCCTCTGTTAGGTGGGAATACAAAAGCAAAGCCAGCAATACATGATCGAGTTGACGTGCTCGTGTGTAGAATGTGGGATCTTTGAAATATGAGGACTGAGATCTCCAGTTGTGTGGAAGAACTCAGTATGGGTGCAAGAGTTTGGATCTCTGATTACAGCTCTTCTGCCAGCTTGCTAAATGCAATCGAGTACTCTGCACTCTGCCGAAGACTGTGGTAGAAGAGCTGTGGAGGTGTAGGCTGGAACTGATCTTTTTAGGTCACCTCTGTGTTGCTTGACTACATGGACAATGTAACAGTGATTTTTTACAGATTGCTTTCCATTTGTCAGTCACAACTCTTAATTTGCTGTTTGGGGGAAAACTGTTAATAGATGCGTTTCCAGATCAAACGAAGAGCCTAACTTTCCATCTTGCATTAACCGGGTTACTGTGTTCACATGCCAGAAAGATGTTGCTCTTTGAAAAAGCATGTTAGTGTATGTGGCGATGACCCATGCACTTTTTAAATACCTAAATTTGTATATTCTCACCTGAGTATCGTTAACCATGCTGTAGTCTGACAAATGGATCTTTTACTACTGCCTTGTTATATAGATAATTGTAACTAACTGCAGTTTGTTTTTCCACTACTTGAAGTTGTGTGATCTGGAAATTGGTGAACAAAAAGTATTTGTGCATCTTACTATGGGTATCTCTAAATAAAATGTATTTGTATAGTGTGTTGGCTTGACTGATGGTTCCTTTTATTTGCTAATCCTCTCACTACGAGTAAATTCAAGCCAGTTTGTGGGCAAACAGACTTGATTTTTCTCCCTTTAACAGTCTAGCCTTTGTGCTTATGTGACTGATTCAAAGAAAATAGTGAAACTTTTTTGTTTTGTTTTTGTTCCTGACCACCACCCTTTGCCAGTGCCTGGATTTATACCCTAAGGGCAGGTTCTCAACTTGTTCCTGTTTTCCACAGTTTAAAAAACAGTCACTTATGTTCTCTGTACAGCTGAAGTAAAACCATTTGCTTCCATAGGAAATGTATCCAATGGCAGAGTTGGGAATGTTAAGCTCTTCAAAGCTTCTCCTTTCTGTTTTCTTGTGGTAATTCATTTGTTCTGAAGCAAAGCTTTCCTTTCAACCACCATTTTTCTAAGAAGGAAATACTTAGAGGTGTTGGGAGGGAGAAACGTCCTTAAAACCTCTAAGCTGTATGTTGGGGGTTAAGACAACGTGCCTAAAAGCCTCTTGTGCATTCTCTGCTTTCTCACACTTACCCTGAGCTGCTCGTTTCCACGGAGGTTTGTCATGGACATACTGCAGCTTTAGATGCAAGCTATGAGAGCATGTTCACAGCAGCACCATCTCTGCTCCCTGTAGTGCTGTAGTAGGTGTTCCTGAGGCTCGGGAATGCCTGAAAAAGAGAGAAAAGGAAGAGCAAAGTCCAAAAGGCACGTGAGTGCTGTCATCTTACTAAGCCTTATACTACCAAGATTGTTTGAGATCTGAGAAGAAGGAAAAAAAAAAAAAGTTGCCTGGCCCTGGAAATACACAGGAAATTATTGGTTACACATGTGGTGGGCAGAGGCTAGAAAGCAATGTTAGCAGCACAGCTTGTGGCTCCTGGATTGCCTCCTGTCACAGCCATAGATGTAGATGAGCTGCTTCCAAAACCTCAGCGTGGAAGTTGGAGATGACCTGCTTGTGAGCTATGCTCTGTCCCTAGATGGCCACATTTCCGCTGGACAATATAGAATGGGTCCACTTTTGTTTCTACAGGAAGTAGGAAGGGGAGAGGGAGTGAAGGGGATAACAGTTACTTTAAGCTGTAGAGATGTTTCTGGCAATGACTGTTACCAACTCCCCAGCTGCATCTAATCCTCCATCAAGTAGCTGCAAGCTGACATGCTGGACCAAAAAGGATGAGATGGCAGAGGACCTCAGGAAGCCCCAAGACAGTCCTCTCAGACCTCCTCCTAGATGTGTGTCCAGCTTAGATCTCAGCACTAAACCACCCAAATCCTTCCCCAGTTGTCACATCACCTAGTGTGCAAGTCTTCCAATTCCCTGTGCAGATGGAGCAGTTTGTTCCCTTCTGTAGGGAAGGTGATCTGCATTGAACGGGCTGTTCACTGCCACTGTTTTGTGGCTGTGGTCTTCATCCCCAGCCTGAGCAGTCCAATTTCCCTCAGTGCTTTCTCACAGAGGCCCTGCTCGACATGCCTGTGAGTGGCCATCACCATTTCTGGCTGTGGATCCAACGTGAGATCCACTGCATTCCTTGGCCTGGAGACTGCACCGGGGCCATGCAGCTATCGATCGTGCTTTTACAGCACGCTACAAACCCTGCGGCAGTGCACGTTATCCCTCCCTTTCAACACTCAATCTGCTGCCTGCCTCCAGCTCCCAGCCCAGCTGCTGCAGGTCCGCCTGGCTGTCATCACTTTCCTGGTTGGGTGTATTTTGTTTCTGATCCTTGTGGCTCCGGATGTCAGCTCCTGCCAGCTGGTGGCACTGCTGTCACAGAGCAAGGAAGCAAGAGCAGAACGGCACTTTGGGATTAGTTTCAAACTGGTTGTGTTTAAGTGTTTTTTTCACAACCATATCTGTACTCATCCTGTCTGCTTCTGCGTGGAGAAGTGGGATAGCCTTTCGCAGTGCAAGGTGCTTTTAAGGTCCGGTAAATGGATTCATAAATGGAGAAATGCCAGGAACGCACTGCTTGAGGTGTTCTTGGGGCATGGGCATCCCATTCTGTCAGAGGCTGACAATCAGCAAGTTCACAGCATATTAAAAAACAAGTGCTTTGCCACCCACCTTCCTCGGTCCCCACCCCCAGCCTCCTCATCTGGAAGAACAGGTGTCAGGAAGTCTTCAGCAAAGCTCAAGGAAACATGGAGCCAAAGCAGCATGTGGGAGCTGCCGATCAGCTGCTTGAAAGTTATGCCCCGCATGGCAGTAGCTTTCCCCCTTCATTATGGTGCACCATGAGCTGGCAGAGGTAAGAGAGAAGCCACGAGACTTAAGTGTAGAGCTGTGGTCAAAAGGTCAACTTGACAGTTGCCTGGACTGTTTGTGCCAAAGACATAAACAGAGCATGGGTCATGTTCCAGGGATGCTGAAGTCTCAGCAGAAAGATTTGCGGCCACCGTAATCAGTGCCTGATTTTTATTTTTTTTCCATCAAAAGCTTTACTGTTCCAGGGGTTTCTTCTGTCCACGGACCCACCAGTGTGACTGGTGAGTGCCAGTTACAGGCACATCTCCATTATCTGGAGTCAGGGAGGGCTGAGATTCCACTAGGCACATTAAAAATGGCTGATAAAGGCAGATTCTCCATGAGCAATGCAAGATGCCCTGTGGAACATGGTGCAAGGATGGTTGAAAGTCTCTACAGGATCAGGATGATGTTGATGTGACCGGGACCTGAACTAGCCTGGCATCTGTGGGACACTGCAGCTGAGCTAATCAGCCATTCCAGAATGAACTAGCTCTGCATGTAAACAACTGGTGTCTTTGGTTGATAAACTATGAGTTGCCTGTGACCTAACTTAGAAAAGAAGTGGATAAAACAAATTAATTTACACCATTCTGCTAGAGGAACTGGTATAAGCTATAACAGCAAAAGGATTGTTTGTTTGTTTGTTTGTAATAACTTTTAACCTCTTAAAAAAACAATTTGTAGCAATTGTATTAGCCCACTTCTAGATGGTTTTAAAAGCACTAGCAGGTGAGTATAAAAGTAAAAGTGTCCCAGGAATACCTGTTCCACTAATTCCTTTTCCACTAGGAAGCACTATGCTAGTGTCGCATTGGGACAGAACGAACAGCCGGTTGTTAACTTACAGACTGACTGGTGGGCAGGAACGTCTGCCTGTCAGAAATGGTGTTCTATCAGCAGCCCTACGGTGTCTATACCCAAGAGTTCTTTAAGAGCTGGCCAGGGAAATGTCTGGCTTCATGGTGATAATTTTAATCTTGGGAAATTTTAAGAGGCTGGAAGCATGCCACTGTTCGAGCAGGGCACAGAGGGTGACCAGATACCTGCAGAGTACTTTCCTTGATGTCACAGGCAAAATAATGAAAAACTGATAAGGGGCTTGCTTCATAGAGAATTCAAGGCTAGACATAAAATTAATGCCAGGCAACAGGGTTGTGTGGAACATAAGTCTTGTTAAAAAAAGCCTATTTAATTCTCAGAGATCGTTTAGCTGATAAAGGTAACAGTGAGCATGTCACAGAATTAAATTGGGGAGTTTGACAGAACAACTCAGCACTCACCATTAGCAGAGCATGCACTGCATGGAATAACATCTGTCAACATCCTTCCCCAAAACGGGTGTTTACAGCAGAGTTCTGCAGGATCAGTATCAGGCTCGGACGTGCTGAAGTCTCCTCAGTAAGTACAAAGTCACCGCAGACGTTTTGTGAAAAATATTGGAGGAAAGGAAAATAACAAGGGGGATAAGGCAGTTGTACTGAGCAATTACAGAATCTCGTCACATGAAAGTGCATCATCTTGCTCATGCTGCCAAATGACAAGGTAAACCTGGACCAAGGGCTGCAGGCGGCACCTACAGCAGAGGGTCTGACCAGGCACGCACCGACTCTGGAAGGGAGATCTGGCAGTCCAGCACGAATTCCCAGGATGATGCTGAGACATGACAGAGTAATGCAGCCCATGGATGTTAGGAATTTTAACGGCCTGGGCTATATGAAGGCCAGACAATGATACCATTACCCTTTCTTCCTTTAATGCCGTGAATCAATGAATGGCATCTGTGCTAGAAGGGCTTGCATCCACAACTCAAATGGCTACTCTTTCCAGTACAAACAGTGCTGAAGCCTTGCTTCTGCATGCACTTTAACACAGTCAAATACATCACATCCCATTTCTAGACAGCATCTTTGGAGTTTCACCCCAAGTCTACGTGTACCAGCAATCTCTGGTACACCCAGGGGTAACACATCTCGACACAACTCCACTTTGCATTCAAAACTTTCAATTGTTCTGCTACAACCAGAGAGAATTCCTAATTCCCTGCAAACTCAACTCAAGCCTGAGTTTGGTTTCCTCACATGGCGCCTCTTCCTTACAGAATCTAAGTACAACTGGATTGCACTGGCTCTCTGAGGCTACCGGAGAGCATTTTGGAGAAAGATAGTGCTGTTGATGCAGGTGTCACAGGTTAAGGCTGTAATAACAGTCTGCAGAGAAGAGCAGTATTTTTGTTAGATCAGGTGATATAACTGGGAAAAAAAGAACAGGCACAAAGGAAATACAAACTTCAGACTAAGTTGTGAAAACCTTCTCTGAACTCCAGCTCAGCTGGACTAATTGTCTGATCAGTCCAAGAGACCGGGGTAGTGTAGTGTAGAAAGTAGAAGTGAATGTTAGCATGAGGAGGGATGGTCTACTTGCAGCCCGAGCCCCTGAAGAATAGATGATTTTCACTTACTGTCTGTAATACAGAAGTAGAACAGACTTCTGAATCAGTAACAGGGTGATATTCTTAACAATGGTGGTTTTTTCCCCTCCTTCCCTTTTGGCAAGTAGAATGTCAAAAAACCAAAATGGTGTTTTTCAGCCCGTGGAAAAAGGGGACTTTTTTCAGGACTGCCTATTTTAAGAAATCTGCCATAGGTGACTAAGAAAAGCAAGCCTGAAGTAAGCTTAAACATACAGTCCGGAAGGATTTGCACCTTCACAAGATTATTCTTTAGTAGCTGGAAAACTGAAAAGGTCGCAAATCCTTAAAATGGCAGACAAAGTGCTGACATAGGCAGAGGGGAGCGAGTTAAATAGCTAAGTAGGTAAGATTTGCCTGCCAGGCCTGGTAAAACCTTTGCGGTGTTTAATGCAGGGTCTCCTCTTCCAGCCCTGATGTGCTGAACATTCAGAGCAAGGGTCTCTGACTGCAGCCTCCCAAAGGAATATAATAAAGGAATTCCTTCATTCCTCTCTTCTGGAAGCTTTGGCAGTGAAATACTTCATCTTCTCATTTGTATTTACTCCATGCACAGCGGAGAGAAGTCTACAATGCTTTTTGTCCCGGTATCCTTGTTTAATTTTCCCTTATTCCAAATGTTCCTAGGCTGGATTCTGTGTGATATTTGGAGACATCCTCCAGCTGGCACCGCACCATCTGACTAGAGCATCCCAAGAGCTCTCAGCCTTTGTTGTTGCATGCTGCACATCAAACATCCATATTGATTAGCAAAGGATTGCCAAGTCATGATGAAAGAATGCTAATAATACTGATTAAATCCGCACAGATTATGGAGCCACAGACATGTTTGTCACAAAGCTTGTGAAACTTTGGAGCTATAATTAATTTCCTCCCCCCAGCAGTAATATAACAAAATATCAACAGTTGCCTCCAGAGAATCAACACTACCTGTGCCCTCTTTGGTCTGAATTTCAATTCAGCTCTAAAGGCACCTGTATCTTATTGGGAAAAGATGGGGAATAGGGAGGTCTTGCTGCTTCCAACCTGTAGGAACTGTTGTAGCTCCTGCCATCTCTGTAATAAACAACAAGGTCAGTCTGGGATGCTGGCCACCTAAATCTGTGTACTCTAAGCTAAAAGGGCAGAAGCACAAACAACACTGATTAATTTTCAGATATTGCTTAATGGTAATTAAGCATGGTAAGCATGGTAAATGATAAAATGAGATTTGATGCTCTCTCTACTGAAGTGGAGAGTCAAGGGAGGTCAACGGACAGAGGATGAACAAACAGCAGCAAAGGAAATAAGACCACAGAAAAGGTCAAAATCGGGGTACATACACATTGAGGTGCCAGGGGCAGAACAAACATTCTGCCCCAGTCACCTTTACCAACCCCACCTGCTCAGCAGAAAGCCAAGCAGGGGCCAATTTCCACCAGAATAAGCAAGCCCTACCTTAATATGGCAGGCCTCAGGACAAAGGAACACCAGAAGGGTACATCTGCTACACTTCAGGCAAACAGAGGTGTGGTACAGAACCCAGTAGTAAAAATGCACAGCAGGATAAATTTGAAAGGATCCAATTTCTCTCTTTTCCTGGCTCAGAACCTGAAATTCCCCATCGTTGGGAGTCAAACCACCTACCTTCCTTGTCACCTGTGCTGTCACCATGCAGTTGGGGTTGCCATTTCCTACTTGGGTGCGCTGCCAGAAGCTGCACCAAGTGCTCTCACATGCTCTGCTCTGCCACCCCCTCGCTGCTCTCCATTAGTCTCTGGCATCCTCTTGTTCTCCCTTTTCCTCCTGTATTGCAGCTATCCCTTGCCATGACGCCTTCTGGGATTCCTCCATGTCAATGGGGTGCCTCCCTGTGTTCAGCCCGGCAAAAGAGCCTAACACTTAAAAAAAATCATAGAATCAGTAATGTTGGAAAAGAACCTCCATGATCATCTGCTCCAACCACCCCCAACCACCACTGTCACCTGTGAGAAAAATCTCAATTTTCTTCAGACAGGATCTTCTGTGAAGCTATTTTATTCGCGATTGCAATGGTGGGCATCCTGTCAATCAGGAGCGCATTTTAGTAAACAAATCATAACCTTTTATTCCCTATTACCCAACGCTTGATCACCTCCCCTGTTTCCTCACTGGCTGAGTGCTTCAGGTTCACAAGCTACTCAACGCTCCTCTATACCATATATGTACAATTTTTCTTTTTTTCAACCCTTTAATTTCTCCTTTCTTATGTTTTGAGAACTTGTGATCTTTGTTTTACCATTCTCACACTGCTCATCCTGTTCTTCTCAAGCTTCTACCTTATTTTGGAACAGTGAGGCCTTCTACTGTCCGCTTATCTACTTAGCATTTCTCCTTATTACGACTACACAACTACCTTGGAATACAGAAAAGTAATTCTCTACTGCAAAAACACAACTTTGTTTTGGAGCATCTTCCCTATGAAGAAAGGCTGAGAGACCTGGGTCTGTTCAGCCTGGAGAAAAGAAGACTGAGAGGGGATCTCATCAATGTGTATAAATACCTGAGGTGTGGGAGACAGAGGGATTTGGCCAACCTCTTTTCAGTGGTTTCTGGGGATAGGACAAGGGGTAATGGCCACAAGATAGAGCACAGGAAGTTCCGCACCAACATGCGAAAGAACTTATTCACAGTGAGGGTGATGGAGCACAGGAACAGGCTGCCCAGGGAGGCTGTGGAGTCTCCTTCTCTGGAGATATTCAAGGCCTGTCTGGATGCCTATCTGGGCAGCCTGCTCTAAAGAACCTGCTTTGGCGGGGGGTTGGACCGGATGATCTTTCGAGGTCCCTTCCAACCCCTTTAATTCTGTGATTCTGTGATTCTGTTTCTCACACACCCACAAAACCTTGTCCCTAAGCGCCACGTCCAGCCTTTCCACAAACAGCCCCAGGGACGGTGACTCCACCACCTCCCTGGACAACCCGGTCCAACAACTGACCACTCTTTCTGTGAAGAAATGTCTCCTCATTTCCAACCTGAACCTCCCCTGGTGCTACTCGAGGCCATTCCCTCTGGTCCTATCACTATTTAGTTGTGGGAAGAGGCCAACCCCAGCTCCCCACACCTTCCTTTCAGGTTGCTGTAGAGAGCCATAAGCTCTGCCCTGAGCCTCCTCATCTCGAGAAGAAAAAACCCCAGTTCCCTCAGCCACTCCTCATTAACACTTGTGGTCCAGGCCCTGCACCAGCTTCACAGCCCTTCTCTGGACATGCTCCAGGGCCTCAATATCCTCCTTGTAGTGAGGGGCCCAGAACTGAGCACAGAACTCGAGGTACGGCCTCACTAGAGCAGAGGACAGGGGGACAATCACCTCATCCAGCTGGAAATCAGAGTGCAGGGGGATGACAGGGTTGTTGTGGTCAAAGTGCAGGACCTGGCACAGCCATGTTGAGCCTCATCCCACTGGCCTCTGCCCATCGATCCAAGCTGTCCAGATCCCTCTGCAGGGGCTTCCTACCCTGCGGCAGATCGACACTTCCCTCCAACTTGGTGTCATCTGCAAACTTTACCGAGGGTGCGCTCAATTCCCTCATCCAAATCCTCCATAAATATATTAAAGAGGATGGGCCCCAACATGGACCCCTGGGGAACACCACTCGTGACCGGTTGCCAGCTGGATTTCACTCCATTGTTAACTCCACATAATACAGGTGCAATATAATGTAATATAGGTTAAACTGCATTTAACTGCAAATAATATTGTTCCAGAACTATTTCCTGTTTCTGGACTGTTTGGGCATTGCTCTCAGCAGGCATGACAAGCAACTGTAACAGAGCCCTTTGATTTTCTGGTCACGAGGAGAACTTGGGACTCCAAATGGGTCTGTGGTGAAACCTCTGGGAGTGAAATAACTGGAGAAGGACCAGCAGGGCTCTGGAAAACCCTGAGCTTGTGATGGCTTCAGGAATAGTATCAGGAATAGTGCAGCCAGCAGGACCAGGGAGGTGATTGTCCCCCTGTACTCTGCTCTGGTGAGACCGCACCTTGAGCACTGTGTTCAGTTTTGGGCCCCTCACTACAAGGAGGACATCAAGAGCCTGGAGCGTGTCCAGAGAAGGGCTGTGAAGCTGGTGAAGGGCCTGGAGCACAAGTTCTATGAGGAGTGGCTGAGGGAAGTGGGCTTGCTCAGTCTGGAGGAGGCTCAGGGCAGAGCTTGTGGCTTTCTACAGCAACCTGAGAGGAAGGTGTGGGGAGCTGGGGTTGGCCTCTTCCCACAACTAAATAGTGATAGGACCAGAGGGAATGGCATCGAGTAGCACCAGGGGAGGTTTAGGTTGGAAATGAGGAGACATTTCTTCTCAGAAAGAGCAGTCAGGCATTGGGACGGGCTGCCCAGGGAGCTGGTGGCATCACCGTCCCTGGGGGTGTTCAAGGAAAGGTTGGACGTGGTGCTTAGGGACAGGGCTCAGTGGGTGACATTGGGGGTAGGGGGGTGGTTGGAGCAGGGACCCGTGAGGCGAGCACAGCCCCGCTAACGTACAGCCGTTAACGCTCCGCGACGCCTGCGCACACCCAAACCCCTCCCCCGCCCGCTCCTCACCGGGAAGGGGCGGCCGCAACCCTCCGCCCACCGCCCCCTCCCTCCCGCCATGTGGGCGTGGCCACCCCTCCCCTTCCGCCGCGCGGGGTGAGCGGCGCCCCGGTCACGTGAGGGGGAAGGGGCCGGCTTCCCTCGCCCTGCTCACGTGGTGCCGGGGGGAGTTAGGCGGAAGGGCCGGCGGATGGGCGCGCGCTGCTGGTGCGTGAGGGCCGCGGCGCGCGGGGACTTGGGGGGGGGGGGGGGGGGGGAGGAAAAAAGAAGGGGGGGGGGAGAGGCGCGCGCGCGGCGTCACGTGGCGCGGAGGGTTGGGGGGGAGCGGCCCGGCGCGCGCGTGGAGGCGAGGAGGGGGCGGTCACGTGACGGCGGTGGGCGCTGCTGCTTTGTGAGGGCAGGTACCGGCGGGGGGGGGGGGGGGGGGTGCAGCGCGCGCCAAACACCCCCACCCTCCTCCTGCTCCCCCCTCCCCTCCCTGTACCCGCCGGGCGGTTCGGTAACGTCCGGCAGCGTTCGGTAACGTTCGGCAGCGCTCGGGCCCGGCCCGGCGGCTCTCGGCTCTTCGGGGCACAGCGGGGGCGCCGCCCCCCCACCCCCCCCCCCCCCTCCGTTTTGTGCCGGGGGCGTCCTGGCGGCCTCGTGCCCGGCCTCGCCGCCCTGCCCCCGTCCCTGCTCCCCCTGCCGGGTGTCCCCGCCGTGCTGGGGGGCGGTGGTGTCACGGCGAGGTGTCCCCGAGCGCCGGGGGGTTGCCTGGGGAGGGAGCCCCCGCTCGGTGGGGGTCCCCTCCAGCTCCTCGCCTGAGGAGAGGGGGACGCCAGGGCAGGGCTTTGCCGTCGGTTGTGCTTCTGTTACAGTGAAAGATGTTGCAGGAGGAAAGTGAGCCCTTCTGGAAGGGGCTGGGTGCAGATCGGGCCTGCTGTGCCTGGCGGCGAGGGGCTCAACTCCCCAGCCTGCAGTAAATATCGAAAAATTAAAGTGCCGCCGCGCTGCTTTAACAAAGCACCTGGGGGCTGCTCAGGGGGAGCCAGGTGCGGGGCCGATCCCTCACAGGTGTGTGCGAGGCACGGGGCTCGCGGCGGTGCTGCCAGGAGCAGGAGCTGAGGCCGGGGAGCTGCTCCTGCGGCGGCACTCAGCCCCAGTGCTCCCAGTTCGAGCAAGTGATGAGCGCTGGGAGTAAACCGCCAGAGCAAGGCGATCCCCTCTGGGGTGGCTGGCGAGATGGAGGGGCCGTCCTGGCGTGAGAGCAGCTGGGTGGTTTTCTTTTTTTTTTCCTTTTTTTTCAAGGAGAGAAATTGGAGCTGGATGCGAGGGAAGGGAGGGGGAGGATGTGCAGGCCCGCAGGAGCTGCACTTTCCGCTGAAATGGAGCCCTGCACAGCAAACGGCAGCAGCTCAGCTTTTCTTTTTCCTATTTACCAGGTCCCTTCAGCAGTTCCCGCAGTTGTATCGCGTTCTCCAGAGGAATCTGGGTTTGGATTCCTACCTGACTGACTCAGTATTTATACCTCAGCCTGATCTCTCTGTGGTAGTTTAACCTAACTTGTTTAAAGAATTTATTTTTAACCTTACCCTAGGTAACTTTGAAGCAAGCTAAGCTAAATCAGTTTGCAGCACTAATGATGTTTTGGGGCTCCTGGAGTGTTACGCGGAGAAACTGGATTAGCTGGTGTAAACTGATTTTGATGTTTAGTCTGGAAAATGGGCGAGCTTTTGTGTTTTTAGCCTCAACAATCTTGGTAACCTCAAGGAGAGAGGGAGGAGTGGGAATTGGAAAAGCTCTGTTCTCCTTTGTTCTAGCTGCACTTCTATCAGTGTACTGATTAAAAAATTGTTTAATAAAAACAAAAGCAGGGAAATTCGAAAACTTAGGCAGCTTCACTTGCATTGTTTTGGCTAGGCTTCGAAAAAGCTCCTGGTGCCATGGAGTTACAAAAAGATTTGACCATTCCAGATTGGAGTTAGATTTACTGCTACAACTTAGGGGAAGCTAAGAAAAATCCCATCAGCAAAATCTTGCCAGTTACTAGAATCTACTGTTTCTTGTTTTTATTTTTTTTAGTTCTCCTTTTTTTATTTGTCCTTTTGGAATTGTAGAAGTAATTTTTGATGTTTTCTATTTCTTTCATGGACTTTTATGTGATGTTTTCCTCATTAAAGACCGTTTTTGCTCTGTTTTATTTTTGTTGCTGGTGTCCCCCTAGTGATAGTCATCTTAGCAGAATTATATGCTGATTAATAGTGCTTCAGAAATGTAAGTGTCATGGCATATTAATATTCTGGTAATAATTAGTATTGCTAGTAATACTTACAATTTTGGTACTGTTTAATACCAGTACTCGGAATAGGTTCTTTGTCAAAGAGTAAGAAAACAAATATGTATCTTTTATTTATCTTTTTATCTTTGATCTTGTTTGATAAAAGCACAGGAGCAGGACTCTGAAAAAGCGTGTCCTGCTTTCAGATTTGCAGCAGCCTCGTATGACCTTGGTAAAAGAGAAGCCCAGTGACTTGTCCTCTTCATTAGATGACAGATGAAAAGAAACTTGGTGTTATATTTGTATGCTTCAAAACTATTGAATAGAAGGTGCTAGAGGAAATACAAGTAATATCTACTTCAGTGTTGTCCTTCTGCTGGAGCTCTTACTTATTTTATTTCTCTGATGCAGGCTGCTCACTGGTAGCCCATTGTGTCCTCTTTGCTTTTCAGGGACCTAGTTTAGGCTTGTACTGTTTTTCATACAGCTTCCCTAAACAGCTTATGCTCTTTAAAGTGCTGGTTCGGATGAAAGGCTGTGAAGAAGCTCCTCTGCAATTACTTAAGGTTCACATTTTCCAAAAAATTGTACAAAAGGTTTCTCTGTTTTGCTCTAACATGAAAGGCCACGCTCTTTAATTTTGGCCAACCAACTGTCAGAGTTCCCAGTCCACCCGGGGGCTCTTGCAATCTATTTCACAAGTGTGTTACCTTCAGCCCTTTTTCCCCCATGACTTCTCAATACTGTGAGGAGTGAACAGTGGCTGCAGACAGGCAGACTAAAGCTAATACTCTCTGATGCCTGAGATCTCGTGGCTTGCTCAGCTTGCTTTTACTGCATCTTAACTGTTGCTGAGCATGTTGTTTTGTTGGTGTTCTCTCCAGATTGTAGAGCTGGCAAGATACAGGTTGTGTGACCAACTTTGCACAGCTCCCTTGGACAGAGTTGTTTGTAACTCTCAGTTCCCTTGCAGTAATTCTCTTTTGTCCAGGTGTCTTTGTGGGAGCTGCAAGATGCTGTGGCTTCTTTTGAAGAAACTTGTCAAACATTTTTCCCTTTGCTCCCCAGCTCGTTAAATCAGGTCTTCCAACAGGTGAGCTTGGAGGAGTCCCTAACCTGGTTAAGCATAGCAATTTTGCATTTAAAAACAATGAAATGTTTCCCATGTTGAGGGAGCTTTGATCTTCCTCAGAACTTAAGGTTTGCCCTTAGTTGTATTTGTATGCTGAACATGTTTGTTTGTTTTTTTCTTTATCACACAGGAAACACAGTTTATTCCAGCTCTGCAGAAGATGCAGGTTTGGCAGAATTTCTGTTCCAGAATCATTAGTATTTAAATCCAAAGTTACGTGAAGACAACACAGATACTTTCTTCTTAACCTCCAGACCTGAGCCATCAGATTCGCACTTTTCTAACCCAGTTCAATTAAAGTTTGTCTTACTGTGTTAGGCAGCCCTGTGGTCGAAGGTGTGAAGTTTGAGTTCTGTAGCTGTGACTGTGTTTCTAAGTATTGTTAATGGGTAGCTGCATAGAGAGGAAGTCGTTCTGCAGTGTTGCTGTGTGGCATAGGTGTCATCTAGAACACTTCAGTTCTACTTCCCATGACTACAATGTTGTTCCTAGAAGTAGGTATTCAGAGGGTGATTCTTTAGAGACCATATTGAGATTCCTTTTGAGAAGTGAAAACTATTTAATGACAAGTATTTTGAGAATAGTGGATATAATAGTGTAGAATGGAGCATATGGCTTTTAAATCTTTTTTATTTCCTCTGTCTGTTTGGTTCTAAATGTTAACTGAATCACGGCTATTTTATGGTAAACACTAGACTGATTTTGTGTTATCACACAGTGCGTGTTTCCCTGTTCTTGGAGGCAATCACTGATTTCTTCTCTCTTTGAAATTCTGTATTTTCATTCTTAATTTTAAAAAAGTGCCTGTTGTTTTAGATGATGTTCTAGCAGTGTGAATGCACGAGGCACCCCGCTGCCAAACCCTGCTCTGCTATCGGGCTGTGCGTACAGAGCACGTACAGGACTGTGCTTGAGAAGTTGTGCTCTGCGCTTTTGAGGGGCGGTACCCTGAGGGACAGATGTCTTCTGCTGCGGGGCTTTAATTCCAGCTTTCGGTCCCACGTTCTTCAGAGCACTGACTTGTGATTCATTTTAAGGCGAATATGAATGACCAGGCTTACAGGTGTTAACCTTGGGTGCCTGAATGTGATGAGGAGGAGCCGTGCTGTGCTTCACAACCTTGTGTTTTGCTTCCTTTCGATAGCCACTGAATGAATTTGAGTGTTTTGAACGTGGGTTAGGTGCCAAGGTGTAGCCGTCTGAAATTGGGTGTTAAAATTGAAATCCAGTGTTATGAGCTTTGTGAAGGCAAGTTAATGAAGTTGTTTCAAGTGTTTGAGAAAAGTTTCTGGCTCCTGATATGTCCCTTCAACCTGTTGGGTTTCTTCGCTGCTTCTTGATGTTCAGATAACAGCCATACCCAGGAACTTCTCTTTGCATCTTAGGAAAAGATGTGTTATCTTTCCTGAATGGTTCTGTTATGATTGCAAATATGAAATTCCTTGCAACTGTACATGTGTACTCCACTCCAGTCTTCAATGACTACCATTTCATCTCTTGATGTATTGCTGGATTAAAGTCCTAATGACTCTCGCACTGCCTGGTTTAATTGCAGAAATGATTAGGCTTTCACTTTTCTTTGTGACTGTCTGAGCAGAGTTGCTGGAGCTTAAGAGTTGTCCCAAATGAAGTTGCTTGTGGGGCATTTTTGATAACAACTTTCCAGTTTTAAGACTTCCTTCCCATTTTTGCTTCATCCGACCACAGACTGGCTGAGGTTGGCAGCGAGTGTCTGGAGATGACCTGGTCCAACCCTCTGCTGAAGCAGGTCACCTACAGCAGGCTGGTAGGACCATGTCCAGGCAGCCTTTGAAGGTCTCCAAGCAGGGAGGCTCCACAGCCTCTTGGGGCCACCCGTTCCAGTGCTCCAGCACCTGTGCAGTGAAAAACCATTTCATTTTGTGCAGATGGAGCCTTCTACCTTCCAGCTTGTGCCTGTTTCCTCTTGTCCTGGCACTGGGCACTGAAAAGAGCCTGGCTCTGTCTTTGCACCATCCCTTCAGGTTTGTGTATGCAGTGATGAGATCCCCCTCGAGCTTGTGCCTTCTCTGGGTTCAGCTGCTTGACAAATCCGTAGTTCTTCGGGCAAACCCAAGGCCATCTGTTCCTGCACGCCTTTGAGAAGGCGGTGGATTAGGGATGGAGTTTAGGAGGGGTGGTGGTAACAGTCATCTGTGACTCCTCGCAGGTGGAAAGTTGAGTGGGCGCTGGAGATGTGTGTAGGAAAGTGCTGTGAAAATGCAATAAGGTGCGTATTCTAAATCAGAGTGATTTCTTTGCTTGTAAATAAGGGGTAATTGGGTGTCTTGGTGCTAGCTGAACTGAGGGCTGTAATTTAGCAGTTCTGTGAGGGAAATGGGTCAAACATTTGATCGTCTGGGAGTGATAACGTTGCCCAAGTCCCACGTATGTTCTGTCTAGGAATTGCATGCATTGTAAATGAGGGTTTAATGTGCACTTACGTTTTGTGAAAGGTTAGGGTGAGTTCTTTTTGTACTTCTGTATACCGAGCAGTCCATTTTATGAATCTCTGTGTGTCAACATGGGTTTTGAAATTACATTTTAATGAGAGTAAAGCCGAAACCTTCCAGAATTAGACAAGTAAAATAAGAGTGAACCGGATCCACCTATTCTTCCAGTTCTTGCAAATCCAGCCCTCTTCCCCCAAACCCCAGGAACCCCCTCCAGCTGTAGACAAAGGTTAAAATGAAGTTAGATGGCTAAAAGTATTTAATAGTTGGGGATCTTGAATCTGAGAAAAGCCGGGACAACCCTTTTTGTGCGGTCCTCCGAAGTGAAACCGCAGTGAGATTCTGCTGGGAACTTACCTCAAATATTTATGATTTATCTCCCTTGCTGATTCTGTTGATTATTGGGGAGTGCTTTGAGTGCTTGAGTCATGGGAGTGAGGGAAGAGAAATTTTTTTTAACTTCTTTATTTCATCTCAGTAAACAAATCCATTAAAATAACTCATCAATAGAAGGCATCCTAAGTTTCTGTAGTTGTGAAGTGACCTACTTATTGGAAAATATGATCAAACATAGGGCAAGGAACCTCAGAACTCTCCCTTTTCAGGTGATTTTAATATCTAAGCAAAATTTGAGCATAAAAACGCACCAAGTGACGCGTTTTACCTTGCAGGCCAGAACAAGCAGGTTTTGAACACTGAGTCAGGCTGTGGTAGCGAAAAGCTTTTCCCCCTAGCAGAGGCTAAGTGGCTGTTTGGGATGGGAACCGGCTGCAGGAGAGAACAAATGGGAGAGCGTGGCAGCTGGAGCCGTCATCGTTTCCCTCATCAGGACCCGAGGGAGAGGTGGGTGGTGGGGAACTGGTTTTACTGTTATAGGTCCCTTTATCAACAGACCCCGACTGCAAGCTGACATGCGGCTCTTCTGCCCCTTCCAGTTGCTGCGCCGTGTAAGAGAGAAGTTGGGATCTGTCGCTGGCATGCTCTTCTGATGGTGTTTTCCCTCTGACTAAACAGGTCTTAGGGCAGCGTGTTGAGGGAGAGAGGCAACGAGCGGCCTGAGGAGCGTGGGCGAGCAGGAGGAGGATGTGGCTTGGGGTGGTTACGCGACAGGTTTGGGATGGGGGAAGAGTTTGATCGCTGATAGGATGGGTTCCTACTTTGATTTGCTCAGATTAGCCAGAGTCTGGCTCCTTGCAGTAGAAACAGAGTCATTAATGCTGGGCAGCCTTAGGTGTGTCTCAGCAAACAAACAAAATTCCTGCTTTGATGGGTTGCCCTGAAAGTTAGTAATGAAATAATACGGGAACAGGGAGCCCTGCTGGCACACCTGGGCGGGAGGAAGAGGGGAAACTCTTCTCTGCGCCCCTTCTTACATTGGCCCAGTGAAATACGTGGTCCTGCAACTGTGTCTTAGAATCACAGAGTCATTAAGGTTGGAAAAGCCCTCCGAGATAATCTGGTCCAACCACCCCCCTACCCCCAATGTCACCCACTAAGCCCTGTCCCTAAGCACCACGTCCAACCTTTCCTTGAACACCCCCAGGGACGGTGACTCCACCACCTCCCTGGGCAACCTGTCCCAATGCCTGACTGCTCTTTCTGAGAAGAAATGTCTCCTCATTGCCAACCTGAACCTCCCCTGGTGCTACTCGAGGCCGTTCCCTCTTGTCCTGGTTACCTGTGAGAAGAGGCCGACCCCCAGCTCCCCACACCTTCCTTTCAGGTACTTGCAGAGAGCAATAAACTGGTGTCATTCAGTTAGCGTTTAGCTGTGTAGCAGCTGGGCAGCTGTAATGGCGTCTGGAAAGTTAAGGGCTTGGTTTGCACCTCATTTTTCCTGGTATTTCTGTAAGTGCATTTTTGTTCTGCTTTTATGTCTGTGTAGCACAGCATTGACAAGTTGCCTTTTTCCTAGAAGTTTGTACGTGAGCAGACATACTGTGAAATACATCTTATATATATGTATATATTTAAGATAATCTCTTTGTTCTCTTTCGAGGGAGAAGTGTTGAAGGGGAAGGGAGGGGTAAGCTCTCTCTCTCCTGGCATTCTCGTGGTGGGGAAAGCCAGCTCCATTTAGAGACTCACTTAGTCCCTCTGTTTACTAAGCTGAGACAGTAACCACCTCTTACATTTCCTGAAGAATCTCGACTTCAGACTTCGCAATCTCTCTGCCACGTAAAGTGACCTCACATAAGCAGAGCTCAAACTGCAAAGCTTTGCCAAAAAGTGTATCTAAACCCTACTTGCTTTACTGTAGTTGAAGCCTAAAAACATCCAGCTGAAGGCAATGCATGAAAGACCGAAAATAGAGCTTTACACTAGGCTGCTTTTTTCCAAAGGTGTGTTGGGATATATTTATCCCAGTATGGGATTTTATGACTAGAGAAGAGGGTACCTCTGCTGTCTTGAAATCTCAAAGACCAGTTGGGAAGAAGTGGCGTGCTTAGCTCTTCCAGAGCCTATTTTAAATTGGATTTCCAAGTAGTTCAGCTTCTGGGATGTATCACGCTTTGTTAAAATATTAACCTGCTGTATTTAGCATCTACTCCTTTGTTTCAGATGTTGTATTATTTTTAAAATGACCCAAATTTAAAAAAAAAAAAAGAAAAAAGTGAAAGGAAGCCATTGGTTTATTTTGTCTAAGGCTGTACAAAATGAAGATTTTATTATGCTTAGGATTGGTGTAAAAAAAAAAAAAATCTCCATGATGTCATGAATATTTTCCAATTGTATTTAAATCCAAAACATTTCAGCTCCAAGAATCTGAAAGCTAACTAAAACATTATCATACTTTCCTGTAATGCAAACTGAAGGTAGTAAAAAAAAAAAAATAAATAGAGCAAGTATTAAATTGTGCCTTAAAAGTGCCTATTTTTGTGATGACAAAAAGTGGTTTCTGGTAATGAGGATTAGAATTTTTTTTTTTTTGAATTTAAGCTTTCAAGTCCTACACAGCAATTGGTTGTTTGACTGAAGATTTGGGAAGTTTGGCCAAAGAAATACTTGTTTACAGTGAAGGAACTTCAGATTGACATCAGTATACTTTAGCTTTTAAACACAACTTGTATTTCACTATGTTGAAATCTCCCCTGACAAGTGAGTCCCAGATAAACATTGGTTTATTTTTAGTTGCCTATAAAGTAAAATTACAACCTTTTGTGGATCCACGAGTGTGTAAGGTTGATTTTTGACTCCCCAGTTTTAACCCTAGTTTTTCTTCTGACCCAATTCAATTGCTTTCTTTGGGCTCTGTTTTAATGCCTTTTTTTTTTTATAATTTGATGGGAGTTGTGACAATTCAACTGAACAAAGGTTTTTGTTCTCAAAGCTTTTTGCACATTTGAATATACACTAATGCCTAACTCATGTGGAAGGCCTTACTCTTGACGCTTCATGTTCTGGGATTTTTCTGGCTTTTATTCATCATGTGTAGAATATTGGACAACTTAAAATGATTCAAGGGAAGTTCCCTTATGTCTCTGGCTTTGGGAACAAGATAATCTATTTAAACATGCTTTTTCCTTCTTCTTTTTCCGAAAAAAAATAATAATCTGGAAAGGGCATAATGTTTCTGTCGGATGTGTTCACAACTCTTCAAATGGCTTGCATGAATAAGTGGAAGTAAAATTTGTTTCTCCTTAAAATTGCTGTTCTCAGGTCCTGTATTGAGTGACGTTTAAATGCAACGTATTGAGAGCGGCTTCATCGCGTTCTGCCGTTCTTGTATTCCATCCTGGGGAGAAATTTCCTGTGATGTAGCTGTGATCTCACAGGAACTTCCATGACAACAAATCTCAAAAACTCAAGGTTCTTTTTGGGATATCAAAGATCTGTGCATGCTAATACCTTCTGCCCTGGAGTTTTGGAGCACAGCAGAAGGGTTGGCAAGTACTGTGGTCCAGGTTTTAGACAAGGGAAAGCAGAGGGACCAAAAGGGCAATACCTGCATGTCTGAGGCCCCCGTCCTTGTGAACACCCCCAAGCCCCTGCCGATGCCCAAGTGGTAACAGTGAGCAACTTTTTAGTATTTCACTTGCTGCTGATTGCAGCTTCGGGTGAATGCTGCCCTCTTAAATAAGTGGGCTTGTCTGGGTTCTTGCTGTTAGTGGAGGAGGCATGTGAAATGGTGAGTTGCATTTTTTTTCTCTCTTGATTGTAACTTACATTCACCTTGTACCCATGTGTCAGCTTGTCCTCGCTAGTTTTCAAAAAGCCATGTTTTGCGCAGCGTGCTCATTGAACATGAAAATGGCCCTCGTGTTAAATTGAGACCATCTTTAAAATGTTCTGCATTTTAAACTTGTCTACCATTGCTTTTTTAATTTATTTACAATGTCATAGTGGCTTTTACAGCAAGTAACAGTCCCCTGTTGTGCTAGGATTTCTACATAACATTCCGTAAATGACTGAAAATTATTATTGTGATTAAACAACTGTTACTTAAGCTTGTAATGCAACTTTTAAAACTTGTAATGTTTTATCTTGCTCATTCCTTGCTTGGCTTTCACATCCATACAGCTTTTTGTTTTGTTAGGGCAAAATTGGTGTTTACAACTCATCTGCTGAAATGGTTTTAAAGGCTGTCACTGCCAAAGCATTTGTTCATTGATGTTTTTATAGGTACAGTATAATCACTAAAGCTGATACCTGTAATATTTAAATGCTGTTGCTGGAGTTGTATGCTGCAATTAACAGTGTGTGTATTCCAGATGCAATCTCGGGGCTCACATGTGTGCTAAGGGCAAGGTGCTGCAATTAATAAAAATAAGCTAGCTGGTTCAGAAACCGAGATGTGAAGAGCCCACTTCTGTAAAAAGTGAGTGACGTGATCTTACAGCACAGTGCTTGGTCTCTTGGATGGTTGGTGAAATAGATAGGTGGCTAATGCCTTCTGAGGATGTTCTAGAAAACACATCTTGGGCGTTTTAATGTGTTGTACAGTGAGAAGTTGGCATACCTCTGCTGAACCAGGGGCTATTTTGTACAGCACAGTGATAAATGACCCTGCGAAATACAAAAAGACATTTGAAATAGAAAGTAAGCTTTATGAAAACAAGTGAATAAATTAATGCAAAAACAAATTTCTTAATGGTCCGTTGATAGGAAGGATGTTTTGGAAGGAAGAAAAAAACAACACATCTTTTGCAAAATCAAAGATTCCGTGCAGATTCTCCACTTGTATTGTAAACTGGTGTGGCTCGGGGAGGTTTGGTGAGGGGAGTGAGAGCCTCCTGCTGCAGGCAGAAAGCGAGCAGCAGCCAAGCCAGGTAAAATAAATAAATAAATAGTGGGAGGCTGGAACAGTGAGTGTGGGGCTAAAAGACAGCTAAAAGACTCCTAAAGGTGTTTTTTTTTCCAGTTGGATCAAACGGCCATGAGTTTTCATCAATTTTTTATGCACAGTAAAAGCTTCAGATGGTTGAGGAAGGAAACTTTCAATGCTGCCTTAAAACTATTGTTTCTTTTCTTCCTTCTGGAACTTTTTATTCCGGATGGTAAAACTTTTTATTGTTATTTTGTTGTTGATTGAGTGACGTATGGTATATGTCAGTCAAAAAAAGTTTTTATTTTGGTGGATTCTTCTCTTGCTTAAGATGAACCCTGTGAAATATGATCTTGGGGAAGTTGCAGGAAGATATTCAGGAATATCCTGCTGTATTTAAAGGATTTTTTGTCAGTGAGACTTCTGGTTTACATTGTTTTTGTCAATGTGAGTGTTCCACGAGTATCAGTCTTGATGTTTTTTCCCCGAGCATCTAGTTCAAGAAGCAGGGCTTGGTAGAGACGTAGGAGTGGTATCTGAGCTCTTCAGTGTTGCCACCACAACTCTGAAACTAGGCTCCAAAATCTGATATTGGGAGGTTTTAACGCCTTTTCAGAGGAGCAGCCTTACGGATTACTTCGTGCATTTGCTTTTATTTCACTTGTGGTTTGTAATTTAACCATTGCTTTTTGTCTCGGGCGCTGTAATATGATCTGATGACGGTGCTGCAAGTCAGAACTGCCCCCTCCCCTTCCAGCTCGCTTCTTGGTGGCACTCCCTACTTTGTTCCTCGGCGTCCCTCGTAGTGTGAAACAACTCGGTGCCCTTTTTTTGAGGCAGTTGAGCGCGTTTCCACCAGTTTGAGGACGTCATAAATGTCTCAGCTCGTACTTGTCTATTTTTAGCCCTGCTGCTTGTATCTGTTTCTATTCAGAGAATTCCTTTGGAAGCCGTTCCAGGAGAAGCGCGGTGCAGCGACGCGGGAGGGAGCCGGAGGGGGCAGGGAGAGCACGGAGCGAGGTCGTGATTTGGCAGCACCATGCCCTGCACCCAGCGCCGCTTCCTGCATGCCACCGTGGTGATGGGACCCTGCTCAGAGCAAACGCTGGGGTCTGCAGGGTGGTCTGGCTCCCAGCTCGTGCTAGCTGCTGCTTTCTGCTGCTTTCTGTTGCCTGGCTTTCAGCCTGAGTCTTACGGGGCTGTTTGAATGTGTAAAATGGGGTTAATCTGGGGGGGACTGTTTAAATATGGGTAGTTATACCAGAGCAAATTGGCTACTGAACTAAAGAAGGGTGTATTGCAGCAAAGCTGACAGTCCTGAATACTTGTCCTTTCCTCCCCTGTGGCAGTTCAGCAACTTCTTTAGTTCTGGTACCAGTTTTAACTATGATTAACTTTCCTAGTAAGTTATGTTGTTGTTGTTGTGATTTAACAGCTGGTCTTTCATTTTTGCTGTTTCATGAACTACTCATCTCGTGGGTACAGCTAACCTGGTGGTAATGGTAGTGATTGATAGGTAGGAGATCCACCGAAAGCTTGTTTAACTCCTGTGCCTTCCAGTTGGTGGGACTGACAGATGCAAGCCTGACGTGTTCTTGATGTGTGCTTATGGCTAGCGTTGTACATACTCATGTAAACCACACTTAAACTGTTTTGAAAGCCATCCTGCTGACATTGTTACTAGAGGTGTGGGGCACAGTGGTTTTGAGACAAGTCATTTGCAGTTAACAGAGGAACACACACCACGGTGCAGCTTTAGTGGTCGACACCAGTCTTATCTGAAGTGCTTTGGCTGCTTAGATATCTTTTTCCTTGTGGTATTGGTAGCTTAATCAGAGCATGACCTGAGATCATAAGTCCTTTACATGTAGTCTTTGAAGAGAACATCTGTAACTTGTTTGGTTCATGCTCTGTGGCTATCTCCTCACCTCTGTGTGTGTGTCCGGAGTTCACCCAGGCTTCTAGCTGACCCCTGAGCTCATCTCAAAGAGAACAGAAGAAAGCTGTACAAATTATTAGTCTGCAGTAAGCCGCCTTTGGTGGAAGGAGCCATGTGAAGACCTTCCAAGGCAGCCGGCCCCGTCTTTCCAGACATGTCTGTCTGGCTTGCCACCTCCTCCCCGTGCAGGGCCCGCAGCGAGTTGATGAGCTGGGGGAGGAAGCGAGCCTTTCCGAGGTAGGGCTTTAGGTGGAGGAGGGATGGATGTTAGGACTGTGAAGGGGAAATGTCAAGATGACGAGCAAAAGCACTGAAAACTCAGCCCTCTGTACAGAATCATTAAAGATTGCTGGTTAAATTGCTTTAGGATAGCTTGAGTCGCTAGATGTAATGCCTGACACTGAATGCAGAAAGATACTTGTATGATGTGGGGAAAGGACTGACTTCTAGATGGATTTATGCTGTGGTAGGCAAACTGTCCTGATGTTGGTTGGTATCTTCCCTTTTCATTGGATAGAAGCACCTCCAAAGTTTTATAAGGTCCTTCTTCACAACAAGTGAATGCTAATGGGCCTCTGGGCACAAAGGATTGCTCCTCAGGAAAGGTGATAAGTGTCCCTGTTTTCCCACCAGCGATCTGAAGACTGTATATGCTGTAAGATAGCGGTATATTCATGGTCATGCTGCTGGCAAAGTCCTTTCCTGTGAATTTTTTATTTTCCAAATAGTCTACAAGGCATTTTAATAATTTTGTTGTGTGCAGAAGGCAGGATCAGGATCAAGTCTTGTTATTCAGGATCCCATGAAGACAAAATGTGAAATGTTGCTTTCTACATACGTGGTAAGGGTGTGTGGCTGCTGAGATGCACGTTCCCCCTTTCCCCGTGACCTCGTTCCCTCTCCCTCGTGTCAGATTCAGCAGTTGCATAGCCACATAGTTTTCCATTTGGTAAGCTTATTCAACTGCCCCGCTATTTTCTTTTTAGAGGGTTTAGTTTGCTCTTGGGTCAGCTCACTTTGCAGCTGCACAATCATTAGTCTGATGGAAGGGAAGTAGCAATATTACGTGGTTAAAGAGGAGGGAAGCAGGAGTGCCATTTCTGGAGAGGGTTTGCAGTCGCGTGGTGTTAGATGCAAGATGAAACTTGAGTTTTAATGGTAAAAATGTTTTAGGTTCTCCCTTTGCTACACGTGGAACTAATATACAACCAGTTGGGCGGAATTGTGTAGCAAAACTAAAACTGTGGCCATGGGGTTTTGTCCCAAACTCTGCTTAGCTGTCCTCAGCTTGTGTGTGACTTCAGCAAGGCTGTGTGAGTTCTCTCTGCACAGGGTAATGATTTTCAACCCTGACAAACCTGCCAGTTCAGTTTTTCCTCAGCTGCAATAAAGCTTTCATTTTGTGAAGTACTAGTTAATTTTTTTTACAGGCCTCCCTGTAATGCATCTAATTCAATCTGAGTATTTATTGCAGGGGTTGAGGACGATTCAATACTGTTCTGCGAGTAGCTTCCTTGCGTGAAGTTGAAGACAGTTCCCTTTTACTGGATGTTACTCAGGAAATGTTAGAGAAAACACCAAGAGGGTTTACCTTTTTATTGTTCCTTCACTAACCATTGCATTTTTTTTTCTTTTTTGGGGATCAAACCCAGAGAAACAGACATAAAGAGATTTGTAAATACTGTTGGTTCTTCACCGCCAAATGTAGTAGCGATGGAATGAACAGTGAGTATGTTGTGCATTGACTTAGCCAGTATTTTTTGCTATTTCCATAGCCTAAAAATAGGAGAGCAGAGGATGAATGTGCAGTGTGATCAGTGAAGGAATAGACTATCTCTCTTTCTTGTAGTTTGTAGAGAGGGTTAGCATAAGAAAAGCTGTTCTTGTGATAAAGGGCAAGAAATCAGGTCCTTCCATCAAAGGTAACAGGAAACTATTTAATTTTTTCTTCAGGTCGTAGAATACCAGGAAAGGACCTACCTTAAAATACTCCTCAGCAGAAAATCGTATTTCAGAAGTGAGCTTGCTCCTACCCCATTTTGTGGTCTGGTCTTTGCTATGGTCTAGCAAGATTGTCTGGAGTGGATAGACCTGAGAGCGGGGCTTAGATGGGAAATAACATGCAATTAAGTCTTTCTGGGTCGTTTCTTAAAGCTTCATTACAGCCAATGGTAAGTGCTGATAACTAATGCATCTCGCAAATCCTCGCAAACACGGGATAAATATAGTTATCCCATATAAATAATTAGGGCAGGGAGCAACACTTGATTCTTTCTGCGTGTGGAAGCCCAGCCAGTCGCTATCTTAAATGGCATTCTTCTAGCAGAATGGCAGCAGAAGATGAGAGTAGTGACTTTGGAGGCAATCGATACCTGAAACATCGGGCCAAGTCCTCTGAATCTTGTAGGGCACTCTGTGCTTGCTGGCTGTCCAGGGTCACTAGTGAGTGTTGTCCTCTGACAGCAGTGAGGCTGGGTAGGTTCTGATACCTATTTTTTTCAGCAGTCTGAAGATTATGTTGGTTGTACAAAAGATAAAGGCCTGGACAGAAGTCGATCACGTTTTTTTTCTGATTTTTAGTCTGGTTGTCTTGTTTTTCTTTTTTGATCTATGAAAATTTGGGGAAATGTAAATTCCTCCTTCAAAAGTTTCTGTATGAATAAGGGCACTTGTTGCTTCTGAAGTTTGAATATTTATAAAGTAATGACGAAGACAAGTCCACTTGATGTTTATTGGCTGCAGCTGGCAGATTTCTATTAAAGCTTGGAGAGTCACCAGCACATACTAAAATGTAAAACGGCAACTGTTAGGCAGAGACACTGGGATAATAGCAAAGATTAATATTATGAGATTAGCTTTTTTTAAAATATTAATGATATTACTTAACTCCATGACCGAAACCTGCTCTGCTGGTGAAAAACATGCCCTGTTCAGTGCCCATACCACATCAGTCTTTTTAGGGCGGCCCCAGGTACATGAGCAGCCTTTGCAGATCTCCAGTCTTTGGAAGATTGAGCACTGCTCTCTTCCAGAAAAGTGCTGTTCGTTCTTTCACTTGTAGCACCTATTGTTATATTTCTGTCTTCCTTTCCATAACACTTGCTTAGGAACACTAAGTCTTGAGATGAGTTTTCTTTTTTGATCTGTTGAGGAGTGATCGATTTCTGTAGATCAGGGGTATGCTCTTAGCTAATTACAAATTTACTGAGTCTGATGTAGAATAGTAATTTCAAGCAACAACTCGGTGGCTTTTAAGAAAGATGGGTAGCAGTATGCAACTGCCTGTTCTCTAAGCTTTGTGAACATGACAACTGGAAGTGTATCTGTTAGGTTTTTGCTTGTACTTGGGCTGACAGCTGGCCACTCCCAGCAGTCCTCAAGTCCTCATCTTGGGGTAAAACGTGAGAGAGCACCACAGGAGACAAAAATTGTACTCTGCCAGTGATGGAGGTCTATTCCTGGCCATCATTATTATTCCTGTTTACTGCAGAAGAAGGTAAAATGAGACAGCAATCCTCACAGGGTCCACGAGCTCAGGTTTGGTATTGTTGGCTTGGGGCAGTACAGACCCTGAGTAATCAGCACTCTTCCTGAACATCTGACTCTAGCAAACTCTTTTCCCCTTTCAAGCCATAATGAAAGTAGTGAAGTTCTTCAGACAACAGCACTTGAGGGAAATGCACTGGATCAACGCTTAGCAGCCAGTTTTATCTCAACGCTTTTTCCTTGTGGTCATGTCATACTACTGCTGTGGCAGTAAAATCTGGCCTCATTGTACACGTATGGTAGTCATGCCATCATAAAGCAGTGTCCTGCAGCCTTTTTCTAGCCCTGTCGTTGCGCGAAATTCTTGACTGAGTAGCTTGGTGATTAGAGCATAAAAAAGCAATCACGCTTCTAAGGTGTTCACGCAGATTTCTGTAGTGTTCTTTGTCACAGCTCCGTGTCCAGAGTCAAGAAAATAACTTTTTTGAGACTGCCTCAGGAAAAGAATTGAAACTGCAAATGTTTTGTTCAGCTGATGGAAGTGAGTATTTAACTTCAGAACGGTTCTTGAAAGTCAGTGGTATTGCAGTGCTGGGCCTGTCCCTGGAAGTTCAGCAGGAGATTTACTGCGTCTTGCAGGGTCTGCCACACTGTCAAGGTGATTGGTATTCTGTGCATCTCCAGTTTTTCTGACTTTCTGGAGTCTAGATTTCTTGCCCAGGGAAACTTGAACAAAAGATCAGAGAAAACATTATGGTAGCTTCATGAACCTGCTTTTTGCACTGATAATGTGGTTGGTTACTCATTGATTCTTCACCTTCTTTCATTCTTTCAAAAACCCAAAGCCAAAATGCGACTTGTTGAATGTGACTTTGGTGGGGAGACGTGTGGGGCTAGGATTTGGTTGTCCTAGAAAAGTTGGGTGTTTTTGCCAACATTTCCCCTTTTGGGTGCCTGAATAGCTGTTGTCATTCCATCACCGGTCTGGTGGTGGCTTATTATGCAATAACTTATCTGCTGATATATCTGTAGAGGCCTGCTGCACAGACAGCAACCTTGAGATTTGGGATGATTTTCCTTCGAAAAGACTTTCTTTTCGTTTTTAAGTCTGGTTGTTTGCTTCAGGAGGAAGTGCTGAGATTTGAATTTTGTAGTGCTTGAGAAGCTAAACATAGCTGTGAACAATTTTGTTACTTTTGTTTTGGTAACTTATTTTTTGTTTGGTTTTGTTTATGTAAAGACAGTCTTCCTCTGGAGGTACTGGATAGTAAACCTTTTCCACTGATATAAACAAGCAATTTTTTTAACTGTCAAGAAAGCAAGTGCGGTTACTTTCTTTACATGACAGTTTTGGGAAGTCAGGTCTCTAAGGCTTTCTTCTCCTTTTGTGCTCGGGGGGTCTGTTTTGTTTAATGTGCCTCTATTTCTTCAAAATACAGCTCTTTGGGCTGCTTACTGGAGTTGCGACGTGTTTACAAGGTCAAGCATTAACTGCTGATGGGGGACTTCTGAACTGAGCCAGACCTTGACATGGAAGCAGAAACATCTGCTGCTCTGAACATTTTCCTGATCTTTATTAAGCAGATGTTTAATTAAGAATTGTCTTTGTCTCAAATCTTTCCTCGTTTGATCAGCTGTTAAAATGAAGTTCCTCGGTTTGTAATACCCTACTCATTGCTATGACAACTGCTGCGCAAGCGAGGCAGTGTTCGTGTTGAGCCCCATCTCATTAACTAATAATACCCCACTCGGTGCTCGAAACTCCAGTCACCGGTGGTGTGACGTTGCCCTGCTGCTGGTGGGATCGAGCCACGCAGCTGCCGGGGGGCATCTCGAAGCTTTGCTGCTCTTGCCCTCTTTGCATCGAGCTGTCGGTTCTGCTTTTAAGGGTGGTTTGCGTCTGAAGTGGATGCTTTCTGTCTGAAATGGGTTATAGCATGTCCTCGGTGGCTAGATGGGATCTTCAGACCTGGTGCTGCTGCCAGGTTAGGATCTGCTTTAAAGATCCCTTTATACTCTTAGACCATCTGTCCCTGTTCCCCTTGGCAGGCTGATCATGCTGCACACCTTCAGGAGCGTTTCAAACATTTCTGTGCCTTCCTTTTTCCTTCAAGTATTCTTTCCTCCAGAAAAAACAAACATGGCTCAAACAGCTGTGGCGCAGCGTGTGTTGAGGAGAGAAAAAAAACACTTCTGTTCTGCATCCACGTGTTGCCTGGCTGTTGAAGTGTGTGCTGCAGATGAACATATGCTTTACAAACAAATAAAAACCTTTTTTTTTAGTGTGCGTGTGCCTCAGTCACGTCCAGAACGTGGATCTCAGTATTTTGAGGAGCTCTGCTTAGTGGAAGTAGAGAAATTAGAGTTTGAAGTATGTTAGAAGTTCTAGGTACCAAAATTTATATAAACATGACTTTAGTTCAGAAATGATGAACAGATTTAGACCCAGTGGAGTTACAACTCTTCAGCAAAACTTAGTGTGCTGATTGTACATAATCGTATTTGGAAATGCTAGCTTGGCTTTCAGAGAGGTTAGTGCTCGCTGTCATATTCTCTCTTCAGGGATTTATCTCATTCTCATTTTTACTAGGTTCAAACTGTAACGAGCAGACTGATTTTAAAAACAAAACAAAACTGACCCTCAAAGAAAACCAAAGGTCATTTTTAGCATACATAAAATTAAGTCAGCCTTAAGGCATTGGAAGTCCAGTCAGCATCGCTTACTGAGCAGATTTGAATGCAGAGAAAGTGATTGTTGCTGCTGACTCAGAGGACAGTCTGTAACATGTTTAAAATATCAGTGGACGGCCATGAGCAGAGAGCTGGAGACAAGCGTTGAACTCATTGTTCGGAGTGTCTCCACAGCTACTTAATATTTTGCTTTCTGTGGAACACTTTGTCAGGAGCTTGAGTTACCCCTCTTTGACCGTGTCTGGCTGTCAAGATGCGGTGCTCCCAAGGTCTGTTTGTTTGGGCCTTTCGCAGACACCCAAGTTAGACCACCCGAAGGGACTGCGAAACAGCTTGGCTTTGGTGAATGTATTCATGAGGCTGGAGAAACACCGTGTTCCTGTTCAGATCATGCTACGGTCGGTTCCTGGTAAAGTCAGGCCTTTTCTTGTTAAATATGTAAGAGTTCATGGAAATAGACTTTCTCCTCAGGCTCTATTGAATGCTTTAACTATCACATAAAAAAAAGCCAGTATCGGGTTCAATTTTGGCCAACAAAGATGTATTTCTAAACTGAAGATCACAATGGGGTTAATTGTCTTTTGGATATCTAGGTGAGGCTCCTGAGCACTGTGGATCAGTGTTTGAATGAACAGTGACGGCTTGTTGCAACTATTTTTTAGATACGTACCACTTTTAAAGGCTGGTGACCAGTTTGGTACTGAACGCATCCTCATCCCTGCAGGCACATTGGTTTGCTCAGTTTTCATCTGAGCATTATCGTGCCCTGAGCTTGGCGATACCAAAGTCGCGCCAGAGCAATTTGCCCTGCCAGGTTGTGTGCTGGAGGGGCAGAAAAAGGACTTTGCAGCTTTGTGCATCTTCTGCCTGGGTGGCACCACTTGCAGGTTGTCTTTTGTTCCGTAAATCTGTAGTTTTACTTCCCAGTGTCGCAGGGACAGAAACTGGGTGGTTGACCATGACTGTTCTGAGACCTGTGTTCAGTTATCAGAGCTGCCAAAAGCCGTATATTCATCAGGTAGTTTTATGTTAGGTGCCGTACAAACATGGAAGAATAAGAAATTTCTTTTTTCCAAGTGTTTTTAGTGATGGAGGATGAACTGAAATGAAAGCTGACTGCCACAGACAAGTTAGCACTGGTGTGTGTGTGTGTGTGTGTGTGTAGGGGGGTTGGGTTTTCTTTTTGAACACGTACAACAGAGGTATGTTTAAAGCGGGGTAATAGGTAGTTTGGTAAATGGTTTCTGTTAGTATGAGGGAGAACAGAAAACAAACGCTGTCTACAGAGTCTGGATTTAAAGGCAAGGATCAGCATTTCTCTTACAAATGAGGGATGAGGAGTTGAGTGGGTGTTGGCAGTGACCTCCTTATACGTGTAGGAAAGATTTAATGATAGGGAAGAGAAGAACAGTCTGGTTTGTGAATATGATGTTTGCATTAGTGTTCTGAGTGGGTACAAGTGTGGTGAAATTCCAGGCATCAAAACAGGACAGGAGAGATCATAGAAATTGAAGGAGTCCTACAGCTGGAGCTGTAATCCCAGCAGAGTAGCAGATAGAAAAGTCTACGTTAAAGACCTGGAAAAATCTGGGAGATGTAGTCTGCAAGTACAGATCTAGACAGACCACTGTCAGCTGATAAGAATGCTTTGTATCCGCTCTGTTCCTTCCTCTTACTTTATTGGATTTCTCACACAGTCTTTAATGGTATTTTTAAGCTGGTTTCTCAGGAATCTTGTCTTTACCAGAATTCCTGGTAGAAGCAAGTAAAGCTGAAGCTACAGCAGTTGTATGTTATCTGTTGAATCAGACCCATGCCTTAACTCATGTTCTTTTTTTCTCTTTCAGATTTTCTATTTTGTACATACATTGTTTTGTATATACTGTATATGATGACTTCGGTGGGCAGTGAACGTACCCGGGGCACTCGGGACAAAACACAAATTTCAACCACACAGCCAATACAACAACAGAAACAAGTAGTACAGGTACGTGCTGCTGTATAATCATCTTCGAATTCAAAGTAAGCATGTAATGATATGCACCTCTTCCACAAGTCAGTAAAAACTAAGAAAAGATAGAAGAATTAGAGATGTACTTTGGAAGAGTACGTTTGACATTCCACCTTAATTGCTTAGTAATCTTCCACAGCCTTAAATTGTTCCTGTATTCGTGTCTAAATGAATATTGTATTTTTCAGCGATATTTCCCATCAGTGAGGAATTCTGTGCCTATGCTTGTGTCAGGATTTTTGTTCTGTGACCTTGGTGTCCTCAGATTTTCTCCTGTATGCTAGTCTCATGATGCTAGAAGATTTCCGGTTGATACAGGCGTTTTGGGTGGGTGGGAATAGCTTTATTAGATACGTACTGTGTTCCACAGCATGATTCAGCGTATCTGCAAGTCACAGAATCTTACACTTTTTGTGCAGCATCTTCACAGAAAGCGAAGTGATCATCATCAGTGGACTAAAAGTATTTTCGGGTATCTGAGATTAGCTCATTGTCTTGATTTTCAGCAGCAGAGTAGTTAAGTTGTGTACTTATCTAGGTTACAGAGAGTGCAAAATGTTTCTGCTTCTGGCAACTCATTATTCTCTTGTCAGGTACTTCTTCAAAATTGGACTCAGTTCAAGAATTGCCTCAGTTCTCTGCTGGCAGAGAATGCATCAGTCTAGAGGTGCTCCCCTGGGAAATGGTGTCTTTTATTGTTTTCCAGACTGATCTTTAACGTGGAGAGGCTTCCTTCCTGTTTTCTACAGCATTAATTATGTGAGCTCAAGCCCTCATCTCCATGCGTTGCAGTGTTTTGCTTACTGGTGATTCATGCTAATGTGTGGATTTAGAAAGTGATTTTCAATAGGTGAAGATGAGTTTGTTTTTGTTTTCAGTAATAAGGCTGCAGGAAGGTAGTGAGCAGGTTGACCTCTTAACCAAACAAAAGCACAAAAAAAGAAATGCGTAGGCAGGGACACGCATCCTGGGAAGATGATAGGGATATCATCAGGGAGGGGAACGAAGTTCCACCCTCTGTAGCAGAAGACCAGGGTTTTGGACATCTGAGGAACCCGAAGGTGAACAAGTCTATGGGACCCAATGAGCAATGGCACAAGTTAGAACACTGGAAATTCCAGCTGTTAAACAAAAAAGGTTACTGTGAAGGTGGTCAAATAGTGGAATTAGAGGATTAGAGAGGCGGCGGGATCTCTGCCTGGCCCCAGGCAGCTCCTCTGATGGGACCTGCCCTCAGTGGGAGGTTGCACTGAGGATTAATGGAGAACCTTTCCAATCTGTGATTGAGTGGTTTTAAACAGTCGGTCTTATTGAGCATTTTCTGCATTTTGTCCTTTTGTTATTTCTACTTCTTGCATAATAAATACTGATTTGGTCAATTCAGTGGAAAAGATGGCTATTTACAGCATTTATTTTTTACAGCACCATACGTTTTATTCTTTAGAGATCAGATGGGTCTTCCTGCTTAGTTAAGCTTTAGAGATCGACAGAAATATGTAATATTGTTTTATCACCACTGATTTGGGAAGCTAGAAGAATGTTGCTTTCCCAAATGGAATCACAGGATCACAGAATCGTCTAGGTTGGAAGAGATCTCCAAGATCACCTAGTCCAACCTCTGACCTAACACTAACAAGTCCTCCACTAAACGATATCACTAAGTTCAACATCTAAATGTCTCTTAAAGAGACGTTCTGTTAAAGAGAAATGGAGGTTTCAGTGTTGTATCCCATTGATCATAATTTCAGTTATTTAAGAAATTACACTGCAGATATTTTGCATTGCATCTGGATAGTAAATACACCATTTATTATCAGATCTGGGCCTATTACTGTCACTTAATTTTGTGTTTTGTCTGTTCCTGTTTTCTGGGAGTTCTAAGTTGTTAATTGAAAATAACCTTCCCTAACACTGCAAAGATCATGTATCTTATAAGGTTGAGTAAAGTTTTATACTATTTCATAGGTTAATAAAATCTTATAAAGATGGTGCCTTAAAAAACAAAGAACAGCCATTTGCTGGGGTGGGACAACTTCTTGTGACAATGATTTGGTGTTTGTGCAATAGGAACATTTTTGTTTTTGTTTTGGATCTTCAGTTCTGTATGGGTGTAGTCCACTGGCATAAATATTAGCAAGTTTCCAAGCTTTCTCTGCTTACACAGGAAAATTGAAGATAGTGTCAGACATTTCATATAGTTATAAAATCAGTGTATTTCTGTATAATGTGGACTTCGAAAAAAAGTCATTAATAAATGAATCTTAATGGCTTCCTGTTTCTGGTCAAATATGCGGTCATGTCTGTACAGAAATTACATTGTCTGAATTTTTCTTCTCTGGATATCTGTAAAGGAAATGTCTTGAGTTTAAAAATTACAGTGGGCCTGAGGAGACTGAGCAAAAGGATGCAGTAAGGCGTGAGTCCTGAACGTGGTGGACATTTCCTCTTTGTTCTCCGAGCTCGTAGCAAGACACCAAGAGAGGGTTTCTTTGCGCAGGGCTGGGAGGCTGCCGTGGCGTTGCAGTGCTCTGGGTAGCACAGGGCGTGGAGCTGGGATCTCCAGGGTAGTCTCTGATCTGTGTTACCAGCTGACGTAGGGAGCTGTCAGCATGGTACTTGGGAAATGTGAAATAGCGCGGCGTGCTTAACTCTGTTACGAACACTAATTGTCTTGGAACATTGCCTCTCAGCGTGGCAAATGTCACTTCCCTCAAGGAACTGGGACAGCTGCAGTAACTTCTCAGCAAATAAGCAGCTGATGGTGTATGGTGGAGTAATTTTTAGACTCTCCTCAGTGTTTGCACTTGGCGACCTTCTCCAGAGCTTGTATTTGTGGTAAACTCCAACAGCAAAGCAGTGTGGGGCTGAGTCAAACTCTTGAGGCTTTGAACATGTTGGTGTTCTCTGAAGTGATACTCTGAAAGGTGAGGTTCAGCCAGCTGCCCAGGATGAATCCCTTTGTTCAAGAAATTTCAATGGATGAAGTGGTCCCTTTCTTAACGAAGAAGTATTTTGCAGCACATGAATGCGTGTTTTGGTTCTTAGCCCTTCAATATCAGCCTTCTCCAGCAAGAGACAGACATCTTCTCTATTTGAGCAGAAATCAAATTAGGTTCAGGATCATGTAACATACAGTTATCTTTGGCATTTTCATGGGAGTCCAGTTCAAGGGAACTGCAAATGCCATGCTATGAAGAGTAGCTGTATCTGCTGAGACATTAGTAGGTATTGAGTTGCTTTCTTTGTGGAGCAACCATAATATATTAGGATTTATGATGTTTTACTGCATCCATCCATTTTAGTCTGACAACTTCTGGAGAAGTTGCGGGTGTGGCTTTGTGGTCCAGAAATGTTACAGAGGCACCAAATATATCATAAATAGCAAGATCCTTTACTAATTTTCAGAGATGAGTATTAGTGCAGCTGTGCAGCTGTTCACAGGCAGAGTCTTGAGGTGCAACCCTGGCAACTGTCTTCTAAGTGCTCATAAATCTACAGTCACATTCTTGGGAGAGTTATGGAAGGTGATGCGAGTGGGCATCGTCAGATATGAGGTTAATTTAGAAAAATACCATTACCATTTTTTATCATAAAACTTTAACTCTGGAGTGATAGTTACTAAATAAAAGTAGGAGTGATAATATCAAAATATAGACTTCCATAGTAAATTTCATTTTATTACGTAGTTATCTATGTAATGGCCTGTAACTGTGGTTCAAGCATCAAAACCAAGTGTTGAAATTGCTTCTGTTCCAGTAAACCTCTTTTTAATGTAAAATGAATGTAGAAGAGGAAGTGTTAATACTTTCCCTGTAGCTTTGTGTTGGTTGTCTTTGAGAAACTGGAGAGAAGGTAGTGACACCAGGAGATACTTGTAAAAAGGATATTGTTACTTTTTGTGAACTTTATTGGATGTTTGCATTTTTTTCAGGCAACAGCAGAACAGATTCGCCTTGCTCAGATGATCTACGATAAGAACGACGCAGATTTTGAAGATAAAGTGAAACAAGTATGTTTCTAACGGTACAGGCTTCCCATGTCCTGCACTAAGGTGTCTCTAGGCTGGCTTACATTTTGTAGTTAGAGTGACTGTTTCTGATTTTAGATGAAATCTTTTTTGGAGTTACATTAGTTTAACTAGGAAAAGGTGCTCTTATTGCACTGTAAAATTCTGTTTATAAGACATTGTGTGGTAATTCAGCTCTGGCTGTGTAGTTAAACTAGTGTATTGTCCTTTGTAGACGAGCCGTTCAGCCAAAAATAATCTGTGCTGATGTTTCTTGCAGACTTTGTATCTCTGTTGTGGTCCTAATGCTTAATGATCTTTAGAATAAAGAGTGCATTCAGCTTGCCTGCATGTACATGCACAGGGGAAAAATTTGTCACCTGTGTAAACTGAGTTTACTAAAACATTGGCTGTTTTTCAGGAAAAGTAAAAATCTAACCATAGCTTAAAGGTGAATTGGTGTGTGTTGTGTAGTTGTTTTTTTAATCTGACCTCCCAGATCTGTATATGAAAATGGTAGAATTACACTGTGAAAACAAAATCTCGCACCATTTCCTCTACATTGCTGAACTTTGGATATATATATTCAGGCTTCCATTATGCTGTTAGGTCATTATGCTGAGGTCATTAATTCAAGCAGTACTGACGATTCAGCTACCTGGTCTGCTCAGGGTATTGGTGTTTTTATCTTAGTGAGTGTGTCACAACTCATGTAGAACGTAGGAATGCACTCGGAAAGAAGAGTTACTGTGAATGCATTGGTGCAGCAGAGGGGCAGATTTCTCGATTTCCTTCCCTTTGTAAAACCTCTTAATCACTGTTAACTGCTGTTTGTTCTTGTTTATAAACTTCTGTTGCTGCACTAGAAGTGAAGTCCTATATGTCCTGAAGCAAAGGGACCTAAATCGATGGTGCCTGTAGCTCTGCTGATTGGAAGAATGATAAGAGTTAAATTCTGCTTAGGAAATGTACAATATTTCACATGTACATATATATTTCTAGCTAGTGTGTTTTTCTGTGTGGAGGTACTGTATACCCCCTGACAGGCTGTTTATATCCATTCCCCCCTCCTCAGGCTGTGTACTGCAGGCCCACAAAGCATAGCTCAGAACCAGCTCTCCTTAAGCAGTCATCACCATAGCCTGTTTGTGTGGTCTTACGCTACAATGGATTGAAGGAGCTGAGCTGACTGGAGAAGTTAACCTTTTTCTCAGTCTGGATGTTTTTCCAGGTGGATCTGTTCACCACCAGAGCTTATTGCATGGCTGTGCTCACACAGTGAGATAAAGGGGGGAGATAATGGAGCTGTCCTGGTTTGTGGTGTCTTTACCCTCATATGGGTATCACTAGGGTGATGGCATTTGTTTGCAACCATAAACTTAAAGGAAAAAAGTGCAAGAGGGTGTTTTCTTGATTACTGTTTTAACTTGTGTTTCATCCTGCCTCTTACCTGAACCCTAAGCAGATCTGTGAAATGTAGATACCTTTATTTAGGATTTTAGATGGCTCTGACACAGTAGCTGCATACTTTCTTCAAATCTATGATGGTATTAACTCTTATGATGATACTTTGGATATTTTAACATGTGACTTTTACTGCCAGCTTATGGAAGTGACGGGGAAAAACCAGGATGAGTGCATAGTGGCATTACATGACTGTAATGGGGATGTGAACAGAGCTATCAACATACTGCTGGAAGGAAGTTCAGACACGGTAAGGTTTGTCTTCTCTATTAATCTGCTCTTATTTCTTCTTGTGGCTATCCACTCTGAGAAAATGATTGGGAAAGTCATATTTAAGAAGCTTTTGATTTCTGTGTCTCCACTGAAATTCCTCTGGAGGAAATGGGCACCAGGGAAGCTTCTCTGTCTTGTGCATAAAGGCTGAAACTTGAAAATGTAGGTGTTCTGCTGGTTTCCTATAGAGTCCTCCAGCTTTTATAGATGTGCTGCGATTTTCTCTGCAGCAGAGCTCAGTGGGGCACTGTCCTGTGTCCTGCAGACCTGTTTGTAGTTAGTCTGTAGCACCTCCACAATCATGAGACCTGAGGTGATACTGTGTTTGCCACAAAGGGAAATCTTTGTAAACCTAAAAAGGGAGGCAGATACTTGACATCATGTAACTTTTGTAGGTACCCGTTGCAAGTATTGAGGGTGGAGGAGGTTTCCATGTCTGAAAGATGCATCAAAAACTAATAGTGGCACAAGAGAATACAGAAAGTAGTTGCTTTTGTCGTCGTGTTGCTCGTTAGCCTTACTTTATGGAGAAAGCGAAAGAGAAAACTGAACTGTGTGTATAGGAACAATGTTAGGGTTGCATAGTGTGTTTTTTATCCCAAGAATTTTCAAGAAATTGTGGTTGAAGTTCTTGCTGGAGGGACTTCTAACAGCTTATCTGAGACAGTCAACTAGATTCTCTCTCTTGTAAATTGAGAAAAAAGCCTGGACTTCCTTACTTTACTGTCAAATGTTCAGTACTTCCTCTGATTTATCAGTGTGTTCTATTGCTTAGTGTTAATGAGGAAACAAATCCACCTACACCCCAAATCTAGGCCATCTACCATTCTAACCAAGGGGACTTTCTTTTTATCCCCTTCTTATTTGTAAGAGTTGTCATCTAAAGCACAGAAGTGTGTAATGCCGAGTGGGTGGGTAAGTTGGTAGGAGAAGAGAGAATCTCACCTGGATTAAATCTATCTTGGTAATGTGCTGTCTATTTTTGTGTTCTCTGGTATTTATCTTCTAGTTGAAAATAGTTCTCTGGTTGAAGAGAATGTTAAATGCTTTCTTACTTCAGCAGACTGTTATAAGTGATCATGATGTGGAAGAAACTCTCTGAACTTGTCCATCAGTAAGAGGCAAAAACATATCCATGTTCTGCTGTGTTGGCAAGTCCCTCTGAACCCATTGTTCTCAGTATAGAAAATGCAACTCAAATACAGAGAACTTGAAGGGCGCAATGAGGAAGGAGGAAAATATTAATTAGAAAGGTCTATATCAGTGTGTGTGAAGGCACATATTCCTTATGGAAGTATGGACCTCCAACTTGAAGGGTTTGTTGTGAGGCCATTATACTTCAAAACAGCTTTACAATGGATTTGGTACAAAGTTGGAAGCAGAGGTAATACTTGTTCTGAATGCAGATTCTTGAATCTCTTTCTAGCTTCGCTTGGCTTTGATGCACTACGTGGTTTTTTTACCTCATTTGGAAGAATATGTATCTATCCAATTTGAGGAATTAGAAGAGCAGGGAGTGATGGCTATGGAGTCTATTTATAATTTCTTTGATACTCTGCCAGCTTTTTTTTTAATGCTGTGATCCTTAAGGCTTTGTACTCTCTTTATGAAAACTTTTCAGTTGCAACTGTTGTGACAGTCTGGCTTTGGAGGAGAGTAGAGAAGGACATGCTTCTTTGCCCAAGACTTGTGTTCATTTAGCTTCCTACAGGAGTAAGAGCCATTTTATGCCCAACCGTGTTTTAGCTTCTAAAACTTTTGAAGGTAGATTAAAGGGGGAACCCTTCAGATTCCTTTTCCCCCTGCATCCTAAGATCAGGGCAGCAAGAAGCTTCTGTTAAATATTTTTGAAGGGTTAGGTCCACAACTGTAATTTGGGTTGCCTCAGGCATCCTCAGCTGAATTTGTAGTTTACAAAGGTTTTGATGGTCTGTGATGTATACCCATGTCCAGAGATAGTGTTATTCCCAACTTCTGAAAGTTTTCTTCCAAATGGTGCTGATTTTTCTCCTTATATAAATAGTAATAAATAACTTCACAAATCCTGAAATCCTTGTAAATGTCTGAAATTCTTACTTGTGGTAAAGCATGGATCTGATGCTTTCATAGTTCTCTTTACTGATATTTAGATCGTATAAAGCCTTACTACAGTCTTTTATTTAAGATTTGTAGGATCATCTGTTTTTGGAGATTTCTTAAAACAATTGAAGATCACTTGGCACCACACCCATTAGCAAAACAGTGCATTCTGAACCATCTAGATTTGGTTTTTAACCTGTCAGTGCAGTTATTTATTGTCCTTTAAAGTATCTGTGAAACTCTTGGAGGGTCTTAGTGTGCAATGCAGTTACACAGGCTGTGGCAAGTAAAGCCGTGTGATAGTTACTGGAGGAGACCAAGTTTTCTCTCATACAAATAACATGACATTGCTCAAACAAGTAGTTTTGTACTTCTAATCAGCACCATCTGTACTTTACCCAAGTTGTCTTATGGCAGTGTAGTCTTCAATACCAGAGATGAAATTGAAAACTGACTTGAGCTTCTTTCTCACCTATACCACTACAAAAGATGAATAACCATTCTGTTTTAGTACTTAATCTCTCAAACAAGACACTAAAACATTGAGTTTATACTTGCAAACTGCTTTGCTACCTGCTTGTTCAGAAACGTTAGTTTTTTTTAATTCTAGGAAGATTGGATTAGCTGGTCACTGCATACCTTGAGAGGGTTTTTAAGTTGCTGTTGTGTGAATGGAGAAGAGATCACAGGACCCAAATTACTGATAGCCAACCTTTTATGATGCCTGTTGCAAAGCCGTGGGCTTTATTTAGTGCTTCACAGTTGACGGCACCTTATCTGCATATGCAGTTTTCCTGCTTGAATACCTTATCCAGACTATAAGCTCCTAGAGGTGGAGCCATTAAAAGCATCTGCCATCTTAATGGTTTACAAATAATACCTTTCTTCTTTGCTTTGCAACTATGGCTCGATAGACTAACCATGCAATTGCATAATGAGTTGCTGTGCTATTCTTAGCAAGTACTTCAGTCATTTTGTTTTCAACTCCTACAGATGTTCATATGGAGCTGATATTATTTCTGAATTTATTTTGGGGTTGGATTTTTGTATTAAAGCTGAGATCTGTTTGTACCTTGGTACTCTGTCTTGTTTAGACATAGTATTTCTTGAATTGTGCTCAACGTGATGAGCTGTAGCTGTTAGTGGATGTTTGTCTTATGGCCCCACTTTTCTCAAGTTCTTTGTCTGCCGTTCTGTCTCTTGGCGCTTGAGCTCTAGTAGGTCTGGATAATTTTTTTCTGTAGGCCATGTACTTCTTCACATCAGTCTCTTGTTCAATAATGCTTGGAAGATATTTTTTCATTTCCTTGTGAGAAAAGATAGCTCTGTGCTTGCTCCCTTGCTAGATTTATGGAGGTAGTAAAAAGGGAAAATGTTGCTCTATGTTTTTTTCTATGTTGTGGTCTTATTTAGGCTTCTTTGGACTGGTTAAAATTGCTATATAAAATTGCTATAATTGATATATAGCTGGAAGTATTTGAGATTCTTACATTGCATAAGAAAACTAAACTTCTATGATTTGTTTCTTTCCCATCTCATCCCAAAAAAATAGACTTTGGTTTTCCCCTTGTGTCAGTGTAGTTTCTGATAGGTATTACTGGTGTGATATTATACAAATACCTGTTTTTTTCCCCATGACCTGGAGGGGTGAGAGGCAGAAGTATACAGAGAAGCTTCTTCCTTTTTCATTTTTGTTTCTAATTCTATTCTATCCACATAGACTTCTTGGGAGACTGTAGGGGGAAAGAAGAAAAGCGTTGGAAAAGAAAGTTCAGAAAACAAAGAGAACAGAGAAAAACGAGGGGACAGAGAAGTGAGTCGCGGACGGGGAAGTTCCAACAGACGGGGAAGAGGAGGCAGCCGTGGCCGAGAGTGTACGTACAGGGGGTTCATTTTTAAAAGCTTCAGGCATTTTTCTTGCAGGTGAAGCTGGTTGAGGGCAAATGCTTAATGGAATAAAAACGTCAAGAGTTATAGCTCGGTGCCTAAGCGGTTATAACTTGTTTACATGACAGGTATGCTTGATCTAGATGACTTAGTTTTGGGATGGTCTGTGCTTGTATTTTTCAGAGAACTGAATTTAAGTTTGTCCTTTTTTGATTGATTAATCTTGTACTTACTGTTTTTATTTAAGTTTTATAATTGAGTCTTTGTAACGCTGCTTGAGAGCAAGTATTTCACTGCACAGCTGATACACTTTTTTTTTAATTAAAAAAATATCCAGCTTTGACTCCATCTCCTTTTATGAGTGGGAGAACCTGAAGATGTTCTCATCTTCTCATAAGGGGAATGAAAAGACTGGGATCATTATTAATCTCTAGCATATATTACTGACATAAGCCAGCCACAGGTGAGTTACTACAACAGAGAAAGTGCTTTGTGAACTGAAACATTAAAAAAAAAAAATCTACAGTTTATATAGGTGCAATACGACCTTGTGTAAAGAAGGACTAATATTTTCCAAATCAGGTAGTATCATATTAAATTACCATTGGATACACATAGCCTTTTTCTTCTAAGTTTTATCAGCAATGTCTAAGCTGCATGTATTGTCTATGAGAGCCACCAACAGCACTGATAAATGAGCAGAGAATGGAGAGAGATAAAATAAACACAATCCTTTTCCCATAGAAGTGGGAAAAATATTTACAGTATTAGTCAACTTTTTAAACTATTGGAATATATTAAAATATTTGCCACTGAAGGCATTGTGAAGCTCTGTTAGAATAGAGTAACATCAAAATTGAAAGTCAGAGGCAAGATTTTTGCCAGAACCAGATGTTGCTTTTTTTCTTTCCTAAACTGAAACTGAAGATTTTCAGATGGTTACTAGATCTTGATGTTTCCTTCCCACCTTTTTATGCATGTGTTAATGGTATTGTTGCTGCTATTAGGACAAACTGTGCAGTACAAAATACTCAGCAGTGTTTTAAGTGGACAGTCATCTTTTTTCTTGAGGGAGCCAGCCATCTTTCAGAATACCTACTCAGCAGTTTCCAATGAAGTAGAAGTTGCGGTGCTTCTCAAACACCTAGCCTTCTGTCATCCTCCTCCTCTGACTTAAATACAGAGGAGAGTTAAGTTCTCCTGGCTGTGTAGGGATGTGACACTGGCAGACAGGAGATCCGGTGTTCTTGGTTATTCCTAACACATCAAGAAAGTGAAGTTTGAAGCAATTCATTTCTTACCAATTTGGAGAGGTGAGACTAATTAATATAATAGCGTAGGCTGCAAAACACTGCGCTTCAAAAAGTGTTTGATGATATGTTCCTCTCTTAATTGATATTTTCCTTTCTAATTGTCAAATTCCAAGTAAGTAACTTGTTTGTGGCTAGGCCTGCAAAGAATGAGTCTCTAAATTTTCTCTTAAGCTGTCGTCTTTCCACAGTTAGAGCTGAAGAGAATGGAGTGGACAACAATCAAGGAGACAGGCCTTCAGACCGTGGAAAACGTGGCCGTGGGAGAGGTGAGATGGTGGCATTGGTGGGGGACTGGCCCTGATTTCATTTCCTGAAATGGAATTCCCCCCCTTTATGTGTTTAATTAAAGAGCTTAAGCATTTGGTTATCCTTTGATTCCACAAGCACTTCAGCCGCCTTTAATTTAGGTACTTGCTACCCCCCATAGCCCTTTTCACTGTTTGGTCTTAGAATGACTTAAAGGTGATTGGTATCAATTATTTTAGCAGTTTTTGGTGTGATAAGCTGGTGTGCTCTGGCTATCGAGAACTGTTTTCCCAGATCAAATAATGCTGGCCTGGAAGTTGGAGTGCACTGGGCTCCTCAAGATGTACCTTGGCAGCAGGAGAGTACAAGATTCCATCTGTGGAGCTCTTGGGGAGGGATTTGATGTGTGTTTAAGCCATTATTTTGGGCTGGATCCTATTGTTAGGTTTGTCTTCTGTTTTTGGTACCCAGTCTGAGAGCACTAGCCACCTTAGATGCTTTTTGTTGAGGGAGGTTTGGCATGAAGTTGTTGATGAGGAGAGCTGTGGAAAGAGCACTGTGGAGTCATAGGTAGAATTGCACATCCTGAAGAAGAGAGGAAAGATGTTGGCAATAGACTTGGTGTGGAATCAAGGGATGCATAGTTTGTTTGGATTTTCATGGGATTGAGTGGAAAGAAGCTTGTTTTTCTTGAAGCAGGAGGAAGGGAAATGGGTAACCTGGGGTTGTACTGGGAGATGGGTATGTAGTTAAACTGGTGAAGTGCACAGCAGGGCAAACATACTTAGTAATGTGGAAAACATACTTAGTTGTGGAAAAACATTCCTACCTTCAAAAGGACTTCTCTTTGGAATATCCAGTAACGAGGCATTCGGTGACTGGCACATCCAACTTCATTGTCTCCAAATCTGTATCTTGAAGAAGTGGAAAGATGCAAAGATGTGTAGCTTCAGAGGGTTGTGAGTGACTTGGTTGTGCATGTAATCAGCAGGCATGAAATGGCTTGTGCAGAGGTAGCTTTGCAGGGGAGGGTGTGGTATAAAGTGTTATACTTAAAGCCTTATGTTCCACCTATTTGCTTTGTAAAATAATTCTTTATACAAGTTGTAAATACAAAGGTAGGATTTTTTAAGTTGTTGGGTGGAACTCAGAGGTTAATTTCAAGTTCTGTCAATTTTTGATTTGTTTTATGAACAATTCATTATGTTCATTGTCAACTCTGTAGTTCTCCAGATGAAGACATACTATCGTATGTCTCAAGCCAAGGCACTTAAATCATCAGTATCAGACTAACATACCTGACTGAAGAAACAGGAACAACTTAAACCAATTTCAGTTCACTGGGTTAGTGTATACAGTGTGTCTGTATTTCTACTGAATAGTTTAAACTCTACATTCATGTTAACAAAGTGTCTTGATGAAGTCTCCTCAACTGTCTGTGATAAATCCTTTGAATGGCCTCAGGATCATTATATTACAAGTGTGTGTGTTATATGGCAGGAAATACCTAATTTAATTTTATAATGCAAGCCCTTGAAATCTGCAGGGAATTACATAAAGCTGTGTAATTCACTTCTTAGTATTTCAAGGATGCATGACCTTCTTTCTTTCGTTATTAGTAGATAACAAAAAAAAGGCTTCTTGCCATTTTATTCAGGAGTCTTTATTTGATGTTACACACAATCATAGTCAGATTTGGGGATAAAGTACTTCAGCTAAAAGTAAATAGATTGGTAATCACAGCAGAGCACTTTTTTTAGAAATGTTTCATGTAGTCTATGTGTAGGAATCTAGGCAACATATACAAAATTAGGGGTCAGCTAATATCCAAACAATGCACTCTAGCTATTTTAAGGTACCTTCTCAGGCTGGAATTATCTTATTGGCTGCTTTCTAGGGGGAGATTTGCTGGGCCATCACATTACTGCTTCATTGTAGAAAAACCTAATTTTAATAAATGACATGCACTGAAACCAGCAGAAGTGGGATGGATTCTGTGGTGATAGTGCACTATTTATTGGGGGAAGAAAAAAGCGAAGCTTGATTCTGAGAATTTCAGCTTTAGTGCTGTAGGCATTAGCTTATACAGTAGATCTGTTAATGACTGTGACGTTCCTTGCAACTATAAAGGGTAGTAGGTATACAGTGTACGAACAGCGCTGGTTGCTGGAATGCAGGAGAGCAGGGATTTGAAGTAGATACACATTACTGAGTGATTAAGAGAAAGCAGAAGTGTGCTGCAGGATGTGATTCGGGACACATCCCAGCTGGAATTGCTCTGCTTCTCAGCTGTTAATCTGTGCTTGCTAAACTGTGTGGAAACTTTGATTTGGAAAGGAGTCAAGGAACTTAGGTTTTGAACGTGGCCTTCCCATCTATCTTTCTACAACCGAGTTTCTTGAATGACCTTAATTTCGCTGTAAAAAAAATACTATAATGGTGATTGATAATTGTATCAAAGTGGTTATATTTGATGGTTATATCTTCAAGACTCTTGGTTCCTGAAAGATTCCCTTTATTTGTGTTTCAGTCAGCTGCAGTGCTGTATAAATTAAAGAACTGTACAGGCACAATACTACTTGATGTTGCTGTTTTGTACTATTCCCACATGTTCAGCTTTAAGTGCAGGTCTGGTTTTCCCACTCTCTTCCACCCCGTGTTGAAAAGGGAGTGTTAGAGCAAGAAAAAAGGCTTTGAAGGGTACTGGGAAGATTGCCTTTATGGTATGTGAGGAACAAGCAGAGTAGGACTTTGCAGGCTGCAAAAGAAAGGATTGTGGTAGAGACCTGTAAAGTTTCTAGCAAGAAAGTTCTGTGGGGGAATGTATTCATCACTCATGCAAATATGAGAGTGAGGGGACATTAAATCAGTAAGTTACAGGTTCAGAATGAACGTCAGGAGTGGTTTCATATATGAAGTTAACCTGAGGAACTCTCTACTTAATGTCTTGTGGGTTCAGAAAATTTATATATGGGGAGTTTTGATAAATGTATTCAAAAAAGAACCACAGGGAAAAAAAAAAAACAAACCAAAATAACAACAACAACAACAAAAACCAAACAAAAACCAACCAACCAAAACAAAAAACAATGCCCGATGAATGAGGCTGGTGAATTATGTAAATTGTTTGGCTCAGGAAGTGTCTGAGCTACAAATGGCTGTAAATCAGGACTGTGTCCAGAGGAATGGTGTTGTGGTTTCAGCTCTTGTATGTTTCCACAGACACTGACCTCAGCCAATGACAAGATCGTAGGTAGATGAACTTCTTGGCTTCATTCAGCATGGAAATTTAGATTCATGTGTAACAACTCACCTCATTTGCAAAGTCAAAGTGGATTTGTCACTTCCAATTCTGTTCCTAAATTCCTTTCCTTTTCATTCTTCCAGAGCAATGTGCATGTAGCAAAAATGTGGAGACCAACAACAAATTCATTCTAGCAAAACAGAAATAATAGTGAAAGGGGAAAACATGAGGTTTTAATTTTGGACTTAGAATACTTGACAAGGAACCTTTCAAACATTTCCTGGCTATGTAAGAAAATAGAGCAGTGTACCCTTTTTGTAAATACCAGACCAGTCTAAATTGTGTTTGTGATCTCTTTTTTTCTTAATTTTTTAAAATAAAAAATGGGCGGTCAGGAAGAAAATGAGCTTCTGTAACCAGAATTGCATGTCTAAACATTTTCTTGTTTTAAAAGCTTAGCACAGTTGGCACAGAACATATTTTGGATTTGCTTTGCCAGAACTAGTAAGGATGTTGTTTTTTTTCTAAAACATGAATGCAGAGCAGACCTTCTGGAGGTCACAGTTTGCAGTCTGTTTAGTTTTGCTATAGTTAGCATTACGTATTTTTTTTGAGCTTACATATTTTTTTTTAAAGAGATTAAGCGGAACTTAGCTTTAACATGTTACTTTTTTCTTTTGAGGCAAATTTGGAGTTGAAAGTTTTCTGCACTTCCTTTTAAAGATGGTTATTAGAGCACATGCAGTATATAAAACTGATGTGATGCTCCTAGCTTTATGATGACTAATAAGAAAAATGATTTGAATTATTACATAGAACATCGGTGTTTATTTTGGTAGTATAAAGTACACAGAATATAACCTTTATATGCTTAGCCCTATCTATTCACAGGGCTTAGGCCTCTGTTATCTCAGCTTCCACTGCAGATTGGCTGGCTCTGTGTTTCCTGAACATGGATTTGGGCTGTCCAACTACTCTATAGCCTGAGATAAACACAGCTCTTGAGTGTTGCCTGCTCTTCCAGTCTGTTTCCTTTCCCTTTCAGCTATTCTTAGGCCTCTTTCTTAACCTTGATGATGTTTTTGTCTGATTTAAACTTGTCAGTGTGAAAATCTTAGTTTTGAAATAGAGTATGTGAGTTCACTTGGAAGGATTTAAGGCTATAAAATGTATATTTTCTATAAAGTAGGCTATTAAATTAATGGGATAGTTCCATTCAGGTTGTGGGACTACACATTCATCCTGTGCTCCCTTTCAGTGTACATTTGTTTTGGGGAAGAAGCTCTGAGTGAGCTGAACCATTCTTCCTTTGTAGGGAAGTATCAGAGTTAAGACTCATTTTGTGATTATGGGAGATTTGAACTCCCAGTGCGTTTTACTGGAAGCAGAAAATCTCCCCATCTGCCTGGATATGACTACTGTCTTTCCTGGAATGAATGCAAGAAATTAACTGTAAAGTGACCAAGTGATACCACCAATGTGAACCTAGTTGACTGAGATGTGCTGGAGAGCATGAAGGAAACAACACACAGTTGAACAGAGTTAAAATGTTAAAGAAAACAAAATATTTTAAATATTTCATCACTTAAAGTTATGACATTGGATAGGGTAGTAGCAGGAATGTTAATTGGAAACAACTTTAAACATAGTTCCTCACTCTTGGTTTCCTGGAACAGAAATGAGTAAGCAATGTTGCCTTGATGTTTTAGCCTGTTGTTTGTAGATCCAAGTGGAAAGGAATGAAGAAATTTTACAAGCATTTACATGAGATAGAGCAGTAATATTATTCTTTACTTGCTTTTGTGTTTAATGTGCTGATGGATTGTAAGAAAATCTATTCCTGTAATCTTAGTGGAAGATATAATGAGCTACTGCCAAGTCACTTGTTCTCTTTGTGGGTAGATTAAAAATGTTGATAGAGGAATAGACGGTAGTGAGTTACCACAGGAAAAAAATCAAGTTTTTGGAAACATTGACCATTATAGTCAAAACCATATCTTCTTTGTGTTAAACTTTTTTGCCAGTGTAAATTGGCGTTACTGCTCAGAGGAATTAATCCAGTCTGTCTCCTGATGCATTTGGAAATTGATTTCGTTTAAAACTAACCAAGCCAAAAAAGAAAAAATGTGGAGACAGCATGGTAGCTGGGGATGTCAGGTCTACCTGATTTTCATTGACTTGGGACCCAAGTGTGAAGGTGACTGCTTTTCTGGCATTTAACAAGCAGAGATCTGGTTCAGAGAGCTGATCCAACAATGACCTAATTGTTTTATTTTCTGATGGTCGTTTTGTGGTCAGTGGTTGTATTTGCAAATCTGTCTGTGCAAGAGAGATGACAGAGCTTGGGATCACAGGTGAGGATGGCTTCTGTTGTAGTAGTTTTCATTTAAATGGGTTTAAGCTGCTGTGAAACTGCATGCTTGGGATTTGTGTTGCTGAATTGCAGTGTGAAGCCCCATTTGCTCACAGACCTTTTAGTCACCGTTAAAAAGCATGAAAAGCTTGCAAATACATGATAGAAATTCACAGTACCTTCATGACTGTAACTTCTCTGTATTGTTAAACAGTGCCTTTGAAGTATTTTAAGGCCATGTTTTAATTTTGGCAGCTGTGAGAAGTAACTTTCTTAGCATGAGAATTTAAGAATATGTTAGTGACCTGCTTGTGTCAAAGAGAGTATCAGCACTTCCCGCGGGCATCTTGCATTAATGACTATGATATATGAGACTCCACATCTGAGCTTAGTCTTTCACTGGTGTGTACTCACTGTCCCATATTTTGAATTAGTTCCTCATAAGTATCTTTTCTAGCTTTGAATTCAGTGCTTCCTGTAACCCTACAGGTTTGATACTTCCCTTTGGTCTTCATTGGAATGCTTTTAGTTGCGTTTGATAAAATGTTAATGAATTTCTGTTCTGACAAAAAGCATCGACGCAGTTTTGTGAAGTTAAGGGAATCCACTGAATTTAAAGTTCAGGATTAGCTTCCAAAGTGATCTGATACAGACAAATCCTTGCTGGCTAGTAGTCTTCTAAGACTTGTAACTTCATAAACAGTGTGATTTCCTTCACATTCAAAGTACTTTAAAGTTGTTAGAGATTCTTATTGTTGCTTTTAGCTGGTAGTTTATTGTGCAGATGCTGATACAGCATCTTACATACGCCTCACTTGCTACAACCATCTTCTGCTTAATATACTAAGGTCGGTCTTTGGGATTTTTGAGCTTGAGAGGCTGGGAAGGCTTTACCTCCTTTCATGCTAGCTATTCTAGCTGATATCTCTATATCTGATGTCTGCCTCAGTCAAACATATTGCTGCTTGACTGTTTCTGTGGTTTGCAGCTCCTCATCTGTTTCATTGCCGAGCTTTTCCAAAAAAGTGTTGGCCTCTGTTCTGTGCTCCATTAATAAATGCTGCACTGGCTTCTGTCTTCGTGGGTCTGAGTGCTGTGACCCCTTTATGCCATAGACCACCTCCCCATACTTCACTTCTGTGTGCCAGTCTCACCGAAATACCATGTATGCCTGGATGGAAATCCTTCTGCAGATTTTCACAGCTTCCCTATAGCTGCCAGTATCTTGTATGGAGAATGGGTAAGCGCTTTCTGACAAAATGTGGATGAAGCTATCCTGGTATCTCAATGCTCCTGAGAAGTCCTTAAAAATGTAGGTAGCAAACGTTTTAAATAACCAGAAATGTCTTTCAAAACTTGCACAGTGAACTAGGGCAAGAGGGAGAATGGGTGGTGAGCAGAGGGAAAGGAAAGTCATTAGAAAAGGAGCTTCCTGAACTGGTTTTACTGTGTCCTGGAGCTATTGCTCTAACTCATTTTAAATGGTCCCCTGAAAATAAGGGGTGATTTTGATTCCAAATCAAGCTTCCTAACCCAGGTAATTCTGATGTTTGGACAACAAATGCATCGGTGATTTAAGATTATAATATTTGTATTCTAGTAAACTTATAGTTGCTTGCTGACTTGTAATTACTTTATAATTTTGTCATTAAAATAGACATCACTTTGTTCTCAGTCTGCAGCCCTTGACCTGCTCCTGTCCTTGTAATATGAAACAATCATATTTGTTCTCAAAAAAAAAAAAACCACAACTGGATAGGCCTCAGATATTGATATTCTAAAAAGGCATAAAAATAGAATTATTGTAGAAAATACTACATGTAAGAAATGAGTTTCTAGAGGTTTATGTAGAGCTGTACTTTATGGATGTTTAAGTAATAAAATCTAATGCCTTGTTGGCACTATGCTGCATGCAAAAATAAAGCCGTTCACTGGAGCAAGAAGCTAGTGAACTAAGGCTGGAATCAAAATTTGGGACAACAAATTTTTTGTTGTTTGAATAGAAACAAATTTTTGCGGGTGGTAATGGGAGTTGTTTGAGTAATCTGAATTGAGTAGTCTTCATGTCAGCGACTGTGAGTAAGGGGCAAGGAGCATGTGTTTGCAGGTAGCAGAAAGCGTGAGAAGGTAGCGGTGGACAAGGGAGTCCGATGGAAAGAAGGAAATAAATGGTGTACTTACATTTTCTTGTCACGGACAAGGAATGACAAGGAATTTCTGGAGAGACCAGACCATGCATGAGGGCTGGGCTATTACAGCTGCTTAGGCAAGAGTGAGAAATTAGAGACGAATTTTTGAACGATGGCTACTGACTTGGCAATGGCAGCCTCATTTGGGATGAGGCTTCAGGTAAGCCCTTTTGTTAGAATTTTGAGCTACTTCTCTAGTTACAGAAAAGCCAGCAAAGAATGGAAGTCCTACGGAAACATGCAGCGAACTGTGACTTGCATATGGTAGGGAAACATTCTCCTGTGAGAAAATTTGGGAAGGATATATTTTTTCCTATGGTAGTTTTCTTCAATCATAGTATTTTCTAATGTGACAGACTAGTGACTGGCTCCTTCTCTGCTGTTGCTGTTAAATGGTGTTTTCTCTCCTAGGGTTTGGACGTGGCAGAGGGAGAGGAGCGGGGAGGTTTTCAGCCCAAGGCATGGGGTAAGAAACATGCAGAGCACAGATTTCGGGGAGGATCAAACTCAGTGGCAAGATTGTTTGCCACTGTATGTATTACTATTGCTGTATGTATGATGAATCACTACGGATGCAAAAATTCATAGATCTGTTAGATGATAACTGGATTATTTTTTGTCTTAAACCAGTGTTTGACTGGACACATCTATAGAACCCTAATCTAAGTTCACTTGAAGTTAATATGTCAAACTTGGAAGAACCCGTTTGTACCTATCAGTAAGAGCCGCGTAGTGCCTAGGAGGCTCAAAGTGCTGTGTGGTGCTTATTGTCCTAGGTAAATTGGAAAAGGTATTTGTTTCAGTGGAATTTGAGTCCTAAATAAAAATAGGAAGACAAGTGATTATAAGCTCTCTCCTGTTTTTGAGGTTTCATGCTTTCACTGTTTAGACACACATGTACCCAAAAACAGTCAAAGGTAGTTTGAGAACTGTACTGAGAACTACTCAATAGTTCTAAAGATTGTTTTTAGTTTTGACAGAATAACTTGAATCAGAGAATCAAGCCTCCGTTACTTTCAGTATTTGCCCTAAATGACATTTCATGTAACATCGGTGATGTCATGGTGAACAGAAGGCTAATTCTACTTCTCTAATAATCCTTCTTGTTCACAATCCATATGATGAACTGAAAAGAGGTTTTTCTGTAATCTTTCACCTGTTATCTGCATCTGTGTTTTTTGGCCTTGGTGTCAGGAGTGTGTTCTGAAATAATCTTGATGTTTTGACTGCTGTTCTGCACAAGTCTGGTGCTCTGAAATTATATGATACTGGTTTCTTATCAGTCAGCCACCAAGAAACTATCAGCTGAGAAAGGCTTAAAGCTGAGCATATAGTCTAATGCTATGGAGGATGGGGAAGAGTAGGTATGCTGTTAACTGCATTTTCAGGAATTCTTGTTTTGGTTTAGTTTCTCTACAGTTTCCTTGCTTTTTTTCTTCCTCCTTTTCTCCCTTTTTTATCCGTGTCTGCTCATAGAGGAAAAGATTCTTTGGAAACCAAAATGATCAAGATAAATATATGTGGAAATCAAGATGTTAAATCTAATACAACTTCAGCTAAAAATGATGGCACTTTTGTTCAATGAATGACCCATATGTTCTCTTCCATTTCTTAACTTTTAAAACTCTAGGACATTTAACCCTGCAGACTATACGGAGTCTTCTGCCACTGATGGCTTTGGGACAAAATCAGAGATTTGGGAGACTGGTCAGAATGATGCAGATGATGGAACTGGTAAGATGCTTCCAGAAGTGGAAGGATTGGAATGAAGACCTGTAGCAAATTGCAGTTAAAATAACTGTTCTGTTAGTATTCAGCTACCTTCTGAAAATGTGAATACATCTCACATGGCACAGATAGTTCATTTTTGTAGCTTTGCTGCTGCTAAATTGCAGAGCACGTGCTGTAGCCCAAGTGACTCTCTGGTTAAATTCAGGGGAAGGCAATTTGCAATTTTTTGTTTTAGCATTAACAATCCCTTGAGAGGCAAAAGGTTATTGGAAGAGTTATTGGAAGAACCTTGTATGTAAAGGATCTTAAGTGCTGCTTAAGATTTTACCTAATTGTAGTTAAGGTTGCAAGTGCCACTGAAAATGATTGGTTCACAGGCATTGAGCAGTAGGATCTGAATATCTAAGTAGAAGAAAAAGGAAAAACTATTGATAAATATAAATCCACTGTGTGACACAGATGTCTGTGGAAGCTCTGCCTATACAGCATAGGAACCTGAGCATGTGAGTTTCTGGGATAGAGGAGAGTTCCAAGATCTGGCACCTTTTGAAGAGAATTATTAACTAAAACATGAGTAGGCACTTGAACGGAAGCCAGAAGAGCAGTCAGCCTCTTTGAAGATAGAGGCAGCTGTATGTTTCTATATGAAGTGTGCACTCCTGGCAAAAGGCAAGAGACAAGACAGTCTGGAAAGGAACCACTTCACAGTCGTTCCATGGTGATTCAGAAATGAAGAATGTGACCTGTTTGTCTGTGACTTGGAAAAACAAGATAGATCGTTGCTTCTCATAGTCTGTGGCAGATGAAGACCACGGGAAGCCTGTGCCATGATGGACAAATTCATGTATGTTATTATCCACACTTGGAAAACACTGGCTGACAGGAGAGACTTTGTTTTTAAAACCCCATTAAAGAATGACTCTTCTGATCTCTTCATTGCTGAAGCCAGCTGAGATTATTTTTTTCACAACCTCTGTGTCAAGTGTGGAAGGAAAAGACTGATACTGGAGGCCAGTGTGTGCTTTGTAGAGCACTGCAGTGAGCCCCTTGAGGTGCAGCTTTCTAAACTTCATAAAAGCCATTTTTCACTTAACTGGAGAAGGCAGTAAGAGGCTCAGAGTTCAGGTGGTCTTATTAGGCAGCTGTCTTGTCACTCAAGAGCTGCTTCCTAGCAGTCACAGACACAGATTTCTAGGTTGGAAGAGACCTCAAGATCACCTAGTCCAACCTCCGACCTAACACTAAGTACTCCACTAAACCATATCGCTAAGCTCTACATCTAAACGTCTTTTAAAGACCTCCAGGGATGGTGACTCCACCACCTCCCTGGACAGTCCAGTGTGGGAGAGTGGCACTGAGGACATTAATGGTCATTGGAAGGGGAGCTCTTTTGCCAAATAGGGCATCTTTCCAGGAAATTGCATTTTAAAAGATTTGGTGGTGTAGCATAAACAGGAGCATGCCTTTTACTTTCACTCATGTTAGTTTTTCAAATAAGTTCATTGGGTAAGGAGTTAGAAAGGCAGCTAATAATACCCTTAAGAATACTGATGCTGATGTTTGCTGTATGGTAGCAGAGGACAAGGTATGTTGTCACAAGCATAACGGGAGCAATAAGGTTGTCTGACTAAAGATAGGCAAGAAAGGCATGAGGAGGCTGCAACAGAGGTAGAAAATTCCCTGGTTATTTATTAATAAGTTAGGAGGCTGTGGTTTATAAAAGACTTCGGCTTCTGCTCTGCTTCCCAAGTGAGCCTGAATGGTGGTGACCCTCCCTGCGAGCTGTGTAGTCTTTGTATGCCACCTCCTTGCAATCTCTCCCTTTTGTGGGCATCTCCTCAGGCTTCAGTAATGGAAGAATTCTGCTCAGGAGTAAGAGTGGGTGCGGCTGGACAGATCCCCAGGAGAGTGTGAATGTGCCCACATGAGGGTTTTGCTGCTAAGGAAATCAGTGGAAATTGAAAGCACACCGGCCTCTGTGTGTGTGTGTGTGTGTGCAACTTGTTTTTTGATGCCACGTCCATTTTTGCTGTTAGGCCCCATGCATGTCAGCAAGAACTGCAATGGATTTCAGTGAAGCAATTTAAGGCATGTATGGGATGTTGGGGAGTGTGAGGAGAGGTTTTCTTGGTCTAGTTGGCTTTTAGGTGTATGAGTGTGGGGAGTTTCCTGCAATATAGGAGTGTTTGTCAATGTAGGGAGTTTCCTGTGCAATAATTCAGTGAGTGGAAATCTAAAGTAGACAACTGTGAATGTTCTTTATGGATGCTGAGTAACTTTCTGCTGCTAATCTTCCTTCACTTTCAGTGCAAAGGCATCGTAACTGACAGAACAAAGTCAAAATACCTGTGTGTATGTATCAGTATAGGCAGAGAATTTTATTTTATGGTGTTTCTTCTTTAGACAAGTGCTAGGAATGTCAGAAAATGGCCTGAGGTATGCACCCCTCCCCAGTTTTTTAATAAGAGTTGGTTTAAAATTGTGTAGCTTAGTTTTACCCGAGAGGGAAGGGCTTTCAACCTTGTGCTGGAAAGCATCTTGAGGGTGGTTAAAGAGGAGGTTGCAGCCAGGGCAGCAGTTTTCAAGCAGAAATGGGAGTGCTGGGAAGGAAGAGAGGAGCGGGGGAAGGAGTGGCAGACAAGGTGTGGGGCAGGAAGCAGGTTGTACAGAGTTTAGCTGTTGATTTGGCTTGTTAAGTGTAAGTACTAGGGTTTTAGGGTTTTTTAGTTCCTTTTAATTTACAGTGCTGTTATGTTAGTTATAGATCAAAAGTCCCAGTAATAAGTTACCAATGTGAAGATACTAGACACGAACCAGGGGATGTGTGTAAGTGTGGAGAGCCGTAAAGCCTGCAGTAGGCTGGTGAATGTCAGATAAGAGCATACACAGAGAAAAGGCAGAGTGGAAATCCCTCTTTACTCCCTATAACCCAGTCCCATATCTTTTCATCTACAATGAAAGAAACAAAGTTAGGTGCATTCTTGCTATGTGGAGGATGAGTGTCTTTTGTTTGCAATTCTAGTAAAAAGGAGATAGTGGGCACCTACCTGGAGAGGCTGAGCCAGTTTTGCATATTAAAATGTTTTCTGAAGACAGAACTCCACAGAGAACTTAAATTTGGAGGATGAGTATTTACAAGGTATTTCCTCTTTAAGTCAGTGCTGGGAGAGGATTAACTTAAAAAATTTCGATTAAAAACAAACACATTATTTGTTCTGAAAATGTTGCTTCCATGTGTGCTCCCAACGTGCTGTAGAACCTCGTACCTTGTACGTGAATCATTGCAGATGCTGGAGGAATCGCAGCAGCCTGAATGAGAGGGGTTTGTGGAGGCATCGTTGTGTAGTTCTGTAGAACAGCTAGCTGTCTCTCTGGTGTTAAAACTTAGCGTTACTGATTGAAATAGAGAATAAAAGGCAAATCCTAATGGTTTATAATATTTTTGTGTAACTGTATTCTGAATAATTCAGCATCCTAGTTCTTACAGAAGTAATGTTCTACAGAAAAGCGAAGGGAAGGGACCAGGTGGAAGGAAACAAAATGACCAAGTTTTATCCAAAAGGGGTTAGACTTGAACAATTCAATTGATGCTTTCTTGGAGGCATGAGGCATGCTGAGTTTTCATTTTCTTACCTTTTTTTTTCTTTTTGTCTAAGGCAATGGGAGATCCTGAACAACCAATTGCACCAGTACTTACAGAATAAATTAGGATGGAGGTGCTCACTTCTCAAAGTAGACTATAAAAATAGACATTGTATTTTGGTAATTTACTGTTACCTTAACTTTGATAGTGTTTCATAAATTTCACACGAAAACTTTATTCATACTATCTTGGTTATAAGCAGCTTACAATGACTCTGAAACTGAAGAATGACAACCAAGGGAAAAAAAAAAAAGTGTAGTGTATCTGTCAAGGGGGAAGAAGGGAAATAGGTAGCTTGGAAGTTGCAAGGAAGCTGTGTTTTTAAGACTGCTGTAGGAGTCAGAAGGAACACTTAAAGGAATCATTCAGATCATTTGAAGATGTGGATCTAACCCAGAAGAAAAGGATTAATATATTTATTAATACAGAAGTTTGAGATAGACTAAAATAAAATAATTTGGGGGCCAATACATATGGCTGAATAAAAAAAGGGGAGGGGGAAGTGACAGGAAGTGAGGAAATGGAGGAAAATAGTTGAAGCTGTACCAAAACCATATTTTATATTTTTGATTGGCTTTATGACTTTCTGAAACTGATCTTTTTGCAGAAGAAAACACAGAACAGTCAGAGATGGGAGTGTATGTTGAAGCTGATTGACAAGGATCCTTGAGAACACAAAGCATAATTTCAGTGGAAAACAGAACCGTTAAACAGTAATACTTCGCAAGGCATGGGGTAAAGGTTGGGAAGAGGATTTGTGGAGCTACAATAACACCAAGGTGGATTATGGACAAAAAGGGAATTGTTAGACTTGTGGCAAGATCAGACTTAGAAGCCTGTCAATACCAGGAAGCTGTTAGCAATGGGGATTTAAGTCAGAGAAGAGCAATAAAACACCTGACGTTGGAAGGATTGATTTTTGGAAGGCAGTGTGTTAATAAGTGACAACGATGAACTTAGCCTGGGTCAGCTAATAAAAGGGTAGAGGGTTGCATTCAGTGTTTGAAAGGAGTGAATGCACAGAAGTGTAGTCATGAGTAGAAGCAATGGTTAAAAGTTTACATGGAGCATTAGGAAAATGTCCCAGTGTTATTCCAAACAGCTCCAGTCTCCAAATGGTGTGGTGAGGAGTGCAAGGGGCTCAGGTGTGCTTTTGCCAAGGCTTTTTTTCTTTGATTTACCAGATTCTGAGCTCCCTTGGGCAGCTCTGGCACCAGCGCAAGGTGTGTCTGCTGCAGAGATGGGCCTTGCTCTGTGTAACCTGAGATAAATCCAAGCAGGGCAAATAGGGGATGAATTTCTTTAAAGAAAAAATATCAGAGGAAGGGGTTGTGTGCTGGTCAGGAGAGGGGGAAGAAAAACTCTCTCTAAAGAGTCCTGTTCATGAGGTTTTCCCTCCTTTCCAGATTTCCAGAATTTCTGTGGAAATGTGTGGGTTAGCCTAGAAATTCGAGGTATTGTAATTTTGGCGTGCTTTCATGTGATCTTTAGTTACTTTTCAAGTGCCTTGATATTTCACAATAAGAAAGATTCCCCTAGTTAGGGGCTGTGGTAAAAACAAGAGCAAGATGTTTCAGGCAATGTTATATTGCTCCACAGAGCCAACCCAGAGTGGATGTTACCTTGCTCAAGACCTGCCAAATAATTTTGGATTCCGAGGTATAAAATCCCTCCCTTCTCACCCTGTGTGTATCTCTCTGTGGTTGGCCTAGATCACTAGATTAGTGCCGTTCAGCCCTGCTCTGGCTTGGCTTCTGCTTTTTAAAAGGGTACAGAAGGCAGCACTAATTTAGTGAACCTGTCCGTACAAGTGGGATTCGGTGCTGTCTTTAGGGGGCTTTTGTTTCTGATGTGTCTCCAGGGGGTTTCTGGTTCAGCAAAAGGATGGGATTCCAGTCATAGTTCTTTTGCTTTTGTGCTTGATCGAAGGTGATGGTACCAGGAGCTTCAAATGCTGGTGTTGTCTTGGCTTGTGGTTTTGTAGTTCAGATGGCAGCCCAGGTTGTTGCTGGGTTACCCTTCCCTGTGCTTATGCTGGTGGGCAAGGCCTGCGGGCCCGTTCATCACTCTTGCATGTCTGGGTCTGCTGTTTCCTAGGGAAAGGATCAGGTTTTTAAATCTGTAGGGTCGTTTCCTGGAGCTTTACTTCTGCTGCATGCTGTGGACTGGGTGCTGTGCTCTGGTGTTTGCCAAATTGTGCCACAAGTGATGGGAAGAAATGTTTTACAGCTACGGTGGAAGCTTATTGACTCTTCTGCTGCCATGATATAAATTATCTATGTTTTAAGATCAAATCCTTCTGGGAGGAGAAAGGGATTTGGGTTGCTCTGCCCTGAGGGGAGGGTTAACAGGTTGGAAAGGAGCCTCCAGAAGCATAGCTTGGGTCTTGAGTTTGAGTATGTTGAAAGTGGGATTACGGATGTCAGAGCAGGTGTTTTGGTTGTATGAATTTGTTATGGAGCTGGGAGATCCTGTGGAGGGGCTGAGCAACCCCTCCCTGTCATGGGGGCAGGTATAGGAGGAAGTTCTTGATAATGTTTGATATTAATCACTGGTTGCAGATGTGCGTTTGTTCAAATTATGTCTGGTACCACAGCGGCTAAGAAATACCTGAAATCATAGACCAAAGCTAAAAAAACAAAAAACAACAACAACAAAAAAACACCTCTCAAAAGCTTGAGTCTGCAGGCCAGTTTCGTAGTGCTTCCCATGTTTCCAGCCATCATCTCAAGTTGTTTTAGTAGTAATCAAAACAGAACTGCTTTTAATGCAGAAGGGTTGAAACATGATGTTGTATTTTTAGCTGGTAACTGCTTTCTTTCCTTCCCCAAATTGTAATAGGAGCCTGGAAAAATTCAATAGAAGAATGGACAGCAGAAGACTGGAACGAAGATGTAAGTGTCCCTTCCTAGATAAACAGCATTTGTTATTTACTGTTTTTCAGAGTCTCTGCATTGTTTTCAAAATCTCGGTGCTGTAATTAATTCTTTCTTATATGTATGCAATGATGTTTCTTGCTGTAATTCCCCTTTAAGAGTATATATTTAGAAAAGCTTAATTTTAAATCGAATTGAATCAAGAAATATTTTTGTTTTGCTGGATGGCCTTCACACGAATAATAAAATGTTAAGTTCTGTCACAAATTAAGTATTAGTGAATTATAGTTCTTTACTGCTTAATGTGTGGTATCTGCATGCTTCCCCGTAGTACTATGTAGGGATGTCAAGCCATATTATCATAAGATTTTATGTTGAAGTGCTGAAGCTTACTATCAAGTTTAGACTCATCATTGATGCTTTTTGCTTGAAATGTGCATAATTATTCCAGTCAGTCCTCTTCATGTTCAGAATATTAAAAGAGGAGCTAGTAGTGTGCTGAAGATGGCACTTAGTTGCTTCATTCCTGTTGCTTCATCATGTTGTGTTGTCTAAAGTACTGGAATAATCTTTTTGCTTTACTAGGCGGGAGACATGTCTTCATGTCTGCAAAATATTTGATCTATTTATTGTTTAGATATCTGTGATTTTAAGTTTTCAGTATCATAATAAAGCTTAAGCAGTTCAGAGAACAAATGAGATAAATAGGGAGAGAAAACCTTAGCGTTTAAGTTTTTCATTTTCATAGAAACATCTATCATCTCAAGATTATTCTTCGAAGAATAAGCTTGTTTCAGAAGTCATCCCTTTTGCTTCCTGTAGGGTGGCATGTTGGTGTTATCCCCAGGGATGTGTGAATAGGTCACGTAACAGATACAAAACTGTCCTTACCTTGTAAGGAGGCCATGTCTTTTGAGAAAATTAAAAACTCTAAAATATGACCCAGTCCTAGGTTCTCTGTATCAGATACTGCCACCAAATGCTGTGTTTTTGTTTGTTTTTATGCAACTGTACTCTGTTTCTGCAGTATATACTAGTGAAAGGCTAAGGATAGTGGAAATGTCTGGCCTTGTTTCTCCACTCTGTTTAGCACTGGTACGATACAGCATGTATATAGTATGGGAGGAATGTTGAGCGGTGCTCACTAGGGGTAGGTTTTTTATTATTATTAAACCTCAGTACTTAGCACATGAATCTTGAAAGAGCGGCAGATGAAATCTCTAGCCTGTTGTTAATTTTCATTAATTATGGAAAGCTGGAAGAATCCCTGTAACCTAGGAGAAAGTTACTCCTGTGTTGATGCTCAGAAAGAATGAATGAAATGGAAAGCTGCAGGCAAATTAGCCCAGAGTGTGCCTGGAGAAAAATAGAAGGAAAATTGATTAATCTGAGTCAAAAAAGGAAGTACAGGATACAGTTTGTGCAATTCAGTGTTGCTTTATTCAAAATAAGCCCAAATAACTTTTATTTTACTTAAAGACCAAGATTATGTTTAAGTGTGAAGATGAAGTATATACTTGTAAGAGATTTCATTTTATATCTTTTGTTGTCTTTTAAAAATAATTTCATGATACCAAAAACCACACAAAGTAGATTGTGATCTGTCTTGTAAATTTTGGCAAATAGCCTTTTTCAGGAGGATCCCTACTGAATGTGGGTACTTCTGGGAGGGCTACAAAGCAATCCATTCCTAGGCCAGATGCAATCTAGTGTCTTTATCAATGCTTTGGAAATAAAAAATAAAATCACTGCTGAATAAAATGTTTGGGAAATTGAAAAATTATTGGGTAATAAAAGTAAACCAGTCATGCAGAGAAATCTTGATCGCTGCTAGATGTGACTTGTTCAAATGAAAAATGTTTCAATATAACCAAGTGCTACCCCTCAGCCTTTTTTTTTTCTTTAAATAGGAATAAAGAATGCAAGGCATACCTCCAGAACAAGGGACTGTTTTCCGGAAAGCAGCAACTGAAAATATTTTAGGGTTTTAGTGGATGATGCAAAAAGAGCAGCTCAGCATGGTTTCTTAAAGGGCTGATGCTGTGGCAAAAAAAGCTACTGTAGTCTTTTTTTTGCCTGTAGGCAAATAACTTTTTGCCTGTGGAAAATAGCTGAGAAGTATTAACTGATAGAAGAGGTGCTAGAGTGAGATTTTCAATTTCTTTGGCATAGTTTACTGAATATGAAAAGGGTTGCTTGATTAGCATGTGTGTTCAGTTCTTAATCTAGCAGAACAGCATAATATGAACCTGTGTCTGGAAAATGGAGCCACACATTTAAATGTGTAATTAAACAAGTCTAGCAGTGTGACTAATGATTGAAATGATCAAGGAAGCTGATGTATTTGCTGTCTGCTGATAGACCAGGTGCTTTTTTGAAGCATATTTTTGTTTAATTTTTTGTTCTCTAGTCAGATAAAAGTTACAAGGTCAATATTTGAATAGGTGAGTGAAATTTAATGTTGCTTGATCTGAGTAGGATCAGATTTGTGATCTGATAGTCCTGTCTGGTATTTATCTTTGTTAAAGTAATGAGTACAGTAGGGTGTCAGCGTGATGTGTAACAGGGTGGAAACTACTTGCAGTGAAAATAGGAGGTTGTATTTTTTTGAAGAGACATTCAGAACGTGGACAGTGAAGGACCAGACAAATTTTGAGGTACTGTAGATGCTCAAATATATTTTCCTGTTCCATTGCATATCAACTGGCCATAGGAGGAGCTAACTAGATGTTAAATATGTTATCTGCTTGGTGATTGGAGAACGATTTTATAATAGGAACAAGGGCTGAAAAGCACGGGCATTTCACTAAAGATGGAGGAAATACCCTTGTGAAGCTGCCATGTGCAAATGGTTTGTGACTGTTCATTTGGTTCTGGGAAATTGCCAGTGCCCCAGTGAAAGATTTGCGAGCGTGCTGTATGGTGAGCATAAATGACTTTGTCAGAAGATGGTACTACTACCTCTAAGAAATACTAAATACATCTGTGTAACCAAATAAACCTGTTAGCTGCTGCACAAAGTATGTGTTTGGATAAATGCTATTACTCCCCAGACTTCAAAATTAGTTGCTTGATTTAAGTTTGTGGCAGTTTGCTACAGGGACAGAGTGCAAGTGTAAATTTAAATGTAGCAGAGCTGGTGGCTGAAGACTTGGGAGTTATTTTGTATGCTGGTTTACTTGAGGAGACCATTTCTTCTCTCATACTTGGAGCATACTTTTAGGCTGTCACAAACATCCTCGGGCTCCTCGATTTGCTTAGTTTTCAGGATTCATCAGTGGTTTTGCCACAGTTAGTCTTCCCCTGTGTTGTGTGGGCAGAAGAAACTGTTGACATTACAAATAATATTTAACCAATGGATTGCAGATCAGAGCTGCCGCTCTGCCATTAGTTGACCACCTTATGCTGTATAATGCAGGAATCTCATAATGCTACAAAAAAGTACAGTACAAGGTGTTCTAAAATAACACGTGCAGTTGGGAAAGGGCTGAACAATAAAGGAAGAGGCTTTTTTAAATTGCATAATAAGCTGATTCCTTGTTAGCATTGATCGGTTCATTGAGTTGGAGGCTTGCATCATGATGCACAGGATAGAGCTGAGAAGTGTTCCGGAAAGGTGGGGGATTAAAATACTTGGTCTTGGCTGTGATGGAAGGGAGGGAAATGGAGGGAAGAACTGTGGTGAGTTTCAATTTTTCATGACCCACTGTGGTGTAAGTAAGGGAGTTGTAGCCGTGTGTGAGAAACATGAACTTTGCCTCAGAGTGGGAAGTGATACCTCCCAGACAGCCCCAGACAACTTAAATCAGCAGCGGTTCACAGGAGAAGCCCGATCAGTTGAACACATGCATGGATGGGTGTGTGTGTTCAGCAGAGCTGCCCATGGGATGGCGAGTGAAATTGGCTGGTACCAGTGATGTGCTTTTCAGCTGGGCTGCTAGCAGTGTATGCAATTAAAAAGGTGTAATTTCCTGCAAGAGCTGTAGTCAGATGTCCCATTCTAAAGGGATCCTTTGTTAACTGTTTGAGTAAAGAATAACTGAGCTATTCAGAATGCGAAGTTACACCACAGTAGTTAAATTTGCAGAAAATCACCCTTAATTTAAAATATGACCATTATATGTGTATCTTGATCTTGTTGAGCCTAACCTGCATTGGCTTAAAACCTTTTCTGGGAGTAAGAATTCCTGTTAACAGAAGCAAATTAGCCCTACAAAGTTGTAGCTGTGTAGCTATTTTTTTAAAAGGAAAGCTATTAAAATTAATCACCGCCTTTGCCCTCCTTACCCCCCAAAACAATCGTTCAGCCCCCCTTCTTCTTTCTCTCTTGTATGTGCAAGTATCTACTGTAACAGAATGGTGTAAACATGACAGATTACTGCTGTGGATGGACTGACTGGTGGTACTAGTACAAACATCTACATGCCTCTTCCTTTATTATTGTTTTCAAACTCATGCTTGCAGAGCAAAGAGTTTAATATGTTATTGCTGTCCATAGCAAAAATGACAAGAAGGAACCTTGAGTGCTAGTTCCTGGTGTACACCTGGGTGCAAACCTGCCTCCGCTGGTGGCATGAGCTGACATGTAAAACAAAGGGATAGGTGGAGTGAAGGGGAACAGTGAGTGCCTTAGATTTCTGCAGTGGGATTTATTGGAGCTGCTCTATGGCATCCTAAATTGTGTCCACACAAGGTATCTTTATGTTGGTAATATACTGTCACATTAATTAGTTTCTACTGGAATATTTTTCAGTTATTATTGCTCAAACTGGCGTAGGTACTGTGGTACATCATTCTGTGTGTTCAGTTGATTAAATATCCTAATGCTAATTAAATTGGTACTTGGTTCTGTGTTAGACTTTGCTCAAGTTTGACAGTTTTTTGTCTTTTTAAGCACAGCTGCAGCATAACCGGTTGTAAAAGTAGTTTGGCATTTATTTTTATCTGGCAGTACATGACCAAGATGAAACTTCTTCAGATCTTGCAGCAGTGAGGTGTGAGAACATGTGTATAATTAATTTTTTTTTTCGTTTTCAGCTTTCTGAAACAAAAGTCTTTACTGCTTCCTCTGTTCCAGCTGAGAATCATGTGACTCCTGGGCAAAGGTAAAGTCTTCCCCATTTTCCCTTTATCTTTAAAAGCTTCTGCTGGTGAAGCAATGTTGTCTTGCACATAAAGCAGATGTTGGATGAAATGTGAGAATGGCCCTGGTCAGAGACTGGTTAAGCTGATTGCACAACTGCAAAAAGCCTTGCTTGTAAATAGTTGGTTCTGTGGGTTCCAGTGTTACCTATAATCCTGGTTTTGGACTATGGATATATAGCCAAACTTACTAAATCCGTGAAGATAATACTGAGAAGACTGTCTTCTGCACAAAGACTAGTTACACGCAGGAATGAAGATAGCTCGGAAGAAAAGTTTTGTGCTGTTGGAAAGCACAGCAAGTTTTGTGCTGCTGTTTGTCCAGGAAACAGAAATCCAGCCCCCGAGGAGTGAAAAAGCACTCAGAATACATGCACCATTTTGACAAATACGTTAACAGAGAAGTTCACGTTACCAAGAAGCTGAAATTCCTGTTAAGCATTGTGATTACTTGTCTTTACTTATGATTTGGAGATCAGCGTGTGAAAAATACAGCAGTAGCAGCCTTTCTGTGGTTGCCTTCATCTTCACTGAGTGCCTGGCAGGTGGTGGTACAGATCTGTTGCCTGCATTAGCTAACGTTTCCTCAGGTCAGAGGAGAGCATGTCAGCAGTCAGATACCACAAGATCTGAAAACTAGGTGGCCTAACAGTCCCAAATATTCTGGTACGGCTTTACTGCTGAGCTCCACACTGCAGCGAAACTTACCATGTAACATGGTTATAATCCATGTAACATGGTTATAACATGGAGGAGCCATGGTGTCAAGTTCTTCTGGAATTTATATTCCTTTGCTTCTTAAACGTGATATGCTAGTACAGTCGTTGCTGTGATGTAAATATTCTTCCAGTGGATGTCCCCCAAATTATGTTAGAAAATATTTTAGTTCATCATGTTAAGTTCTGGTAATTTTTTGCTGACAGAAATGTTTGAGCATTAAGAAATCTAGTGGTGAAAGTACTGGGAGGAGCTCTTCAGCCCAAGCCTGCAGTGTTTAGGAAAACAACTCTAAAAATTCTGATATCCTGTATTGCCTGAACATATTACATCCTTGAATAAACCTCTACTAGATGTTAACAAGCCATGTTAAGTGTAACAAAGCATGTTTCTCATCCTGCTTAGGTATTTGTGGTAGCCTAACTTTGGATATGTGCCTGCTATCTGAGAAACTTTTATTTCTGCTCTTAGGATTTCCATGTCACCACATGTTCACTCAGTTGCTGTATTTGTGACTTGATTCTTTACTGTCCTTAAACCCATCATATACAGAATGTAGAACTTTGATCCCTGTCTGTTTTTTGAGGGATAGTGGGATATACAATGTGGATATATAAAATACAAAATGTGATATACAATGTGGCTGGCAAACAGGATCCACTCAAACACGATGTATCTTTTATAGCTTGTCTCCAGTTACTTGATTATAGTGATCACGTAGGTTATTTATGTGATATGTGATGTTAGAAAAGTTGATGATCTTTTCAGAAGGTGCAAAGATAATTTCAATCGTAACTGTAGTGGAAGGTGTCAGCTAGAAGGATTTTTCTTCCCAGTGACAACCTCTCTTCTTCCTCTTTGTGTGGAGAGTTTGTATGGCAGACAAGCAATATTCTTAAAAGTTACTGACCAGTCTTAGTTCTATTGCTGGTGTAGCAGCTTTATTTAATATTGTTACTGCTTTCTTCAGTTTCAGCACAGCCAAATCATCATGTTTAATCTACCCAAACTTTACTTTTCTTACAGCATTGATTTGGTAACATTGCTTCAAAAGCCTGTGACTTCCACTCAAGAGACAGAAGGCAACTCGTTTGAGACTCCCCAGCAGCAGACCTTTGGCCAAGCCCTAGTCTTCACAAATTCTCAGCACAGCACCCAGATGGCATCAGGAACTGGCAATTCCAGTGCTGTAAACTCCTATTCTCCTCAGAGTCTGGTAAAATTATCTTATTCTTTGAGTGCTCTTCATGAGGAGATACTTTAGGTTAAGCAGCTTTTCCCGTACTGGTCATTTCATGAGATGTTTCAGTATTAGTAAAATTCTGTCCCAGATGCTAAAGAAATTGGATTAATAGCCTCTCACACACATACACAAGTCTTTTTTTGTTTTTCCTAGGCAGTTGTTTCTTGGTTTACATGAAGTATTAATTTTTTCGTGAGGAACAGGTGCATTTACTGTGTGCTGATTTAGGATTGAATCCTTGGTTTGTAGTAAAGAGTTATATGCCAGAAAACTATGATGTGACATTTCCAAGCACATATCTGACTGCTTTTTGTGGAAACATGACTATTTCTGAGTTTTCTGGAGTCACGAAAAGGCTTCCCTTGTTTAATGATTATGAGAGTTAAAATTGGGCACTTGTATTCTTTGAAAATCTGTTCAGCTATTAGTAATTAAATGTTTTTGGGATGTGTGGATTCAAGAAAATCAGTATTGTTGAAATCAATTTTGAAAGTTTATTAGTGATAACAAGATCATCTGGCCATGTGCTACATTCAAATTTTTCATTTGTCATTTATTAGTAATCTAGGGCTGAAGAGATTTCAGTTGTTGCCAAATAGCAGCTGTAGGCACTGACCTTACGATTATTTTCAAGTTATTTATTAAATCTTAAACTTTACTTCTCCCTTCCTTTTTTTCTCCATGCCTTTTGGTAGTCTGCAGTTCTTTGTTCTGGCTTTGGAGAACTTGGATCCTCTAAATTGGCAAACTCTGCTGGATCCCAAATCTTGGACCAATTGAAATCTCCAGGTTTGGGTCAATTTACCTCTCAACAAAACAATAGTAGCTCTACCACCACTACCACAACTACCACATCGTCTTGGGATCTAAAACCACCCATTACTCAGTCCTCAGTCCTTAGTCAGTTTGGTAAGTGCTTTCACATAATCTCTCTATCTCTATTAGTCTGTAAAAGTTCTTAATGCCAATGACAGTTTAGAATGGCTTCCATGAAAGGCTTTTAAAAATGCAATTCTAATAATAAAATTGGTTACAAGGTTTAAGTTAAGTTTATCTGCTGGTAATAGATGTTACAAATGTATCACAAACTAAATTTTGATGGGCTTAAGCTTCTCTGTAGAGTCTTTAGAAGTTGTTGAGTCTTCGTGTAGTGACATCTTTGATTTGGTGCACCTATTTAAGTGGAGCTTTGATGTGACTTTATTCACAGCAAATCCTGGAAAATAAGTATTTTAGTCTTTGTACCTGTGCTGCTTCTAGCTGAATATAAGGTTGTACCATATTTTGTCTTTTTCCATTTTTTTCTCTTATAACTTTTACATGAGTTCTGAATGAGTACTATGTAATTGCTTCATAATGTGCATCGTATCTCCTTGTGTGAAGTCTGCATGTGCTCAGAATGATGCAGATTACTCATATTGTCTGTAGTTGGATGGATTTTCATTTAATTAAGTACAATTGGCAGGAACAGCAGTGAACATGATAGGAAGCTGTTCTTTGCAGTTCAGTTTGTAGCAGTGTTCTCACTGGAAAGAATGATAGTTCTTGTATCTATCTCTTGTATGTGTGCGTTTCCAAATAGATAAGCAGCCAATTTGATAGCAGTTGTAATCTTTTACATGCAGTAGTTCTGAAAAAAAGTTTATATGCATTTCAAGTTGCTTTCTAATGTGCTCTGTCAAGTGAATAAAAAAAAAAAAACACCTTCAGATTGTGGGTGCTGTGGATCTCCTATGGTTGATGGCCAGTGCTCCAAGCCGTTGTTTGGCTTTCACATCTGAAAATTGTGAAAGAGAAAGAATTGGGGAAAAAACTGCTTATGTGCAGTGTGTCCTGACTTTCAGAAGGATGGAGATGGTAGATGAATTCTTCCTTGTATTGAAAATCTTCACGTTTGTGGGGCAGGAAATCATGACTCATAATACATCTAAATTGCAACTTCAAACACCTTGAAAGTTATCACAGTTTATGGGCACAGTTAATTGCAGTAAAACTTGCCATGTTTGACTAAAACAATCCACAAGCTTTCTGATGCCTAATGTGTAATATTATGTGGCTATTATTTTTAAAGAAAGCTAAATAATGCTTGATGAAAAGCGTTCATTTAAGTTAGGGAGTATCAAATGTTGACATTGTTATTGCAGTGGTAATGTTCTACGTGGAACTTGTGTGGTGCACGCACTAGAAAATAATAGCTGTCAAGTGTGTCAAGTCACCCAGATTTTCATGAAGAGCAGAGTTGAATGATTTAATTTGATTTTTCTCTTTCCACTGCTGACCAGACTTTAAATCCCAGCCTGAACCATCCCCAGTTCTGAGCCAGCTGACCCAGCGACAGCAGCAACAAACACAGGCAGTCCCTGTTCCTCCTCCTGGGCTGGAGTCCTTCTCCTCCCAGGTGAAACTCCGAGAGCCATCCCCGGTAGACACCTCTACAGCTGTCAGCAAAATGTTACAGCTGCCCAGTATATCTATGGAGAACCAGGCAGTGACTGCCCATCAAACCCAGCAGAAACAGATAAAACCACCAAAGCGGAGGATAACTCCAGCATCCAAGGTGGGTAATTCGATGGCACCAAGTACTTAATAATTGTGTGTAAGTTTCTAGGGAGAAGAGGGGCAAAGACCATCATATGTTTTCTGTTTATAGAGCAGGGAATTCTAAGCTGGATAGTTCTGCAGTCCAAAATACAATGATGTTGTCTTTTCCAAGCACATATCTGATTGTTCTGTGTGGAAAATGACTGATGCTGAGTGATTTTGGATTGACACAAGTGGCTGCAAGTTGAATGTTGGATGAAGGGGGGGAGGTGGGCATTGGTGATGGTTGCATATTGCAAAATATAATGGCTAACATGTTCGGCCCCAGATCAGAGCACAGAATCAATAAATTAATTTCAGATTACAAGAATGGAATTAATTTATGTGATGTAAACTGGGGCTTTGTGACAGATGTCGTTAAGAGGAAAGATTGAGGCAGTAACTGAAGAAGCCTGTAGTTATGGGAGGTGAGTGTCAGTCACTGGTACCTTTAATACAGATAGTACACAGAAAGGAACTGTGGCTTTTTTCCCCTTTAAGATTCCTGCTTCTGCAGTGGAGATGCCTGGATCAGCTGATGTGACAGGGTTAAATGTTCAGTTTGGAGCTCTTGAGTTTGGATCAGAGCCTGCACTCCCGGAGTTTGGATCAACTTCAAGCAGTGAGAATACCAGCCAGGCGACCAACAATAGCTTGTACTCAAAATCTGTGAAGTACGTGTGAGTTCCCCTTGTGCCTTCTGAAATGTCCTCTTGAGGGGTCAAGTTTGTGCAAAATATGTAAAGGCACAGTTACTGTGTAGTGGGAGGGGGAAATAATGGTGGCTTGTAAGGCTGTGTTTTCTGTGGATGGCATGTTAAAAGAAGTCTCTCTTCTAATGACAATCAAAACCTTCTGGACGGGTTGATTTGAAGCTGCAGATGACACGAATGGAAAAACCTTAAAGCAAGCTACCTTTTACGGAATTGCTTCCATGTTTGATTGTCACGATTTTTAAATTTGCCAGAGAGTCTGTTCCTTACAACTTATATTTTTCTGCTTTTGATCCAGGAGGGATGAATCTTATACCATATCTGCATGTTAGTAGATTGGCACCAGACTGCAGATCTGATGCTCCTATAGAATGAGAAAAGAAGCCAAGCTTTTCAGTCTGCAGAAGCTTTTACTGAAATGCTAGAATAGGAGATGATAAAGACAAATGTGTCAATAACCCATTTTTCTTCCTTACTCTTAGCTTTCTACTCTTAGCTTTCAGTAGAAAGCTTCCTGAAGTTTATTCAGAAGCACTAGTAAAAATGAACTTCCACATTCATTTCTAGTTCCGTAAACGATTTAAGCTGTTTAGAAAATAAAACCCCTGCATGTTTTAGTTTTTTTAACTCTTTGCGTATTGAGTTAGACTGCTACTCTGTTAGATTTCTATTCTAAGAAGATGAGGTGTTTATCATCGTACTCTGGCCTTTATGGATCTAGTTGATTAAGAAAGAGGTTGTGATCATTAATTTATCATTTGAGAGGATGGAAATAAGTAGACTGACAAGTGTGGTAGGGCTTACAGGAGGAAGGTGAGTGGTGCTTAAAGCAGCTGGTGGCTTTGAAAGGCTACTGGGGACCAAAGCAAAATTGTATTTATTCATGATTTTTTTTCTAATATAAATAGTGTAAATTTGACTGTCTTAGTTTAGTAAGTTTTAGGTAACTGTGTAGGAGCTGATATTTCATGAAAGTGTTTGATATCTAATTTACCATTGTGGTAAATAACTTTTACTTTTTCCAGTGATCCTTTGAATACCTCTTTGCCAATATCCAATACAGTACAGGAGTCCACCTACACAACCTCTGCCATCACCTCTTCCAGCCTGACCTGCTCATCCCAGAGCACTAGCCCGGTAACAACAACTTCCTCCTATGAACAGACTTCTGTGCATAGTAGGATAGCGTACCAAAGCTCCATGGCTCCGTCTGAACCACCCCCCGTTGCAGTTACGGTGAGTGAACTTCAGAAATAAGACTTAGAAAAAGGTAAAATGATCCTATCCCTTTTAAACTTTTATAACCTTGCTATGTCAATGCTTTCAACCAAGCCAAGTGTTTTCTTTGATTCCCAAGCCCACCCTGTTATTTATGCTTTCTTTTCCTATTGTGTAGTCGTTTTGGGCTGTCCTGTATTTGGGATATAAGAGCCTCTGATTTTATGGGTCTTGACATCTTAAATTGCTGTCTGACCTTTTTTCTTAGTAACACTTTAATATTTTAGTTGAGTTTCCTTCCCTGAAGCTTAGCTTTTAAAAAAGGAATTTGCTCTCTATGTAAATATTAGTCATGGTATTTTGCCATAACTTGACAGTTCCTATCCAAAGGCATAATTGCTTAAATTTATAAAGAATCTAGCAAATAGATCTCAAACTGTTTTTGGCCCCTCCAGCATTATTCTTTTGTTGGATTTAAACACCAGTAGGAATTAGTATTGTGCTTTATTTTAAAAGGAATAGGGTGAGATCTGATCTAGGACAGAGGATCTCTTGGGAGATACTTAAAAGCACCTACTCTTTGTACACAGAACATAGGTTTGTTTAAAGAGAATTTGTTGAATGTTTAAGGAACTTGTGAGAGTTTGTAAGTTTATTTACTTCTGGCCTTTGTTATGTAATGGCTCAGTCACACTTGTCTTCTGCACTAGCTCGTATGTACTGGTGAGGATCAAGCGTAGACTATCCACTTCTGTACTCCAGCGTTATCCAAAAAACAACTGGTGCTTCTCAAGTCTTATCTTTCAATGGAAAAAAATTGGCGTCTGTGTAACTTGGATAGTTAAAATTGTGAGTTGCATTAGATCAAAAGCACAACCATTTCCTATATGTTAATGCAATCCTTTCTTTCATATTGGTGTAAACCTGAAGTTTGTTGTATACAGTACATGGGAAGGTCTCCTGCTGATGGGTGTAGTATGGGCAGTGTATGGGATTCTGTATGTTGAGGACACCTTGCACTTGAGAACTTTATTATGTGGTTTTGTTAAAGGCAGTGAAAAGCTAATTTTCTGCCCTTTTGTCTTTCAATTTAGAACAAATATAGAATTTTGCATGAAGCATGTTAAATGTGATTCATTCGGAAAATACAACATACCTGAGATGATTTATTCATTTCTCCTTTGTTTACAGAATGGGCACAGTGGTGTTAGAACACAGGCAGCTCTTGACAGTAAGTTTACAAAGCTTGGATGTGTACAGGACTCTTTCTGATCTTTCCTTATAACTTGGTATGCGCACGATTGTAGCAGTGACATCTGGTTTGAGGTTTTGTATAGTTCTCTGACTAATTTTTGGCTGATCAATGTAAATTTATTTTGTACTTGCACAGGATGTACTGCTTGCTTATTGGAGAAAATGGAAATATGGAAACAGCTCTACTGAATCTATACCCAGTGTGTGCAGTGCTGAGCAGTCTTAAGCATTAGAAAAGCTGCTTTGCTGCTGCTTTTTTTCCTTTCTGGATTTCTCTACTGCAAATTATGTAACATACAATTCCTTATACATTCTTCCAGCTCTTGTTTGGAAAGCTGCAATTAGAATTTAGTGGTAACAAAACAGTCATATTCTTCGAAAGCACCTCTTGCTGGGCGTAGTGCTCAATTGCTCAGTTGTCACCCTGTAGGGAATAAGGGTGACTAACATGCTCCCTCTGCTGGGTTGCTTGCTATCTTACACTAGAGTAACAATAATATGTTGTTCGCTCTGATACTATTCTCTTCATCTTGGCCTTTTTTTTCTGTGCGTGGTAATTTACTTGTTGCACCCCAGTAGCTCTTTTCCCAGAGTCCAAAATAATTAAAAAGCAGTTTTCACTCTTCTTGACATTAATATTCTGGTTTATGGAAGTTTCCAGCAGCTTGAATTAAAAACTTTTGAAATTCCAACACTTCAGTTTTAACTCTGTCCATCTTCTAAACATCTCAGGTATGTCAGCATCAGGACAGCTTTTTTTATATTTGAGTGCCAAGAACTTGAGTATTCAGACCAATGAACTGTTTTCATTAATGCCAAGTTCTGTTTAAGTGAGCAGGAGGAAGGGTATATGCCTAAAGAGTTACTTATTAAAGATTGTAATGTATAGGACAACTTTACAAATAGAAAACTTATTTACTCTTCCATATAGAATTTATGATTTTGGAAATTCACTACGGGATTCGTCTTCTTGCTATGAAAAACAAAGATCTGAGAATTTCTAATATTTTTTAAATTATTGTGCAACAGTTTTATTAGTCCCTTTTTCTATACTGGTTCCCTTTGACAACATTTCTATTTTTTTCTTATCTCAGGCCCATAAACCAGAATCAGTCTTTTACTGTTTATCTCTTTCATGTGTCCAAACTATTTTGAAATTCTTTTTGTAAACATTTGAAAGCACTGACTGTTTTCCTTCTGTATATGCCGCTAATATCCTTAGTTGGTCATCTCTGATCTTTCCTACTGCTGCTCTTCAATGTCCAGGTCTCACCCTTCCTAAACATGTAGCTGTTCAGAACATGCTTGGATGACAATTCTGACTGTCCTATTTGTTTTCTGGTTTTCTTTTTGTCTGGCACATCATGTTCAGGCATTGTTTAAATGATCTTAATGAAGTCCCTTATACTGAGGTTATCTACTTTGATTTCAAGGAGTGAATCCTGGCCTAACTGTACTGAGAGTTATAAGTGGTCTTTACTTATTTTTATATGAATATTGCCAGGAGGTATCAGGTTATACAGTTGTGTTCTTCATAGCTATGTTTTTGCCACTTGAATTTTCTTTGTCAGCTATGCTCATGCTTATTGCCAAGGTCAAGACCTCTTGATTTCTGTTTGCATAGCAGCTGATCCAGCAACCTGGCTTCTCTCATTTAGGGAGAAAACCGTTAATGTGAACAGTGATGCTTAACTTCTAAACAGGGTCTTGTTTGGTCAGACAGCATTCTGACTGTCTGACTTAACAAGCGTTCCAAGATAGCAGTGATCCACCGGGTGGTGATCTTCAGTGTTGTATGAAAGTATGGCCCAGCGTAAGGCAGGGCTCAACTATTTCTGAGATTTATTGGTGTGCATGTGTGTCTAATTCTGTGCATTACCCTCCTTCAGAGGGCAAGAGACAGAAGTGTAGAAACAAAAGGAGGAATTGTTCTGTGTCTTATTGCAGTACAGCGTTCCTTTGGAAAGGCAGATTGGTGGTAAACAAGTTCAATTATAAAGCTAAGTAGCATTAATAATGCTAATCACCCTTTGTTATCTAGATCAAATAAACTAAGGCTATATTTGTCAACTCTTTGAGCGTGCTTAATGCTGTGCTCAATTGCGGCATTTTATTGTAGCTTATTTTGCTTTTAATGCATTACACATTTGAGTCAGTACTGCAAATGGATTAGTTTTATGTGCCCTTTGTACCCCAGTGATCCAAATCTCAGGCATCAATGGTGCTGTGTAGGTTGGACTGAAGAACTGGAGCTGTAGATAAGCTTTGCAGTGCCTTGAAGAGTGCAAACACATTCAGTTTGCAGAAAGGGATTGAAATCAAATGCAAAGAATTTTGAAATAAGGATGGACGTAGGAGCAAAAGCTAATAGTCAGATATTGGGAGGTGAAGTGTAGAAGATGAGTTTACTACATGTGTAGCAGTAAATATTATAATTTTGTAAGTGAAGAGCTTAAAGAGAAATTCATAGTTCTGGTGCCATCTAGTTCTGGTGCCATCTGACTTTTCCTTAATAGCCAGATTGCTTAACACTGTTCCTTGTTCTTAACAACCAGATTTTTGTAAACCAAGGGTAGAATACGTAGTGTTCCTGAATCCAGCTTGGGAGTCAGGTATGCTGGAATTTGTCTCTGAATACCTCTTTTCAACTCATTGCAGCTACTTCATCAGTTCCAGTGTCTAAGACAGAGCCTTCTCCCTCACTACCTTCTGCTGGTTCTATGCCTAGTGTGGTGTCCACCACCGCTTCGCTTCTGCCTTCAGCATCGCAGCACGCAGCAACGTTGCCCAGCTTGCCTCAGTCCAGTGACTTGGCCAGCAGCTCACTTTCCCAGTTAAGCAGGTACGGTAGGAGCTGGGGTGACCTGTGAAGGGAGTAATGTTCTGGGGAAAGGGCAAATATAAGGGCGGCTGACACTGGGGCTATAAGCTATCGGGGTCCCCTTTTCTGGCAGTAACTGGAATTAAGAAAGATGGAGAAGAGGATGTTTCTGTTTTCAAAGTAATGTTAGAGCAGTGCTGCCCTCAAATTTTCATGGCATATAAACACCTTTGTTTTTCAAGGGGCTCTTGCTTCAATCATACCAGCTAAATCAGCTACTTTTATTTCCACCATTTTGCTTTCCCTACTTCGTGCAGTGTCTGGACAAATACACTGCCTTATGTTTGAAGTCATTGCTTTAAGAGTTTACGTTCTGCCCAATTATGAAGTATCGTAGTTTCATTTACATTTGTTTTCTCAAAACTAAAAAAAAAAAAAAAAGAAAATCCATAAGGACATTGTCTCTCTTCTTCCTCAGACATTTCTGTAAGACACGTTGAAACATCAGGTTCCTGGAAGTGTCTTCAGCACAGTTCAGCTCATTTACACTCTTTGATATTTCTGTCCCTGTTACTTGAGCGTTGTCCTCCGGCAGGTGACATGCTGGGCTTGTACTGATTTGTTAGACTTCTAATGCTCACCTTTGTACTTTATTTGTTAATATAAGAAACTAATTTGATGGGATATCAGTTTTATTTCCGTTTCCCAGCTGGGGTACGGCTGATTCTCTTTTGTACTAGCATTTTCTGTTGAATATAATGGTAAATGCAGCAGCTAACCAGAATTATTCCATTCATATTAGAAAAATTCTCTTGACATTTGTTGAAAAGCTGTGCATGTTGGTAGAAGTTTTAGTTGGAGGGTTGTTAACTGTTGGGCAGATACTGAGTGTCATGACAAGATGCCTGAACTCCAGGCATGTCTGACTTGGTTGTGCTGGCAGCTGTTGACTGAGTCTCTGCCATAGGTCAGATAATGAAGTAATGAAGGCTTCTTACAAGGGAAGGGTGGGCAAGGAAATGGTTTAAAACTCTATGCTGGACTCAAGTCATTTCTTTTCTTGCTGCCTGAAGTGGTGTCATCCTATTTCCTCCAGATGGGGAATAGTTTTAAAGGCTTGAAGGAAGCACCTTGAAGAGCTTGTGACAGAAGTCTTTGCCCCTAAATTAGGGCATATGATTTAGTCCAGAGTTTTGTTAAAAACACTGCTCTATTTTCTTGTGGCTATTTCCATGGAGAATATTAAAGTACATGTTGTTATTAGGATCTCTCTTGCTTCTGATTCACATCATGAGCTATTTGAACACCAAACCATACATGCTTTGTATGGCTTTGCTTGGCTTTGTTCAGTATTCATTTGGTTATTTTGTTTAGTCCTATTGTACTTTTTTTGTGTTCTTAACCTTGAATGTAAGGTAGAACTTTTAAGTGTAAGTGTTTGAGAACCAGTTTGTCACTTTTCAAGGAGACATTTAAAGAACTTTGAATTACAAATGAATGTTGGTGCTGCTGTTACTGCCTCAAATCCACAGGTCTGGTCAGCTAGGGAAAGAAGTGGTGCTAACACAGAGCTGCTTCCTAAAGCCAAGTTATCTGCAGATGGTTTTTCATCAGTGGATTCCTTATTCTCAAATTTTACAGTATGTATAAAACTGAACTGATTGTTCTGATTCATCTTCTGAATAAGGAAAAGGTTTTGAGGTGTTGTAGTGGTGGTATGAGTGGTACGATTGAATTACTAGATTTTCTGTAGTAGTATGTCTAATTTTCCTGCTTTCAGAGATGCTATTTGTTCGTTTTTATATTTTTTTTGAGCCTTGCCTTTTGAAGAGAGTATCGAGGCTGTTGGCAGAGTTGTGGAGCACATACCTTGGAGTTATAGTTAGCAGAACTAATGAAATGCAGGTTAAAACATGCAAAGTGGTGAATCAAACCAAAGCACTGCCACACCTAGTACCTGTCCCCTGTGATACCCAGCAGCAGTTGCTCAGGGAAAGAATAAGAAACAAGCCATGTGTTATGTGGAACTTTCTGGTATATTCTGGTTTTGGAATTTACATGACTTACAGGCATTGTATAATTGCTGAAACAACTGTTTTTTCTAAAAATGTAGTAAACTGATAATTAGAAATGATTGATGTTTATGTTTATCATGCTTCTTGTTATTAATAGTTCTCTTTTTTATTTTTATTAAAAAGTAAGTAGTCAGATAATATTTAAAGAAAAATGCCTGTAGGGGGGTGTGTGTGCACATACAGTGGGTATATGGTTTGTTCTAGGATAAATTCATTGTGTTAATTCTTTGCAATTTCTTTCTAGCTCCCTTTCCAATCATCAGAGCAGCCTCTCCCCTGCCTCAGTGTTGTCTTCAAGCACATCACATGCAGTAAGTCCTATTTGCATTTCAACAGATGTTTGGCATATAGTCAGTGTTAATCTGATGATTAAGACCCTCTCTTAAAGTTCATTGTGTCCTGGCACACCAGGAACTGAGACAAGAGGTTTATCTCAGGAGAGAAGGAATGCTAGCCCTCTAGTGGTAAAAAGATAGTCATTACTACTTGTGATTTGTGCTAGATCAAGAATTAAATATTAGAGACTGGCCAGTCATGCAGCTGCAGAGAAAATTTTTGTGCCAGGAGGGGGAGATGGAGTAAAGAGAATTTATTGCAGCAAGTGTGTTAAAAATAGAATTGGCTGTCTGAAACTTCTTCAAAAGGTGGAGTGTTAGCAATCTATACTGGAGAGGTTAGCAGGCAAGGTGGGGGGGGTGATGGAATGATATGTATCATGACAATTGCTTCATGACAGATGATACTGGAGCTTACCATGTGACGTTGTTGTCATGTGAGTAATTCATTTGAGTGAGGTAAATGGTATTGAATACAGTGCTGTAGGTGAGGTTACATAAATGGAAGCCAGGCACTGCTTTATTCTGTGATAGTGTACTTTTGTACAGTCCCAGTTAGGGTGCGCCAGTAGGCTTCTGCTCTTCTTTATTCGTGTATTTTAGTTTGTAATTCTTCATCCTGACTGAATGTGTAACTTGAAAATTCACATTTAGGCAAATGTCCTTCTTCCCTGTTGTGGAAGCTGTTTTAGCTTCTGTGTATTGATGACACTTGCAAGTGTGATCAGCTTTTACAGTAAAGGCACTGTATTGTGCTGGATTCAAACCAGGAACTCCTTTATACCCATGTGTTCCTGTAACATATCTGATCTGTGGTGGTTTACCATGTTGAATTTGTTCTGGGGCATTGCAGTTATAATATTTTAAATTCCACAAAGTGCAATGAGGAAATGACAATAGCAGTGTCCTGTATTCTGGAAAAAAGTCTTTTTGGAAGAATATAGTTTATTTTATATAATAAGTACTAGCTTAAATGAGTAGACAGTCAAAGGGCAAAAAATGATGCGATGGAAGGATGTTTGAGTTTTTGCGATATAATTCCGTGATGATACAGCTGCTTAATTTGAACTCTCATCTAATTTTCTTTGAATACTTGAAAATGACAAGCATGCGACTTAGTTGCTTGCTTGGTACATAAGTAATGCATATACTATTAAACATTCTTTTGCATGACCTGCTGTTACTTAAAAGATTTTTTTTCCACAGCATCTTCCACTGTGGTTTATTTGCTCTGTGATCCTCATTCTTTTTGTCTCTTTTCTAGCACACTAGTGTTGAGAATACAACTTCGCTCCAGCCCTCAACAACTTTTTCAACTGCTTCAACCTCAGCCACTAGCACCACCTCTTCGGTTGTCAGCATGGCAAGCAGTATGAACACTACAAACAGCCTTGGCCTGAGCGTTACCAGTGTTTCTATACCAGCTGCTACCACGCGGGCAGCTCCCTTAGTGTCTTCAGGTTCGCAATATTAACAGATCACGTGGATAGACAGAGGACTTCAGTCTGCAGGGCTGTCAGTTGAGCATCTCACCAGCAATAACTACGCTAAGAAATCCACACTCCTGACTAGCATTTTCAGCATGCTTTACTTGCTGGCTTTTAAAATAAAGTTGCCTGCTTTTGTGTATTTGAAGTATTTGTTAGGGTGTGATGTGGCGTTTATATAGCACATTCTATCCCCAAAGAGCTTTATAAATAGACACCAAAGCAGTTCTCGCTTCAAGTTTTGGACTAGCAGACTTGCCCAGTTTGTATTCCAGTTTGTGATCTGCTCTTGGCTGTCAGTTCACATTAGCTTTCCTTTCAGTCTTCTCTGTGACTTGAATTCATTTGGCAGTATCAAAGTACACTGCAGTGTCCTCATTATCATTTGTCACATCCCTACTGCCACATCTGCAGAGAGGAAAAAAGCTGTCTGATGTGTGGGTTATTCCACAGCAATAATCGCTTCTTCCAAAGCATCCACTGACAGAGAAGGTGGGGAGACTTCTTCGACTGAAGTGGAAGCAATGCTAAATTTCTCTGTTGCTCTTCTAATCAATGTAACCTGCTAAAAGGAAATTCTGTGGAGGGAAGTGAATGATGTAAATATTAAGATCAAACTTAAATACATGAGAATTTCTCATTTCTGATTCCCACTCTTTGTAAATGAAGCATCTGACTGGCCGAAGTGCCTTTTTACCCTTCTGCTTCCTAGCTCTGCTTCATAGAGGCACCTGAGGCTGTCTCAATCTTCTTTATTTTCCCAAATGCAGTAAGTAACCCACAAAAAGTATACTGGCAATATTTAGTGCTTTCTGGTCTGTTGCTGACAGCAAGGGGAAAATGCGTTGACAGGACAGAAAATGAAAGAAAATGATTTGCACTCAGATCAAGACCAATACCTATGTTTTACCTTCTGGAGGGGACCAAGGAAGGAAGTTCCTGTAATTCCTGTAATCCACTGAAAGTAAATGACAAAATCGGACTGTTTTCTGCAGGGACTGTTTTCAGTTTGACGTAGTCTGTGCTTTCCCTTCCTTTAGATATGGTTCAACTTTTCAGGCTATTTTGAGCATTTTCATCAGCACTAAATTTTTCTGTGTAGTTCTGTTCTTTAAAAGCCATGATAGTGCAGCTGCCAGGGCTCGTGAGCTATGTTGTCTCGGTGCTGAAGCCTTTTCTTTTCTAAAGGCTTGTTAAAGCGTCTGTATTTTGGTTCTACAGGCAAAGCTCCCCCAAACCTGCCCCAAGGTGTACCGCCCTTGTTGCATAACCAGTATATTGTGGGACCTGGAGGACTTCTGCCTGCCTACCCAGTAAGCAATTTAATTGTACCTGTCCTTGTTTACTTGAACCTTGGTGCAAGTGGGCCCTCCAGACCTGCTGCTGTCTATGCCAAGGCATTTGTGTTGTCATGTATTGCACTTGGAATTCTTCTTCCAAATGCTGAAGAAATGCAGTCTATTCAGTGGGAGTACACTGTTCACAGAAAATTTCAGAATTGGTGTGGGTGCTGTCAAAGCTGAGCATGTCTTCTGTTATGGTTTTTGGTGGTATAAGGTTTTAGGCCTTTCCATTAAATTTAGACTTACTCAGGTTTGTGTTACTGGAATAGACTTAGTTACAGACTTAGACCCAGTTGAGCTGTGCCATGTGTCCTGTCTGTCATTGTTTGAAAGGTTGCACGGAGATTTTTGATGTCTGACCAGGATCAACATCTCATTATGTAATTTTTGAATCGGAAACTGTTCTAACTGCTTTTCTTATTACATTGAATGTGAGGGATGAGTTGTAGTTTGCTTGATAACCTACTCGTTATGTCTTTAATCGTCATATTCTTGGAAAGAATAATTGCAGAAAAGACTTGCTTTTACTCCCATATCTGAATGCCCAGTAGATCTTTATTAATTCGTGAATGATATATCTGTAAAAACAGTATTGAAGACTGGACAGTCAAGCTCTCTTCAGAGAACTGCTATCACCCGAAAACAATATTAGAGTGACAGGCCATTTTAAGCTCTACTAGCCTTACAATTCTACAGTGCTTCATGATTACTAAATACAACATATAGCCATACACCTTTAACATAGGCTTTGCCTGGAGCAAACTGTGTTTAAAGCCCCAGATTTGTCAGCATCAGAGGAAAGTGTTATAATGATGTTGTATTTTTATCTGTCTTCAAGCAGATTTATGGTTATGATGATCTCCAGATGCTTCAGTCCAGGCTGCCAATGGTAAGTAAATAGCTTGGTTTATTTCATTTTAAGCAAGTTATCTTCAGTATTGATCCTCTGTCCAACACAAATTGCTTTGCTCAGTGGTGATTGAGAGCTTATCCTTATGTTCTGTTTTTTGAATATCCACAGACAGTTTGTTTAGGTGATGTAAATGGGTATAGAGCGATTGTTACATTTGTCCACCTGCAAACTCTGTCTTTTCAAATCTGAAGTCTGAGCATGAGCTTCTTTCTTAGCAAGGGGTGGGCTTGAACAGCAAGGCGTTGTACATAAATTGACAGGCACTGGGTACATCTAGCAGGTTGTTGAAGCTATTAAAGCTGGAGTTCTTTGCATGCATTGTGGCAACAAATGCATCAGCAGGTAAGCTGCAGGAGAGGAAGCACACGATTTTCTTACTTAGTTGAATCCAGAATATAAATGACATATGAGAGAAACTTGAATCATAGGTAGTTAAATTCACAAGGAACCTCACCCTCAATGCAGAAGGGTGAGGAGTTGTTTCCTCCCACCCCAAAACTCGGGTAGAGAACTCAGAAAGGTTGGTAGTATGTAACTAAGAAAAGTGGAAGGATAGATTGATACACTGTATCCATAAAAGCAAAACTGGAGCAATGAGCAGTGATCTGGAAAGAGGTATTAGTGGATGAAGGCTGTAATTAAGCAAGTCAGCATGAAGTTGTCCACGTGGAATCTGGGGGTTAGCCAAATGGAGTACAGGGATGTCCCAGACAAAACCCCGTCTGTCTGCTCATCATCAAAGCAAAGGAAGAGTAGGCCACAAGTGATAATGTGGTTAAGATTTGAAAATGTTCTATGCAAACAAAAACAGCTTAAAAAAAATGTTGCAGAAGAACCAGTCTGACAGATAACTGAATTGAGTTAGGAAAAAAAAATATGGATGATATCTAATAATTAATACTAAACCGGGGAGGGAAGTATTGCCAGAAGAAATAAAAAGTGAGACCCAAAATAAAGTATCTGGTAATGAAAAACAGGTGGAATATTTTCTGTAATGGGCAAATCAAGGCTATGGAAAATGTACTAGTACTTAGCTTCAGAAGAAGCTTCATACCTGTCAGACAATTGAAGTGGAAAACAGACCTTTCTGTTATTTGTAAGTTGTCCATATATTCAGCAGAAGACCTTAAAATTAGGTCTAATATAAATAGCACACAATGATTCAGAAATAAGCGATGAAGGTTTCTGAAAATCTTTTGTATGAGGATGTCTTACTTTCCAGTAAGTTTTTTGAAACCCAAGAAAGTTGCAGTGAGGGCAGATAAAGTCATACTGAGATAAAAGGAAAGACTTAGCTAAATGAAGACCTGGCAGCTTGATATCAGTTCAGGAGAAAGTTATGGGATGGCTGGAAAAATATAGCAGATGTGTCACACAAATTGAGGTGAAGCTATTAAAAACAAGTAAGAAATACTATAATGAATTAGGGAAATGACAATATTGGTATTAAAATAAGAACATGCTTGGATCAAAAAATACCAGTCTACTGATAAAGCTAACTATGACAGGTCTGTACTGCAAGAAGGATTGTTAGGAGTAGATTCATGGTTCTACACCAGACATACTCCCCACAGAACAGAACTGAACTGTTGACATGTTTGTGAGGATGAGTTCATTAAAGACTAAGCAGTGAAACTGGAAACAAGGGAAGGCTCTACTCAGCAAGCATAGGTGGAAGAAGTGAGGCACGGGAGCAAATGTATGAGCTGTAGCCTGGGCTCAGCGCACGAGAGCAAGAGGTGTGGGATTTCCCGGGCTGAGGTCAGGGTGGGTGCCTGGGGCTGCTGTCACACAAAACGTGTGCTATCCGAGCCTGTGTCTTGGCCAGTGGCAGTTGGTTGCAGGGAGTGTGTTTGGGATCTCCTGCCTCACCCCTATTACATGGGTGTTGTTTGAAGGTTCTTGCTGGAAAGATGGTGTAGTTGAGTTTTCCCCTGTTATTCCCATAAAGGCAGAGGAGGCTGTTAAAGGAGATGGAGTGGGGATCTGGTGCTGTAGGTTTTAGTTTGTGAATAGAGAAAAAGGAGTTAGGGAAATAAGGTAGCAGAGAAGAGCAGTTGCTGGATACAATGCAACAGCTCCTAAGTGATTTTTATGAAGGTTCAGGCAGGTTGACTCTGAAGTTGTATGTTGAGTAAGAGACAGCGTCCATGTCAGCTTGGATCTTCGGGGGTAACCCCTGCCTTTGATTGACACGGAATGGGGTACCTATGCTATCATGGTGGTAGGAGCACATCAGTGAGGCTGCTCCTGTTTCAGGGCAGCACTGGAATTAGTTCAAAGCAGCTGACCCCAGCTGCCAGCGTGGGCTTGGTGGGAGAGAATAAGGCTTGTGCTGGGGATCTGTGTGTGGGGCTGTGAAAGTACATCTGCCTGTAACCGTTCCATGCTGGGCCTGTTAAAAATGTGACTTCCATAAAATATTTTAGAAATACTATTATTTTTCCTGTTATCTGTTTACTTTTGTTTCTAAATAAAGTTAAGCAAACAGATGAATACTCAACGGACATATAGGGTCTTAGGCAGTTCTTCACAGGGGTTCAGCCAGTTGACAGATTTGAGTCAATGACCTGCAAGTCCATGCAGTGCAGCAAATACCACGGATACATGGTGTGCAACAGGGTGTTGTGGTCGCTGAAGCTGTCGAGCTTGTGACCAGTGAGTGTGTCACGCCCGTGAGCGTGCAGTGTGCCTGGTCAGGCGCGAAGGCCACATTGATCCTGGGCCATGTGGGTGGGAGAGCGGGCAGCGGGCTGTGAAGGGGCTGGTTGGCTGCGGAGCGGTGTGCCTGGTGAGGTCATCAGTGGTGTGGTGGAGGGAGGGGTTTGTGGTCGCTGAAGCTGTCGAGGTTGTAGGAGAGGAGTGGAGCGAGAGCGAGCTGTGCGTGCTGATGGAGGCTGAGAGAAGGAGAGAGGTGCTGGGTGCGTGGGGGTGGTAGCTGCGAGGGTGTGTGTGGGGAGATAGAGAGAGAGGGACTGTTGTCAGAGGTGCCCCGGGATGGGACGGGAGAGGGGTGATCGAGACGAGTTTGGTTGGTGGGGTTGTCCCAAGATGGTTGAGTGGGAAGTGCGTGAGCACTTGAGGGCTAAGCAGAAGTGTAAGGCTGGAGATGAGGGCATCATCCAGATGCCCTCAGGCCAGTGAGAGGGATGCTCTAGGACTGGTCAGGTTCTTACAAGAGGTCTTTATTTACTTTGCATAAATAGTTAATAAATAGATGACAAGCTTGGTTGAAATAAATAGTTAAATAAGGAGGTGGTGGGTGGTGGTGGGCTCTGGGCTCTGGTCAGTTCTTGTCAGCGTCCGTGTGTGGTGGGCGAAGGGAGGCGTCAGGGCAGAGGTGCGCGTGTGGGGCTCCTCTTAGCGCATGGTGCGGGTGAGGCGGTGGATGCGCTGGAAGCAGGCGTGAGCCTCGAGGCGGACGTGGTCCCAGGCGCAGGGGCTGTAGGTGTGGTTCTGGAGGAAGTGTTGGATGCAGCCGAAGTACTTGTTGATGCTGAGGTGAAGGTTGCGGGGCCCTCGCCTGTGGAAGCGCGTGGCGTCGGCTGGGAAGCAGCGCTCGAGGTGGTGGATGTGGTGCTGGAGCTGGTTGAGGAGGTCGTGGCGTGCGGTGTCAAGCCAGTGCGCGGGGGTGCTGGGGCTGCTGAGGGTGTCGAAGAGGTGTTGGAGGAGGTGGTGGACGGTGTGTGCGGCTTGCTGTGTGTCGTTGGTGTCCAGGAGGGTGTCCGGGAAGGAGCAAGGCGCGTGTTGCTGCGGGCAGGGCTGCGTGGGGCTGGGAGCCATGTCGCGGAGGAGCTGGAGGCTGTCCCAGGGGAAGGCGCTGTCGTGGAGGCGCAGGGGGCTGCAGGAGAAGGCGTTGGCGGGAGGCGTGAGGAGGAGCAGGAGCGCCAGGGCGCTGTGGATGGCTGTTGGTGTTGGGGCTGCGGGCCCAGGCATGGTGGGAGTTGGGTTGTGCTGGGCAGGAGCCTGTTGGGGCTGGGTGGTGGTGTGGGTGGTGGCAGTGCTCGGGGTGCTGCCGTGTGTCGGGCTTTATGCGGTGCGGCATCTTTCTTTCCCTTCGTCGCTTTCTGGTTGGTGAGAGTTTCCGGCTGTGGTTTTCAGTTTTGGTGGTTGTGGTGTGTGGGGAAGTGCGTTGTTGGGGTGGCCCTGAGCGTGGTGTAGGTGCTTGGCTGGTGTTTTTTGTTGAGGTGGTGGGTAATCTGTCCTTAGTGTTTGTGTGGGGGATGTGAAAGTGGTGGGGAGAGGGTGCTGGTGCAGCTGTGTTGCGGATGTGCTTTTCTTTGTGTTTCCCTTTTGGCCTTGAGGGAGAGTAGTTGAGTACTCCCCCACGATTGCTCTTCCTTCCTAGGTCCACTTTCCCTATGTCATGCCCTAGTGTTAGGTTTGGGGTTTTTTCTTCGTGGTCTTATTTTGCCTGTCTGTTCCCTTTTACTTTCAGCGCAGTCGTTCATTGCAGGTTTAGAGGTGTTTCTGGAGGCAGGGGTGTTGTGAGCTGCTCGGTCCTACTGCGGTTCTGCGGTCAGGTATCATTGGAGGAGATGTGTCCCTTGTGCTCCTGTGCTTTGAATGTCTGTATGGATGGAGCTTCCCAAAGCATGTCTGCTCCTTGTCCCTGTGTTGGATCACCCATCTCTTGGGTTTGCGTGTGTTTTGTTTTTCGGATGAAGAGGAACTTTATGGTAGCGTTCCCTGCAAATGAAGGGACCCCCAAGGGTCATAGAATCATTGAGTTTGGGGAAGATGTCTAAGATCATCTAGTTGAACCATTGATCTTGAATTAAAGTCCAGCAGTAACCCTTGCCATTAAGTCCTGAATGTACGCGTTTCTTGAAGATCTCCAGGGATATTGACTCAACCATTTTGCCGGACGGCCTATTCCAATGCTTGCCCAACCCTTTCAGTCATGAAATTTCTCCTCATCTCCAAGCTAGACCTCTCCTGGTGAACCGTAAGGCCCTTTTCCCTCTTAGTGCTGTGGAGAAGAGCCCCATTCTCCACCTTGCAACGCAACGTCCTTTAAGTTATTTGTGAAGTACAGCAAGGTCTCCCCTGAGCCCTCTTTCGTACAAGCGGAGGGACACAGGGTCCCTCTGCCCCCCTCATAAGACTTGTTCTCTAGACCCTTCCCTAGCGTTGTTGCCCTAACTCATCAAGTCCATCTCGTGTCTCCAGAGAGGACACTGCATTGGCCGTGGTGCTGCGCGTGCCTCCCTGTGAGGGGGGTGTTGTGGGTGAAGGGAGGTTGTCTGCAGTGGTGGTGTGGTTGAAGGCAGGGTGTGCAAGCGCTGGGGCAGAGGCGCGAGAGCGGTTGTGGTGTGGATGTGTGAGGGTTTCCCTTTATTCCTTGAGGAGTGCTGTCGTGCTTTTCTTTTGCCCCTTCAGAATTGCCTTTCTGAGCATGTGCTTTTGTTGTGTGAGGCCGGTTGCTGGTTGTATTGGGTTTGGGTTTTGGTATTAGTTATTTGTGAAGCAGTAGAATGGCAAGGAGCTCTTTCCTCTGTCATGGCATGTAGGCGTTGGTTGGTCCTTGTGGGAAGAAGGCTGTCAAGGAGGCTGTGAAGGTGTCAGGAGGCAAGAAGAATTGTAGAAAACCATGGTATATTGTGAGTGCGAAGGGACCCTCAAGGATCATGGAGTCAAGTCCCGGGTCCATGCTGGAGGAGCCAAGAACCAAACCGTATTTCTGAGAGCCTTGTCCAAGCACTCCTTGAGCTCCGGGAGGGTTCGGTGCCGTGCCCATCTCCCTGTGGAGCGTGTTCCAGTGTCCAGCTACCTTGTCTGGGAAGAACCTTTTCCGAAGAGCCAGCCTGACCCTCCCCTGTCCCAGCTCCATGCGGTTCCCTGGGGTCCTGTTGCTGTCCCCAGAGAGCAGAGCTCAGCGCCTGCCCCTCTGCTCCCTCATGAGGGAGCTGTAGGCCGGCATGAGGCGACCCCTCCGTCTCCTCTATTGTTGGCTGAAGGAAGTGAGGGACCTCATCTACTGCTCACACGTCTTGCTCTCTGGACCTTTCACAGTCTCCGTTTCCCTCCTGTGGAAGTTCTCCAATGGCTTTATGCCCTTGTTTTGTGGTACCCAGAAGGGTAGAGGGTGCTCGAGGTGAGGCTGCCCAGAGCAGAGTGGGACAATCCCTTCCCGTCCTCGCTGTGCCCGTGGCCGCCCAGGATACGGCTGGCCCTTTTGTCTGCCAGGGCATGCTGCTGGCTCACGTTGCCTTGGCGTTGACCCCAAACCCTGAGACGTGTTTCTGTGGGGCCACTGTCCGGGCCTGTGTTCCTCCCGTGTGTAGGTGAAGGCAGGGTTGCCCCGTCCCCGGTGCAGCCCAATGCAGCACTTGCTGTTGGTGCGCGTGAGGTGGTTGGTGAGTGCCCAGCCCTCTGTTTGCCAAGAGCTCCGTGCAAGGGCTCTGTGTCCTTGCGGGAGTCCGCGCCTCCTCCGAGTGTGGTGTTGTTTGGTAAGTCACCTGTTCTGCCTTTGAGTCCTTCATCCAGGTTTTTTTATGAAGGCGTTAAAGAGCCCTGTCCCTAAAATGGCGGCCTAGGGCATCCCGTTAGTGACTGGCTGCCAGCCTGCTGTAACCCCGTTTAGTGTAAGCCGCTGAGGCCGCCTCGTCTGGGGGTTGTTTTCCCATCGTGCTGTGTAGTTGATGAGCTGTTTGCTGTCCGTTTTGTCCAGAAGGGTACTGCGAGAGGAAGTATGAAAGCTTTGCTAGAATCACACAGAATCACAAAATATGAGGGATTGGAAGGGACCTTGAACGATCGCTAGTCTGTTCCCACTGCCAGAGCAGGAAGACTTAGATGACGTCGCACAAGAACGCATCGAGGCAGGTTTTGAATGTCTCCAGAGAAGGGAAACTCCACAAGTCCCGTGGTCAGCCTGTTCCAGTGTTCTCTCACACCTCACCGTGAAAAAAGTTTTCGTCTCATATTTACACAGAACGTGAGATGCAAACTGAACATTCCAGCTTGCACCCGTTGCTTCTTGTCCTATCTTTAGATGTCACAGAGAAGAACCTGGCTCCGTCCTGCTGACACTCATCCTTTACACATTAAGGTCACCCCCCGAGTCTCCTGCTCTCCAAGCTAAAGAGACCCAGCTCCCTCAGCCATCCGTCGTAAGGGAGATGCTCCACTCCCTTCGTCATCCTCGTGGCTCTGTGCTGGACTCTCTCAAGCAGTTCCCTGTCCTTAGTGAAGTAAGGGTCCGAGAACTGGAGACAATATTCCAGATGCGGTCTCAGCAGGGCAGAGTAGAGGGGAAGGAGAGGCTCTCTCAACCTAATAACCACAGCCCTTGTAATCCACCCCAGGATGCCATTGGCGTTCTTAGCCACAAGCGCACAGTGCTGGCTCCTGGTCATCGTGCTGTCCACCAGGACCCCCGGGTCCGTTTCCCCTTCGCTGCTCTCCAGCAGGACAGTCCCCAAGGTATCGTGGTGTCTGGAGTTGTGCTTGCCCGGATGCAGGACTCTACGCTTGCCCTTGTTATATTTCATTAAATTTCTCCCCGCCAATGTGAAATGATGACGTCTCCCTGCAATGTAAAAAGATGACGCTGGGTGGTGTCCCTTGGTGAGGCAGGAGGGTAACGTTGTCCTGAGAGGAGAAGCTTGAGTCAAAGAGGACATTCCTCTCGTGCAGCTGTGTTGGCTGTGACCAGTGAGTGTGTCATGCCCGTGAGCGTGCAGTGTGCCTGGTCAGGCGCGAAGGCCACATTGATCCTGGGCCATGTGGGTGGGAGAGCGGGGCAGCGGGCTGTGAAGGGGCTGGTTGGCTGCGGAGCGGTGTGCCTGGTGAGGTCATCAGTGGTGTGGTGGAGGGAGGGGTTTGTGGTGCGCTGAAGCTGTCGAGGTTGTAGGAGAGGAGTGGAGCGAGAGCGAGCTGTGCGTGCTGATGGAGGCTGAGAGAAGGAGAGAGGTGCTGGTGCGTGGGGGTGGTAGCTGCGAGGGTGTGTGTGGGGAGATAGAGAGAGAGGGACTGTTGTCAGAGGTGCCCCGGGATGGGACGGGAGAGGGGTGATCGAGACGAGTTTGGTGGGGTTGTCCCAAGATGGTTGAGTGGGAAGTGCGTGAGCACTTGAGGGCTAAGCAGAAGTGTAAGGCTGGAGATGAGGGCATCATCCAGATGCCCTCAGGCCAGTGAGAGGGATGCTCTAGGACTGGTCAGGTTCTTACAAAAGGTCTTTATTTACTTTGCATAAATAGTTAATAAATAGATGACAAGCTTGGTTGAAATAAATAGTTAAATAAGGAGGTGGTGGGTGGTGGTGGGCTCTGGGCTCTGGTCAGTTCTTGTCAGCGTCCGTGTGTGGTGGGCGAAGGGAGGCGTCAGGGCAGAGGTGCGCGTGTGGGGCTCCTCTTAGCGCATGGTGCGGGTGAGGCGGTGGATGCGCTGGAAGCAGGCGTGAGCCTCGAGGCGGACGTGGTCCCAGGCGCAGGGGCTGTAGGTGTGGTTCTGGAGGAAGTGTTGGATGCAGCCGAAGTACTTGTTGATGCTGAGGTGAAGGTTGCGGGGCCCTCGCCTGTGGAAGCGCGTGGCGTCGGCTGGGAAGCAGCGCTCGAGGTGGTGGATGTGGTGCTGGAGCTGGTTGAGGAGGTCGTGGCGTGCGGTGTCGAGCCAGTGCGCGGGGGTGCTGGGGCCGCTGAGGGTGTCGAAGAGGTGTTGGAGGAGGTGGTGGACGGTGTGTGCGGCTTGCTGTGTGTCGTTGGTGTCCAGGAGGGTGTCCGGGAAGGAGCAAGGCGCGTGTGTTGCTGCGGGCAGGGCTGCGTGGGGCTGGGAGCCATGTCGCGGAGGAGCTGGAGGCTGTCCCAGGGGAAGGCGCTGTCGTGGAGGCGCAGGGGGCTGCAGGAGAAGGCGTTGGCGGGAGGCGTGAGGAGGAGCAGGAGCGCCAGGGCGCTGTGGATGGCTGTTGGTGTTGGGGCTGCGGGCCCAGGCATGGTGGGAGTTGGGTTGTGCTGGGCAGGAGCCTGTTGGGGCTGGGTGGTGGTGCGGGTGGTGGCAGTGCTCGGGGTGCTGCCGTGTGTCGGGCTTTATGCGGTGCGGCATCTTTCTTTCCCTTCGTCGCTTTCTGGTTGGTGAGAGTTTCCGGCTGTGGTTTTCAGTTTTGGTGGTTGTGGTGTGTGGGGAAGTGCGTTGTTGGGGTGGCCCTGAGCGTGGTGTAGGTGCTTGGCTGGTGTTTTTTGTTGAGGTGGTGGGTAATCTGTCCTTAGTGTTTGTGTGGGGATGTGAAAGTGGTGGGGAGAGGGTGCTGGTGCAGCTGTGTTGCGGATGTGCTTTTCTTTGTGTTTCCCTTTTGGCCTTGAGGGAGAGTATTTGAGTACTCCCCACGATTGCTCTTCCTTCCTAGGTCCACTTTCCCTATGTCATGCCCTAGTGTTAGGTTTGGGTTTTTTCTTCGTGGTCTTATTTTGCCTGTCTGTTCCCTTTTACTTTCAGCGCAGTCGTTCATTGCAGGTTTAGAGGTGTTTCTGGAGGCAGGGGTGTTGTGAGCTGCTCGGTCCTACTGCGGTTCTGCGGTCAGGTATCATTGGAGGAGATGTGTCCCTTGTGCTCCTGTGCTTTGAATGTCTGTATGGATGGAGCTTCCCAAAGCATGTCTGCTCCTTGTCCCTGTGTTGGATCACCCATCTCTTGGGTTTGCGTGTGTTTTGTTTTCGGATGAAGAGGAACTTTATGGTAGCGTTCCCTGCAAATGAAGGGACCCCCACAGGGTCATAGAATCATTGAGTTTGGGGAAGATGTCTAAGATCATCTAGTTGAACCATTGATCTTGAATTAAAGTCCAGCAGTAACCCTTGCCATTAAGTCCTGAATGTACGCGTTTCTTGAAGATCTCCAGGGATATTGACTCAACCATTTTGCCGGACGGCCTATTCCAATGCTTGCCCAACCCTTTCAGTCATGAAATTTCTCCTCATCTCCAAGCTAGACCTCTCCTGGTGAACCGTAAGGCCCTTTTCCCTCTTAGTGCTGTGGAGAAGAGCCCCATTCTCCACCTTGCAACGCAACGTCCTTTAAGTTATTTGTGAAGTACAGCAAGGTCTCCCCTGAGCCCTCTTTCGTACAAGCGGAGGGACACAGGGTCCCTCTGCCCCCCCTCATAAGACTTGTTCTCTAGACCCTTCCCTAGCGTTGTTGCCCTAACTCATCAAGTCCATCTCGTGTCTCCAGAGAGGACACTGCATTGGCCGTGGTGCTGCGCGTGCCTCCCTGTGAGGGGGGTGTTGTGGGTGAAGGGAGGTTGTCTGCAGTGGTGGTGTGGTTGAAGGCAGGGTGTGCAAGCGCTGGGGCAGAGGCCGCGAGAGCGGTTGTGGTGTGGATGTGTGAGGGTTTCCCTTTATTCCTTGAGGAGTGCTGTCGTGCTTTTCTTTTGCCCTTCAGAATTGCCTTTCTGAGCATGTGCTTTTGTTGTGTGAAGGCCGCTTGCTGGTTGTATTGGGTTTGGGTTTTGGTATTAGTTATTTGTGAAGCAGTAGAATGGCAAGGAGCTCTTTCCTCTGTCATGGCATGTAGGCGTTGGTTGGTCCTTGTGGGAAGAAGGCTGTCAAGGAGGCTGTGAAGGTGTCAGGAGGCAAGAAGAATTGTAGAACCATGGTATATTGTGAGTGCGAAGGGACCCTCAAGGATCATGGAGTCAAATCCCGGGTCCATGCTGGAGGAGCCAAGAACCAAACCGTATTTCTGAGAGCCTTGTCCAAGCACTCCTTGAGCTCCGGGAGGGTTCGGTGCCGTGCCCATCTCCCTGTGGAGCGTGTTCCAGTGTCCAGCTACCTTGTCTGGGAAGAACCTTTTCCGAAGAGCCAGCCTGACCCTCCCCTGTCCCAGCTCCATGCGGTTCCCTGGGGTCCTGTTGCTGTCCCCAGAGAGCAGAGCTCAGCGCCTGCCCCTCTGCTCCCTCATGAGGGAGCTGTAGGCCGGCATGAGGCGACCCCTCCGTCTCCTCTATTGTTGGCTGAAGGAAGTGAGGGACCTCATCTACTGCTCACACGTCTTGCTCTCTGGACCTTTCACAGTCTCCGTTTCCCTCCTGTGGAAGTTCTCCAATGGCTTTATGCCCTTGTTTTGTGGTACCCAGAAGGGTAGAGGGTGCTCGAGGTGAGGCTGCCCCAGAGCAGAGTGGGACAATCCCTTCCCTCGCTGGGCCCGTGGCCGCCCAGGATACGGCTGGCCCTTTTGTCTGCCAGGGCATGCTGCTGGCTCACGTTGCCCTTGGCGTTGACCCAAACCCTGAGACGTGTTTCTGTGGGGCCACTGTCCGGCCTGTGTTCCTCCCGTGTGTAGGTGAAGGCAGGGTTGCCCCGTCCCCGGTGCAGCCCAATGCAGCACTTGCTGTTGGTGCGCGTGAGGTGGTTGGTGAGTGCCCAGCCCTCTGGTTTGCCAAGAGCTCCGTGCAAGGGCTCTGTGTCCTTGCGGGAGTCCGCGCCTCCTCCGAGTGTGGTGTTGTGTTTGGTAAGTCACCTGTTCTGCCTTTGAGTCCTTCATCCAGGTTTTTTATGAAGGCGTTAAAGAGCCCTGTCCCTAAAATGGCGGCCTAGGGCATCCCGTTAGTGACTGGCTGCCAGCCTGCTGTAACCCCGTTTAGTGTAAGCCGCTGAGGCCGCCTCGTCTGGGGGTTGTTTTCCCATCGTGCTGTGTAGTTGATGAGCTGTTTGCTGTCCGTTTTTGTCCAGAAGGGTACTGTGAGAGGAAGTATAAAAGCTTTGCTAGAATCACACAGAATCACAAAATATGAGGGATTGGAAGGGACCTTGAACGATCGTCTAGTCTGTTCCCACTGCCAGAGCAGGAAGACTTAGATGACGTCGCACAAGAACGCATCGAGGCAGGTTTTGAATGTCTCCAGAGAAGGGAACTCCACAAGTCCCGTGGTCAGCCTGTTCCAGTGTTCTCTCACCCTCACCGTGAAAAAGTTTCGTCTCATATTTACACAGAACGTGAGATGCAAACTGAACATTCCAGCTTGCACCCGTTGCTTCTTGTCCTATCTTTAGATGTCACAGAGAAGAACCTGGCTCCGTCCTGCTGACACTCATCCTTTACACATTAAGGTCACCCCCGAGTCTCCTGCTCTCCAAGCTAAAGAGACCCAGCTCCCTCAGCCATCCGTCGTAAGGGAGATGCTCCACTCCCTTCGTCATCCTCGTGGCTCTGTGCTGGACTCTCTCAAGCAGTTCCCTGTCCTTAGTGAAGTAAGGGTCCGAGAACTGGAGACAATATTCCAGATGCGGTCTCAGCAGGGCAGAGTAGAGGGGAAGGAGAGGCTCTCTCAACCTAATAACCACAGCCCTTGTAATCCACCCCAGGATGCCATTGGCGTTCTTAGCCACAAGCGCACAGTGCTGGCTCCTGGTCATCGTGCTGTCCACCAGGACCCCCGGGTCCGTTTCCCCTTCGCTGCTCTCCAGCAGGACAGTCCCCAAGGTATCGTGGTGTCTGGAGTTGTGCTTGCCCGGATGCAGGACTCTACGCTTGCCCTTGTTATATTTCATTAAATTTCTCCCCGCCAATGTGAAATGATGACGTCTCCCTGCAATGTAAAAAGATGACGCTGGGTGGTGTCCCTTGGTGAGGCAGGAGGGTAACGTTGTCCTGAGAGGAGAAGCTTGAGTCAAAGAGGACATTCCTCTCGTGCAGCTGTGTTGGCTGTGACCAGTGAGTGTGTCATGCCCGTGAGCGTGCAGTGTGCCTGGTCAGGCGCGAAGGCCACATTGATCCTGGGCCATGTGGGTGGGAGAGCGGGGCAGCGGGCTGTGAAGGGGCTGGTTGGCTGCGGAGCGGTGTGCCTGGTGAGGTCATCAGTGGTGTGGTGGAGGGAGGGGTTTGTGGTCGCTGAAGCTGTCGAGGTTGTAGGAGAGGAGTGGAGCGAGAGCGAGCTGTGCGTGCTGATGGAGGCTGAGAGAAGGAGAGAGGTGCTGGGCGCGTGGGGGTGGTAGCTGCGAGGGTGTGTGTGGGGAGATAGAGAGAGAGGGACTGTTGTCAGAGGTGCCCCGGGATGGGACGGGAGAGGGGTGATCGAGACGAGTTTGGTTGGTGGGGTTGTCCCAAGATGGTTGAGTGGGAAGTGCATGAGCACTTGAGGGCTAAGCAGAAGTGTAAGGCTGGAGATGAGGGCATCATCCAGATGCCCTCAGGCCAGTGAGAGGGATGCTCTAGGACTGGTCAGGTTCTTACAAAAGGTCTTTATTTACTTTGCATAAATAGTTAATAAATAGATGACAAGCTTGGTTGAAATAAATAGTTAAATAAGGAGGTGGTGGGTGGTGGTGGGCTCTGGGCTCTGGTCAGTTCTTGTCAGCGTCCGTGTGTGGTGGGCGAAGGGAGGCGTCAGGGCAGAGGTGCGCGTGTGGGGCTCCTCTTAGCGCATGGTGCGGGTGAGGCGGTGGATGCGCTGGAAGCAGGCGTGAGCCTCGAGGCGGACGTGGTCCCAGGCGCAGGGGCTGTAGGTGTGGTTCTGGAGGAAGTGTTGGATGCAGCCGAAGTACTTGTTGATGCTGAGGTGAAGGTTGCGGGGCCCTCGCCTGTGGAAGCGCGTGGCGTCGGCTGGGAAGCAGCGCTCGAGGTGGTGGATGTGGTGCTGGAGCTGGTTGAGGAGGTCGTGGCGTGCGGTGTCGAGCCAGTGCGCGGGGGTGCTGGGGCTGCTGAGGGTGTCGAAGAGGTGTTGGAGGAGGTGGTGGACGGTGTGTGCGGCTTGCTGTGTGTCGTTGGTGTCCAGGAGGGTGTCCGGGAAGGAGCAAGGCGCGTGTTGCTGCGGGCAGGGCTGCGTGGGGCTGGGAGCCATGTCGCGGAGGAGCTGGAGGCTGTCCCAGGGGAAGGCGCTGTCGTGGAGGCGCAGGGGGCTGCAGGAGAAGGCGTTGGCGGGAGGCGTGAGGAGGAGCAGGTGAGCGCCAGGGCGCTGTGGATGGCTGTTGGTGTTGGGGCTGCGGGCCCAGGCATGGTGGGAGTTGGGTTGTGCTGGGCAGGAGCCTGTTGGGGCTGGGTGGTGGTGCGGGTGGTGGCAGTGCTCGGGGTGCTGCCGTGTGTCGGGCTTTATGCGGTGCGGCATCTTTCTTTCCCTTCGTCGCTTTCTGGTTGGTGAGAGTTTCCGGCTGTGGTTTTCAGTTTTGGTGGTTGTGGTGTGTGGGGAAGTGCGTTGTTGGGGTGGCCCTGAGCGTGGTGTAGGTGCTTGGCTGGTGTTTTTTGTTGAGGTGGTGGGTAATCTGTCCTTAGTGTTTGTGTGGGGGATGTGAAAGTGGTGGGGAGAGGGTGGCCGGGGAGCTTTGTCTGAGATAACTTTTTTATGGCTTCCCTTTTTCTTCCTCTTCTGTTTGTCTTTTTTCCGGTAAACTTTCCCATGCGTCTGAAGTGTTTATATGTTTCGTTTTTGAAATGGTAGTAGTTTTTGTGTGTTTTTTTGTTTCGTATTTTTTTTCTTTTTTTTTTGGTAGCAGTTTATCATTGCTTTTTACATTTTGGAATATTTTGATAATGATACTGGCAGTGTGCCTAGGCGGACAGAGGGCCAGTGGCATCCTGGCTTGTATCAGGAATAGTATGGCCAGCAGGATCAGGGAGGTCATCATCCCCCTGTACTCTGCTATGGTGAGGCCACACCTCGAGTCCTGTGTTCAGTTTTGGTCCCCTCAGTACAAGAAAGACATCAAGGCCCTGGAGTGTGCCCAGAGAAGGGCCACGATGCTGGTGAAGGGCCTGGACCACAAGTGTTAATGAGGAGTGGCTGAGGGAACTGGGGTTTTTTTCTTCTCGAGATGAGGAGGCTCAGGGCAGAGCTTATGTCTCTCTATAGCAACCTGAAAGGAAGGTGTGGGGAGCTGCAGGTCGGCCTCTTCCCACAGATAAGTAGCGATAGGACAAGAGAGAAATAGCCTCAAGTTGTGCCAGGGAAGGTTTAGGTTGGAAATTCTGAGACATTTCCTCTCTGAAATAGTGGTCAGGTGTTAGATTGGCTTTCCCGGGGAGGTGGTGGCATCACTGTCCCTGGGGGTGTTTAAGGAAAGCTTGGACGTGGTGCTTAGGGTCAGCGTTTAGTGGGTGATATTGGGGGTAGGGGGTTGGTTAGAGCAGATGATCTCGGAGGTCTTTTCCAGCCTTAATGATCCTGTAACTCTATGAATCTCAGGAGCTCTCCAGCCATGGCTTGTCCTTAAGGTGGTGGCTTTCGTTTGTAGGTTTGAATGAGTTATACTGATGGAGTTCTTGCAGTGTTTGGTCTTGCCTTTCTTCTCTTTGAACACTTTTAGAATTTCTGAGGAGTCTGTCTTGAGGTCTTTTGTGTTCAGTGATGGAGTGCCAGGCAAGAATGTTTTACTATAGTTTTGCTGCTTTTGTCAGTTGAGCAAATTTTCATTGAAAGTGTCTCAATGTGCTGTGTAAAGGAAAAGTCTTATCATTAGCAATTGCTTTTTTTTTCAGTTTTAGGTTTTCTTGCCTGGTAAAAATGACGTTTTCTTTGTAATTGTCTTGTACTATTGGAACTTCTCTGTTTCTCTGTTTCCGTGTTTTTTAATGACTCAGTGCACCATTTCTTTTCATGTTTTGAAATTCTTGTATGATGTATTTTGGAAGAAGTCTTTCGAGATGCTGAGTGCAATCTTGTGGTGAGGGTAGTTTCCCTCAGTTTCCTGAGGGACTTAGTGAACGAAACTGTTGAGCATCTCTAGGGATGGACATTCTGTGACCTCCCTGGTCCCTTTTTTGGTATTGTATTACATTAATGATAAAGATAATACTTTTCTTTCAGTTCTGGAAGTTTGAAATTCATGTGTGAATTTCCTGCATTTCTCTCATGTTCTGTTCTTCTGAGGAGGGTTGCTCTCTCTGCAGCTACCTCACAAGACAGAGTCAGTCAGGTCCCCCCTGTCTGGGATCGCAGGGTATTTCTGATTAGGAGTAACATGAGGAGGACTGTGGCATGACCAAGAGCTGGAGACTGCTGCGGGAGGGCTCGTGCTGTGCGCCTGAGTACATTTGTTCCTTTGCTTCTCAGTTGCAAGTGACATCTCTGTTTGCTTTTGCCCAGAGCAGTATTTTTGCAGTGGTGATATGTTGGAGGTAGTGTGACAGCATGGCGAACGGCCTCTTTCCCCTTCCAGGAGGAGCCTGGAGGTACTGGGCATTGCTGCTGTCTTGCCCTGGCTACTTGTGGGGGTAAAGCACGTGGGGCAGTGGTTTTTGGGGTGGTGGTCGGGGTAAAGGAGCAGCTGGTGGTGTGTGGGATGCTGTGCTGTTCTGTGGTGACTGGGTTGGACTGTCTTGGGTGGCGGTGTTGGAGGATGCTGCTGTTTGCTTACTAAGGTTGTGTTGGGATGAAGAAGTGCAAGACTGTGGTGGCTGTAGGAGAACAATGAGCAGTTCCTGAGCATCTGATAGTTTTTTTTTTTTGTGGCTTTTGGTGTTCCTGTGTGTTGTTGGTTAGCACTGAGGTGCAGCTTTTTGCCCAGATCTTCACAGGCCTTGCTTGGTCCCCCCTTTCCTCTGTGAGGTACTCTTTGTCCATGCCTCCCTCTTTAGCCCCAGGCAGCCCCGTGGCATCGCCAGAAGGTTGATTGTGATGGGGTGTTGGTCTTGGGGTGCACATGAAGGTGGCTTTCACACCTTGGCAGTGGGAGAGGACTGGGAAGGGAGCAGGTGGGTGGTGGCTGATGAGAAGTGTGTGGTGCGGGTGCCATGTTTTCAGGGCAGGCATGCACCATTAGGGTCTGGTGTTGGTGGGAGATGCCCATGGGCTTGGTGGGTTCAGGAGAGGTGCTGCTCCCCGACAGCCCCATGGTAGCAGTCAGCAGCCCAGAGCCCTCAACCAGTGACAGAGGCCATCAGTGGGACAGGCTGCAGGAGGCAAGGCTCTGCTGGCCTCAGGGAGCTCACCTATGCCCATGGGGTCTGTGAGAGATGACCACCACTTCTCATCTTTTTTATAAAATGTAAAATCTTTATTTCCAGAAAAAAGAGTGAATAAATACTAAGTGCAAATAAATAAGGATGAATAAATAAATTAAAAGGGGGGATAAATAAATGAAGGCGTGATAAATAAAGTTCTGCAATAAATAGTCATTGACATGTCCAAGTCCCCACAGTGCCCATTGACACCTTCCCCTTCCGTCAGGGGAGGTTGCAGTCCAGATAGGCAACACAGTCCCATGGGTAATAAATTCTTTGCCTGTCACCATTGCATCATGGCTGTCCCCCGGGTGTGTGACATAGCTGTGTCTTCCACATTCCATTGCAGCGAAGTGTCCATGGTGCACACCACATGGCTGGATGCGCTGTGCCACAGCCAGGACCGGGCCTGGCCTTGGCGCAGTCACGGCTGTTTCCCCGCCGCTGTGGGCTTGTGACTGGAGGAGGGCTGAGCAGTGCTGAGCCGACCCCGTCTGTGCTGCAGCTGCTGCCTCTTGCTCGGTGTCCAATGGCGTTGGCTGGGGACAGTCGTAAGGCGCAGATGGCTTTGGGAGAGGCTGGGAGATGCTCGGCTCTTCATGCGCCGTATCAGCGTGTCCAGGCGCTGGAAGCAGGCGTGAGCCTCGAGGCGGACGTGGTCCCAGGCGCAGGGGCTGTAGTTGTGGTTCTGGAGGAAGTGTTGGATGCTCCTGAAGTACTTGTTGATGCTGAGGTGAAGGTTGCGGGGCCCTCGCCTGTGGAAGCGCATCCACTCGGCTGGGAAGCAGCGCTCGAAGTGGTAGATGTAGTGGTTGAGCTTGTTGAGGAGGTCGTGGCGTGCGGTGTTGAGCCAGTGCGCAGGAATGCTCGGACTGCTGAGGATGTTGAAGAGGTGTTGGAGGAGGTGGAGGACGGTGTGTGCGGCTTGCTGTGTGTCGTTGGTGTCCAGGAGGGTCTCCGGGAAGTGAAAAAGCGCGTGTTGCTGCAGGCAGGGCTGCGTGGGGCTGGGAGCCATGTCGCGGAGGAGCTGGAGGCTGTCCCAGGGGAAGGCGCTGTCGTGGAGGCGCAGGGGGCTGCAGGAGAAGGCGTTGGCGGGAGGCGTGAGGAGGAGCAGGAGCGCCAGGGCGCTGTGGATGGCTGTTGGTGTTGGGGCTGCGGGCCCAGGCATGGTGGGAGTTGGGTTGTGCTGGGCAGGAGCCTGTTGGGGCTGGGTGGTGGTGCGGGTGGTGGCAATGCTCGGGGTGCTGCCGTGTGTCGGGCTTTATGCAGCACTGCATCTTTCCTTTCATCATCATCATCCAGAGAGAATTCCCCTGTTTCCGTTTTCAGTTTTGGTTTCTGTTTGCCTTTTTTCTTCAGTCTTCTGTGGAGCCAGGTGAGGTGTGCCCTCATGCTGCAGGCAGGGGCAGCACACATCTTTCCCAGCGTTGCTGTAGGGGTGCTGGGGTGCCCCGGTTGCGGGTCAGGCTGGCTGTGGGCCAACGTGGCTGGGTGGGGGATGTTAAAGTGCTGTGGCAGAAGCAGTTGGGGCAGCTGGGCTGCAGAAGTGTTTCAGGGTTTCCCTTTTGTTGCTTTCATGGACTGTTTTGCTTGGGCTTTATTTTCAGGTTTCCTTGCCTACCCAAATCAATTTTTCATATATAATGCTCCAATACTCTTTGTATTTTTGTTTATATATGTTTCCCTTTGTTTGCTTTTTGTTGTTTACAATTTTTTTAAGGATTTCAAACAGTCTTTTTTCTTGCTTTTTCTATAACATCTTTGTTGATATAAAAGCTTTGCTGGTAGAACAGGTTTTCCTTTTGCAAAAATCTTGTAGAATATCCATTCTTGTGACCACCCTATGCCCCGCAGTGTTTTGTCCTCAGTGTGTTGAACTTTCTGGGTAAATGCCTAAATATGAGAAAGGTTTTGCCGTCAGCTGTTCATGTGGTCATTCTGCTTCTTGCATCTTTTTTTTTTATGTTGTGTTTTGAATTTGACATAGAATTTTGTACTAAGAGTTTTATCAGGACAGGTGGGAATGTTGGTGTTTGAGGTGCCAGTCTGTTTACATCTAGAAAGTGAAAGTGGGCAGAGGTCCAGGAGCAGTTGTCATCATGGTCTGGCAGCAAGAGGCATTGATCCGACCAGAACTGGGGTTTCCCATTTTTCTTTTTCTTTTTGGGCATACTTTTAAAAATCCAACTCCATTTCTTCATGCGCATGTCGGTACTGTAAATTCTGACTTGGTGTTATTTGGGTACGTCACCTTGTCCGCTGCTGCCTTGTAGCTTGCCTGCGTGGTAGCAGTCTTGGAAGTGGTGGTGGGACTTGAGCCTTAGCTGCTGCCTGTGATGCCTTGTGTGCTGCTTGGTGAAGCTTAAACCTGTAATGCTAGGTCACTTCTTTTTCTTCAGTCCTTTTCTTTCACTCCTTTTGAGTCTATTCCTGATATTTCCATTTTGACTTTGAGCGTGTTCTCCCATGCACATTCTGTAAGGCAGGAAATACTTATGTTTGAAGAACAGAGCATCTTTTCTGATGTTTCTTTGGGGTGGGCATGAATTTCAAAGGTAACCAGATTGTACTCCCATTTTTCTATGACTTTTGTGTGTGTCTGCATGCATGGGTAAGACAGGCATTTGTGTCTCTGGTAGGGGGATTGCTGTGCTTCCCCCCCATCAGTGGGGCAGTGGGAATAAGTGCAACCCTTAGACCTTGTTCTCGTGTGAATTTGATTATACTTTGTGCAATTTATATAGGGAAAAATGCTAGCATGTCTGTTATTTGTGGCATTTTCCTTGGCAGGAGAAGGAAGTGCTATTGATCTGCTAAGACTTTTAATAGGAAAGTGGTTGTGTTCTGTTAAGAGACTCCTGCTGGAGTTGATAAGACGGAATTACCTGGGAAGGAAAGGATGATGAAATACGGCACGATTTAAAGTTACACAAAGTCCCCGCAATCTTAAGTCTTTGCTAGGTTATTTCATGTTGGGTGATGGAGGATGACGTGTATGGAACAAGGCAGTGAGACACAGAATTGCAGCAAGGTGGAAGATGCAATTAGATCAGAGAAAGCATTTGAGGTGTCAGGGAATTTGCAGAGATGAGTGTGGAGGACGAGAATACTTCTCCAGTGTTGGAGCATGTATGGAAATGGGAAGAGGAGTGGTGAAGGCATTAACTAGCTCTGGGTGGTGAGGAGTAAGTGAACATCAGGAGGAAAACTGCTTGGTGGAATACCAGCCCCACAGGTGGAGCTCATGCAGAGAGGGAAGGGCAACTTCTTCACCCCAACTGAAAATGAAATGTTTCTTTGTTTTTGCTGGTGTGTTGTTACCTCAGAGTGCAAGCCTGCCACGGTGAGGACTGTCTTTCTGTAGAGGACCTAGAAGAACATAGTCTAAGGCAGTGGTCTCCATCTCTTTTGATCATGCACCCCCATCACTTTGGGAAGGGGGTAAAGGGTTGATCACCCAGCCCCTTTTTTTATTTCATATTATTAGCGGTACTAAAAAAATCTTCACGCACCCCAGTGGATTGTGGTGGGCACCCCACTTTGCAGTCCACAGATCTATATGGTCTTCTGTGACATAGTTTAATCTCTTCTGTCATCAGGTAGTAAATCTCTTGCTCCAGTTTTCTTTCAAATTTGTTCTCTTTTTCTAGGTAATGCTTTTTCTTTTAGAGAACAGGGCATGGTACAAGACCTTTAGACTACATCCATGTTATTTTCATGGTCCTGGCCTGACTCCAAGTCTTTGGCACCCTGCAGGGTCTGTTGTTCTTCCAGGTGCAGTCTTGCTGGAAGATGACAGCTCTAAGCTGAGGGTTGGGTGAGAAAAGCTTTTAGTCACTGCCTTTGAGCAGAGGTGGATGCTCAGTGAGAAGTGACCTTCTTCTGCACCCTTAGATGTATCAGCAGGCTAAGCAGAAACTGCCATTATGAGATAAAATGATTGCAGACAGTATTAAGCCTCCATAAAGGAGGTTTAGTTTGAAATTGAGGATCCTGGTAAGTCTTCAGCTCTGTTGTAAGCTTGAGCAGAAGCTGACCTTATTAGCTTCCGTTATTCCTTGCTTTTAAAATTCTTGTTTTTATAAATCAGCGTGTGTAAGAGCTCTTCAGCTCTGTTATGGTTACAACTAATAATAAATGATGTCATCTTTGTTTAAGGATTACTATGGAATTACATTCCCTGCTCCTGCAACCTTGACAGGCAGAGATGGGAGCCTTGCTAACAACCCGTACTCAGGTGAGTGCTATTTAAAGACAAGGACAATAAGTGAGATGTGTTGGTTTCTAAATGCAGGTCATCCTGCTGTTGCTGACGCAGCAGTCATTTTTCCCTTCTGTGGGCAATTTAAATCCACCAATCTGAAAATAAGTAAATAAAAACAAGCTTTTCCCTCTCAACTTTGACATGGATTTTTATTCATGGTTTTGATTGGGAATGATGTCTTCTGGGATAAAGCTGGATAGTCTTTGAGAACAAGTGCAAAATTGTTAAAAATGTAAATCTTAGTGAAATCTTAGTGTCATCTAGTGCCTTTCCCAAGCACTTACAAGTGCTTGGAAAATACCTGATAGTTTAATCAGTCTTTTCCTTGAAATTCAGCTGGCTGGCTTTCCTTTTTGGCACTGGAATAGACCCTTTTAAGACCCTTTTGGAACCCCTTCAGCAGCAACCCATGCTTGGCTATTGCTATTTTAGCACTTGTATGTTCCCACCAGGAGCTGCCTCTAGCAGGTTCTCCCCTGCCCTCCTCAAGTCTAATGGACTTCGCTCCCAGAAGCACGTGGTCTAAGAAGCTCTTTCTCATTCTTGTTCTTCAGTTATCAATGTGCAAAGATGACATTAATGCCATACGGCATATTCAGCAAGAGCTTTTCTTCCACTGCCATCTAATTACAGCTTAAAACTGTAGCCATAGATTATGATTCCTATAATGCAGTTACTGAATGTTGTCACTCTTCTTGGCAACCAACAAAGAGGAGTACTGGTCAGGAATGAGATAGATGTGATGTGTCACCTCCTTTAAAAATAAAAAACAACACATGAGCATGCTGCTCTGTAGGCTGTCAAGAAAAATGCAAGTGTTTTGGAGTTTTCTGCTTCATAGTCACTTCTCTTGGGAGGCTGATTTTGGGTTAATAACCAATTTCCCTTCCTACTTCTTCAATAAGGTGGTCCACGATGCAAGCCTTGCTTTCCTGGCCTTCAGCTACTGTCTCCAGAACTCTGGTGGTGTGAGGAACCGGACATCTAACTAGTCATGCTTCACAAATAAACAGACATTGACAAAAATATGCCCATCACTGCCTGTAAATCATAACTTGCTCTCAGCCCATGAAGCTTGGCTAATCAGTTTAACCTCCAGGAGAGTCACGTTTTAACCCAACAACCATTTGCACTTTGGCTATTTACCATAGTTCTGCTTTTAGCATATTTTATTGCAATGGTTTGATAGTAATGAATCTGCTCAGTGTGCATGAGATAGGTAAGTATCGGCATCTCCATTCTATCAATGGATTAGCCATGGCACAGAGCTCTGTGGAGCAGAGCAATATCCCTGTGGCCCTCAGGAATAGAGACCAGGAGAGTTGTCATGAAAACCCGCAGCCCTTCAAGCGTAGGATGTGCTCTTTGTTAGTTTACTTGTACTCAGAGGATCCTTGTGGAGAAGCTTTGATCCCTTTCTGATCAGTCTTTTTCTTCCCAGGTGACGTAACAAAATTTGGCCGCGGGGATTCTGCCTCCCCTGCTCCCGCTACCACGCTAGCCCAGCCGCAGCAGAACCAGACGCAGACTCACCACACGACTCAGCAGCCCTTCCTCAACCCGACCCTGCCGCCGGGGTACAGCTACACTGGGCTCCCTTACTATGCTGGGGTGCCAGGCGTACCCAGCGCATTCCAGTACGGGCCAACCATGTTTGTAAGTGTGACAGCTTCAGCTGTAACCCTTGCTTCGTGCTCCTCTGGTTTTGCTCTCTCCACCAAAACCTGGCCTACATCTTTCCCATCCTGCAAAGGATCTCTAGAACAGTTGTGCAAGCGTGAGAAAATACCTGCTGTCCCTTCCATAAGAGGAAACTTGAAAGGCCAGAACTCATGGGCACAGGTTACTGTAAATAGACTACAGCTCATGGGTTTGTTGTGTTCCTGAAAGCCTTTAGAAGCTTCTGCAGGGTCAAAGGGAGACCCAAAGCTGAGTTGGCAAGGTGACCCCAAGAAGCTGTAGAGCAGCACTGGTAGTCTCAGGAGGAAGTTACTTGGGAAGAGGTGATGCTCCAGGCCAGAAGGGTAGATAAGTCTATTTTAGGGCACTGTAGGGACTACATTTTATGAAACAGCCTCAGGCAGGAGCTGGTTTTGTTTGATTCTGGAGAGCACTGGGTTTGCTTGGTTTTGGTTTAAGGCAAAGAACTTGCTTTTAGCTTTTTTTTCTTGAAAGAAAAAGACAGCCTGAGATGTGATTGTATTGCAGTGGGAAGAAAGGCTGCGGGAAAGGGCAGCTCTAGCAGGAAACGTGTGGCTTTCACAGAGCTGCTCCAGCAGTGAGTGCCACCTCCCCTGCAATCCCAGTGCTCCCAGCCCCATATTATTTCCCATGTGAGCTGGAGGTGCCTTCCCCACTAGATGGCAGAGGGACCTTGCTTTTTGTGCGCTGCTCCCCAGCTAACAGCCGCTTTTGTTATCCTTCCTCCTTTGTCCAGGTACCTCCGGCATCTGCTAAGCAGCACGGAGTCAATCTGAACACTGCATCCACTCCTTTCCAGCAGGCGAGTGGCTACGGGCAGCACGGCTATGGAGCAGGTACGCTCATCACTGTGCTTTCCACTGGAGCATCTGCAGAGCTGCTTGCACACTGTAACACCTTGTCTTGTACACACCGGCAGGCTATGATGACTTAACGCAGGGAACGGCAGCTGGAGATTACAGCAAAGGAGGCTACAGTGGGTCATCTCAAGCACAAAACAAATCTGCTGGCACTGGACCTGGGAAAGGTAACACATGAGACTTGAGGTTTACTCCTGAGTGGGATTCAGTAGGGCAAACTCCCAGCATTGCCAGTGCTGTGCAGTCAACACAGCAGCCAGCTGTAAACAGGGTCAAGATCCAAGCTGTTTCTCCATCTCCCGTATACAAAATGCTTTTTTTTTAATGGCCCAAGTGTTCCCTCTAAACCTAACAGCTGAACATCGCATAAGGGTTTGTGTGGCTGATGTGCAGTTTTGTCCTTGATTACACATGGGAGAAATAGTGAGCCGTTTTCCCTGCCAGAGTTGGCTTTGGTGAAGAATAAGTGGTCTTGATTGAAGCAGTGGGATGCTACTGCCAAAATGGTCCTCTGCCAAACGCTGACTGGATTTTGAGTCTGGTAGACACCTGAGATAGCTGTGCATTCAGAGTGAGCAGGGCAGTTCATGTATCTCAGGGCTGTTGTTGCAGCTTCTGTCCCCACGCTCTGTAACTTGTTGCGTTGTTTTGTGCCTGGAAATGTTTCCTCTGTGACTGTAAAGGCTAAGGAATGTACACGGCTCATGTGAAAGCTTTATTCTGCACATGCTGGTTAGACCTGAGAAACGTATACCGAACTGCTTAGCACTAACTAGTTCATCCTTGGGCTTAAGCAAATACCAAGCATTTGTTGTGCATTTGAAACACCCCCTGGACTAGTCAGGATGTCAGTCATCAACCAAGAGCTTATCATGCTCTCCTCTGTGGCCTGCAAAAAGGAGAGATCTCCTAGGAAAGGTAAAATCTCCTAGGAAGGGTACAACCTTAGAGCAGTGCAAACCCACCGAGTCCAGGCACATGATTCAGTGGCCACAGGAACCACTGCTTTTAATCCGATCCAAGTGATCGGATCCAGTCCTTGTAAACCTACAAACGAGTGACCAGTTGAAAGTCCCTTTGCTGGTAAGTGGCTGTTCGTGAGCTGTTTGTGGCACCAGCTGATCCAGGTGGAAGCCAGCCTGAGCCAGTGATACTAATTCTGCAGGGGCAGAGGAGCAGGGCAGGCCTCACCCTGCTGCATGATGCCAAAGGACCAGGGCACAAGCATGTAGCAGCTGCTGAGGCTCATTGCTCAGTGCACTACTGGAAAGCTCTTGAATGCTGTGATAGAGCCAAATGCATCCCTAATCCTGGGGGAAAGCTGGCTTTCTGCGAGCTGGAAGTGTTCAGCGCAGCCAGCTGCTGCCCAGTGAAGTGCATTTGAATCCCAGCCGTAATCTGTGCGCAGTGGACACAGATGATTTATCCCAGTGGGCTGGTTTCCTGCTCTGCAGCAGGAGAAGGGAGCTGAGCCCTTCCTCCTGCTCCTGGCTGGAGTGCTGTTGGTCTGAGAGCACCGAGCAGGAGGGCACACGGGGCAGCGGCTGCAGGTGCCTCCACTGAGGTACCAGGAGCAAAGCAAGCGCAGGGTTCGAGCTGGGTGCTGCTTGGCTTTCTCATTGTCAGTGCCTTTTTGTTTTCCAGGTGTTTCTGTGACCTCAAGTAACACAGGTGTGCCTGATATCAGTGGCTCAGTCTATAACAAGACTCAGGTGAGGAACGCTGGACCCTCCTCCCTGGTGGCTCCCTGCTTTTGGGTGGCTTGGTGGGACTCTGCTGGAGCCCTGGCAGCTGGGGACAGTTCCCAGGCAGCTTGGTCTTGGGGTCAGCAGGCTTTGGCATTTCTTATGCTGGCTCTGCTTGCTGGAGAGGAGTCTTGCCCTCTGTCCTGCTGCCTCTGCCATGTCCACTCCTGGCCAAAGCTGCTGGCACAGACGCAGAGCTCCCTGCACTGTCACACACTGCCTCACGCGTGCTGTGGGTGCAAATAAAACAGGATAGCACAGTCAAAATTGCCACCAAAGCAGACAAGTGAAGAGGATGTTAGCTTTTCTCAGAGACATCAGTTGGCAGTGCCCACCCCTGTCCCTGAGGGACTCTCCTGTGGGTGCCGGCACTGCTGTGATCTACCTCTGGCTCTTGCTCTGCATGCAGGTTCCCAGGGAGAGCAGGAAGTGCTTGATGAGCTGTGCAGTGGGGTTACAGCCAGCTCCTTCCCCCATCCTTGTACCTTCCCTGTGTCAGGGCAGTCAGACCCAGTGTGTGTCAGGCTGTGCCCTGTGCCCAGGAGTAGGATGCCAGCCCTTGGACATGCGCGTAGCGTTAGGGGCAGAGCTTTGGTTGGGGGGAGCCAAACAAAGCTTAGTGCAATTTCTTCCTGCATTTTTGTTGGGATGCCGTGAGTAGGTCAAACAATTCAGCCTGAGCCCCTGAGAGGTCTGATGGGCTGATTTCAGGCAGCTGCTGCCACCCTATGTCCCACTAAGCAAAAAGAGGTCAGGGAAAAAAAGGAACACAGTAGCCATGGAAATAAAATTTAAGAGTTTCGGGCATTAATGCAGAAATAAGGGTGTGGAGTTGAACTCAATCTGAAATGCCCACAGGTATTTGGTCTGACTTGGCTTGCTCACGGGGCTGATGAGAGGTGCAGGGATCTGTGTTCAGGCCACTCTTGTTCTTGTTTGGTCACCGTGGGGCTGCTCCTGCTGGTCTCTGATGCTGTCCCTGTTGCCTCCTGTGCAGACGTTTGACAAGCAGGGATTCCACGCTGGCACACCGCCTCCTTTCAGCCTGCCCTCTGCTCTTGGATCTACTGGGCCCCTGAACCCTGGTGCTGCCCCGGGTTATGCTCCAGCCCCTTTTCTCCACATCCTGCCTGCACATCAGCAGCCTCATTCCCAGATGCTGCATCACCATCTTCAGCAAGATGGGCAGGTGAGTTGGCTCCCCACCGTTCCCTGGAAAAGCAGCGTTCTGCTTTGGAGTCCAGAAATAGGTGATGACTGCTGCCTCTGAACGCTTGACATCCTTGGCTGCTGCAGTCTCCGTTCACCTTGAGAATGCTCCTTCGCTTCCCACAGCCCTGCTGTTCTCCTCGCGGCCTCCTGCCTTTGAGGTTTTACAGCGCAGAGGCACTGATGCTGAGGGAGAGGAAACATTTTTTGGGGGGGAGCTGGTGTTGTTGCTTCCCAGCTCTGTCACCTCCCCATGTTTCCACTCCAGCCCTCAGCTGTCAGCCTTTGCAGTGAGGGGGTGACAGCGTCAGGATGGTGGCACCTGGCCGAGACCTTGAGGGCCAGGGCTGGGTGGGATGGGGTGTCCCTGCGCTCCTGCTTCATGTCGTGGTGGCTGTTGGGTTGTGAGGCACGGAGTTGTTGGGGCGCAGCAGAAATGGATCCACCGAGCTGTGTTTGTGGGCTCCCCTCCAGGTGACGTACCCCTGGGAGCACACGTGCACTGCTGATGCTGATGTCTCCTCCTGTTCTGATTTCTAGGGTGGATCTGGTCAGCGCAACCAGCCCAGCACCATGCAGCAAAAGTCTCAGGCTACCAAAACCGCCTATGGCACTTCTCCATACTGGACAAACTAAATGCGAAACCGGGGAGGGGGGAGAGAATGAGAGGAGAGGAGAGGAAAAAAAATAAAGAAAAACAGAAAAGCCGAAGCCCATTCCTGGAATTATTAGGAGAAGTAACTGCTCAGCCAAACGTCTGTGCGGGGAGAACTGCAGCCAGTCAGCCATCCTCTGTGTGACTCGCCCGCTTCCTCTTTGAGTTGCTGTTGTATGTAATATATTTATGTATGTATTTGTAAATGTAATAGAGCCTAAATGTGGTTTTCTGCATCTTGCAGCCTGTTTTATTTTCTTTGTAGGAAAACTAATTATTCATTTCCCATCTGCACCAGGGCATCCTTCCTTTTTTAAGCTCTGTGGGCTTTATAACTCTGTCAAAGACAAACTGCGCCATTTCTGTTGGAGCTGGAGCCCATTTATTTAATGCAGTTCTAAATTCAGGCAAAGAAGGAGGCCTGGCCCCCCAAAAAAGAATCAAGATGTCCTGTTGGTTTGATTTCTGCCCCCATCCCCAGTATAGCTGTTACTTTAAAGAAAAAAAATTGAAAAAATGTTTTGTGGGCCTTCCCCTTTCTTTCGTCTCCCCCCTCCCTCCTGCTGTGGAAGACGAACTCGTGGGCAGTTTGGTCACTGTGGCCCTGAGCTGCAGCCTCACCTTTTTATTTTCCAATTTTTAAATAAATAACAATTAAAAAAAAAAGACAGGGTTTTTTTGTTTTGGTTTTGTTTCTCAAGCAAGAGATTTTGGATGGCTCAGTGTGTCCAGGAACCTCCTTTTGCATCATTAGAGGCAAAAAAAACCTATGTAGCAGTTTAAATAAAAGTATAAGCTGTGTCTCGTACCTCTTTTTGCCCTGAGCCACCCTGCCCAGGATTGCCAGAGCTGACGGATGGAAACTTCACCTATCCCTCCCCCCTTTTTTTAAAACCAAGACCAGGGCGGCAGCTCCTGGTGTGTTCTTGTCCTGCACCAGTGCGGTGAATGTTTTAGGAGTTTCATTTCTTTTTAGCCCTTTCTCCACCTAATAAAGGTCTGAGCATATCACTGGTGTTTGTCTGCATTTTCAAAGGCTCCAAGAGCAGTTTTGCTTTTACAGCCTGTCCTTTTCCCCCTGCTCCTGCAGCGAAGGGAGCAAAGCTCAGCTAGGGAGGCACTGAATAACGCAGCAAGGGTGAGTGAGGGAGAGAGCCGCTGCTGTCTGCCTGTGGTGTCCTCGGTCACAGGGCTCTGTCCTGGTCCCTGCAGCAGCAGCAGGGATGGGGCAGGAGGGGGCACAGCTTTGTCCTGTGCTTTGCCCGTGAGGCAGAGCTGCTGCTGTGTGTGAGCATGGCAAGGAAGGTCAGGGCTGAGGGCTCCCGAGGGACAGCTCCTGCCCCCTGCTTGTCCTTCAGCACCTGGCACAGTTCCTGGCAGCAGCAGAGGCAGTAAATGCAAAGCCGTATTTGGCCACTGAGCTTTTTTGCACTACTGCCCTGGTCATGGTTGAAGACAAACAAGGAATAAAAATACTTCTTACGATGATAACCACTTTTCCTTCCTTAGAGGCACACTTTTGCCAGCTGCCAGGCCCTGCAGCACCCTGCTACATTGGAAGCAGTGTGCACACCCAGCCCTTCACGTACTCGTAGCAGCGTGCCAAGAAGCTGCACGGGAAGCCTTCTGTCTGCCCTGGGCTTTACCACAGCAGCCCTCCAGCAGCCTCCCCCTGCCACCTGCTGCTGCAAACACGCTCCTGGGGGCTGTGGCCTTGGTCTCAGCCTGGGCTGGGGGCTGCAGCAGCACTGACCTGAGCTGTGCTCACCCCACCAACCTTCAAGCAGTGGCACAGCCTTGTCTCCTTCACATCACTGCATGGGTGGCAGTAGTTTTCCTGTACGCTTACCTGTATCTACAGCCCTGCACGACAGTAGGGATCATCACAGAACAGCTCAGGAGTTGTTATTCAAAACTTTAAACAACCCAGGCAAATAAAACAGCTCCATTACCAGGGACATAACAGTACAGGGATATTTTCATTTCACATTTTTTTTTTTATTAGTAGACAGATGTGCAGAAAAGACAAAATATAACTACTGAAGGGGAAGACAACACAAAAAAAAATGCATCAGTTAATTCTTTCTGGTAAATTATACTGAAGAAAAAAGGAAAACATCTGGGATATTAGCTAAGAAAACTACTAAGAAATCTAGTGTACCCTGCTGGTTTCAGAATGGTTGAAAACTGCATTTGAAGGAGGCTGTAGTTGCAAATGTAAACGCTAATATTGGCTGAGAGAGTGGCAAGGGGGTTAAAAAACAGAACACACAGATCAGGTAAACATTTTTCCTCAATCTCTTAAATAGTTTCAAAAACCTCAAACTTCAGTTTGTAGCTCAGAAAAAGGAAACCAGCAAGTCAACAAGCAATGACACTGCAAGGAACAGTGGGGAAGAGAACTTAGTCTGGTTAATGTAGGAGCTCTCAAAATAGGTTGCCTTTTTTTTTTTTTCCTCTTCTTCTTTTTTGTCTTTAGAAAAGGGTAACAGAAGAATCATGATAACGCAGCTTACAACAAACATCAAGCTTGAAAATACAAGTCACTGGAGAGTATACAGTGAAAACGGTCCAGAGTACATGGGAGATCCTGAAAGATGCAGTATCCTCATTTCAAACCAGGTCATCAGCAGGGCCCCGGCCACGCCGCTCCCCGTCCTGCCTCCCAAGCCCCCGGCTGCTTTCCCTGCAAGATGGAAGCAGCAGGGGCCTGGGGCAGCGCCAGGGCCAGCATGGCCAGGGGCAGCGGCGCTGAGCCCTTGGGACATGGAGGATGAGCAGTGGCCTCCCTAAAGTGTCCCCTGGGACAGGGCAGGAGAGGTTCCCACTGCCCCGGTAACACATGAGCAGGGTGCTCAGGGAGCACTAAGGGACAAGGTGCCACCACTGCAGCTGCCTTTTAGCCCCCTCAGGCGGGAGGGGCATGGGAGCATACCCATGTTTGAGGCACCCAGGTGCTGGGGGCCGTCCTCCCCTCCCTGCTCTCTCTCAGCCAGCTCTAGAGCCAGTTCCCCAAGCCCCGCAGCCACCTCCCCACTTAGTTTGCTCCCACCTCCCCCCTGCAGCTGGTGCCGTACCATGAAAACCCCTGAGATACACGAAGAGGGGGCACAAGTAAGCGCCTGAGCCAGCAGCTCTCATCAGGGTAACTTCCTCTGTACCGCTGGGAGGGGAGAGGCTCACCCCATAGGGCCAGCAGCTCCTGGCAGCCCCAGGGCTCAGCAGGGGAAGGCAGGGCTGGCTGCTGCTTGAGATCCCATCCTAAAGGTGAATTCAGGCCCCTGCACCACAACCGCACAAGCAGAGCACATTGCAAAGGGGTCAGGCTGCCGCGGAAGAGTTCTACAGAAGAGAGCATGCAGGATGCCCCTGCCCACAAGGGAGGGCTGCCAGCTCTACCAAGAGCTCCCACGAACATGCAGGTGCACCGGTTGAAGCATGCTGCTGAGAAGCCTGGCAAACCCTGTAGGGTTCTCACTGCACCCCTGGGGCTGCCAGGGAGGCAGGGGGAGAGCCCTGTCCCCCCCCTTCCCCTCTGCCCCCTGCCAGAACCACAGCAGCCACTGCATCAGCAGGGCAGTCACACCTGACCTACACAAGCAAGAGAAAAAAGGCTGAGGCCAGCACTGGACTGGGGCTGCAGGAAGCATGGGCTGCTAGCAAGCACTGGGGCAGGAGGCTATTGGTCTTTCCCCATGCCAGAGCCAAGTTTGGGATGAGCGCTGGCCGCAGCAGCTGGCCACAGGGGCAGCAGGACACACGTCCGCTCTCCCTCTGGAGAGGGGCAGCTGGCAGCAGGTCACAGCAGCACAGCTAACCTGGACTGTTTCAACCCCAACTTAGCCTGAAAAAAAAAATAAATAGCAACCCAGGGCTCAGTTGTACAGACGTGAAGTGTTACGTGTTTATTTTAGGGTTCATATCACAAGCCTTTTTCAGAGACAAAGCTGATTGTGCCCACTGGGGCTCCAGGGGCCAGCTATTTCCTAACTTGAGCAGGCTGAAAAGGAATACTGTACCTTTCAGTTACATCCCATCAAGCTCAACACACAGTAGCTTTACACTCTCCGCCCCACACCTTAAAAAGGAAAAGCCACCACCACAAGGCTAAACGAATGTACACACGCTATTATTGTAAATGGAGCAGCTAAACCTTGGCAATTTGCTTTGTGTGGATTTTTTTCTTCCCAGTAAATGCAGCACTTGAGCTCCCAAAAACCCAGCTTCCAATGGGTTTGTTCCAGCTTTAAATACATTAAACATCTCAATGCAAGACTGTATTGAATTCAAGAACCTAAACGCGAGCAAACCTGTTTCGCTGTGAGCGTTTCGTAGAGAAGTGAAAAGGGGAGTTTCTTTTTTAAAAAGAAATCATAATACAGTGATGAAAGGGTTAAGAATGCAAGAATTCAGACATTCTGTGGAGGGTCTCTAAGAGGTCCATAAAAAAGGAGCAAACAGATCCATACAACAGGAGACAGCAGGAGACAAAAGTTTTTTGATCCCCCCCCCACACTTTTTTTGCTGGACTGCTGCTAGGTTACCGCTGCTCCCTTCTGGCCTGAGTCGGCAGGGCAGTACAGGGGCATAGAGGGAGCAGGTCACGACTCCTCATTGCCAGAATCGTCGTCATCGTAACAGTCGGCATCCTCCTCCTCCTCGTCTTCATCATCAATGTCATCATCGTACAAGTCGTCGTAAAGCAAATCCGAACTGTTGTCATTGGAAGGCACTTTAGTTTTGATGCAGTACTCTGCCAGCGTAGTGGGGACCTTCACGCCATCCTTCTCTGCCTCGGCTTTGGTAGCCAAAACCTGTTTCCTGCAGGAGGAAGACAGAGCAGTGTGATTGGGCTTCTCAGCCTCCCAGTCCCGTTCTCCTGGCAGCCCAGGGCCCAGGGAGCTGTTTCAGCTACCGCCTGTGTCTGGCTGAAGCACCACAAGCAGCACCAGCAACAGATTTAGTTCCCATAGCCCTGGGTTTGGGAGTACTCCAAGTCTGTTTGTGGCATCCACGCTTCCAGCGACATATGAAGTCGGTTATTGCACCGGGCCCTGCCAGGGCTCAGAGCAGGGTTCCTTACATTAACTGCACAAGGGCTGTTCAGGGACTTCCCAAAGTGACCTACCGCCATGGTTTCAGAGGTGGTATCCGCAGCCTCCCCACCACCAAAGACCAGCCCAGCATGCCCCAGGCTGGCATTGCCCCGAGCATCGGCACCGCTCGGCCCCCCCAGGGTAGCAGGCAGAGCCATAACCCCACTGCTGCCCAGGGCTGGTGGGACACGAGCACTCCCCGACACCCCAGGGCGGGCTGCGAGCTGCCTCCTGCTCTGTTTGTGCAGCAAGGCCAGCTCTGCTGAAGCCAGCGGAGCTGCCGGGGATGAAGTTAACCTCCAGCAAGGCTCTTTGCCCAGCCCAGGTCAGCAAGTGCCCTGCTCAGCTCCAACCACGGCTCTGATCCACATGCCCAGCTAGCCAAGTCAATGCAGATGTAGTTTTGTTTTTTTTTTTTAACCAAGCAAGTGTGGCAGCAGCCACTCTGCAGTAGGGGCTGCTCATTTGTGCTTCCAAGCCACCCTGGCTCAAGTTCATATCGTCTTCCAACAACTCCTGATGAACCATGAGCTTCCGAGCAAGGGACAGTCAAGACTGTACAGTGCTCCCAGCTAATCAAACCCCAAGCTTTGCAAACACTTGCCAAATCCTGCTGATATTCCTTCAGATTGGAGGGACAATATTATGACTCATGAGTGCATTAAGCACAGAATTAGTAGGATGCAGTCAGTTTGAATCACATCCCAAGCAATGCAAGCAGTGCTCAAAGGCAAGTGGGGACTTCAAGAGGGATTTACTAGCAGCCAATAGGTTTTGCAGAGTATCATGCCAGATTAGTCTGAGAAAAGAACAATTCAAAGACAGATCAGCCTGATCCTTCTGCTCCAGAAGTCTGCACCAATTCTGTGCCTAAAAATCTAAGGACCAGAAACCTGGACTTGGAATAAATCTGTAGGATTCATTTCTAAAGGAGCAACTAGAGTCAGAAGCTGGTTTCAGCAAGTTCTGCAATCAGTCTGTTTTGCAGGATTCGGAGCAGGAGGCTGGTAGCACAGCCCCACACAGAACAAAACTTACCTTATGATTTCAGCATACTCCTTGTCTTTTCCTTTACTGTCCCTCCATTTCCTGAACATGACTGATGCATCCACATTGGCAGGAGAGAATGTGTTGGGCTCATTAAGCAGAGAGATTACACTCAGTAAGATAGTCCTGAAAAAGGTAACCACAACAGCAGGGTCAGGGCTAAAGCATTCATGGATCCTGGATGCTGACAGCTTTTTTTTAGGCGAGGTATCAGAATGCATTGTTTAAAGTCAAAACCTAAGCTAAGCACAACTGACCAACAGCTGGACTGAAAGCAGGTATTTATGAACTTCAGACCATGGCTGGCAGCATGGGGAAGGTGATACAGTACAAACCTCAAGGACCCAACTACAGACAGCAATGTGCTCCAGAAAATCTAGAGGGGAAAAGCTCTCTAGCATAACGAAAGGTATTCAGGTGGTCCCAGCACCTCGCTAGGCTGGGCTGGGGAACACTTCTGGCTTGGAAGTGTTTTTGCACTGATTAAGTGCAGCCCAGAGAGTGCTCCAGCTGCCTTGCCCAGGGGTTCCCACAGGCCGATCTGCAGAGGCCTTTCCTTTGCTATCTGGCACGTGAGCTTGTGTTCTAGCTAGGAAAGAAAACAAGTGTGGGGAGGGAACACAGAGCCAGGAGTACTCTGGCACCTGGCCCACCACTTCTGTTCTCGTCCTTGTGGCAGCAGTGGCCAGCAGAGCTCAGCTCAGACTGATTTCAGCTCATCCACGCCTCCTGGGGACGGTGCAGGGTTGGAAACACACTCTGTGAGCCTGCTCCTGGTGACACACAGCTTTCCCAGCAGAAAGCCAGGCTCTTTGCCTGTCCCCCTGGGGAAGCAAGGAGGACCACAGTGACCCAAGGCCCTCTGACAGGGCTGTGCTGCTGCCCCTGCCCAACTGGGAGTTGAGAGGTTGGAGTTGTGGCCAGGTGTCGCCTCTCCTCAGCTACCACAACAGCTTCACCCTCCTGAGGTGCAAAACACTGGCAAAAGCTTTCAATGGATATGGAAGACCAGAGGCGAGTGATTGGTCCTGTGATACAGCCGTACGCAGCAACTGCCCTGCAGAATTGATTAAAGGAGCCTACGGCCCCCTCTGTACTCACATTGACTTAGAGGTGCTCTCAGAGCAGTGTATGCTGAGCACATCTAACTGATCGTTTAACTGGGATACAGTGCCAGGAAATGCTCGGTCATTTGGATGCTTAGCTTCTTGAAAGATTTTGAAACAAAATGCTTACATCTGGCCAGCACAGCTATCAGGAGAGCCTTCCACGATTTGCTTTCACAAGGACGTAATTCAGTAGGAAGAGAATGACAGCTCTGGAAAAAACTGCCTGGCCAGACTGGAATGATGGGCAGGAGAGTGCCCATCTTCCACTTCATCTCAACGATTTATTCAGAGGCCTTTGATTCTTCCCAGCCAGGCTGTGACGCCAGGAAGTTAGCTCCAGCAGCACTGCAGCACTTCTGCTTAGACCGAGCAAAGCCCAGGGAAGGCCCAGGACAGGAATTAGTAGCTGGACTTAGCATCTGCTCCACCCATCTCACTTCAAACAAAGTGAGGAAAAGCAGATTTCTACTGCAGTGCCCCAGGCTCCGAAGTCAGTGCAAAGCCACTCAAGCACACCACCCAGGCCAGCGGCCACGAGCGGTGAGGCTGTGCTGCTCATCCCCAGCTCCGGGAGTTTTGGTACCTCTGGAACTGCACACTGCTTTGATTCAAACTCTGCTATTGGGGGTACACAAGGTACACTAACAAGAAGGGATCCCAGTGCATGGGACCCAACACCACAGACAAGTTATTACATGGGGACTGAAAACACCCTCAGCATCAGATGCAAACTGCACTATCCTGGATACAGACTGACCTTCTGCAATATTCTTGGGGATCTGTTTCTCATTCAGGCCACACTATATTCAAGCCGTTTCCATGAAGAGCAGGGATTTAAGCCTGTCTTGTGCTTCTGTGCATCCTTCCCTGCTCATTCTGGGAACAGTTACCTTGTGAGCCGCTCCCTATCAGCTGCCACACCACTTCTTTCAATGTTTACAGTGCCACCGTATCCATCAGAGCAAGACCTCCAGATCCCTTTATCATCAGAGGAGAGAAGCCTGCAGAAGCTCAAGGAATCAGCCCTCAAGTGCCTTTTTCTCTTCACAAATCAACAGAAGGCTCAGAAACAGGTGAATTGCATCTAAACCCAAACAGACATCACAGACTGGTTGGGAGCACCAACCAGTGCATCCTGTTACATACCTTATTGAAGAGATTTTTTTTTCCAGCTGCTATCTACTTTGTAGCTTCTCAAAGCCATTTTTAGAGGTAGGTGGAGATTTGTCCTAGCACATTTTTATTCTCTGATATCAAGTAAAAGGTTTACCATCAGTATAGCTGAAGTCAAGTGTTAGAACTGATCAGTTTCTGCCAGCCAACACCGCTGGCAGCTGAAAGAGCCAACAAAAATCAGCATCCTCGAGAAGGAAAGCAGCAATGAGGCCAGTCATCACCTCTCCTCACAAGGTATGGATGTAGCAGCATCTTGAACATTGTGCTGAGTGCACCTGCTGAATATTGCACACCTCAAAGGACATAGTGGAGCCAGGGGAGATACAGAGAAGGGCAGCCAAAATGATCAAAGATCCTCAGCCCCTAAGACCTGCCACCAGTTCCTCAGCTTTATGGCCCTGGGGACACAAGGATAAGCAGCCTTCTCTGCCACACAGATCACAGATCATTCCTCCACATCTTGCTGGATGTTTGCCTACTTACTTGTGGCTGACTCATCTTGCTCTGAGTGACAGGAAAGTCCATGTTAAAAAAATAAAAACAAGGATGCTTGACACCTTTAGGGGTGGAAGCACAGGTGCTCTCCAAGCTGAATGATGTCCCACCCTGCAGACATTTCAGCCACAGTCAGCTGCAGTGAATTGCCAATACTCAGCAGGATTTACAAAATTCAGCAACTGAAGAGGTTACACATGCAGCTCATTACAACCGTGCTCCCCTCATGTACCTTCAGTCCTGCTGCCTCCAATCTGACAAACTCTGGAGCCTTGCAAAGCCAGATGGGACCCCAGCAGGAAGCATTTGTATGAGGCACTTAGCCCAACAGGTGGTGCTGACAGTGGGCTAACATTTAAGGACAAGCTTTGTAGCCACTTGCCAACACATCCGAGGAACGTTTTCTCCCCAGACATCACCCCTAAGCCCGAAACATTCCAAGAGTAAGCACCAAAAACTGCATCACAGTAAGGAAAAGCAGCAACCATAGCTGGCAAGATGCGTTTCACATCAAGCTTTCAGTGCTGTGTACAATGAAACAGTCAGAATGTGAGTGTGATCTAAGTAATTAATCTCCTAAGCTGCTTCTAAACTCTGTTTAACTTGCTTGACATCTAGTCCTAACAACTGGTGGAGATACACTGTTTTTTCATACATTTGACATGGTTAATAGCCATGTGAGCAGAGGGACAACTCAATGTAGCTCAGCAGTACACAGTTTAAAATACTATTTAAGTTAATTAAAAAAATTAAAAGCCAGTCTGTACTAGAACTTGAGAGCGCACTTCATACTCACTTCTACTTGGGACAGATGGATTGGGTAACATTTAGCTTAAGCTTTTAAGGTAAGACTCCCAACTCTTTATAACTTCACACAACTCAGGTGGACCATTTCTCTTGAGCCTTTTTAACCTTGAAGTAGCATGCTCCAGGAGGGAACTTCAGCTGTTATAATTTGCTGACTGTTACAAATCCTAGTTTGCTGCCACGTTAGTTCTAGTTCAGCACTTTGCAGTGTGTGTTACAATCCCATTCCAAGGGTCAAGAATCCAATAAACCCCCCTTGCTAGATCTTTGCATTGACAAAGGCTTTTTTCAAATTAATTTCATGAAGCCAAGTTAGTCTGATGGTTTGACTCTGCTTTTATCTACCTTCTTCATATCTCTACATTCCCTCATAGGGGTTGAAATCCCTAGCTGGATCTACCAGTGGAAGAGATTTAAACTAAGGAACCAATAACTAATAAATCACTGAAAAAAGCATAATTTTTATATGATGTGCTAAAAATATAGGGTCAGTTATTTTAACTTTGTTTGCATAATGAATCACATTAAGTAGTTAGAACAGAAGTACCTGAGTTCAAGGTCCTTTCCCTATGTCACTCGTGCTGCACAGGTCAGTGATTTGCTATTTGATGTTTGTTTTGTGAGTTCTTTATTGGCAGTGTCTTGAAATTAGAATGAAATCCAGCTGATGTTTCAAAAATGGACATATCAGCCTTGAATGCTCTAGTACTTAATGATCATTTGGTTTTGGCAGCAAAAGAACTACCTAGCTAATTGCTCAAGACACCACACTACAGGACAGGAGATAGGGACAAGTATTAGAAGGCAAACTGCAGGTAGCACTATGCATAACTTTACTCCTATGGGGCCTGAATACTCAGAGATGTCCTTTTCCAACAGTTGGTATCTTAGAAGAGTTTGGATAACCAAAGTGTGGGGTAACATGGCTTGGGAAAGGTTAAAACGTTTGAGATCGCTTTAAGAACATGAAAACCTGTGAACACAGCAGAAGGCTGTACATCATTAACCCAGCATCAGGACACAGCACACCCCAGTATCTTCAGACGGCTTGGTGAGTCCAGTTCCTACCTGAGCTCTAAAACTTAGTTCTAAAACTCCCTAAGGTCTTTAATTCCCTTCCAAATATTTTCCCAGCACAGGCATTAGTCTAGGAGATAGACAACAGGCCTCTGAGGTCAGCTTTGTACACCACTGGTTCACACTGTTACCTGACATTTTGGGTAGGGTTCCACCTCTCAGATGGCAGCTCTCCACTTTGCGGGTCATCTACAGGCGGGTGAAGAATTGAAATACATACATCTCCGTTCTGAAAGACAGAAAGCAAAGTTGAGAACAGCCCGGCTCAAGGTAAAGGTCTGAAGACTCAATTCCATCATCTCTGGCTATGTTTGAGCAGTTTTGCCTTGTTGGTATGAAAAAAACATGCAAGAACTGGAAACAGTTCTCAATCCTTCCTAGGTCTGCCGTATTAATATGCTCAAAATCTTCCCTTAGTCTGCAAATTGATATAAAACAATCTCAGGCCAAGATATTTTAGAGAATATAGCAAAGCAACCAACAACAGTAGTAAAGCCACGTAAGACTAAATCAGTCTCTAGACAGCACATACTGCCATCGTGATGGAGATGAGCTTTAGTCACAAGACCTGAAGTACGGTTAATTTTTTCTTCCCCAGTGGTAACTGAGTTAGCTACAAGAATCTTTAAATTCAGGGATTTAGCACTCTATCCTAGCTCAGGTATCAAAACAATGCTTCTCCTGGGATGCGCAGAGGTTGAACAGATGGTGCAAGGCAGGCTGAGGCTGCTCCCCTAAGATGCAGCTGTTTGAAATATCAGGTGAAAAAGCAGGAGATGCTCCCTGAAGGTTTCACAGGAAGTCCCTTCCAGCATGCAACAGAAAGAATATTTTGGCAGCATATGGAAGCCATACAGCTACATAATCCTCAAGCTGTGTTTTACTCACCAGCGTTATAGCCTGAATATAGATTCAAAGTTTCATAATGCCTACCACTTATAAACACTAAGAGAATTGCTTTTACAGGTTTCTATCAGCAACAGCACCCTGACATGATTACTCCATAGGGGTACTGTAGCAATGTTCACTACAGCTGATGTCCTCCAGCAAAGCAGACCCCAGGGGCCTGTGGGGTCGCAGTGCCACCCCGCAGGATGGGGTGAATGACAAGGCTGTCACTTGTCACCTTGATCTAAGGTACAGGCTGGTCAGAAGAACAAGACAAACTGAGGATCGGCTTTGTAGGAGGCTGCAAACAGGCAGCTCCCCAAGCACTAGGTCTCGGCTACATCCTGAGGACCCACCAACACCGCTCTGCCCCCGGCAGCTGGAGCACAAAGCAGCGCTGTTGCTCTCAGCCATAGCATCCATGCCTTTGAGCCCCAGGCAGCGATCCCAGCTACAGATAGCAGCAGCTCACCTGAGGAGCCTCCCAAATGTTTCAGCTCACCATGATTAACATTTGTTTTACAGTCAAATGAGATCCTACTTCAATGGTGGAGGCTTGTGATCAGTATCCAGAATTCAGCTACGCACTGAACCTGCCAGGTATGCTAATTTAGCGAGCCGATGTCATTTTGAAGCAGCTTTTTGTCAGGAACATAACTACAAAAAGCAAAGTAGCACCTGGAGCTGCTGAATACCCAGCATACGCTTCTGTTGCTGGAACAGTTTGTCATAACAAGGCAGTTTCTTTTTCAGGACTCCAAGAGACTTGCGCAATCCATAAATATTTTTAATATCATTTTAAGGTGAAATTAACCTTACTAGTGCTAAATTATGTCTATGGCCTATTCTGGATTTATTCATAATTTCCCCTAGCCTACACAGTTTCTCCATTAAATGTCTCCCAGGAAAACTTAGTGCTGACCAAAAGAAAGCATTGTAGCACGCTGGGGAAGTCCCTTGTGTCATCAAGCAAGCAACACATGGACCAACAGATATTGTGCAGTGTGAAAACGAAGAGGGAAGTGAGGATGTTAGGTTTCCTTTTTGCAATAATGTTACATCTTTGAGAATTCAAATAGGGCAGCACTGCGTTAGTCTGGAAGAGCACAAGCATCGTGGGGCTTAAGATCAGCATGAGATTTTAGGGATAGGTGTAGGCAAGGGGAGAGCTCATCCCACGTACATTTTTTGAAAGATAAGAACAAGGATGATGTATTTATCTGCCAGAGGAAGAAAAAGTGCAGGAACTAGCCCATACTTTATTATGACAGAACTAAAATGCCTGTTACCTCAAAAATAAAGACCCCAGCATTACATGCAGTGTTACCAAAATCCAGCTGGGTGACCCAAGCAAACCAGAGATGAGGAAAACACACAAGCTCCTCGAGTCTCTGCTCAGAACTGGAACGTCAGCCTCAACCTCTCCATCTGGTCTCACCAGCAGATTCTGCAAACTGCTACTTTCTTTCATCTTCATTACACTGAAAGATATTTTTTCCCTCCTGACAAACCCTCAAACCTCAAGCCCTTTGCTGATTTATTCTCAGTTTCATTTGGAGTTATCCCAGTGCCTCATCTTCAATGCTTAAGTGTTGTTTCCAAAACAGCCTGCAAGCTGCTTCAGATTCCCTCAGCTCCAAGAAATACTGCTATGAACACAAAGTACAAAGCTGAGAGCTGGAGTATTTGAGCAGTAACCCCAAAATACACCCATCAAGTTTTGGGTTACTTTCTCCTCCTACCTTCAGTTGTTCCTAGAGCCAATTTTTCATCTTTCCCACTGGGACTGGGAGAGGGCCTTTCCAAGATTCGGTTTGCACATACCACTTTGGTAACCATTTCCCACTCACCTCCTGCATGAGAATTTCTGGATTCAGAAACAACCTGTACAGTATGGATCTGCAGTAATATGCAGGTCCCGAGATCTTATTTATAGACCAAGCTCTCATGTAACTGAAAGAGTCTTGAAGAGAAACATCATCCTTGGCTACATGTTAGATTTGATGTCAAGTCCAAAACTCAAGCCAGGAGACTGTCAGATGGCTGATTTTAGGAAGTCCCTGGGCATAACAAGGCAATCCTCCTGAGCACCCAGTAATTAGAACGGATTACTACCCTGCTCTGCACTGAAGTTTGGATAGGCTTTTGGCCATTTCTGACTAAAACATCAGTGCAGTTTAGTGTGACACAAAGTGCACTCATTCTGGATGGACATCCAGCAGCAGCAGCTTGTTAGAAAAGGGCTTTCCGAGACCAAGGCATCAAGCGAAGCCATCATTTGTTCACAGTGAGGAAGAAATGACATTCCTGTTTTGAACTGGACCCAAAGGAAGCCTGCAGAAACTCAGAGACCTGTGACAAGGTGACAGAGCTGTACTAACAGGAACATTTGTGAAAAAGTGTTTAGCCTCTCAAACTACTCCAAGCAGCATTCCTAGCAGGCTGACACATGGTTAGTATATTCTGAAGTTTAACAGGAACTTGACTGGCCTCCACTAAAAGCTTAAGTCAAATTTTAATCCAAAACAGGCCTTCAACTTTCAAATACGGCTCATTGAAATTGGGTAGTTTTGAACTGATTGCACTAAGATTAGAAGCAACATCGCACCCACGAGACGAAACGCTCCCTCTCACTGTCTTTGCACCAGCGCTGCTGAAGTCTGTCTCGAGCTGCTGCTCCGTAACACAACAGCTCAGCTCAGCCAGGCTGATAAGCTAGAGATCACTTGATATACAAGAGCCCAGCAAGAAACAGCCTAGCCTGTGTGGCACACGCCGGGCAATTTGTGCTATGCCCAGGCAGTAGCACAGGAACACAGCTTGGCTCCACCAGCCCCCAGGCTCACGGAGCACGGGGATGCACCAGGCGTCCTCAGCACAGCACCTCCCCGTGCTCTGCTCCACGCTGCCCTCACCCTGAGCCTCTCCAGGCAGCCTGTTCTCAGCATCAGAGACAATGCTTTCAAGCTAGGGAGTGCTGCTTTCTGAAGAGCATTTGTATACAAACATTTCCTTCAGGAGCTGCTACATACCCATACCACGATCCAATTACAGATGCAACAGCCCACAGGTGTTACCCTTTGAGCATGACCCACACATGCACTGAACTAAGTGCTGCTCCAAGCTGGCCTGAAGACATTTAGCCCAGAGGTATCTGTCCAGTCTTCTCTGAAGAGCAACCAGGCTGCACAGGACTCCTGAAGCTGGACTCCAGCCCAGCTCTGGTTCTTCTGCAGTCAGAGTGCCCTGAGACCAAACCCCTTCATTCGCAGATGGTTTCCCCCCTTACATCTTGTTGCATCACACAAAACAGTGGGATAAGCCAGAAATAAAGATATAGTTGAAAGCGTACAGACAACCATTAGTTGCTTAAGTATCACAGTAGGGTAAGACACCAAAGACCAAGCCAGCTTTCATCCAAGAATCCCCTAAAATTGCCAGCGCTTGCAGTACAGTGCTTCAGCTGGGGCTGCAGGCTGCAATTGCAGGTAGGAGAAAGGCTCCATCCCTGCCTGCAAGAACAGCTTTTCCTACAAGTTTCAGGATCAGCTGTTGCTGAAGCACAAACCTGGCATTTAATACAAACAGCTTACCACTTTAGTTATGGCTAGAGATATTTAGTACTGTCCACACTTCCATAAGTTTAAGGAACTAGAAAGCCTTCTCACGTGCCTAGGAAAACTTCTTTTAAAAACCTTACCTCATAAATGTTGGGGTGCCACATTTTGGTCAGGAATCTGAAGGTAGGTGGTGAATATGGATAGTCAATAGGAAACTTAATGTGAGCCTGGAAAAAGAAAAAATATTTTGGTTAGGAAACAGAACAACAGGAGTTCAGCAAGCTACCATGACAATGAAAAAGTGGAAAATGCAAATTCGAGTAAGGCCATTGAGCAGATCATTTCACGTATCAGTGCCCATGTGGAGCCACAATACAACCCTACAGTTTCTTATAAGCAGAACAGTAACTAAACAAGAACAAAATAAATCTAAATACCTGAGCCTTACCAGCCCAGGTCAGTCCTGAGAACAAGCCAAAATGTATTTGCCACATCCTGATTCATGCAGCACCATCCAGCAACTGTTGTTCAACAGGGCAAAATAGATGTGAAAAGACAAAGATATTGTTTTCTTGCTGGGTTCAGAAGGAGGCTAAAACCATTTGCCATGATGAAAAGACCTGTTTTACGTGCGTCAGTGCAAAATTTTTAATTTAATCTTTCCAGAGGGAAGATTTGTTAACCACTTGCTTAACTGACATCCAGGGCTTTTTGCCTTTCTTGCGAGAATAAAACTGGTCTGTCTACCGGGGTTCTTAATATCATACTTCTTGCCACAACAAACACATCTGAATGCTGTTTGTGTCTGTTTAATAAATCCGTGCAACCTGATGAACCAAACACCGATGGGACAGGATGGTAAGCGTTGCCCTTCCATACGCACGAGGTCAGCGGACAGCAGTGGGGCAAGACTGAGCTGAGTCGGTTGTGCAGGGGCTGTACAGATCCCAGCACTGGATGTGACTGCTGTGCTGCCCTGCCACTCGCAGCAGCTGGAAAAGCCAGCCAAGTAGTGAAAGTGCTGAACCTGGACAGGTTGAGGAGCACCCAGCCCAGGAGGTGGTCGCTGCCCTTGTTCACAGGACAAGGTATGGGAAGGTTTTGTCCCACATCCCAGAAACATAAGCAGGCAGGCAAATTCAATCACGAGCAATTAAGCAGCTGGCTACAGTTTTACTTACAGACTGGCATACGCCTTTGCATTGTAACCCAGCTTTTATCGGGCCAAAGTGCCAGGGAGCCAAGAACAGAAGGTTTTCTGTTCAACTTCATGAAACAAGCTGAGCAGCTCACATGGCTTTACGTGCTGCACGTCTGCTTGTGCTACTGGCAGCACGTGGGTATGTTACGGCAGCATCAAGTCCTTCCACCACAGGAATTTGCCCCAGCACGCTCACAAGCAAACAATTCAAGATTTGCTTAAACAATCCTAGCCGTCGGTTTAAGGTCAGTTACGTGAATGGCACTGCTCCAAGAGAGCAGGCAAATGCCTGTTATCACCACCCCGCTGCAGAAATCAGAAATAAGCAGCTGCTGCAGTGAGACAATGCTTAGCTCCAAAACGTGCTGCCCAGGACTGGGAGCAGAGCAGAGATTTACCAAGGGCAGGGCAGATTTACATCACCTCAAGAGCTGCACCTCGTAGCTGCAGACTTCTCGGGACCACTGGGGTTTTCCCAAGCCCATTCCTGTGCTTACATGCAGTTTCAGGAGATCTAAGGCTTGAAACAGCCCAAGGACTGAGATTAAAAATGCAAGAAACAACAAAACTCAGGATGGGGCTAGCTACAGGATTTCTTGGCAGGAGCTACCGCGTGTCTTCTACACAGGTATAGTTACTAGACATCTAAAAAACCTTGCCAGCAGCTTATCAGCATCATCTTCACACCCCATATACACGGCTGGGGGCTGAGGAAGCAGGTCCCACCCCTACCAACACAGCCCCTCTGCTCCCACATCCTGAGATGAAGCCCTCAGGGCTGGGTGAAGACCCCTGGGAAAGCTGAGCCATCCAGCATCCACGGGCTCTGTGCACGATGGCCATGCAGACATGATAGGCCCTGGGAGATGGTTTCCGACTTCTAAATCCTGTTCTGTAGCCACAGCTCTGCAATAGAAAAGGGCAATCTGCCTGCCTGCAACAGCAAATATTAGAGAATTAATGAAAGTTGGTGTTTTGCCACGGGAAGGATGCCTCCTGAGCTCTGGCACCAGAAAAATGCAACTGAAGAGAAGTTAGGAGTCTTTTCTGCTCATGCAGAAGCAGCCGAGAGCCAAGCTTGCCTGTAACCAGCCGCATGTTCGGAGGATTCACAGGGGCACGCTATCTGTCAGTGAGCCTCTTCTAGCTAGCCTGCATGTTTAGCACGTTGAGATGCTGTGCTGGAGCAGAAAGCAAACAGAGCCTCTGTACAAAGCCTGATTTCAGAGCCACAAGCCCCTGAACTCGGAAACCCCACATTACAAGCAGGGATTTTCTTAAAAAGCACCACTTTCAGGTCCCTGCACTGAGATCATTCAGGAGTTGAAAAGCGAAACCAACCGCTTTCCCAGAGCATTATAAATAGGTCCTGGAGGTTTACTCTGCATCTCTTCTGTAACACAAGTTATCACAGGAAGTTACGTAGAACCACTCCACACTCACTGAACGCTGTTTGAGTTTCTGGAGGGTTAAGTTAGCCAAGAATTTCTAAGACAGACTGCAACAAACTGCAAGACTGCTTGCACAGACTCAGCAACAGCCGCAGTTACAAGTCATTTTTTTTTCCATCCCCCCCACTAAAAGCCCAATTCTAAACATATTAAGAGGCAAAAATGGGACTGAACTAGGCAATAACCACATTTTAAAATAAATCAGTAGCTCACAGTTCTCCCCCCTGCAGTTTCACCGATCTAAGGCAAGTTCAGCTCTGAGCTGCTTCCCACAGCTGGCAAGCTCAGCCAGGGGCTGCCACATACTCAGAGTGTCAGAGCTGCAGGGCAGCTCACTCCCAGCCTGCTTACAGCCAGACGAATTTAGGACTCAGAATTTACCTTGTTGCCATCCACACACACCTTCAAGCACCCAGCCGTTACTGCATTTACCTGTTTGACTCCTCCAGCTGAGCTTAAACTAACCAGGAATAACCCTGATTTCAGCTGCTGTCTCACCATGGCTCTTTGACACCACAAAATGCATTTGATGTGGGGACAGTAGAGACCAATCACCCACCCATTCCCCCTTCCCCAACTTATAACTGGTCATATGTGCTGTCCCTAAAAACACTAAGTTAAAACCATGAGCTCCCCTAGTTTGCCATTCAACAGGCCAGACTGTCAGAAGATCCAGCCTTTTGCAGGCATTTACAGCTACTGCACAAGAACTCCAACCCCCAAGTCACAGCACTCCACGTTTTAAGGTTATTGTGACACCACACTCATTTCAGCTGTTTCCTATTTTACTGCCTTGCTCCTTGGCATTGCCAATGGTGATCGCACTTCAGATTTCAGTTTCCTTCAGTCTCCAGCTTTGGTAAGGCACAGCCGTAGTGAAATCCATATATGCTGGAAAAATAAAATCCTACTTGATATCCATGCTATCAGCCTGAAAATGCAAAGCTAGTGTTTCTACCAACCACTGAATTGAGCCCTGATAATCACTATGAATAATTACTGCAGTGATTCTGAGTTTCCAGAGGTCTTGCCACTTACTTGAAGCGACACTTATGAATTAATACCATCTCCCTCTTGGTGGGAAACACTAGCACGAGCAGGATTCCCTCCTAAATTCAGCTGTCTGGAAATTCAGTATTTATTCCATCTTAGCTCTGTACAACATTTTGTAGTCTGACACTGACTTATTCTACTCCTCTCACGCTGGGAAAACCCAGATGCCTTGTTTTTAGGCAGCGATGGTAGGAACAGTGAATCCATCCTATCTGTCCTCTGCAGAGGGGTGACAGGAGGGAGATAAAACAGAGGGAGCACCCATTTCCTGGAAAGCCACAACAGCGTCACAACAACTGACCTGATTTGGGGATATCAGGGGAACCAGCAGCTTGTTACAGTGGCCAATGGAAACTGCAGCTGCTTGATGTTTCTGACAGTGCCTGGTAAAGACAGTTTTCATTTTATAACATCGCCAGCTTAGCACAAGCCTTAGGAACACACACAGCAGCAACAGAAGCGAGCACCCTCTGAAAACCCAACAAACTGAGATACAAAGGAAGAGTTGGATATAAATATATATATTAATATTTTGTGCTTTTTGGTAATGTTTTTGTGATGGTCTGCTCCAGCCAGCCCAGAGCCAAGCTCCCGCAGACAGCGTGCAGCTCTCACCTCCTGCAGGTCACCCCCATGCCCAGGCAGGAGCTGCAGCCCTCGCAGGCAGCACAAGGTCTCCGTATTGTCTCTTGCCCACAGCTAGAGCCAGGCTCCTCGCTGCACACATCATGGCTTTCCATAGCTGCACTCCTAATGAACATCTGCTGCCAGCACAGCACTACCTACACCATGCATTTAACACAGGAGAAAGGCAACAAGAACAGGAACTACAGACCGCTACTGGGTTAAGTGTTAATATCTAATCCCACAAAACGCCCTTTATTGCTCCTAGCACATCAAGCATTTATACAATTCATCTAATGGATTTTCTTCTTCCATATTAAGCCTGGATTACTGCATGCAGTTTTAAATACCATGTGCCGGAAAACACATTTCGTGGAGGTCAACAGTAAGTCCCACCAGCCTGTTTCGCACATCAATGAGGTTTTAAGCACCCTGCAATCGGTTCAGCTTCAGAACTGGAAAGGCAGCACTGAAGCCAGCTACATTACATGCTCAATTATTTGACAAGGTAACAGCAACTGGAGGAGCAATGCTTCTATTTCAGCTCCAGATACTATGACTTAGGACCCAAGTAGTTTCTTGTGGTGGAGCTGGGCACTATCCTGGTGCTTTAGTCCTTGTTGTGGCATTATTTCCCTGCAGTGCCGTATCACTGTGTTGACATTTATTGTGCTTTGAGAGAATTAGGACCACATCTCTGACCTAAGTTAGGAGGTCACAGACCAGGTGAATTAAGACTTTTTCAGTCCTGAAAGCTCCCTTGTTGCTGCAATGGCCATATGAACATTAACAGCAGATACTTTATATTCTGTATTACCTGAACTGTTTCACAGGGAATTTAAAATGCAAAAGACCTGACTGTGAAGAGTGAGCTAGATCTCACAAAAAGGACATTAAGCTCCTAAACAAACAAAAAAAATTAGAGCTACAAGTCAGTATGCCAAAGATGAGTCAAAGTGAGGTTAACTTACAAAATCAGGGACTGGTTTGACAGGCAGAGGAACCCATCCTTGTTTCATACAAGTCATATCATATATGGATCCTAATGTAGTTACCTAAGGCATTACCTAGAGCTTCCAATGGAAGACTACTCAGATACAAAACAGATTTCCTTTCACCAAAACTTCTTGTAACAGTAAAATGTTACCGATAAATCTCTGTAGTTACATCCTCATGAAGCTGAGACTGAGTCACAAAACCCAGAGCAAAGCAGCCAGCCTGTGATACAATGGTCCAAATTACAGTTACACCTTTAAACAAGGGCTTTGAACCACGTATTAGTCTTCAGCTCCTTAGACCTGAAATCAGAGGACTAACCATAGACATGAAGCTGGGCTTGAGCTGGATGGTAGTGGGGAGACTCCCCGCGGCCCTGTGCAGCTGGTTTACATCCAAGCTCCTGTGATCTCATACATCCACACTGCTGTCTGGAGCATCCCGAGGGATCTGAGTAAATAAAACTGCTCTAAACAATGAAGTCAGTGAGAACAAGCAGTGCCTGGAAAACAGGCCATTTTCTTCTAACGTTACTCAAAAGAAATAAAAGCTTCCCCTTCTCCCCCCCCCTTTTTTTAAAAAAAATATTGTCTGTTTGATATCCTAGAAATTCAGTCTGGAGATTTTAGCCTCCACAGTGGTAACTCCTCCTGACAGCTGCTACTCATTCAGGGATTGAGTTAGCCTGCATAAGCCAGCTGCATTTAGGATCTCGAGCAGCTCAGAAAATACATTTCCTTCCTGCAGGAGCTATACTGCAGGGATACTCCATAATACTGCCCAGCTAATTGAAACAGCCACTTTGGCTCCTGCCAAAAAACACTCCTTGTCCTCTCGGCCTAGGGAACATCCAGCTGCAGGCAGGGCAGCTGTTAGCACTTGCATTCTGGAGAGCTTGCAGGGGGACAGAAAGACAGGGCCAGGCTGAGAGCTGAATAATAGTTTCCCTTGGCAGCAGGCCACGCGCACGCTTGTGGAGCTGTCCCCCCGGTCACACAGCCTTGCCAGCATGGGGACAGCAGGCCCACCACTGCCTGCATACAAGACAGATCTGCAGTGCCCAAGTTCCCAGGCAGAGAGGTTTTTCCTGCCCCAGCATCACGTCCCAGGTGAGTAATGGCCCAGCCGGTGTCTCAGACCAAGCCAGACTTCTGATCTCCTTGGTACAAGTCCCTAAGACTGCACTACTTTGACAATTTTTGCCCCAAACTGCTGGCCAGTTTCCCCAGAGCTCAGGCAAACGAGCAGGTACCAGCCGCAGTGTAACAGCCAGGTGCCCTCCCATTACTATTCTTGTCCATTTGATTTCACACGATGCTACAAAACCCACCAGGCTTTGTAGGTATCATCCAGAAGAGATACTGAGTTGGAAAGGAAGAACCATCAAAGTAGTTCTCTAACCTGTCCATTTTCCACTTGGTTTTTGCATTTGTCTGCCAGCTCAGCACAGAAAAGACAACTACCAGCAGCCATATAGGACAAAGGCAAACAGAACAGCTCAGTCCTCTTCTGTACTGCTAGCTGCCAGCCCAACAGCTTTGCTGAACTTCCCCCACATAGCTGAGTGCTACAGCAATTTCATATTCCCACCCAAGAAAGAGAATGCCATACTGAGGTTTCTGTATTTTCCTGGGAATTTCCATGCTGAAATATTACTTCATTCTGCCTCTAATTCAGCCTTCACTACAGGAGCAGGCCTGATTAAGAGTGACAAGACTGAAAGGATCAGAAATTCTGACAGGCCAGACGTGAAAGCTTTTGTGATCGCTGAAGTCCTCATGCTGGGACTCTGCTCCTGGGTCTGATGACTTCGCCACTTTCCCTGCAGACTGTACACAAGCTGCATGGCATGAAGTCAGGTTCACTGGGTGTGCATTATGAGGAGAGGCTGCTCTGTGTGACTATTTTCCGGGCAGAAACAGTTGACTCAGTTCTTATTTGTATCTGTACAAAAATACTGAGTTCCCCATTTGGACAGAATAGGAAGAATAAATCCTAGTGTGTGAAGCTGAAGTCTCTCTCTGGTGTCTAAGACTTACTGAAGGAGCTAAAGATACTTGATGCTGCTGCACCTATAGGTTGCTCCCTATTGTATATCTCCACCTAGGTCTCTGCTTTAAAGAGAAGCTGGCCCTTGAAGGAGTCCTACTGTAGGTATACCTGGTACGTGACCTGCTCAGGGCTGACACTAGCAGAGCTGTTCTAGAAATGGTTTGTCCACTCCAGGAATAAAAACAACCACCACCACAATTTTCTAACTCTATTAGCAGAAATAATAGAGTTTTGCTGGAGCAGTGGCAGGAATATTTGAGGCTGCTTATTCAAAGTATCATGCTACGTTGCTGGCATCTCCGGCAGCATGTGTGGAAGCCCTCCAGTTAAGCGTGCATGAGGTTGACACTCTGGGCATCTGCCTCCCCTTGCCAGGCCTCAGCAGACCGTCTCATTATGAGCTGCATTAGCCTACAACATATTCAGCATCCCGTTCAATCTCATGTTTTGAACTTCCACGATCTGGGTAAATAACTTCCTGTAAGCAGATTTATACACAGACACTCCGTGCACCCATGGAGTGGCTGAACAGGAGGCAGTATGATGTACTTGGGACTTACCCTGGCAACTGCTACAGCTTCATTTGTTCATATTCAAGCGATCGGGAGCAAACCAGACTACTCTCACAGCCTTTTGCATCAGGCTTGACAGAGTTTCTATGAGCTCAACTATTTGTTCCATTCTGGCAGCTTGCACACATACTAAAACACAGCAGATTGCTTTATTCTTCCGTGAGGCAGACCATACAGTTTGCTTCTGCTGAGCAAAAAGATGTCCAAACTAGCTTGATACACAAACACCATTTGCTCCAGCCTCTTTAACTATTTTTAGACATTCTTTAAACAAACACCAGCCTAACCATTCATGAGTCAGTCAGTGACTAATTGCCTTGATTCTCTTCATATGCAATCCAGGCTGCATGCAAGAGGAGAGCATTCCTCAAGGGAAACCAATCACATGCTCTGCTAAAAACTCAGGGCAGGCCTCGATGCAGTCACCTCTTTCATAAGCAGCAAGGGGAAGGGAATATTTATAGCATTGCAAGTGTAAACCAAAGCACGGTGCTGCAGTGTTACACAACTTCGCATTTCTCATCACGGCAGGCAGGCAGTTCTTCAGGAGGCTTCTCAAGCTGGCACACCAGCTTTTATTTAAAAAGAGAGGTTTGTAACAACTGAACCTAGGAAATGCAGTCCTCTAAGAAACTTACCTATGCTGGCTGCCACACGGAAGCCAGCTGAGCACTCACACAGCCCTGCCTCTTGCCTTTCAGGTGCTGCACTGCCAGCTGTGAACCCTCCTGTTGGGAGCTGGTCCCAGGCAGCAAGTCCAGGCAGAGGCAGCTAACACTTACTCAGCAGCAGCAAGCATGTCTGCTGGGCTCTGCTGCTTCCAACCCAGAGAGCTAAGTACAACAGCACCGTCTCCTAGAGAGGAGACATGGTCAGGATTGCATTAATTTAGATTCATAAGGCTGTATAAATGTAACTGTATGATGCACCTGCCTGCTGAGCGTCCACAATCTCCTCTGAGCCAGCAAGGTCTGATGCACCCCTGCAAACTGCCCCCTGCCTAGCACCTCCCAGATCCCTGCAGAAACTAGCGCCGTGTCAGGAGGCATTCACCAGTGGGAAGCCTGTGTCTGAGAAACAAACGGGTATTTTCACATTATTGCATAATGATGTGCCTGTCACCTCCATTATCACAGGCTGCTTCAAGCAGATCAAGTTTAAGTTTAAACTAAAATAAGTGCATTAGCTGATACATACCCGACCTCGCTTCCAGGCTATTGTTTCTAGGGTAACAGCGCATCTTTTTTGTTAGTGAGGAGTCAAATTCAAGAAGCATTCAGTTTTGTGCCGTTCTCTACCTCTTTTCACCCCTGCCTCATGTTTTCAGTGATTTGGAGCTCACAGCACAACAATTAGTGTGGCTTAACTCGTTAGCAGCGATGACTTGGGCTTCCAGCAAACAGCATGGCAAGGGATGGGAATTAATGAGATGAACCCTCAGATTGAGTTTTAAAAAAATAAAGAAACAAAACCCAAGTCCCAAAACGTTAAAGTGCATGCATGTTGATTTGAGCTTCAGCCTGCTAAGGAAAGGGAGAGCAGCTGGAATCATATTTAATTCATTTCATGATTTCAAAACAGACACCCACCTTACGTCAATACCAAAACATGACTTGGCAGCTCACCAAGGCCTCAATGCATAAAGCTGCTACTCCTCACTCTGAGAAGCAGTCCTGCCCCCAGCCCAAAGCACGGGCTGGCCAGAAACCACCATGATACCAGCTCCTGCAAGCCTACGTGCAATAACTGCCTTACAACAGGCGGAGGACCCCCTTCAGCTCTTACACTGAAGAAAAGCTGGTGCTGTGTTCACAACAAAGTACTGCTGCTGTAGTCACAAGTACAAGGCTCAGCACCATGCAGACCTCACACTTGCAGCGTGGGCCTAAGGAAATGGTTGCTGAAGAAGAATCAGCTCACGTGCAGTCCTCATCTTCTGCAGAGCACAAGACACCTCCCTGTTGTAATGACCATGCTCCATTTAAAATCTAATTACAAGTGGCTAGACAAAAAGCCATCTACAATGGCTGTTCTTATTAATAGATGAATGCTTGAAAAGACATCTTTCAGGCCAGATGGATATACAAGAGAAAATACAACACTGAAGTGAGAGCTAGCATTAAGACTCATACCTATGTTCCAACAAGTTACTGTGTAAATGACTAATATGACATCTAGATAGAGCCAGAATCCTCACTTTCCTGAAATAACTCCCAAAAGAGCCAGCAAAAAGGTGCAAAGCAGGTTGATTCCTCTGCAGTGCAGTACAGACGCTTAAGGTACCCTTTACACTTCTGACAAAAGCAGAACCAGTACAAAGGAGTTCAGTTTGCAGACAGCCTTGAAATTCAGCTTACATGTAATCGTAAACATTTACATTAAATTGGAAGGCATACCTGGTAAGAGTAGCAGCCAGGAAGAACCACTTCAGACTACTGCAGGTCAAGAGGCCCTCAAGGTCACAACAGAGAAACGGAGGGGGATAAGCAAGATGAGGGCACAGCAGGAGATCCGATCGTTTGGGCAGAGAAAGCTGGACTGCAGCAACAGAGCAAATTTGTACAGTAGTGCAAGTAACAATGACTCTTAAATAGTTCTAACACTACTGCCTACCAGTACAAAGAAAGGAACTGGGATGAAATTAAACAAAAGTTAAACAAGCTTTAGATATCTAAGCATACGTCACAGATACGATGCTTGATTTAAAGTGGCAGATTGAATTAACTTTAAAAGATGCTTGAGTGACAGATAAGCAATCATCCAGAAGCGTCATACCAGCAAAGAGAAGGGAAGCTCTATCATAGATTGACAGTCTACACTCAGTGAGAACAGGAGTGTGGATGAAGAAAAGCCTTCAAACACTACCATGGGAAAAACAAACAAAAAACAGAACAATCCAAGTTGAGCAACAAGATTAAATGGCAGAGGTAGATTCACAGGAAGAGAGCTCTTGCAAGAGATGCTACAACTATGGCTATGGACATTTGTAGGAACAGCTGATGCCTGAAGAAAAAATTTTTTTTAGAAAACTTAGAGTAAGTTCTCTATTGTGAAATACTACTTTCTGTTTAGAGCCTTCTGGTGAATTCTCCAAGGCTTCTTTTTCAGGTCCACCCTTCCTTTAAGGTTTTAAAGTTTAAGGACACTAACTGAATGCCAGAAGGACAGATGATGAAACCTAGCCTTCCCAAAAGGGAAGCCTCCCCAGAAACAAGTCACACTGTTTTCCTGCAAAGACTCCTCTGAACACTCTTCCGTCGATTAAATGACATGACCAACACACACAAGTACCTGTGACTACAGAGACCTCCATGGCTTACTCCACAAGTGTGCACTCTGTCTTCAATAGCTCCAGTAGAGTGCTCCAGCACACTGTCACACTCAAAAGCTGTGGCATCTATGTTGCCTGTCTGGGAATTTTAACACCTCTTCATTCAGAGGAAAGTTAGACCTGCACATCTACAAAGCATGAGACCTGAGCACAGGACTTGCTGGCTTGGATATAGAATAAGCTGGGGCTGTCAAAACCAACAAAGGACAGAACAGAAAATTCACCCTTATTTATATGTTAGCCTTGAGTCCATGATGATATTCTTCCCCAGCTTACAAGATGATTGTTTGAAAACTTAGTCCCAAAGTTGTTCAGTTGTTTGATCCAAGCCTGCACCTCAGCTATGTGGCACCTGAGCTGAGATGCCTGCATCCCATCAAATTGCAATGCAGCGATAAAAACACTTAGCTTCTGCTGCAAAGTGATAAAGAACACGAGTATAAATACAGCTCGGTCATGGGAAATCTACCACAGATGTGCATGGAAGTGTCTGAACCCTAAAGTCACCTGTGTTGGTAAAAACAGCCTCATCTATGCTGGAATAAAATATATTGATGCTAAATGAAAATTATTTACCCACACTCACATTACATATACTAACACTAGTTTCTAGTTAATAGTAAGCACTGCTACAAGATTCTATTCAACATCACTAAAGTTCAGTAACAGACCATTAACTGCTCATATTTCAAATCGATGAGTCAGGTTCAGCTATACCATCAGAGTGAATGATTATTTTGTTTAAAAATCAATTTATTGCTTGTAAAGAGGTGTTATGCTGACAGATTCAGACATCTGCATCCTACTTAAAGAATGAGGCGCTCTGTCACACAAACAAGTCCAAAGCAGGACTTGGAGGAGCCTCTAGTGGTGATAAAGCAGATGTGATTATGAATTAACAGATACACAATTGTAAGGGAACAACCTCGCTGACATTCGCGCTCGCCCACAGATGTGTTGCTTCTAGTCAGATTACCAGCAATCAGCATCTGAAAGCCACAAAAACACTTGGTACCAAGTAAGTTGATTTAAATGGTGCTCTGTCTACCGATTTTACATTACCTTGATTCAATAAGGAGGATTCTTGTCCTCCTCAGACTGCAGATAGCATTTAGCATACAAACTGAATCAAGAACTCCAAAGGCTTCCTAGAACACGAAGCGGTGTTCATACCTGATTTATACAGTCCCACACTGACAGGCCAACTACTGTTTTTAATTAAATTGTGTCTATGCACACAGAACGTAACGATATTTAAAATCTGCACTGCAGAAACAAATCCTGAGTGATTTTACACCAACTTTAGGGCAGTATGTTCCATATGTGCGGAGACTGTTCAACACTTTGCTTTAGAAGACAACTTTTCCAGAGCATGCACTTTGTTGACAGGATCAACTGCAAGCTCTCCTGTTTGCACTCCATTTGGCAAGCCTGCGAACAGATCTCAGCAGCTACACAGCTTCTCAAGTCACAGAATCAGTAAGGTTGGAAAAGACCTCCAAGATCATCTGCTCCAACCATTCCCCTACCCCCAATATCCCCCACTACACCCTGTCCCTAAGCACCACGTCCAACCTTTCCTTGAACACCCCCAGGGATGGTGACTCCACCACCTCCCTGGACAACCCGTCCCAATGCCTGACTGCTCTTTCTGAAAAGAAATGTCTCCTCATTGCCAACCTGAACCTCCCCGGCACAACTTGAGGCCATTCCCTCCTGTCCTATCACTGGTTATCTGCCAGAAGAGGCCGGCTCCCAGCTCCCGACGACTCCCGCAGCCCAAGTACGAAGGCATACTGATGTGCTGTATAGCAAAAAGCGGAGAGCTGGTTTCATTCCCTCAGGAAGTTTGGAAATGTTACGCTTTTTGGTAATCACCAATACTGACATAATGTTTTCTTCAACCTAGCACAAGAAGCCAAGTCCAAAATAATTTGGAGATCTGCTTGCATCTACCCACATGCCATGTAGTTTCCAGTAAGAGCCCTTAAAGAACTGGAGGACGTGCAGCATCAGCTGGCATCAGGCACTGAGCAAAGCAGCCAGCTTCTGTTAAAAGGTTCAGATGTCGAAAAGGTTAATGCTGTTTCAGCACTTCACAATGACAGCTACAAGCTGGGTACTGTTAAAGTATTTCAGAGAGGTTTGGCTTTCAGCAGCTGAAAGATTTGTTTCACAAGAAGCTATAGATCTCCATTTCATGACTGCACTTGATATGCAAACTAAAATTTCTCAAAAAAAATCATTAATGGAACTGAAGTTGAATTATTTTTCAAATGGCACCAGAAATTACACAGCTGCATGCAGACCAACTGAAAGCCCACATGATCAGCATGCTTACAGCAACTGCCACTTGACAGGGCTTGCTTTGGAAGACCTGGATATACTAAAACAGAAAGTATAGCCCTCAAGGCATTCTCTGCCTAATAAATAATATATAAAAAACACTAAGCATCATCATATATTATTTAAATTATAAATATAATAAACCCTGCTGCTGTGTTAGATCTCTGGATGAGAATTACACTGCAAATTGACTGGAAGTCAAATACAATTTCTTTCCCCTTAAGTAGTCTGCAAAGCTATAGTTTCAGCTAGTTACAATTATGTTCCTGTATGAAATCTATTACTAAAAAAATCAGAATAACCGAGTTGCTACCGTGGAGCACACATGCAACAGCATGCATTTACAGCTCTGTATGTCTTGGCAGAGTCTGGAGATCAGCACGCTATTTACTGGGATGGGAGAACCATGCAAAGTGACCAACAGTTGCAAACTGCTTTCCTACAGCTGCTTTATTCTGCGTCTTCATCAGTTGTGCTTTTGTACAGGAGCAGCCATGTGCTGGAAATTTTGGGCTAGGAACAGCCTTATGCTATACACATGGTTTTAGTTTAAGCAGCGTCTAGCCATGCAAGGGCAATCATGGAACACAGTCAGCTCACAGAACCATCTCCGACTATGCACTATGAACTGTCATATTGCAAAGAGTTTTGCGGAACAAGTGGTGGAAATACCTGCACTATAACAGCAGTAGCATGTAGGGCAGCTGCAGGAACTAATTCCAAACACTTTTCCCATTAGAAAAGCCACACAAAATCACCCTTGCTCCCTTTCTTGACAACTCAGCATTATTGACGATAACCACTGCTCAATCTCTCCTACCCTACCTTGTCCCAGTTTTCGTCACCTCTAAGGAAAAACATTTTGAACCATGCAAAATGACTTCCATCAAAGGCAGCAACAGCAGTAACCTTGGCTGGCAGTGAAGGCAGCCTGGCAAGCTGAGGATGAGATCCGAGAGCCCCTCTTCCTGCACCAAAAGGCGTAGCATGTCACGGATCAGCATAGTCTGCCTCCACATCTCTCCTGCCCCAAATGGCCCTGTGAAATAAAGATGCATCTCCTAGGAACATCCCCAGCAATGCCCATAGGGTACACCAAGACAGGATTTTGGGCGACTGGTGCAAAATATACTTGCATACGCTGCAGAGAAGGATCAAGTGCCATGGATCCCAGTCATGCCACCACTCTCATTCTGCATCAGGCACACAAACAGCCCAACCAAGCATTACTCTGCCCGTAAGAACTGCCGTGTAGCTGATCCTTACGATTATTCTCCATCCATGCATTGTACTGATTCACATCCAGCACTGCTAGCTTTAATGCAATGCTGCACATCCCACAGTACCTCCAGAACCTGGCCTTTGACTGTCCCACTGGGAACATAAATTTACACCACTAATCAAAACCTGAAAACAACCTTTTTTTAATTTAAATTATGCCAGACATCTTGAACTCACACTTTAAAGGCCAAAGTGGTTCAACAAAATAGCACATAGTAATGGTCACCTCTTCCCCTATGCACCAAACCTATCGACAAGTATAATCATGGAATTGTTAAGGCTGGAAAAGACCTCCAAGATCATCTGGTCCAAACATCCCCCTACCACCAATGTCACCCACCAAACCATGTCCCTAAGCACCACGTCCACCCTTTCCTTAAACATAGGAAAGTAACATCACTTGCATTTGTTTTAAGGTTCACACAAGCACTACCATCTTGAACTTGTTAATTTCAAAGACATTGTCATACTGCCACTATGAATGGATATATTCAGTTACCAAAAAAAAGTAATTTCTGGGAAGTACGAAAGTAAAAATACTACCTTGTTTTTTGTTTTTAAAACGCCACACTTTGGTGCACCTGAACACACCCAGAGGCAACGCTTATACTTGAATATGAGCATCTCCTCACTACAGGATGGTTTGCAGTAACAGATGAGCTCTCCTCCCCTGCATGGCAATAGCTAAGCAATCACGCAGAGATAAGAGAATCCCTTTTAACTCCCACTTTTCACCCACCTATTAGTACAGTCATGAATACTTACTCTAATAGGACTGCCTTCAGAGCTTTTTAGAAAGCTTAATTATCACCTTTGGCATCAATTAGGTCAGCAGAAGCTGGTGCTTTCTGAAAGCTGCTGGAGAGCAAGACAGCTCACTTACCACTGGTATGTGAATTTATGAGGGAATCAAAGCCATTACTATCACAGGAAGCAGCAGAAGCCACGTACAGTATTGACAGCATCCATTATACATGCTTTTGTTTCAAGTCAAATTTAGAACCTGCCAAAATGAAAAAACATTTCTCAACAAGGACTTCCTCCTCCCAAACAGGGCATCTGCCTTCTCAGCTACAGATTTCTTGATGCTCAGTCTCCACATCTTGGCCACACTGCTGCTGATATGGACTTTAAAGTTAACAACAGACTGGAGTTAACACACATCACCGACATCCAATATACGTTCAAATCAAGCTAGGTTTTAGCAGTGGGGTAAGGATTAGTCTTTTTTTTTTTTTGAGAGTCTAATTCAAGACGCATCAAGTTTCAAATTAGCATGAAATGCTTTGAAGTTTGGAAAAGTTGTCACTCCCCTCCCCAGCCACCACAAACGGCAAGAGATTTCCTACACATTCCTGCCTGGTTGCTCACAGCAAGTATCCCAGGTTCACTCTGAAGGTTATCGGGCAGTATCCACTATGTGAGAGGCTCTAAAAAAAGATCACTTTCCTTCAAGGGACCTTTTGATATTCCCAACATTTAGGGAAGTTGGGTCAAAGCTTGCTAGAAGTGTCAGTATTGAAGTAACAACAGCACAAAACTCATTTGGATATCAAAAAAATCAGAATCCTTGGGTAGTTAGTTACCCTATGTCATGCTAAGAGGGACATTTGCACCAATATCAGGAATTTTTAACCTTCCTCACAGGATACTTGGGAGTTACACAAGTCATGACCCACATCTACAACAGGAAATACAACAAGGGATAGAGATGTCTGCCTGTGACTGCATCACCACTTTTTAGCCTTCGGTGATAATAAAATAAGTGACACCTTATTGATTTTGCCAATGCCTTCCAAATATTGTACACTTCAAACAGCCCTGCGATGTAAGTTGATTAGATAATAGTCAATGCGTCCAGTAGCACAAGGGGAAACAACATTTCATCTGCTCATGGCTCCTGCTCCAGTATCCCAGGAAACCAGCTGCAGCTGCTTGGTTCGAGTTGTGTACTATGGCAAAAATGCCCGCAATTCAGCTCTAATAAGCAGCATTTCTTCAACTGCTAAGTGGTGTTTATAAGGCAGAGCAACAGCTCCTCTACAGAATCTGGAGCATGAGCTGTGCTGCAAACGCCCGGTATGTCTGTGAAGTCAGGGCACTCCCATTGCAGAAATATTTCAGCTAGGTCATCAGCTGAATTGCAGCAGACACTTACATGGCATTTGCAGGGGCATCGGTACAAAGCCTGATGAAGCATAGGAAGCATAGGATCTCGTGACGCCAGGCTACCAGAAGCTAAACAGCCACCTAGCCTGCTTGCTTGGAATGGCCCCCTGTGACCGCATGATCTCCTAACTCAAGGAAACTTCCTTAACCTCATTGAACACCTTTAGCCCTCCCGCAACACGTAAGCAAAAAGCTCCAACTGGGAGGTTTTGTACCTGGTAATATTTAATCTGAAATTTCCATGTCCTAACAGCTCTGATCTCTTCCCACTGAGCTGCTAGGTCATTCGGTTCTAAAGTATTTTGAATCCTCTATAATAGCGTAAAAATTAAAGTGATTCTAAGTAGGATGTGTGCCATTTTGGTCTGCCACTTTGCAGCCTGGAAGTGTTTGCCCTGGATCTTCCCAGTACAGACAGGTCAACACCAGATGATACACTCCAGAAGTCAGCATTTAGACTTTCAAATCCTTCTTAGAAGATGTTTTCAGAAAGCCATATTTAGTCCAGTATTATTTTCAGTGCATTACACGGTTCAAGTAGTGCTTACCAAACAGTTATAACGTGAAGTTAAAAAGCAGGTACAAGGAAAAATTCAGATTTACAAGGTTAACAGAGATATTCAATGAATTACCCATCTGCTAACGTGAAGGAGCAGGAGGACTGGGTTGCACTGTGCCATTCTCAATTAAACACTTTGCAGAGAGCCCAAGTGAGCCTCAGGTGCCCATCTCTGGAGGAGAGGCTGCCACCCTACATGTAAGCAGCAGATGCAGATGGTACGTTTAAAGTAGCTGCATACACAAACGCCTATAACCATTTACAAAAGGTGACCAAGCCATATTTAAAGCTTTTTTTCCCCTATAAAAAAAGACTTTCTTCTTTTGTTGCTCTGTTCCTCTTCACCAAAATATGCAACTAAATGCAAGCTTTGCTGCATTACGTTTTAATAAACAGATGAGGCAGTATCAGCAACAAGACAGTGGACTGAGCAGACATAAGCAATTTTGATTTATTGCATAAATCAGTATCAGGAAGGACAACAAATTAAAATGACGGCTTGATTCTAGTGTCAATTGTTTAGAAGGACCTGCATATTAGTGCCAAAAACAGATCGGGAGATTCTTTCAAGCTTACTTTCCATGCAGTCAGCTTCACTGTTCTGTAGCATGAAGAGCCTGTCAACAGCAAGGAGGCATTTTAAAATAACAGAAAGTGTTACAGTGAACTCATTAAAGCTCTCAGGAAACTCAAAGGGTAGTGGATGGTGAACACAGATGGAAACTAGTTTTAGAAGGAGATTAAAGATGTGAATCTAGCTTTTCAGTTAAAGAGATCCCAGTTCTAAGAAGGTAAAGCAATGAGAAAGCAATATGCTTTTATTGTTTAAACTGTCCAGAAGAAGTGATGGCAGGAAGTCTACACACTACTATCTGATAAGTATCTACTGAAATAAGGTCAAATTTTCTTTAGAAGCCTGAACTTCTGTATATATTTTCCCCATTAGCAAAGACAAGTCTTCCTTCCCCATCTATCTTTGGGGAACATTACTACCATCTCGGCACCAAGCTTGCTCACTACTGACGTACCTTCTTTCCACTGTGGTGGATGTTTAAAGCAGCTGTATGTGTAAACGTTGTAGTAGCTGCTGTGCTTGGGCACAAACAGCTGCAGCATGCAAACTGCTAGGGGTAACAGCAGAGCACTGAAGCTACAATACCAAAATACCAGTCCTCGAGCTTGTTTAGCTTTACAGCCTTCAAACAAGTGAGGACTAACAGGTACCACAAGAGCAGCTGACCTGCTGGATGCTGAGCAGGACAGCTCAGGATCCCAATCCAGCAACTGAGCAGCATGTTGCATGTGGTTTGTCACACTAGGACACAAGCAGCAGTCAGAATTACTACACCAAAACAGATTATTAGAAGCTGGATGGATAATGACATAGCATGGGTGGCATTAATTGGTACAGGCATTTGAACCTCCACCCATCCCAAACAGAAGGGGGCATAAACTGTTGTTTCCTGCTCCTTACACTGAGCTACGTGTTCTTGTAAATCCTCAGTTACATATCCTTAAAAAAATCTTAGTGTACAAACACTCTGAGCCCTGAACAAGAGTACAGAAAGCCAGCACAGGTCACAGCAGAGGTCCTTACTCCCACCAGAGCTGGCACTAGAGTTTGTGCAGCCAAGTAACAAACCAGCAAGTCCCTCATTTTAATCTAAGCAGTTTCTTTTGGAAAAAATGACCGCTTATGGCTTTATTTCTCTAGTTAGGTGTCAAGACTTTAGGCATGAGAACCAAGTGGCCATTTTTTCTTTCCAGCAAACGTGGAACTGCACACACAGGAAAAGAGTCCAGCCCAGACTCTACCTTCTCTTGAAATCCTGCACAAATACTTGTTCTTTTCCCTACTAGAAAACTCATGGCATGGGACGGTTTTGTAAACTTTTTAAAAAAGTATTTTTAGGTGTTACCGATAATCTGCAAGTTGCATTCGTACATGCATACGTATATTCTCTCTATCAGTACTTTTCTGCTCTGGGAAGAACAGTCATAGCCATGGACTTCCTTCTTCCATCCCAACGCACGGGTAACACCGTGGTAGGTGTAGTGCAGGGGGGCGGCAGCAGGGAGAAGTAATTTACATTAGTGACCAGCTTGCTTGTGTAATGCTAGACAGCCAGGCCAGCAATTTTGACCAGCTTCAGTGATCACCTCACTTACAATGTAGATTTTAAAATTATGGCTTCAGCAGCACATGTACCTCTATACAGCATGTCATTAACTTGCCATGTTTAACTTTTTGGAAGAGATGAAGTACTTGCCAGAAGCCAGCTCTTACATTGCCTAGTTATAGCAGAAAAATCACTTGTCACCACTCTTCAGAATATGCTGGCTTTAAAAGAGCTCTAATTTAATTATATTTGCATGCCACAAGCTGTACAGCAACCATCATTTTTGCAGTTCATTAGTACCCACAAAGCCCTTACTGCATTGTGGGCTGGGATATATAACATCAGAGATCTGGGAGCACCCAGCAAAGCACGGCCTCAGCGCGCTGGATGTGACACAAACAGCAAAGCAGATCTCACCCCTAAGATACACCAACTGCAACCACTGCCTCCTGTAACAGGGATAAATTTCAAAATACGCTTTGTTATGCAGGGAAGAGCCTTAGTAGCATGTAGTTTTCTGCTGATTGAAGTGCCTGAATTACTCTGCAGTATTTTCAGTTCGAATGATCCCATTGGGAAGAGGCTAAGCAAGCACCAGTGGGTGAAAGCAAAATAAGAATGACACTAAAACTAACACAGGACCACCTCGTTAAAGTCAGCTCCACACTTCTTAAAAAGAATTAAAAACAAAACCCACCAAACCAACAAAAACATGGAGTTAATTTGGGTTTTGTTCCTGAAAAAAATATTATTGGAATAGGACAAAGAGACAGGAGTGTCAGCACTAACCTCACTGGACTTCTGTAGTGGTTGCACTTTCAGGCTGCAAAAAGAATAGGGCCTCTGGCATGCTAGCCCTATTTCTGCAATATACCTTTAGCCATGACATGGTGGTAGCAGTAAGCTGCATGGCTCTTGGTGATAACCCCTAAACTGCGAGGTGTGATGCAATTTTCTTTGCAGGAAAAACAACTTTCCTGCTGGCAAGATGGCTTGTGCTAAAGGCAAGCGTACTGGCAGCTTTGCTGCAGATCCAGAGTATTTTATGGCTTCAAAGCATCTCAAAACAAGTATCTGGAAGACATCTACATAATTAACTATTGTTTAGAGTAGCTCAGTGAAGGCACGTCATCTTCTCACGATAAAAAGCCTGCAGAGATACAAAGGGTGAGCACAGTGGCTGTTTACAGCCCACAGTAACAGCAAGTGAAACGGCATTTCAGGCATCAACAGTCCAGATCTTCCTCAAAGGGAAAACCAAGGGGTCAGATGTTGGGGAAGTGACCTCAGGACTATCCAAGCAATGGCATACGCACAACAAACTCCTTCATGTTTGCTAGAACACTGCCCAGCCTTTCAGAGTAGCACGTGTGTGGACAGCAGATTTTGTGTTTCATGTAGGACCATGTCACTGGGCACAGCCAGTAGGATTAAAATGCTGTCATCCTGCTATCAGCAGGGAAAAAAAAAAATCAGCAAATCCAAAGCAGGGTAACCCACACTGTTACCTAAGTGGTATGTGCTGTAGAGTTTGTACCCGTTGTACATTCACTTTTCTGCACCGGGCATTGCAGGCTGTATCCTAGGGTTTTTTGTGCTTCTGTTATAATCTCCAAAATAAACATACAAGGCAGGATATCTAATTATATCTAAGGTAACACATAGCTCATTTGCTTTTTCACTGCAAACAGCTAGCTTTAAACACAGCTAGCACAATATCAGATTAATGATCATGGAAGTCTGCATCACTAGTTCATTATCCTTACAGTTCAGTTGTTTAACACGGACACAACAACACTATTTTTAATGTGCAAATTAAACACTGACTGATCTGACATTCTTGTACATGTTATCACAGGACATTAAAGTTACTTTTAACGAGAAATGATTTCTTTAAAGTCAGAACTTCATCCAACAGACAACCAACTACAGCAAGCCAATGAGAAAATTTCATTGAAAAAACTAATGTGCAAAGTAGTCAGCCACAGGGAACATTCATAAGAGATAACAACAAAATTAGAAAAAAAATCAATGTGTTTGTAAGGATGTTTTTAAAGTCATCTTCCTTTCTCACCAAAAGATTTTACTCTCGTGAATACATGACTAGGCACTGAGCGCAGAATAGGAACTGGCTGAGGCTACTGCCTTACTCCATATGTAAGAAATGTCCTCCAGAAAGATAAGCATGGACATTTAAACAGGTAAAAAAGATCCTGTACTCTGAGAAGAGACTATTAGTTAATAGCTATTTACAAGTAGCTCATCCTTTGATTTTTCTCAATGTCAGAACAGGATAGACACAATAAACATCACAAAGATGAGCACTATGAGTCTGGAGCTTGTGAAGTGCATCTGAGGAGCAAGCGCTAACCATACCACAAAACTCCATGCCTAAAAATCAGGATTCTCTGTATATCCCTCCTCAGTAATGCTAGGTGAACTGCCCAATAGCTGCAACAGAAAGGGAAATGCCTTAAAGCATCCTGAAGGCTGAACTCCGTGAACTTAATGCTGAACTCAAGGTTACCAGCAGGTATTTGTGCCGGGCTGACTCCAAGCCTGAAGTCCTGTACATAACCACACATTTGGTTCAGATGATTGGCCTATTTCCTCAAAAAGAAAAAAACAGCTAAATTGGGACACCTTATTCAGCCAGCTAGCACTGGGGCACCGGCCCAAATGCACTTTAACTTGCATCCTCCACCTTCTGGGTGGATGCCCTGCCCTGGAGGGCACCAAGCACGGTGCTCGCCAGCCTTCCCCTTGGCATCAGGCCACTGGCCAGGCAGGAACGCAGAAGTCCAAGCCAGAAGACAAGAGGAGTCTGCCTGCTCAGAGCACAGAGCTTGGAAAATGCTGTCAGGATTATAAATATTTCACACTGGAAAGTGAGCTGATAAACAGAAGCAATCCCTCCTTCCAGCTGAGCACCTTTGGCTGCGGAAGCACATCTCCTCTGTGCTGGCCGGGCTTCGGTGGCACCCCACTGTGAGCCAGGGCACAGAAGGTGAAGTTTCAACAAGGGAAAAGGGAACAAAGGATTTACCCTCCGTCAACTAACAGCCTGATGGTTACGTTACCCACGCAGAAAACAAAACCAAGCTTAGTCCCTTCAAGATGAGGACAGAACTGAGCCTCTCTCTAAGCAATAGCCCACTGCTTTTGGTGGAGAAACACTTACTGAACTCCTTGCGCAAACCAAAGCCACGAGGAGGGCAGAGCTGTCCCCAGACAAGTGATGACAAAACCCCTCCAAGTCCCACTGCAAAGCTGGACACTTAAAAAAAAGTGGGCTGGCCTTTACCATCATGTTCCAGTACTGAACTTGTTCACACTCCATTCACCTCTGTACAATTTTAGGTCTTTATCCTACTTACCAGAGATTGCTCTAAAAAGTGTGATAGAGTTGCAAGGAATAAAAATATTGCAACAAGCATAGCAGGGATTATGTAAAAGTTATTCCTTATCTTTAAGTAGGACTTTGACCCTGAACAACCCAACTTGCCTAGCAGCAAAGGCATTTGAGAAAGGAAGAAGCAGGAATCAAGAACACAAAAATAAAGACCGTTTCAATATCCTAGCAAAACCAAAGATTCTCCAGATCAGACATACAGAGTGTCCAAATGCCAGCTACCATTCTTTCTTTATCATAGCCATGTGTAAAAAAAGAGCATCTTTCAGCTTAACCTCGAAGTTAAACTGGAAGTAGCAGAACAGGATCCAGCTAGGCAGCTCACAAGTTTGCACAAAAATGGACACAGATGCTTTGTGTTTCGTGCATCTGAAGCTTCCTACAAAACACTTCCTAGTTTAGGAAGGATGCTATCAAGCACTCTTAAAAGCCTCCCATGTCAAGTGGGAACACAACACAACAGCTTTGAAGACAAGCGTAAAGGATCTGAGCACAAGGCTGGCAATCAGGCCACTGTGAGCATCAGTCTGAACGTGTTACCTCTCATTGTTCAGCAGCAAGATAGTGAAATATTATCAACATAGGTGTAACAGGTCAGCACAAAATTCAAAGCTTTGATCAACAGTTAAACACCATAAAGCACCTGTATTTTGCTAATTATTGCTAAGCAACATTAAGGCCAACAGTTTAGCAGAATTCAAAAGAGATTAGACATTATATGGGCAATAAGAACATCCACAATTACATTAGCTAGGATAAAACAGTTTATAAAAGGATTAAAGGAATACCAAGCTTTGTGGCATGAGTCAGCCACTATATCACTGTTAAATTATTCTTTCTGATTGTTTTGCTTAGTGTAGAGCAGCAGAGACCGTGTTCATTGTTCTAAGAACAGTTTGTTAATCATACCAAGGATCAGCATACAAAAAACAGAAGCAAACTAGATGTCACTTGCTTGGGTTCAAACTTCTTTAGTGAGCTTTTTCAACTGGATATCACTTTTGTCTTGGAATAAAAGCAATTCAGGCTAAACTCAACCTGATTTACATTCATGAATACTTGCAACAGAGCAAACTAGAGTTGAGACAGGCATTTAGTTCACACAGTCTGATGGACTGACTCACCATCAAAGCCAGATCATCACAGCAAAACACCCAGACCATCACAAAGAAACACTCGTGTAAGCAATTCTACGCTCATTTTGGTAACCAGATAATACTTGAACCTAGATGGGGAAAAAAACAAAAAGATCTCTAAAAATGTTTGCCTTGTCCTGCCTTAAAACATCAACTACAGAATGATGATCCTTCTCCATTCAGAAGGAAGCCTGTCACCAGCAGAACTACTCATTTCAGAAGAGTTCAAACACTTTGAACCCATACCTAAGGCTCCAAGCTTTCAGCCCAGTTCAAGTCTGATGGAATAACTGAAGACATGCAGAAACCAAATATTTTTAGCAGCATGCCTCCCCTTGCATATACAAAGAGCAGCTTAATTTGCTGTTAGCCCCATGAAATGGCAAAGGAATTCTGACAAAGGAGCTATAATTACCAAGTCATCTCCAGCTGAAGTGTCAGCTACCATATGCTCTTTTCAGAAAACCCAGACTACTCATGTGCATAGTTTATCAAGCTCCCTATATCAAGCTTCGTTTTGACGAGAGGGTGGTTTTGATTGTACCAGGCCTTTTTGGAACCTTCAGCTGTTAAAATAGTCAAAGTAGACACAAAAGGAGAATAGCAGATCCAAACAGCTGAGCAGCTCACTATTAGCGCAGAATTCAAAGAGTTCACATCGGGTTACCCAGATTTCACCCTGTACTGTCAGTGATTTTTATCCCTTAAAGTATTCTTTGCCCACAATAGGGCATTTTTGGCAAACACAGCACTATTTTCAGAGGTGATTTCTGAACCTTAATCATAGTGCAAGATGAAGTTTCAGACGCCTCAAGTCCTGTATCTGTTATTAGCACTTCTCTAGTGTAAGAACACCTTGACGGGTCAGAGGAACATGTGAGAGAGGTTAACAACTTATTTTCCCCCCCTGTTTCTGGCTTATAAGTATTTCTGCCATTGCTCCTTCAGCAAGTTACTCACAAATAAAAATCCCTGCCATAATTATCTGTATTATGCCAGGGACTGGAATTTTTACTTTAAAATTTCAGTACTGCAGAAGCTGATGTCACTTGCCAAGGAAAACTTCCCTCTAATTTGGCAAGGATACAGAAGTCCAATCAACTCTAAATTGTAACACTGGCTTACATTGCTAGTAGAGAAAGTTAGAAGAGACTTGGCTACATTTTTAGCACAGTCAAAGCAGCAATAGCTGGTCAAATGCTGGAAGCTTTGACTGAATTAACTGGAACACCAAGTGGGTCTGCATTACAGGAACCTGCCTAGTATCTTGAGCACAAATCAGTAGAGACAGGTAGCTTTGAGACATATAGATAAAAAATACGTATAAATATGACTGTTCTTATTACTGAAAGGTAGGTTTTTCCCAGAAAAGAAAAAAGGTGATAAGAAATTGATCCCACCACTAGTTTTCACCCTTTAGTACCCTTAGCAGTAAGTGTCAACTTCTGAGTTTCCACTTGCATTTGAAGGAAGTTTTTAACCATGACTTTTCACAAGTTACTACACCAAGAAGCTCAGAAACCAGCTATTTCTGCCTCTCATCTAAATGTATACTTAGTCTTCTGTAACTTCTCCTAACACCTGGTGTTCTGCTTAAGTTTCAGTGCCTGTAGAAATACCTGTCATAGTTGGCAGTTACAAATATGCTTGTGGCAGCAGGAAACAATTGGCTCAAACTCTGCTCGTTTTATTCAGTCAGCCTTTCTCTGGGGTTTGTTTTTTGTGCCAATATAAAAGAGAATTAAGTGCTTCATACGGAAAGGAAAAGATTAAACCTCACCAGTTCTACCTACAGAACCACAAAACAGCATGTGCAATCACGATTAACAAAACATACATAAGCTGTCTCAATTTCTCAAGACAATAAGCATTATGAGAGCCTAAAACAATCCCCAACACAGTTACAGCTTCTGCAATTTAACTCTGATAATAAAATACAATTCATGCTTTTTTTCCCCATACAGATTTGTCTTGCACCAGTTTTTGCTGCAATATTTGCACAACTATGTTGAACAGTTGGACTACAGAATGAAGCACTCCAGTAGTAGCAGAATTCCCACCACATCCATCTCCCATTATTATATGGGCATGAATGTACTTAGAGAAGTCAGTGTTCTTCCCCAAGGATCTTGCTTCATGCAGCAGGAGAGTAGCCAGACACACTGTGGTTATGAGTACCATCAGCTCGGCATTGCTGAATGATCCCACCACTGAAAACAGCAACTTGCTATTGTAGTCAAATTCATTCCTTGTATAAATCTCAAGTTGCTCGTTGCTCTGGGTGCTTCTGTCAACCATTGCCATTTCCCAATCTTAAATTTTGCTGGTTATTTTCCTAGAGATATTTAAGTGACTGCAGTTGCCAGGACAACTGCTTCATCAACACCAGCACCTCAGCTCATCTATCTTGGGCTTCCCTTCAGTTCACCATGACTTCTAGGAAATCAGCTGCCAGAAGCAGTCATTTTGAAGTCTGGCTTTTTCTTTAAGCTTTTATTAGCTTTTGAGATCTTCTGTCCTAAGAAACTCAACTTCCTTTAATAGGAACTTCTCTGCAGAAAGAGATTTGTTTCACTTATACCCTCAAAAGAAAGGTTTCTTTTAAAGTTATAAGCCTGATACCTTAAATTCCAGGGCACTGAGGTGATGAAGAAGATAAGATCACAGAGGTACACATCCAAACCAAGTTTATGCATGCCTGTGCTGTCACTTCCAATAATTTACTTAAGTCTCATTCTATTTTGTTTTGTTACCATGAGAAGCAGAGAGTGACTCAATATTTGTTATAATACGTATCAAACTCAACTAGGCCTTTGAAACCACACACCCATATATGTATATTTATACTTAAACATCACAGAACTTCCACCGAGAAACTAATAAGGGAGTTACAGGCACGTTTTAACAAGGCGAGGCCTACACAGTCACTGCCAGCCTCCGGTCCCCAGGTAACTGCGGAAGCCATTGGCCAGGCCAGCTGAGCTCGGCCAGCAGCCAAGGCCTCAGGAGATACTGCTCACTTCCTAAAAGCTTCACAAAAGTAAGAATAGGGAAATAAGACCCTGCAGTGCTCTACTTCCCCCAGTTCATCTGTGTTAGACAGGGGAAAGAAAGTATCACTGGGTCAATTGCAGTATCTTATATCAGAATGCACATCTTCTAACACCAAGAGGAGCAGCAGGAGCAGGTTAAGTTCTCCTGCCAACAAACCCACCAGCATTTTGGTACCGTCACCACTTAGAGTAATACTAGGCAGCCTCTTGGCTTTACAAGGCCATCGTTACTGCAACTCACGCACAGATTTACAGCTGCAACTGAACGAGCCTCGCACCAGCGAGCCTGGACACCGGTGGCTGTTTAGCCATGGCAACATGGGATTAGGCACGGGCTGCAAAACCAACTCATAAGCGGGGTCACTTCACAACTGGTATTAAATATCGAGCTGTCGCTACCAGACCACTGCGGTGCTTGAGACGGGTTGAATATGCCATTGCTGCAATGCAGACGTACTTAAATGCTATAAAATGATCTCAACAGTTTAATACTGCAAACCTTGGTTATTTGCCATGGTTGAAACAGTGTTAATGGAGAAAGCACCGAGCTTTCCTTTCACTGTACCTATTGATACAAAATTAACAAAATTAGAACAGGAAAAGACTTTATACTCTGCCTGAACCTCAAACTCTACACTGCTATCACATTAAGCTATGGTCAAACAATATTTTGGTGAATACATATAATGAAACTGCACTTATCAATACATTCAAAATTAAAGTGAAGAAGTCTTTAGCAATTAGAAACACCAGCTTTCTTTATAAAAGGAAAGGTACCTGCAGGTCAGTTGTGCTGTAGTTTTCTATTTAAAGTGCTTACTAAGTGTAGAATTTGGCTTTCTGCCCATGTGTTTTAAGCTCAGTGTTGTGGCATAGCCTGGGTAATTGCACTTCGGGTGACAAGCATAACAGAACTCAGAGGCATGTCAATAATACACTTTAAACCTTGTCTTAACTTACTAGAACCAAATCTTGCTCTGCAAACACACCAGGTCCACAAAGCAAAGCACCAGGCTGCTCCCCTGGCCGTGCTACAGAGCCGTGAGCTGTTTCACACCTCCACACTTGACACAAATCCTGTGTGCCGGTTTCACTATGCTGAGAGGCTTTATTTTGAACCTAATCTTCAAAGCACAGGAGAGAAGACCTGGGGTGGTTGTAGTAGAAGAGCACAGGAGCTGGAACAATTAAGACAGTACAAGACAGAAATCCCAGAGGTGGAAAACAAAAAAGCTGGGTAGCTGGGCTCTGAAATCAGTGCAGATCCCTCTGACATTTGAAGCAATGAGGCAGCCAAGGCATAGCTCTGCCTCCTCCAACACTCAGAAGTTTATCCAGATTAACTCCCGATACACTGTTTCTGAGAATTATTTGTGAAGTCTGCATAGCGTAAGTCTCCCCCAGCAAGCCTACATGCCCAGGCCTTGACGGCTTTCTCTTCAACACCAGGAATGTCCCCCTCCTCCCCCAGGTTAAGTTACACAACCCCAGCTTTATTTTTGCTCTTAGAGAATTGCTACAGCTGCCTCATGGACAAAGTCTGTGCAGAGGAGTGTGACTTGTCAGTACATCAGGATCTGTGCTGGGGCGCTTCAGAAGACTGCTCAGTTTTTTTTTTTTTAATTCTTTTTTTAAACCAGGAATAAGTAGAAGTTCTTATTCCAAAAATCCCTTTACTTTTGTGTTTAAGCAGCCTGAAAGCTATTTACTTGACAATTTCTTCAGCTATTCCAAATTTAAATACTGTACTTGTAAACATACAAGTTGAATTTGTCTTGGAAGAAAGCTTTCCCATGTGCTATTTATAAAAAGCAAAATGCTTTCTACCTACAGATTTAGTCAACTATGCTATTAAAAGATATAACCGTTTTATATAAAAATGCTAATTTATCCAGGATCATGCATACAAACCCATTACAGATAAGAGACTTGGTCCATATCCTATTCACTAAATTATACTGCCTCTTACTGTTGTCAAGGAACACTTTGGCCCTACCTTACAAAGCTATACAAACCCCCCACAATTCTATATAACTCTTCCAGTCCTAGCCCCACAGCCTTCAGAAGAGCACTTCTTAAGTCCTCTACAGATCTAAACTAACGCATTGTATCGGCTCTTTCATCCTGTTTGTGCAGTACCCACAGACTGTTCTCGACAAGTGCCATGCTTCACCCACACAAAAGGCCTAACAGAGGATGAATTCTGGACTGTGCATCTCTTTCACCCAGTCCGACATCAGATTGTTGCCATTCACATTCAGAGTTAAGTGTGACACAGCAGTATTTAATAGTTGTACTAAAAAAAGCTCCACAAAACAGGTACTGAACAAAGCCTGCTGGCTGCTACCTAGCAGAAGACAATGCTTGGTTGGCCATAAGAGCATCTAGTAACAGACACAAAGCCTTCCCAAAAGGAAGAAGCTCATCTCTCACAACCTTGTTATTTCAGGTTGGCATCTAATCATTGATCAACAAATTATGATCTAACCGTGGATTAACAGTAGGCTTTAGGCTCCGCCTAAATTTTCTCATCCTCAGTCTTACTGCATTACCACAGTTGCACAAGTAATGTATTGCAACCAAATAGTTTAACATAACTGAAGTCCTTTCCAATCATACGGATTCTTCTTCCCAGTGCCACATTTATGTTCTTCTGACATAAGATACATTCTTATACATATTTTATATATATAAAATATATAATATATATTTGTTTATACATATATATGTGCATATTTATACGGAGAGGTAAGTTAAAATTACAAAAATAAACGAAAATGCTGTCTACTCCAAGTTTGATCCAAGAAAGACAGTTATCTATTGTTCTTTCTAGAGTATAGAAGTCATTGATTTATACTCAAGTAAAGGAGAGAAAGAAAGGAAAACCCTAAAATTTATCAATACTCCCACCTATAAAATAATTCATGCTGATCAATACAGTTAGGAGGTCACAAATAAACCTGTGCATGCAGGAGTTCGAGATATAATCGATGCAGATTCCAACACCTGAAGAGTTTTGTCCTGTCCACCAACCTCCACTCAGAACTCTGCTAGATTTGCTAAAGTATAACACAGAGGTTCCCCCTAACATCACCAGCAAGCTTGTTTTTGTTTTAATAGCAGAAATTAGCCACCTTTGAAGTCTTGATTAGAGTAGGCAGGTCAAAAATACTTCACTGCTCGCTTGGAAATAGGTGAAAGTCATCCACGTTCTTAAAGCTGATAGCTGCAGAGGGAAAGATGAAACAGAACAAGGCTAGGACACCAGGAGCTCTAATCAGGTCACACGTGGTAGCCTTATGTCAGCTCTCAGTCATGCCCCGAAGTTCAGCCAGCCCAGCACAGGGAATGAGATGAAGGAGGAGGGAGACACTTGAGATGGGCCTGGATCCCCAAATACCCCAAGACAGATAAAAAAAAAAAAAGCCTGACAGCGTCATCGTGATAGGTCTTTTGTAGCCAAGCACACCTGGGTGCCTCTGCCATTGAACAGATCTGACATTAACACAGCTGACCTCACAGTACACAGCATTTCCTACCTGGACAGGACGGAAGATTTCAAGCATATGCCAAAAATTGTTGAGGAAATCCTTATGTGATGTTTCATGACTTCCCTGTCAGGCCTGAGAACAGGCAGTGCCATGCTTTGCGATGGTTACAAACAGCCCTTAGTCCAACCTGGCCTGCCCCAACACTCTGCAACATGCCTGCACCAGCCAGCTTAGCTGCAGTCTCTCTCCGTGGATGTTCCTATTAAGCAGCACAGCTTTGTGGACTGCCAGCATGCTACTGATTTGTCCCTTGAAGGCCAAATATGGTCCCCAGTTGAAAAGCCCCAGCAGAAGCATATTGCTCACAACACACAAATGAACCGAACATCTACATACTTAGTAGGCACCAGATAATCTTACAACTTGGATGAAAGTTCAGTTTGTCCAAGCTGAACATTAAGCAGGCTGCTTCAAATCAGTGAAATCCGAATATTACCTCTAACAGCACTAGAAGCCAGACTTACTCCATAACATCCAGAAGAAAGCAGCCAAGACCAGCAACCTATTGATCTCATCCCTTACCAGCAGTAGCCAATACAACTACAACCTCTTTCCAGCTGGAGAATAGCCAGATATACGTCCAAGACGCAAACTGTGCTGTTATTGCCACTTGAAATGGAGCTCCAGAGTGACTTTCTGCAATGACCCTGACTAGGCTGTTGTTTAGCTCCTGACGAGCCTACTCATAATCCTCTGAGGATCAAAACAAACTTCATTAATGAATTTTCAAAAACAATACAGCCCGTTTCGCAGTGTAAAAGCCAGACGTTCGGTCTTACTGAAGCCTATCTTACCTATCCAGCTTCCCCTAGTAGTGCCACTATCGCCATATTTCAGGCCAAAGGCAACCAAGCTTCTTCCACAGAAATGGTAGACTGCTCCCAGCAGGAAAAGAAAAAAAAATCAGTTACATTTCACAGAAAGCATATTAGTCAAATTCTGAAGCACATAAGCCTTCAGGTTTCTGGCAGCCATTGAAAAATGGAAATCATTCCATATGCTGGTCTCAAAGCTTTCATTTTTATATGCTTCATACAGCAATATAAAATGCCTGATTTCATTTAGAAGTTCACTAGTCTTTCATAAGGGAAGTGACAACAGGTCCTCTATAGAGGATTGTTTAAATATGACTAGGGTTGACTCAAGAAATAGTTACCTGACACTTACAGAATTATACAGGAGAAGAAACGTTACTGTCATTCACAGAATTTTAACACTTAAGCTTTCAAGAAGAGTTGAGCCTCAATGTCTTTTTTGCTTAGCATTTTGAACAACTTATGGCCACAATATGCTTTACTGCCAGAAAGCCATAAAAATTGGGTTAGGCAGATCCAGCAAAAGTGGCAGTATCACGAAGAACAGATAAGACTTCCTAACTTAACCAAGAAGCACCATGCACCTTCATCTGAAGCATTTAGGCATTTTGTTACTACATGAATGAAAAATTAGACAGGATTTAGATAATAGCTACAAGAGACCTCAAAGGTCCAGAAGAGATGTTAACCTCTCAAGTTATCCTGCTTAATGCACTACCAAAAGGCATTCAGCTACTAAGTGTGGGTACAGTTACTATTCTGCAAGAGAAATAATCAGGAGCACCAGCATGAAATTCAGTTTCCTTCAATACACTCTAAGAAGCTTTTTCTTTTAATAAAAGGTGAGTGCTTTTAGAGATAGTTATTCTAGCCAAGATAAGCAAGCACTCACACGCCAGTATAGTTTACATCCATGAATTGGAAGTGTAGGCCAGCGGACTTAACACGAGAACAAATGCACCTACACTGAACATGCTACAAGCTGCGGCTACGCCACTGCATGGCTCTGTTTTAACAAGGCCAAAGACTGTGCTGCAGAAGAGAATCTCACCTCAGCCTCTGCCAATTCTGACGGTGAAAGGTCTCCAGTTGTAGAAGAGTAAAAGAATAATGTTGAACCAAGAAATTTTGCATAGCAGGCATTTATCACCCAAGAATTGACCAGTTAAACACTGGTCTTTCCACTATGCCAATACCCTGCTGGCAAAGAGTTTTTCAACTTAACCTTTCCAAATATTTTGCTACAGTTAACATGAAAATGCACATTTTAAATTCTTGAACCAGGGTATGTATCTTAGCTAGGATAAAAGTTGCATGGTATCGCAAACATGTCTCCACTGCTATGATTTCAAAGTTGCATCTCTGCAGTAAGAGCCCATTACTTGGAGCTCTAAATGACTTGTATGATTTTAAGAGAACAAAATAGACCAGTGGGAATATCATGTCATGCTTTCACTACTAAGACCTTAAGGAGTAAGACAGCCTGCCTGCCAGCTCTCTTTGTTAATCACAATGATATCTGAAAGCATGATTCACTTACAATAGCCCCTGTATGATCCCCTTGCTCCCTGTGTGATATCCTCAACCAAAAAAAAAAAAAGTAAGTTTCAGAAAGTCCTGGTCACATTACAACTCAGAGATCCCAAAGTATCCTACTCATAACCCAATTCAGTAGCTTTACCATTTTGCCCCATTTTGGCCAAATCCTAATGCATTTCAATTATTTCAGAAAATTAGACAGGCTAGTTATTGCTGCTACTGCTGCTTCAGGGGAAGGCACACAAGGCCGCTGTTAGTACTGTTGAACTGGTCTGGTTGGACTGGACATTCCCAATAAGTAGCTACTGCTAAAGCTTCGTAAGATTAACAGCAATTCCTCTGACTGATATTGCTGGATAAAAATGAAGTACTAGAACTGTGGAAGCACCAAGCTAATTTTGTGAATACTCATATGTCTGTGCATGTACATCCAATCGCACACAGCCCAAATTATAAATAACAAAGCCTCCAGTCCATCCACAATACCGTCCGTCTGTAACTTGGTTATATTTCCAAATGTAAGTCAGCTACAATCAAGTTCAGCAGCAAACGTCCACCATTTAGTCCACACCATTCATTATCATGAATACCTGAGGACAGCCAAAAACCACACAGCCAAACTGCACGTCAAAAACACCTGAGTTAAGGTTCAACAAGCAGTTTTTTCTGGCATTTTCTACCTTCCAGATAAGAAATGAGTATCGTGCAGTAGACTTAAAATGCTACTAAAGAGGAGACACTCAGTGTGAATCTGTCTCCCTGTAAGACAGTGGTCAGTGTAAGTGTGACTTAGAAACAGCAAGGTAAGAACATGCTTGAGCTTTTGAGAAGTTACAGAAGTGGTCTCACAGACAGCCATTGCACGGTGTCACTGCATACTGGAGAACTTAAGGATTTAATAGCTGAACAAAAAATTAAGAACACCCTTTTAACACTATAAAATCAAAAACTTCCACTAATTCCCAGAATATTAACCAAACCTAAAACTACCTGTATGCTTTTAATTACTCCCTTGAACAGACTGGCAAGAACTTTTCAGAGGCACAGTTCTTTGAACTGCTATCCAAGAAAAAAAATCATGTTGTATTTTACCTTGTCTGAGGATCACTCTGTGTAAACTCATGGAAATAGAGCCAAACAATGGAAAAAAATTGCAAGCCAACAGTACTCAATCCTTCCAAGTGGAAAGCTTTCCATTTTCAGTCTAATGACAGAGGTGGACCGTGCCACAGCTTTTCCTCTTGCCATACAGCAGTGCCTAATTGCATGTAAGCTTGTATTTCCAGGTAGCAACAGATTGGCAAATCATTATCTGCCTTCAGAGCATACACAAGAATCCCACCTGGCTGAGAGAAGCCCTAGGGGAAGAACTAGAAGCTGGCTGCCATCATTACCTTGCCTGCTGCCTCCTGAGGAGAGGCAGCTGCCCTGAAGAAAGCAGTCTGGAGGGGTCTGTGTGGCCCACAGGTGTAGCCTGCCAAAAATCTACGTGCAAGAGCACAGCAAGAGTCAGTTAGGCATTTCTTAGGCATTTGAGCCAGAGATCGTAACTGTACTTAGTGTCAGTGAACCAGCATCAGGAGCAGCATCTTCCCTCCCTGCTTGCAGATGCCTTAGCTGTTCTTCCACTTCAGGGACCACCAGCTCCACACGGGAGCTCTTGAGACCTGCAGCAGCAGTTGCACATTCTGTTTGTGAGCAGTTCCATGCCCCTTAGTTGCAAACCTCTGCTTATTAGCATCAATGATACCTAAAGGCAACAAAAATTGAAAATTAAGTACACCAAGAGAAATTCTCTCGGAGCTCGCAATTCAGAGGCTTGTAGAAGTCAGCTTTTGTGCAGAGAGTACCACAGGATTTTTTTCTTGGCATCAAGCAATATTTTTGTGAAGTTAGAATTATGTAACTGGTAGAACATTTAAATGCTCAAGAAATTTCTATTTGCTTAATTTCAAGCTTTCTGGGCACTGACCTACAGTACCAAAATTTTAAACATGGTACTCATTCTTTCTATCAGACAAGTGGGAGAAAGTTCTATATTGATCTCCTGCTCTGAAAAAATTATTCCTATATATTGCAAATTGCTTTGAATTCAAGCAAATCCCTTGGAAGAAGCTGAGATCCAACAATACAGAACTCAGCACATGGTTAAAGACTTACAAAAAGCATGGAAAACAATGCCTCAGCCCCCAAATTACTTGAGAAAACTAAGCATAATGCTTGCTTTCCCCCCACACCAGCTTGTGTGTCAAGACTTGCTCATTCAAGTAGCAAAAATATCTTCTGAAATAAATTGCCTTAAGAAAAGAACTATCAAACAGCAACTCTAACAATAAAGCTAATTTTGCTTGTTTCCTTTCATGTTAGGTATACTCATTTTCATCTACCCAGCCCAAATCACCTCTGAAGAAGCTTTTAATATTGACTCTTGCTCTACATTAAACATGCCTCTCGACACAGCATACTTGGTCAAACTGTGCTTTTAGGCAGTGCTACGTGATTAATAGGAAATTTTACAAACAGAAACTTTGTTACCTGCACATTCACTGAAGGGTTTGCTCCCAGCCTAAGCAGAATACTATTCAACTGTGAAATGAGGACACTTGCATTTCTAAGAGACAAAAGTTGTGCTGCAAAGGTACAACTGCAGCAAACGTACAGAGCTTTAAGTAAGCCACCAGGAAGCATGTTCTAATAGTTCTGCTAGTGTCCTGAGAGCATCACTTTATTAAAACACTCAACAGTTTATCAGTCCCCAGGCTTTGAAGGCTCAAGCATTAAAGTATGACATTGATTTCAAAGCAGACTGAGGGACACATAACCCAGAGACCAACTGGCAACTGATATGGCAAAAGTTTTACCATACAAAAGCCTCAGCTACTGATATCTATCACAACTAGCACCTATCATCACCAGATTGCAGCTTTAATAACCTCTGTGGTACTACTTAAATGCAGCAGATGCTAAAAAAAAAAAAAGTGACTTGAGGTGGCACGAACAAACTGTTTACATGCAGTTCTGCAGACTACAGTGCAATCTGCTCCTCTACTACACAGCTATTGTCTGCAAAGCCAGAGAAACATATCCCCATAATTTCAAGAGCAATTCACAACTACTACATAGCTCAAGAGCCTGATACAGAGATCTGTTCCACCACACCATGTTCTCCCCTGCTGAAGAAACAACTCCATCTATGACCCTGGCAGGAAACATTTTATTCTGAGAAGTCTTCCCTTTGTCATTCAAAAAACCTCAACAGCTGAGTCAGCGGTGAGGAAATCAAACCTTAAACACCCAAGGTAGACCCACCTCTCTCCTTTAAGCAAGTTCTGAGTAAGTCAGGGACCAAAAATCAAGTTCACCTACTGCAATCAAGTACCTGTAGCCCAATACAATCGACTTAGGTCAGAATGCTAGCAGAAACTTTGGTCAAACTGACAGGCAACTCCATGGGGACAGGAACTGAGGGACGGACATTTGCTCTCATCCTGGGACCTCTTTGGAGGACTTAAGATCACTGACTATGTCCTACTGTTGTCTCCCCAGCAGGGAACGAGAGGTAACCGGTGCACAAGACAGTTCAACTCCTTCCTCGAGGGTGGTAATCTGGAATTCAAGCAAAAGGTTGCCCAAAATGTTATTCCCAGTCAGACTGGATAGCCACAGAAAGTCACTAGGTAAGCCAGAGAGTGATGGGGAGCAGACAGCCGTGTAGACACACTTGGACTCATGACACAGCCTCTGCTGCAGACATGCACCTTCAGCTAACTGCAAAATGGGGACATGAGGTTCAGGACTGCTCTGTCCCACACCAAGCTCCACGTGAAACAGTCATTTCCAAAAGCTACTGCCCTACTCCTCCAGCTGAGAGGTCCTGAGCTACAAAGACCTGCGGCAGAGCTAAGCAGGATAGAGTAGTCAATGATATAAGCTTAGCCAAGATCAGCTGCTAAAGTTTTCATAAGTTACTGGTTTTATTATGGCCTGCACTAAGCTATTGGTATTTTAAAAGCACTAAGCAGGGCATGTTTTCTGCTTAAATTTATCAAATGATACAGTTGCTGGATTAGCAACTGAAACCAGAGTCGGCTGAAATGTTAGACCAGCTTTGAACAGCAGTAACTCCTCTCAAAGAGGTGCAGAGAGGACACTTTGCTCATTTCAGTTTATTCAGCTAGTCCAACAATCCATAGAGAAAGGTCGTATTTCTCCAAGAATAAATGAGACGCCAAAAGCTGATGTTACCAGTTCTGAAAGCTTCATGACCATGAATCAAGCATTTGTATTCCCAATCAAGCATCGCTAACACTTTCTTTATTAAAGTCACTTTAAATGCAGGTTTTCCTCAAAATATTTACACTTAAGTTTAACCAAAAGATTTTGTATTTTTCTTCCAGTCCCTGCCCTCGAACTACACCTCAAGCAAACGGAAGAAGATGCCCAAATCCTCATTGCCATGAAATTCTACACAATTACACAATGTAACTTTTTATTTTTACTATTATTTCAAATTCTACTTACCTAATCTTAGAAAACTAAAAATATAGAACAGAATAAAGATAAAATATTTAAATTATCTTTAAGGTTTCTTGGCTTGATAAGTCAGATGCTGATCTGAAAGTAGCATTCATCTCAAATATATGAGTATGTCATGAAGTTAACCCCATCAAATAAAGTTTCAGTCTTACCAGTCTCATCTCTAAAATGTTCACTAAGCCAAGCCTAACATACCCTAAGGTTTGCCTTAAGGCCTCAATACAAAGAGGAGGCAGGAACTTCACGATCAGGACAACAGGAATCCTTCTCTCTTGGGAGAAAATTTGGGTCTAAAACTACTTTTTGAGGAACTGAGAATTTAGGATGCTACCAAAACAAAACAACCAGGCGTGGTTCCTCATAGAGAAGATATCAGGAACTCCATATGACAGGCTCAGGTCACACTGCCTAAGAGTAATTCTCTTCTGCAGACGGGACGGAGGCATCATGAGACCTCCCACTCTCAAACAGAAGAATTTAGAGGAGAGGCCCTAAAATTCAAGGGCACCAAACAGCAAAAAAGCCATCGCAGTCACAATTCTGGGGTAAGGTAACACCAACACTCACGCCAAGATCTGCACTTGCTAGAGGCACATCCTCAAATCATTCCACTGGCTGCTTCAGCTTTCTTTCCAAGAACAATTAAAAACGCATGGGCCAGGCGGCTCCTAAACCAAATGTTTTGACCCCTTCACAATGTCTCTGAAAAAACTGATGACTAATCCAAGTGCAGGAAGAGGTGGCCAGTCCATTCCGATGTACAAATGGCCCAGTTACCAATCCAAGACTGCAGGGACTTCCTGACAAAGTAATAATGGAGGTGAGTCTAAGAATATACATATCACACCTACATGAGTAAGCCAGCCAACTCATTACAAAAGGAAAGCCTCGTGCCAAAACCTTCCCTTCCTTCCAAACAATGAGGCCGAACTGAATGTGACTCAAATCCATTATTCCCCAAGCTACAGGTTATTTTGGTTTTGTGGGACAGAGTGCTTAAACCCTGGCCCAGAGAGGCCAAGAGGCACCAAAGATGCACGTTAGCCAAGCAAAGAGATCCTCCGAGCTTTTGTTCGGTTTGACAGAAGCCAAAGGGCTGGGTGGCAGGACAGGGAAGATTTTAAAGGTACCACTAGATCGATAACTCCTGGGAGATATGACCCAAAGGTGACATGGCCAGAGCCCAAGTGGCCATGAAGCGCAAAGAGAGATGCCCAGCACAACGCATCTTCTGCTTCACCAAAGCTTTTGTTTCTTTTAAGGAAAGTGTGCCGGCCTTCTTTAAGTCCTGTTCCTTTCGGGTGAGGAGGTGCCAGATTTCTTGCTTTCTGTATTTACAAGAGGGGAAATAACAACCACAAAAGTTTTTTTGGACTAACAGGAAGATTGAGAGGAATTGAAAGCGGTTATCTACCTTCACCCACGAAGCGCTGCCGTAGCCCTTTGAGGGCCGTCCTCTGAACTTTGGGGAGGGAAGGGCGGACAAACAGGGGGACAAAACCCCCCCACAGCCCAACGCACTGCGCTGCGGCACCACCAAGTCCCGACAAAAAAAAAACAGCCTGGCAGGCCGGCACCCCCACCTACCACCCCCCAAGGCTCCCCCCACGGGTGACCATGGCCGGGGGGGGCTCACCTCCCCACGGAGCCTCTGTTTTAACTAAAATACAGGGAGGGGGTTAAAAAATAATGGGATAAAAAGCAGAGAATAAAGGAAAACAAGGCCGGGAGGTTGCGTCTTCGCCCCCCAGCCTCACCCCAACCCCCCCAGGGGCGAGGCCCCGGGCCCCAAGGGCTCCCAGCGGCCGCCGGGGGGCGCGGCCCGGCCCCCCCTCCGAGGCCCGGCGGGGGGAGGCCGGGACCTGCCGGCGGCAACAAAGAGGCCGGGGCGGGCCGGGGGGGTGCCGGTGTCGGTGGTGCCGGAGGCCCCGCGGCCGGTCGGTCGGCGTACCTTGAAGTACCCCCCCTCGTAGAGGGTGTTGGGCGGCCCGAAGATCGCCACCTCCCAGTTGTAGAGGTCGGACTCGTCCACCAGGGTGATGCGGAAGCCCTCGACCGGCTCCTCCTGCAGCGACTTCAGCTCCAGCATCAGCGCCTTCTGCGAGCTGCTCATCTGCTGCTGGGCCATGGCGCGGCCCCCGCCGCCGCCGCCGACCGCCGCCTCCTCCCCGCCGCCGCCGGCCTCTGCCTCCTGCTGCTGCTGCTCCTCCTGCCCCTGCTGCTGCTGCTCCTCCTGCCCCTGCTGCTGCTGCTGCTGCCCCTGCCCCTGCTCCTGCTCCTGCTCCTGCTCCTGCTCCGCCGCTGCCGCCCCGCCGCCCCCCGCCCCGCCCCGCGCTGCCGGCCCCCGCCGCCGCCGCCGCCACTTCCTTTTGTGACGGCGCCCGCTCGACGCTGACCTCAGCGCGCCGCGACACGCCCACTGCCCCCTCGCGGCCACGCCCACACCCCCCCGTAGCCACGCCCCCTCGCCCTTGCTGCCACGCCCGCCCCCCTCCTGGCCGCCCCTTCCCTCTGCGCTCACGCCCCCTCTCCGTATGGCCCCGCCCCGCCCGCTGTAACCACGCCCCCGCCCTAGTTCTTAAAGGGACAGCACGCCCCTGATCTCACCCCTGCCCCCCCCCCCCCCCCATGTCCGCCATGTTCTCGGTGGTGGCTTCTGGAGGGAGGGGGGGAGGGAGGAGCAGGCAGCCGTGTCGGCGTGGGGGTGGGGAGGGAGCGGGCACAGCCATGTGTTCCCCAGTGCTGGTGGGCAAATGGTGCTGGGTGACGGCGGGAGCACCACCGGGATAGGGCAGGGTGGGTGCGGTGGGTGGCCACCGTCCTGGCATGGCTTCTCCAGGATGTCCTGGTCCGTGGTCCCTGGTGGAGCTGCTGTGCTGAAGGGCAGGGACATGGAGGCTGGTGGTCCGGAGGCCATTTTCCTATGGAGGCTGTTGGTGCACAGAGGCAATGGTCCAAACATGGAGGTGTTTTGGGGAGTGGCCAAGCCTGACCCAGCACCCCGTAGTGATCCCGAAACACCCAACGGTGACATCAAAACAGGCAGTGCTCCCATAGACATCAGTGCTGTTTTCACATAGCTCCACAGATGCACGAGGTGCCAGAGCCAGAACATCGTTGGGTTCCTTCCTCCCATCCACCCAAGGAGCAAAGACACCTGCAGGGGTAAGGCGGTGCCCACCACAGCTCCACACGTGGTACTGTGAACACAAAAGAAAGGTTAAGACCTCAGACGGTGCCTGCGAGCTCTTATTCCTTAGCAAGTCTTTATGGAATCAAAGAACAAAGCGATGATCCAGAAGGACAAACAGCACAGCACAACTGCAGATGGCACAAGTCTGGGTCTCGCTTCTGGAAGCGTTAGTGCATGCACCTGCCTGTCAGCATATGGGGCCACTCAGCTGCTTGCAGCGTGCCTGGCACAGACACATGTGTGAGCTGGAAGTCTTTCCTCGGCCAAGACGGGAGAAATAATGAGGAGGTAACAGGGCACCGACAGGGAAAAGTCGATGCGTATTACCTGTTACGGAATTAAAGTGGTTCTAACGGGGATCATTTTAATAGCTAAATGCTATGATGAGTTCTGAATTATTTGTAATGTCCCCCAAAACGTCAGACTTACTAGAAGGATATTTCTGCTCTCTGTGTACTTGCGGTCAAATAAAAACTGTGGATGAATGAAAGTAAAAATCATATAATGCCTTGAAGTACATCTATGGCATTGGATTACATGGAGTCTAGGTATGAAATGGTAAAGGACCTTGAGAGGCTGCAATATAGAGAGAGATTGAGGAGTGTTTACTTTAGAGATGAGATTAATTGAAAAGATCAAAGCAGTCATAGGCACCAAGAACAACGGGGCACTCAACAGGGACTGTCCAGAAAGTGGGAACTGAAAACGGGGAACAGTTACTTCACTGGACCGTGGGACTCAGTGCTGCAGGATGTAACTCTGTCCAGGACTAGGTCCTTAATCCATTTCTGCTAGGCATTGCTTTCATCATTCTGCACGTGGCAGAGCTACTTCACCTCGTGGTGGCCCAAGCTCCTTGGACAAACAACCTGGAGAAGCTGTGCCTCATCATCCCTTCACCCCTGTGTAGCTTACCCCTCTGCCTTTCCTCCACCAAGGGTACAGGCCCTTGCAACATCCCATCTCACCCTGGAAACTGTCCCCGCCAGGACTGGCACAGGTTTGCAGAAAGCTGTTTAATTCTGCTCTCACGCCTTCAGCCTGTGGGCTGGACGTCTGGATCATGAACACTTCCACATTGCTTGCATGGTTGAGAAACTGCTTGTTGGAGGAGCTCTGCAGAGGTCAGGCTGTGTCGTGCTGGGGATATTTTCTGCCAGGAGCTCGGTCCCATATTATTTACATCTTGGGTTGGTGGATTTAACATTTTGATGATATGGGATCAGGCTGACTGGCAGGACACGTGGGCCAGCAGCCGAGTGCTCCCCTGGTGGCAGGTGCTTCCATCACTGCTGGCTTTGGCCACCCTTCTTAGTGCCTCGACATCTGAGCCACATCTGGAAGGGCTGCAGGCACGGTGCTCTCAGCAGTGAGAGAAAAGCTCTTCAGCTCTGCCTGTCATGTCCCATCCATCTGCACCGAGTCTCTGGCTTCATCCCACTTCTTCCCAACCCAACAGCCCCCTTCCCAGCTGCCTCATTACTGCTCGCTGCTCCTCAAACCCTATCAGCCCCGTTCATGCCTCCGTCCCCACCTCCCAAATGCCCAGGTTTAATGTTATGGACACTATCGTTCCCAAATGCCTCAGCACCCACTTCCAGCTGCCCCTCCACATGCCCTGCTTTCATTGCGGATGAGTCCAGGGAAGCACCCAACCCAGAGGGCCACGCTGTGCCCTTTCCCACTGATGTTACACCACAAGGATTTTCCCACACTGCTCCGTTAACGCAATGTCCCAGCTTCTGAAGAAACATGGTTTTGCCCAGAGGACAATATATGTGTGATCCAAACAGCCGGAGGCAAGTCCTTTTGGGATTGTGCTTGCCCCTATTCCTGTGGTAATTGAAAGAGCTTTCCTTGCAGCCAGCCTCCAACACAGGCTGAAGCAGCCCAATGGTGGGAAGGATGAGAGAAGCAGAGTTTGTCACCATTCAGGACTTATCTCCACCTGCTGCCTGTCTCGAATGTTAACGAAAGAGGCAATCATGCAAGGCAGAAAGTAAAGAAAACCCAGGTGTATTCAATAGGGCAGGCTGAAAATTTTCCATCAGGACTGCTTTTAGAGGGAATACTGATCTTTTTCTCCCAAACTTTTTTTTTTCTCTTTCACAAAAACATCCACTTTTCACAGAAAATAGAAACCACTGAAGAAACAGAGCATTGCGAAGCGCGGGCACTGCTCTCCCACAGACAGGCACTGCACGCCGGCACATGGGGCTCTCCATGTGGTGTGCTCTGCCACAAACCCTACGCTTGTTCTCTCTCCATCTTGATTTTTTCTTTTTTTTCCTGAAGGAACAGCTTTGCTCTTTGGCCTCAGAAAAAGTGAAATAGGGTCTGGTGTAGGGCAGTGTGGCTCCAGGAAGGGGAAGCCCCAGCAGCAGAGAAGGCTACACGTGCCGTTGTGCCAGTTCCCAGACGAAGAGCTGGTTTCTGTAAACTGGACCTTGGATGCCACTGGTGCCTTATGTAAATCTGAGATGAAAACTTCTCTCCAAGCCTTTCTGCTTTGTTCTCGTCATCTATTTTTAATATCTCTCTTCCTCTTCTCTTTCCTCCTTCCTGAGTGCCGCATTCATGAACGACGACAAACTGAGAGTTAACTCCTCTGCTTAGCAACAGCAGAAGTCTGCCACGGGAGCTTTGGGAATGCGAATACTGCCTCGGTGTCACACTGGAGGGTTACTGCCCTGTGAGCTGGCAGAGAGAGGGGACAAGAGGTGGGAAGAGAGAGCAGGCCCCACCTACGCTGCTCAGATCCCAGGGCACAATCAACTCACACGTTTGTCTGCAGAGCTTTATCCAGTTCATTTCCTGAGTGGCTCTGAGGATGAGATATCTGCTCCTTCCTCCGGGGAACAGGACCAGACTAGGCTAAAACATGAAGCCATCTCCTCTCCTGCTGCCTCCTCCCTGCTCCTCTGCTCTGGAGAGGCATTGGCAGGGACACTGGTGGCACTGGGAGCCCAACCTGGACTTAACACTGTCATACAGATGCTGCTGTGACAGAGATCAGGCAGGGGTAGGAGCTCTGGTCAGCTGCCCTAAGAACCACTCATAGCCCCCTGGGAGCCCTTTGTAACTCAAACCAAGGGCTTGAGGACTGCGGGACTTGCAAACAGTGCAGGACACCTGGAGGTCCACCTTGTTGCTTTCCTGCACCAAGGCAGTATCTGCTTGTCCTAAGCAGGCCCAGACATGTTTCTCCAACCAGTGCTTCCATATTTGCTCAACCTGCTCCTTCAAACTCCACAAACTGGGGATCAGCTTGCTTCTAGGCTCACCTCATCTTCCAGTTAGCTTTCTTGTCTTTTTTAGGTCTACCCTACCCCAACTCGTACCTTGTTTCTTCCAGACCACTGTAGATACAAAGAAGACAGCAAGGGGACTTGACTATTTCCTTCATCTCTTACTGAAGTGCTGTCCACTGGTGCAGGTCTGCAGCTGTGCTTCACAGACTGGTTTCTCTGTCAAGGAGAAATCAGTGATGGAGGAATATAGGCATTTCTTCTGTTGTTTGCACCTGAAACCTTGGTCCCAGACCAGAGGGCAGCCCAGCACCATGGTATGGAGCTCAGGCCAGGCAGCAAGGCCCCATTGCCAAGCAAGTATTTCCTCATAAGCTCCCCAAGCATTTAGTGAGAGGAATCAATGTGCAATCCTCACCTATATAGGGACTGGGTTCGGAGAGCAGACCCAAGTGCTCAGGGGAAGCGGCTGTGAATCTCTGAGGGTAAAAGCCTGTCCACAATTCACCTTTTGGCTCTGTTTCACCTAAAAATGGGGCAAGCAGATCCTCAGGCAGAACTCATCACAGAGATGAAGAGATGCTTTCAATAGGCAGTCAGCAGCATCTGGGTTAACAGGAGCCTGATGCATCAAAGTAGCCACCAGCAGAGAAATGCAAAGTTTGAAAGATTCATAACAAAGCAGAAGAAAAATGAAGGGAAAAGAAGGTCTTTAGTATTTTTTTTAACCTATTAGATTTGCCTTTTCTCCTGCTTGTTTAAATTTGAATGGAATAAAGTTGTCTTTTTTTTTCTTTTTTTTTTTTTTTCTCCTTTCTTCTCTAGTTTGTTCTTTTAAAATGGATGAAGTCCATCACAGGGGTTTGATAAAAGAGTGCCATGAAAATGCCTGCTGCTGCTCTCATTCAGCTGATGAATAAATTATAAGCACATTACAATGCTATTTCAGCTGTGATTCCCGGGCCCGGGGGTGTGTGTGTGTGTGATGGCTGTGACCTTATGCCTGTTAGACATCGGTTTGCATTTCCAAAGAGTTTGTGTAACCCACTGTTCGGGTCATCTTACACCTCCTGTTCTGGGCTTGGTGTGCAGAAATAACTGAGTCTGCTGGACCTGCCGGCTGTGGGGACAGTCCTCCAGCTGTGTTGGCACGCGTTATGGTCCACAGAGTTTCCTGATCTGATTTCTGCCCTCCCAAGCAGCCATGTGAAGGATGCGACACTTTGTTGATGGGAATGTAACTGAGGTGTCCATGCGGTTCAGCTTCTGTGCTGGGGGCTGGCCTTTTAGGTTCCTTGAGGAAGGACTGACCTTTCCTCCAGGGCCGGTGGCCATCAGACCTGGCTATCCCTGGTCCTGGGGATAAGTGATCTGGGCTGGGCTGGGAGAGGAGGGACCAGAGAGGGAGAGAGGGAGAGAGGAGGGACCAGAGAGGGAGAGAGGGGCCAGAGTCCATGGGGTAGCTGCTTGGTGGGCTCCTGAGTCTGTCAGACCCCACTTCCACCTTCACAACAGCATCAGTCCCGTGCTTGTGCTGCAGCACAGCAATGCACCCAGTACCCTAGAAGTTACAGAAAGGTGTGGGCAGGATCAGCTCTCTGAGCAGAATGGCAGGTCAGGATCCAGTGCTGGACTTCCCTGCCATTAATGACCTCTGGTTTTTTTTGAAGATGCCATGGCTTTTGCTTGGGCATCCACACTTTGTCAGCTGGAGAGCTTGAAGCAAATGGCAGCTGCAGAAGCAGGAGGTGAGAGGGGTGGGTGTGAAGGCACAGAGGGGAAGATGGGGTCATCTTCTGCCAATAGCTCCATGAAAATGCAATGCCAGTGAGGTTTAGCTGAAGATGCACAGCTCAGGTCCTGCCCAGGACCTTTTGGCCTTTTCATGACCATTGTCACAACACATATGAACAGATTCAGAAGAAGGAAAGCAAACTGCAGCATAAGCAACAAGCCCCAGGCACAAGCATCAGTCTTGGGTGGCCAAATGTCTGAGAGACTCCCTTGGGCAAGAAGGTCCAGAGGTGGGTCAGGAGGTGTTCCCTTAGAGACTCCACTTCCAAATTCCTAAAATGAGAGGTTCCTCTAAAAAGCGTTTGCAGATCTCATATGGCAGATGCAATATCTCACTCGTCTGCATCCATGAGCAGGCTGTGAGCTCTGGAAAACACTGTGGGGGGTGTGAAGCCCTGCTTAGAAGCATGGGGCTGGATATAGAGGAAGATCATTGCAATGGCCCTGCACACAGCTCTGTGCGTCCATGCGTGGCTGGGAGGAGGCTGAACGTTCCCACAAGAGCCTGAATCACCACCAAGGTAATTAATGCAAATTTCCCAAACAGGCGAACAAGTCTGGAGAAGCCTCGCTGCCTGGCCTGAACACAGTGAATGGTGCAGTCATCTTCACCCCAGGGCCTGCAGTCCCTTGGAAATTTGGGAAGAGCTTCTAAGGGGTCTGGAAAAGAAATCGACCAGAAAACCACCGGTCTGATCTCACATGGCCTAAACCCTCCAGTGTTGTCCACTTGGGAGAGCAGTTCTCATGCACCCCCCTGGAGATGAGGGGGCCATGAAGGGATGGGAGCCTCATCACAAGCATGCAAGGACAAGGGCTCAGAAGGCAACAGCTGGAGGTTGAACCCTTGGCCCCACCAGCTTTCCTGCACCCCATGTGCCCTACAACCACTTGTCGATGGTGGATATAGGGCACATGGGGTGTCTGTCCCCCTTTCTCCACCAGCACCTTGGGCTCTTGCAGACCTCGGGGACACCCCTGTTATGTCCCTGCCCCATTTGTCTGGCTGTGGCTGGGGGGCTGAGCCCTACAAGAGGGTCCCTGGGGGAGCTGTGTGTGGAGCAGAAGGTGGCCATGCCCTGTAGGTGATTTGCTACCTCACTCCCCATCTACAGCTGCACCTGGGGGCAGGTAAATCTCCTCCAGACTTGCTTTCCTGCGAGTTTTTCATTTCCATGAATTACCACCGTGGTTCTCCATCCTGCAGGAAACTCTTTGGCTGCACCAACTCCAAGCTGTCAGTGCATGGCGGGTTTTGCACATCCCATGTCCTTGGCCCACTTAGCACCTCTCAGCATCCTTGGGGTCCTCTGCCTGGCCTGCAGGATGGGTTCTTCTCCTTCTGTGAACCTCTGCCGTGGATTCAAGGGCTGGAAGAGTGTGGAGGGGACCAATGCCAGGCTGCATGCCCAGTCCGGATGCTCACCGGGACCGGTCCCCTCCACAGAAGGCAGAGAAGGCTCTGGTGCTGCCAAAACTATCAGGCTGAGGATTTTATCTCAGACAGCTTTGGTTTATCTTTGCATGGGTGTCCCAAGGGTGTGGAGGAGGGAGCCAACCCAAGCCTTTGCATCCAGACCCTCATTTCCGCAGCTCAGCTGCTACAAGCCCCAACGCCCTTGTCCTTGCCTCTGACGGAGGCTGGGAAGCAGGTGAGAGAGGCCGATGTGTTCCCTCACGCCGCAGGGGAGGCGTTCAGCTGGCTGAGCTGGCTGCAGCCCAGCCCTGGCTGGTCTGCGCTGTCCTTGTCTCCGAGAGCATCGAGGGGCCTCTCCTTGCTCTCACCCTGGGGAAAATAAAACACCTCTGAATGTACTTGCTGGCTGGTGGTAGGGACCCAAAAAAAGGCAAGCAAACCGAGCAGGGGGAAAACTGCATCGGGCAGGGGCTGCAAAGAGGGAACCGTGCGGAGCAGTGAGCATCTCACATGGACCACATCCCTCTTGTTGCAAAGAAGCAGCAAAAACACTGCAAAGGGCACACAACTTGGGTAAAAGCTTTTCTCCATCTCAAATGTGCTCTTCTCTTGGCATCCATTTTTAATAGAGTTCCCTCCCTCTTTTTTTTTTTTTCTTCTTTCTAAGTGCAATGCTGGTGAGCATTGCCGGGGCACTCAGTTCCTTCCCTTGGCAGCACAACACGTGCTCAGCTTCAGAAAAGCAGAGATTTCCCTAGAGTGAGACGTATTTTCATTTACCTGATCAATTATGAGCAACAGAAATTAGAAGGGAGAGTTTGGTAACATTGTGCCTCGCCTGTCCTTTAATGGGATAAAGCTGTTTCTTCCAGAGCCATCTCCAGCTGAGCTTGATGTGGTTATAAGGCGTTTTGCTCTTTTTGTCTTCATATATGTAAAAATATTGTCCCATTCATTCTCCTGTTTGCTTCTGCCGCCTACCCTCCATTTCATTTACCCTCAACAACATCACGTCTTTCTTGTAGTATAAAATATGTATACATACATGCTTCTCTCATATCCACTTGCTGGCTAAAAATTCGTGGTAGCTGTCAAAGAGTCTGATACAAAGGCACAATGGAAATACCTTCCTATTGCTCTTAATATTCTGATGATTAATAAATAATAGTCATAAGAGGCATTTGGATCATACCCTCATCTCCAGGCTTTGACTTCTGCTTAACCCTCAAGTGCTCAGGCACTTGCACTCAACCACCTTAGCAGGTCCCTGCCAACCGAGCTGTTCTATTCGATTTGATTCGATTTGATTCTATCTTATTCTGCAGCACAGGAATGAGAGGGGAGATTTGGAAATTCCCACCGCCAGGTCTCGGGCTGGTCTCCTTCTGCTCTCGCCTTATCTCACAGCCTTCAGGCTCAGTGTGTCAGCAGCTGGTGCTCTATCAAGGCCCTGCACCGAGTGATTTTGCCCCATCGCCCTGTCTCCGGAGCCTGCCCGAGCGGCTCCCATGGGCACTATCTCCTCTCCCCACCCGCTGGGTGCCTCTGGGAGATGCTTGCACAGCTCTGCGGCCAGATCGTGTCCTGGGCCACTCTGTGGTCCTAGCCCTACTGCTGGGGCTTTGCTGGTGCACAAGAGAGTCCTTCATCCCTCAGCACCACTTTGCTCTTCCAGCTCTTCACCCCTTACAGAGCACCTCTCTGTCTGTGTGCCCTGTTTATTTGGAAAGGCTTCCCTTGGTCATCCCCATGGGCTCTGTGCCTCATCCAGCCACGCTGGGCTGAGCTCCAGGGCCAGATTCATGCAAGTGGATAACAAACTTATCAGGACCGACGTGGTGTTTCAGTATTGGGCAACTGGGACCGCTTCACTGCCTGCGGTTACCTGATCCCAGCTCCTCTTACAGTGCAGAGAGGCATTTGCAATGGCAAGCGGGGAGAGAAGGGAATCGCAACCAGACCCCCCAAAATCACCTTCATTTTCTTGGATATAGAAATGATCCATCAAAACCAGTACCTCTCATCATGAAAGTCCACCCTTGGACAGCCATGGAAGGATGTCAGAAGATGCGATACTTCCCTAGAATAGTTCCCTGACCTCCGACAATTTTCTGTGACTCAGAGTCCCTGAGTCAGAGGTGTCTTTGTATGTAATACTCTTCAGTAGATTTTTCTCCTGTGAATTTATGTAGTTATTTTTGAAGTCGAGTAGATTTTAAGCATTTGCAACATCCTGTGGCACACAGCTTCCCACTCCAATGGCCTGTTTGGGTGCAAAATCATTTCCTTTGGCTTGCTTTGATCCTGCCACCTACTAGGTTTTTTAATGCCCTTATCCTCACGCTGGAGATGATGACCAGTCCTTTTCTACCCAAGTGCTTTCTGCCCCTCATTATTTTACAGGCTCTACCATAACGTTTCCCATGCACATTTTTGGGGGATAGGAGAGTCCCATCCTGTGCAGCTGTCCCTTCTATGGATGTTGAGACCTTAAGCTGTTAGGATCACCTGAAGACGGCTTCCCTTTGGTCCTCATCCCTTTCATGACAAGCACCACGAGTCTCAGGTGCACCTCCACAGATTGTCTAAAAGACAAATCAAAAGAAAATAACCCAAAATGAGATGTCACCACCAAGGTCACTTCAAATTGTCCCATCTGTATTTTCTCCCTTGGGTGTTACTGCTGTCATAACCTAGACTGCAGGACTGGGGGAACCCATCTCTTTGTGTTTGCTTGCACACACAGGGGACACAAAAAACCCTTGAGTGATAGCAGAGCACACAGAACAGTGGCACTTGCTGTCCTGGGGGCTTTAGGGTTTCTGTGGGGAATGAGAGCAAGAGCCCAGGACAAGAGCCTCCACACCCACAGGACTTCTGCCAGCTGTTTCTGCAGAGGCAGAGCTTTCATGCCTGGTCTCTGCTAGCACCCTCTTGTGTGGACTCTCCAGTGGCTAATAATGAGTTTCGTCCAACTTTGGTCCTTCTCCTCCCAGCTGAGCTGCCTGATCCCACAAAGCATCTCCGAAAGGCCAGCATCTGGGGGTGAAGCTGCCCCCATGGGTTCAAAGGCAGGAATAAGGAGGAATCTGGCAGCGACAGGCAGTGTGGTTGCATCATCTCTGTTTCCGTGGGAAGCAAGGGCAGAATGGGAACTGCGAGGGAGCTGCCTGACCACCCGTGCCAGCCCTGGCTCAGCTCACCTGCACCCTGGCAAACCCTGGCACTGCCCTGCCTCAGTTTCCCCATCAGGTGAGAGAGGAGGATGGAGCACAATGGTCTTGAAGCTGGGACAAAGACGAAAAGAAATAGACTGGTTAAATCTGAGCTAGGCATGCAAGTCATCATCATCATCACCCTCACCCTGCCAATGTTTTCTCTTCTTGCCCAGGTGATCCCTTTGCCCTGGCACCGTTCACTCCAGCTCAGCCCTGTTTGCACTTCCCAGCTCTGTGACAGCCAGTGCCACATGAAGCGAGGGAAGGATGGAGGGATGGAGGGGGCACCGGGTGCCTTGGCACTGGGAGGTTTAAGCCGTGGATAAATAAATGCCACATTAGCATGTTCCTGGCTCTCTTCACTACATCCAGTCTCAGGAGCTGCCTTGGAGATTGATTTTTTTTTTTTTTTGAAAATTGAGCAATATTCTGCTGGAGGGAAATTGCCAAGGGCTGTTTTTGTGGGATCGTGGCAAACAAACCATCGCTGATAACGCATTACACTAGTGTAAGAGGTCCGAGCTTCACAGGTCCTTCCCCTCCCTTGGTGTCCCTGGTGTGATTTTTGGAGGCTGCAGGTTGTTTCTTAGGATGAGGAAAAAAAATAAATAAAAGGGAAAGGTTTCTCCTCCCTGTTGCTATGTGTAAAGCCCACAGCAACAGCAGGGAAATCAGGCAGACTTGCTCTCTAGCCTGTCACAGAAAGCAAGCCAAAAGCAAGCAGAAAATAAAAACATGAACGTGTTTCATGAACTATGAAACGTGTGAGCTTCCCATCAGCTCTCTTTGTGCAATTCAGGTCACCCAAGTTTTGCGATAAAGCTGTCGGAGCTGCTGGCTTCGGGCAGTCACAACCAGTATGTATGGATTATTTAAGTTACAACCAGTACGTATGGATTATTTAAGTCCTCTCTGATTTTATGACATTTTAGGGGATTTTTTGTTTGCTTGTAAGTGGAGCATGTAACACACTCTCCCCAAGCACAATCCACTCGGGAGGGCTCTGGACGTCATGGGATCCTGGACCCTGGTGCTGGGGACCTCGTACAGCTCCAGCGCTGCTGATGCTGAGATTTGCAAAGCGTGTGCTCCAGCAGAGCGGGCAGGGGAGGCTTCACGAAGCAGGTCACCATCCTGCCATGCCACGTGTGACCGCTGGTGCTGGTGAGATGCAGCAGGCGACCAGCACCCCATCCTCCCTATAGGGACCTGAGCCCTTCAGCCTGTCATTGGAGGGGACCTGGGACTGGGCACTTAAAATGACTTTAGAAAGGCACTAGAAATGACTTTAGAAAGAAAAGAGGCCTGTTTAATCCCACAGTGAACTGCAGCTTCTGCTGGGGTGAAACAGACCCCACCTGTCCCCAGGAGAGGAAGCAAGGTCCTTGGGTGTCCAGACCATGGCTTTCTGTGGCCATGGCATGGCCAAGGGGGTCAGGGGCTGGATGCAAAGCTCTGGTGGGGAATGCCCCAGGCAGGAGCTGGCTTTGCCTGTGGGAAGCGTGGGACATCTGCGGGTGATGCTGTGGGACCCCCAGGTCCCAACCCATCTGGTTTTGGCGGGGGCCCCGTCCCCTCCCTCAGTGTCAGCTCTATGTACCTGCATGCTGGTGGCACAAAAAGGTGGGCACTTGGGTCCCCTTAAAAAAAAACAAACAAACAAACAAAAAAACAACCTTAGGAACCATGGCCACAAATGAGTACCAGGCTTTTTGTTTGGCAAAGCATAAGGGTATGGTGGGCAACACCAGCCCCCTTTAATCTCCTGCAAATCCCCCTTTTTGGACACCAGAGATCCCTGGTGTGGTTCAGTGCTGCCACTGCCCTCCTCGCAACCCAGGGGAAAGTCACTGTGAGAGGACAGCCCTGCCCCACCAGCATGGGTGAACCCAGTGAGAAACAGGCGGAAACAGAAATAACCCAAATAGGCAGGGGGGAAAACTCAGCCCTAGTTATTGGTCCCATCAGCACTGTTATTTCATGGGAGATATTTCTGGTATCTCCTGCTTATCCTGGAGTGTGGCAGGAGGCTGTGTGCCCCTGTGCAATTGCTATCTGGGTGGAACAAAGAGATGGGCTGTGGTTGCCCTGGGAAGGGCTGGTGGCCATGGACCTTCTGGGATTTCGGGTAGGACACAGCGTCAGGTATTTGGGTGACTTGGCTGAGAACAGGTGATGATAGCCAGGGGCTGTGTCATGGCTTCTTTAGTGCAATTTAGCTGTTTTTAAGGAAGTATGCATGTTGTTTGGGGGAGTTCTGTCATTTGTAAGATGCCATGCTGACTACGGTGTCCGGACAGCTGGTGGCGATGAAGGATTTCCCTAGGGGCATGCTGATGCTGGCTCTCCATCCACCTGCACCTCCTAGGAAAGCATCAGCTCAGGGACACCACACCAAGGAAACTGCCAGGCTCCAGGGGATGGAGCCAGGGAACGGATCCCTCCCATTCCTGGGTGTGGGGCCGGGGCATGGCCAGACACAGGATCCTGTGGCTTTTTGGGCGAGTGGGAGGTGGTGGTGGAAGGCGAGCAGTGCCTGTGAGGGCGGGCACAGGGAGTGGCATGCTGTGAAGTAATTTTTGATGATGATTATTAGTATTAGCATTTAAGAATGGGGCGTAATTAATGACTTGCCAGGTGCTGAAATACTTTGTTAAATAGCCTCTTGCAGGAAAGGCGTCACCCACCGGCACTGCTGCAGGGCTGGCCGGGCCGCCCTGGGACAGCACGTGTGTACGTATACATAAGTGTATATGCAGTATGTGTAGGTGTGTGCTTCCAAAGGGAGGCTGTTTTGAGGCAGGTGTTACAAGGGGATGCTGAGGCACTTCCACTGGCGACACCTGTGGGCATCCCAGCCACCCACCCAGAGCTGCTGCTCGCTCCCTGGTGGCACAGTCCCTTGTCCCCTGTCGCTCTCAAACAGCACAGGGACGTGACCTTGTGGGCAGCGATGATTAAACGAGTTTTACCAGCTCTCCTAAAAATCATGAGCAGAGGTGTAATTACCCTCACCCTGAATCAGAGGGGGCCCGACCCCACAGGTATGCCCACAGCAGCCAGAGGTGTCAGGCAGTGAATCGCAGGGTCAGGACACAGTGAAATGGAAATCTGGGAGAGGAACTGAGCTGGACCAGGTGACCCTGGCATATCAGGGATGGGAGGGAAGGGGAGGAAGGAGCACTCCTCCGGATCTGTTTGTTTCATGAGCACAGAGGATGAATTCCTGCTGAGGTAGGAGCTGACACCGTAATTCGCGCTCAGCAGAGTCACGGGGCCAGTCCACAAGAATTACTTGCAGAACTGGCTGGGAGTTAGGCATCCGTGCTAGCTGGAAGTCATTCTTTGCAGGTGATGTTGGGATCCGAGGGAGTGCGGGGGAGCACGTGCACATGGATGGACAAATGGTGTTTGTGTACCCACCATCGGGGCAAACCCAGGGGACCCGACCTGGGCTGGTGAGATGGAGGAAGAGGTGATTCGCTGTTATAATAAGCAAAAAAATGTCTCTGACAATGGGTATGTGAGGGATGCAGCCATTTAACCAAAAGGAAATGATGCGCTGCTCCAGTCAGGGACTCACTGGGGTTTGCTGGGCAGAGATGCCATGCGGTGGTGGCAGGGGGAAGCAGGGCTCAGCAAGGCAAAAACCAGGTAGCTGTGGGCACTGGTGGAGGCCTGAGTCTCAAATCTGTGACCTCACACTAGGGGATGGACCCTGACAACCCCAATCTAGCTGGACCTGAGGTTTGGAGCTGTTTCTGCAAAGGCACTATATTAAAGGGAATATTTCTCCTACTCCAGTAACCCACTTGTAGGCTGCAGCCAGCCCAGCCCAGCTGCCCTTGCTTCCCCAGCCTTGCAGAAGTTTCCCCACGCAAGCCAGGCTCTGCAGTTTTGCCTTGTGCTCTCTGCAGGTTACATGCGGGATGCCCACCCTGACAAATTGTGAAGTAGTGCACCCCTGGCTGCTCTGAGCTCGTCCTACCCAGGAGCACACCGGCAATGCTGCCTGGTTCCTTTGGGAAACAAAGCTATTTTCTGGGTGTGTTGAAAACTTCAGGCGTAGTATTTTTGCAGTAACTGTTTGGTCAGAAATCCTCGTGCCAGAAGCTGTGCTCAGCTCCTGCTGAACCACCTGAGGCGTCACTTGGTAGGACAGGGCTGTTACACCCAGCCTGTCCTCACGGACAAAGCAAACCATCTCTGCTGTCTGCCAGGCAGGTCAGAGGGGGCTCTGGGTCACACCCCTTGGGCTTGTTTTTGGGGTTGTTTGGGGACCAAGCTGCTCAGGTGCAAACGTTACAGTGCCTCCTGCTCCAGGCTGGTTGAAAATCACGGTGGGATGACTTTTGTAAGGAAGGGTTGGCTGTTCTGCCTGGAACTTAGGAACAGGCGGAGAGCTGCAAACAGCAGCCTGAGCGCTTTAGCAGGACGTACTAGGAGCAACACACTAATTATGTGAGAGAAACACCGAAAACCCTGTTCTGAGAGAACTTTGGAGATGAACAAAGCTTCTGAAGGAGGCAAACGGAGGGCTGGAGCCAACCTGAGGGTGCCCCATCCCACGATGACCCGTGGCACTAGGACTGCGGCAATGACGTGACTGGGGGTGGTTTGTTGCAAACCGTATGTAAGTTCGTGAAAATTTTAGGGTGTGTAGGGGCATTCGAGGTTTTAATTTAAAGGCTGGACGTGGTGCTTAGGGGCCAGTGGGTGACATTGCGGGTAGGGCGATGGTTGGAGCAGATGATCCTGGAGGGCAACCTTGGTCTTGGAAAAGAACCTCACTGCGATTGTATGGTTTGACTCTGCAGTTCCCCCGTCTGAAGGGCAGTGGTGTCTCACGACCACACCACGACATCCCCACAGCTCTGCCCTCAGCCCCGTCAAACTCCAAAAAAAAACCAAAAGAACCCAAAACTGCCCCATTTTACCCCCCCCCCCCAGCCGCCAAGCGCTCCCAACCGCCGCACGCGCACCCCCCCCCCCCCCCCGAGCACGACCCGCCGCAAAGCGACGACGAGCGGCCCTCCCTCTCACACAAACCTACCGGGGGGGCGGGACGGGAGGAGGAGTTAGCCAATCAGAAGCCCGAAACGGAGCGCGCGGACCAATGGGCGGGCGGCGGGCGGGCGCTAGCGGGGTGGGCTGCGCCACGCGGGGCGGTGGGGAGAAGGAGGAGGCGGCGGCCATGATGGCGGTGAGGGGGCGGGGGGCAGCATGAGGGGGCACGAGGGTGCCCGGCGGGGCCGCGCTCGGCGCCCCGAGGCCCGGGGCCATGCTGTGTTCTCCCCGCAGGGCTTCAAGGAGCCGGCAGAAGCGGCGGAGGCGGAGCAGGGCTCGCAGACCCCCGGGCGAGGCGCGGCCCGGGGTAGGAAGAGGCCGGCCCCGGCCCCGGCCCCGGCCCCGGCCGCGGCCCCGTCAGGGAGGCTGAGCAGGGCCGAGCTGTACGAGCCGCCGAGCAGCGAGGAGCTGAACCGCCTCAAGGAGACGGAGGATCTGTTCCACTCCAGCCTGCTGCGCCTGCAGGTGAGATCTGCCTCTCCTTAGGGCCCGGGGGGATTTTGGGGGGATTCTGGGGGCAGCGCCAGGCTGTGAGCAGCTGCGGAGCCCCCCTGGCGTGTCCCCTGCAGGAGCTGGGCTGGGGGACAGCGGGCATGGGGCAGGGACAAAGCCCAGGCTTCCTGAGACTTACAGTGTGTTCTTGGGATCTCGGCTACAGTTCTTGTTGCCATGCCACCCCGGGCTTCTTGCTTCATTTATTGCATTAAAGTTGAACGTTTCTAGCAGGCAGTTGTAGCGTGTTGGGAGTGTGAGTGCCGCATCTTGCCATGTGGTGATGTATTGCTTGTCAGGGTCAGGGAGTAACATCGCCACGTGCACCCGTCTGCTGCAAGTCTTTTGAATGGGACAGGAGGGTTTTTTGTGTTCTAGGGAAACAAGCAGCCTGTGTTAGGAGGGGGTGCTAGCTAAATAGCGCCTGGTGGTCTTCACGTGTGTGGGTTTTGTCAGGAGCAGCTGTGATTTCCTGACCGCTTCCTAGTTTGGTAGCAGGATCTCTAGGACCTCATTCACGATGTAAACCTGCAGGAGCTGGCGGTTTGTCGTGCAAAAACCTTTCTGAGAGCAAAGCCCATGACTGTCGTACCGTTTTTTTCGTGGCTGGACCTCACACAGCAGTCAGCGGAATGGAGCTGATTTCCATCTAGCACTTTACAGGAGAGGGCAGGAGCTCGTGCTTGTGGGCTGACTATTCTCCCAGCTCTGAGATAAGTTTTTTGGAGAGACCCAGGCGTTGCCCAGCTCAACTTGCTGCCTTCTGTGCCTTCGTGCTGTCAGTGGTGCAGTTCTAGTGTTATAGCTGCTTTTCATGGTCCCGTTTCCCCTGCAGATTGAAGAACTTCTGAAGGAGGTTACACTGAAGGAGACGAAGAAGAAGAAGATTGATGCCTTCCTCCATGAAATTAACGGCCTGCTGAGCGCCATCCCGGAGACCTCGGAAAGCGACGTAGGTCCCAGGAGGCTGGAGGAGGCAGCGAGGCCCCTGTGTGGAGCAGGCTCTGCTGATGACAGAGCCACTTCCCCATGGGAACCTCCCTTAGGGACAGAAAAAATACTGCCTTGCTTTACGTTGGAGGGGTCTTCAAGTTCTGGGTGTGGGTGCCTGCCAGCTCAGGGCAGCGCTGTGTGGGAGGAGGGGTCTTGTTCTGTGCCCATCTGCTCTTGGTGGTGCTTAGAGCCTTTATTTCTCCTGCCTGTCCCCAGCTCACCGACCAGACGTGGCTCCCCGGGGACGTGAAGGTGCCGTTCCTGCAGGTGCCTTTCGACGTGAAGGGCAAGTTCCGCTTCCTGCCCCCGGCCCAGCTGAGTGTGGTGGGCAGCTACCTGCTGGGCACCTGCATTAAGCCCGAGATCAACGTGGATGTGGCCGTCACCATGCCACGGGTGAGTCTGGCTGCGCCTGAGCTGAGCGCCTTCTCCTCCTGTCCCCCGTGGTCCTGCCCCTCTCGTGATTCCTGACACGGACACGCAGCGTGGCAGCTTCTGTGAGGAGCTGGGGAGTGAGGCTTCGGTGCTTACGCTGTTTCAGAGTTTCAGTGGCTTTGGTTTTAGCTCCTCGTGATGATCTTCCTGCCCTCTGCTTGGGCCGAACCTCTTCTATGTTCTCGGGGAAGTAGGATGTGGTCTGGCTTTGAGTGCCATTGCAGTTCTGCCCCTACTGCCAAGTCTGTGTTAGAGGGAGCCTCATGTTTGCAGGCTGTTACCGGCCTAGAGCTGCCTCCTCTTGCTGTCCAGTGTGGCTCTGACGGGCTTTGGGAAGATGCAAAGCCCTGTTGGGCTGCACGGCCCCGCTCTGTGATCCTGCAGCCTGGTGAACCAGCAACAAGGCAGCGTTCCTCGCTGACCTGGAGCTCTCTCGGGCCGTAGCTGTGTGTTGGAGATGGGGGGGAGCTGTGGGTGTGGTGCCGTGGGCTTAACCAGGCTCTGCGTGCAGGAGAGCTGAGATTCCCCTGTCCCCCTCCTTGCAGGAAGTCTTCCAGGACAAAGACAACCTGAACCAGCGCTACCACCGCAAGAGAGCTCTGTACCTGGCCCACATTGCCCACCACTTCTCCAAGGAGAGGCTCTTTGGCAGCGTGAAGTTTGCCTACATGGACAGCAACCATCTCAAGCCCATCCTGCTCCTCAGGCCCCAAGGTAGAGCTTGCCCCTTCCTCCAGCAGAGGGATCCTTGCAGTTGGTGATAAATTTTTCAGCTTTGCTCCCAGTTCTACCTCCTCTCATCCCTCACCCATCCTCATCCTCAAGGTCTCCTCCCCTCCTATGGTTTCTGAGCCTCTTCTGCAGCTTGGCTGGGCTCCCCAGCCTTGCTGGCTTGCCCAGCCTCAGGGAGCAAAGCAGACCCTACAGAAATGTCTCTGTCTGGCACTGTCTTTCCTGTCCAGTCTCCTCACCCCTGCTCCCCGTTATCTTCTTCCCCCTTTGGTGCTTACAGGCAAGGAGAAGAAGCTGGTTACTGTCCGACTTCACGCCTGTCCTGCCCTGGGTTTCTTCAAGCCGAGCCGCTTCCATCCTAGCAAGAACAACGTCCGGACAGCCTGGTTCATGGAGCAGAGCACCCCCAAAGGAGGTAGGGCCTGGGCTGGGGGAACACCAGGCTGCTTGTTGCAGCCCTTTTCTGTGAGTGGGAAGTTTGTGGTTGGATCCAACGTGTTACCCTCTCCTCGCACAGGAGCCCCTGAGCCGCCCACCCCACACTACAACAACTCCATCCTCTGCGACACGGTGCTGCTGTCCCACCTGCAGTTCTTGTCCACCGCCTCCACCGACTTCCCGGGCATGAAGGACGGCGTCGCCCTTCTCAAAGTGTGGCTGAACCAGAGGCAGCTCAGCAAGGTGAGGGCCGGGCTGGGCTCTGTTCGTGTGGCCAACATGTCCTTGGCCTCTTCTCCCTTCCTCGGTGTGGAAGGGGGGTGGTTTGTCCCCACGGGGTGGTGTGCTTGGCTCGTGGTGCCTCACTGAGCTCTTGTTGACTCGGCCGCTTGTTGCCACAGGGCTTGGGGTGCTTCAGTGGCTTCTTGGTCTCCATGCTGGTTGCGTACCTGCTGATGAAGCGCAAGATCGTCAGGGTGATGAGCGGGTACCAGGTGCTGAGAAACGTCCTGCAGTTCCTGGGTGAGTTTCCAGGGGCCTCTCTGGGCAGGGGGAGCCCAGTATCAGCAGTGTCTCTGCACAAAGCCTGAACAGTGGAGGAAAAGGAGGGTTATGGCTCTTGTCCCTCTGTTGCTGGGCCCCTGTGGGTGGGATGGACAGGAGGGGATGTGAGTGAGTGAGGGAGACACAGGTGGCAGCATGACTTGTTTGCCTGTTTGCCCACAGCCACCACTGACCTGAGCGTGACGGGGATCAGCCTCGCAAAGGACACAGACGCCTCCCTGGTGAGCAACTGGCTGTGCTGCTGGCACTGCTGGGCAGGGACATGCCCTGTGTGGGGCTGTGGGATGGCAGCGAGGTGGTGGTTTGTGCTGTGGTCTCTGTGCTGTGGCTCTGAGGGCTGTCTCTGCTCTTCCAGCCTGCCCTGGCTGACTTCCACCAGGCGTTTGAAGTGGTCTTTGTGGATCCTTCCGGGCTGGTGAACCTCTGTGCGGATATGACTGCTAGCAAATACCACCAGGTACCGGCAGGTTGTCATGGCATCCTAGGATGCTGCCTTAGGAGAGAGCTGAGGCACGCAGAGTGGTTGGGTGTCTCAGAGAAGGCTGTTAGATGTGGGGAGGGGGTTCAGTTCTGCATTTCAGGCTTTTAACACCTCGGCTCTGAAGCTTAGGAGTGAATTGTAAGATTTGGATTTACTGCTACCTTACCTGTCGCACTTCAAATGTGGAGGAAAGTTCTTTACCCATGTGTGGGCACCTTCAGGTGAAGCCAAACAGCTGTTCAGCTGGAAAAAAAAAATGTTTTGGAGCAGAAAAACCCACTTTGATGGCAGGGACATCGAGGAGGGGTGTCTAGCCAGCAGCATAGCGTGCAGTCAAGTGACCAGCAGATGAGGATGGAGGCCGTCTAGCCTCGGGGTCTGCTGGGGACCACAGAGCTTGGGTGGCTGTGGTTTACTGGGGGGGCACTGCTGACCGCTTTTGGAGGGATTTGCTTTCCTCCTCCCCTCCTGTTCATGCTCCTGCGTTGTCTCCTTGCTCAGGTCCAGTTGGAAGCCAAGCGCTCCATGGAAATTCTGGATGACAGGATGGTGGATGGCTTCCAGGCGCTGCTCATGACCCCGAAGCCCATGCTCAGAACCTTTGACCACGTCTTCCAGTGAGTCTTCTCATGCTGGTGGGGTGGTGCTGAGGGAGCCTCTTCAGGGAGGAGCGGGCTGCTTCTGGTTTCTGACCAGGGTGGATTTGGACCTGTCTAGTGGGAGTTGGCCCTGCTAGCTCTGGGATAGATGTTGGTGCCTCTTCCGTTTGTTCTTTCCACTTCTATTGCCTAGATAGCTTCCCAGGAAGAGGGCGGCAATGCTTTGGCCTGAGATGCCAGAGTGCAGTGCTGCTTTTTGTAGCCCCCACCCTGTGCAGGGACCCTCTGCTCCTTCACTTTACCCATCCTCTAGCATCTCTCTCGCAGAAGGGATTTGGTGGAGGGGGCAGAGGTGGGTGACTGGGTTTTCTCCTCCTGTAGCCTGAAGCACGTCTCCAAGCTGCAAAGTGCCTGCAAGAAGATGGAGCTGCTGAACGAGCTGATGGATCGCGGTGGGAACTACGTGGCCGCAGCCCTTCCCTTCATCGTCTCGCTGCTGGCCCGTGGGCTGGCTGGAAGAGCTCTGCTCGTGGCACACTCCTTGCCTCAGACCCCTGAGGTAACACAGTGGGCAGTGACACTGCATCGTCTGCTGCTTGTGGGGTCTTGTACATCCCTCGTGGCACTGCTGGGTGCAGGGAGAGGATTTTTACTGGCAGGGGAGGAGGTGGGCCTGTCCCCTTTGTGTGGGAAGGTAGGACCTGAGGCCCTTGACTGGGGCGTGAGGTGCAGCGTGGGACACTTGGTCTAGGCAGAAGTTGTGGCCCAGCAGTAGGGCAAGGTGAAGGCAACCGGCTTTCTCACCAGGAGACCTGTTAAGACCTTCCTTGTCTGTGCCCATCTGGGCATCTGAGAGCGTGTCCTGTGTGGCAGGAGGTTTATCTGTCTCGGCAGACACTGCTCCAGCAATGTCATCTCTCCACATGCTTCATATTTCGTGTTTCCTCTCAGTGGCCAATTGATGCTGAACCCCCAAAGCACAAGGATGTCGGGCCCCTGACGTTTGGGCTCCTGTTTGTTCCTGAGTTTGCTGCCAGCACGCTGGAGAGGGGACCGCAAGCTGATCGCCCTGAGGTGAGGGGAGTTCTCCTTGTTTGGGTGGCAGTGGGTGGGGGACACTGGTGGTTTTGGGGATGCCATGCGTGATGCTGGGTGCCTGCTGTGGACAAACTGTTATGGGTCAAGGATGAGGGGACTGCTGAGCTGCTGGTGCTGGCTGTGAGATGTTGGTAACGTGACGTCCTGGCCCCCGGGATGCCCCTTGGTCTGGGAAGGGTGATGGCCAAGCAGGGATGAGTGGGAAGGGACTGGGATGTGGAAGAAGCAGTGGGAGACCCGAGCTTGTTGCTCCACCCATCCTGGGGCTTCCATTTGGTTAAGGGAACCGAGGAGTGGAGCAGACCTGGCGCCCTGCTGTGGCTGCAGGTGGTGCTGGCAGGCATGGGACCACTTTGGCCAGTCCCCATGGTGGCCCATGCCCATGGTCTGTCTTGGCCAATGTCTCCCTTCAGGCCGTGGACTTCCGGACCTTCTGGGGGGAGAAGTCTGAGCTGCGGCGGTTCCAGGATGGCACCATATGCGAGGCAGTGGTGTGGGAGGCCAGCACTGTCTGTCAAAAACGCCTCATCCCTGAGCAGATTGTCAGGCACCTGCTGAAGCTGTAAGTAGCACCGAGCAGTAGCAGGGGCTGGGCGACGTGTGCCTGTGTGGGGGGCCGCTGCTGTTCTCCCTGTTCTCTGCCACGTCTGTGGTAATCCTGTCGTCAGACTTGTGCTTTGGGGGAAGCTGCAGGTCACTTGAGCTCAGTGAAATGTGGAAGTCATTTCCTCATTGTGGTCTGGATACTGCTGGCTGCTTCCTAGGAGAAGATGCAAGGAGGCAGTGACGTCCTGCCTTCGTGTCCCAGCATCCCTCTGAATATTTATTGTTGGCAGAGCTGTAAGATCTCAATGGCTTCTCCTCCCTGGACATTTCTTGAAATTGTCTGACACCTTGTGGTAGTTAACAAGGTTGGGTCTCCCAAGAGCACTTGCAGTAGAATTTCAGACCTGCTAAAAATGAGACCCTCTTGCATTGGGGAAAAAAAAAAATAGGATTGCCTGGGCCTCTTATTTTGGCTCAAGGAGGGGTTTTGCAAGGAAAGGCTGTGTTAGCAGCATTAGCTTTGAATCCCGTGAGGCTGCAGATATTGCTGCGCTGCTTTGAGTCGATAATTTGGGCACAGGAGGAACACAAAGATACAGGTCTCTTCACTGTGGCCTTTCTGTATGGAGGGATTGGACTGACCCTTGCTTGTGGGCACAGCCAGCAGGGTCAGGGTGGATGGGGTGAGGTGCCCCGGCTCCAATGCTCTGTTGTCTCCCTTCATATAGGCACGCCGATATTCCTGGGTCGTCCATCTGCTACACAGGAGCGCTGCTGGACTCCGTGATCAAGAGTGGGAAAGAGGTACAGTTGCTCCCCAAATGCAGGGAGCGTTTCCTCCTCCTCTCAGGGAAGGGAGGTGTGGGAAGAGCTGTAGGGAGATCATCTCTGCTGCGTGGACCTGAGGCACCTGGGTGCTTCCCAGGAGATGGCAGTGAGTGCGAGGAAAATGCCCGTCCTCAGGTGCTCAGACAGGCAGTGTGTCCATCGGCAGAGTCCTTCCTGCTAACACAAAGCGTAGCTGCTGAAGTGCTCTTGCTCTGGCAAGCTTCCACACCTCTTTCTCCCCTGCAAGCATCCCTCTGGCGTCCTCTCTGCTTGTGTGCACTATGTCCACATCATCTAAGGATACATCGTGGTCCCACTGTGCTCTGGCTGCACCTTTTCACCTCCTGCATCCTTCAGGGCACTGGCCAGGCTCTTCTGTGCCTTCATCCTGCAGACCCACCTGGGAAACCCAGGAGAAAAATCTTTCCTGTCCTGGTGCAAAGTCCTGATCGTGCACACCTAGCGCTGCAGCTGATTGTGCACCTGAAACAAAGAATGTCACTTCGAGACAAAAGAAGATGGGTCTGGTAGGCTGGGAAATGTCTCCGCCTGTACTTCTCTCCCGCTTGTGGAAGCTTAAAGCCTGGAGATGAGCTGTGGGCACTTTGGCACCACTTTGCTGGTATTTGGTAAAACCAGGGACTTTTATCTGGTTGTTAAATGGAGGAGGAAAGTTTTCTTTCTGCTTCTTAAGTGTTAAGGGGAACAGATAGACTCTTTTGGCCCTCTTGTTTGGGGGCCATTCCGAAGTCCAGCTTGACCATGTGAAATTAGCCTCAGCTGCAGCCTGGGCAGAGCCACTTGTCAGATTTTGGACAAAGTGCTAGTTTGTACAGCTTGCTGTGTGGTGAGGCAGCAAAATCTCTGCACCACGTCCCTGCAGGCTAGCCTGGGATGAGCAGGGGTGAGAGGGTGAGAGGATGCACTTTTCAGATCCTGAGTGCCTTTCAGGAGTCTGATTGTAACCAGTCCTTGCGGAATGAAGCAGAAATCTGCTCTTGTGTGCAGGGCTGTGCGTAGGGGCATCTCTGCTCTTCCAGCTGCTCATGTGCAGGCAGCTCGGGGAGCCTGGGGTGATCGAGGGATGTGGTGGATGAGGGGAGATGGATGGTGCAGCTGGCTCTAGGGATAGGCAGCCTCCCCTGGACTAGGGTTTGTCATTTGTGGTGTGCCCTGCAGAGGGTGCTGCTGCTCTGCTGTAAAGCCTGGGCAGGCCAAGTGCATGCAACTTGGTTCATATGCGTCTGAACTGAGCTGTTCAGCGTCAGTCATGTCTCTTTCTCATTTCAAGCTCTTCTCCAGTGCTTCAGGGTGGTGGAAGCTGCAAGGGCAGCAGCAGTTCTTCTTTCAGTGCTTCTTAAATGTGCTCCCCAGGGTTCCTGAGATGATCTGGATATTTTCTGTCCTTGCTTTTGCCATGCTTCGCAGCTAAGGGTGTAGTCAGAGCAGCTTTTTGTTAATTACTGCCTCTGCTGACGTTGCAATAACCAGACGAGAGGCAGCAGCAGAGCTCTTGCCTTGCCAATATGTGACCTCTTTACCCTCAAATCACTCCTAGCTTCTCCCTTTCTAGGCAGAAAGTTGGCAGTAGAGCTCTTGTGCAAGATGCTAAGGCAGCAACAGGAAATCATTTCACTTCTCTCTTGAAATGCATCTAGGATGCCTGCAGCTGCTGGGGAGCTGCAGACAGATTTTCTCTTGTCTTCCCTCTCTCATTTACCTTTTTGCCTTGCTGAACGCCTGTGCCAGGTGCTGCTCTCTGGGACAAAAGTCCCAGCTCCTTGGCCTCAGTGCTAGCTGCAAGTGAGGCGGGGTGGGCAGCTGTGCTACAGAAGTGGGAGAGGCAACTGCAGAGGTGCTCTCCGTGTGTCCGCAGGAATCGGGGACAGGCGAGGAGGCCATGGTCAGCATTGTCTGCTCCTACGATGACCTGAGCCGCAAGCTGTGGAACCTGGAGGGGCTGCCGCTGACGGTGACGGCTGTGCAGGGCATCCACCCGGCCCTCCGGTACACCGACGTGAGTGTCCCTGGGCACGGCCCACGTGGGGGTGGTTTGTATGGGGTTTGGGGGAGTCTCTGGCCCTGTTGGGGTTTGGGGTGAAGAGGGACAGAGAATTAGTTGTTCTTTTGTAGCCACTGAGAGCCCTCGGGGTGGTGCAGTGCCTCTTTTCTGCTGTCCCACCCCTAGGGCTGAGCACGCAAGTTGCTAAGCATTTTGTGTTGTGGGCAGGAGGTCTGGGGGCCGGGGTGTGCGGTGCTGTGGGGTTTCTGCTCCCTGTTCTCAGTGACCCGGTGGCTGCTCTCTTGCAGGTCTTCCCTCCTATTCCCATGAAGCCGATTTATTCCTTCCATAACCAAATCAGGACCAAACGCTTGCTGCTTCCTTCGGAGGAGAAGCCCTGCCCAGCCTACATTGCCCCTCTGAAAAGTAAGTGGGGAGAGATGTGAGCAGGAGATTATTTGGGGAGGAGAAGCGGAGGGAAGCAACAATGCTGACTCTGTCACAGCTGCATTTGTGTCCTGTAAGCGGGACCAGAGCTCCAGCTCCTCCTGCTCCCCCTGCCATAACCTCTAACCACAACCAGCCACCCCCAGCGAGCACCCCGTCCCTGCGTGGGGCTCACTGGCCTCCTGTTGTCCCTTTGCGTACAGTCATCTGCCACATGGAAGGCAGTGGCCGCTGGCCACAGGACAAGGAAGCCATCAAGCGCATCAAGGCAGCTTTCCACCTCCAGCTGGCCGAGCTCCTCCAGCAGCAGCACCAGCTGATCTGCAGGCCCACGGTCACCCACACGGACGTGTACAAGGTAGGGGGGTGTGGGGGTTTCCTTCATAGCTGTGGGCTGAGGGTGACGTGGTACCGGGGGACGTGTCGGGGGGTTATGGAGGTGATCACAGCCAGGATTTGGGTGCAAGGCCCAGCAAGAAGAACGGGAAGACCGCACTAATGCCGGGCTGCTGTTGTGTTCCTGGGGCACAGCAGCCTGGTTGTATTGCTGCCAAGCCTGACTTGTGCTTCCACCCCCATCTCAGGATGGCTATGTTTTCCGTCTCCAAGTTGCCTACCACCGAGAGCCCCTGATCTTGAAGGAAGTGGTCACCCCGGAAGGGATGCTGAAGTACCAGGACACAGAGGAGTCTCAGCAGCTGGAGCTGGAGACGTTGCATCGGCCCTATCTAACCAGCTCCCTGCACGGGTATGTGAGGCAGAGGGCCTGGGACGGACAGAATGGGGCCAGGAGCCTGTGTGGAGATGCCCTTCGATGATGGAGGGTGGTGGGGAGCTTGCTGTGGGAAGTAGTTTTTCAGCCCGCCTTGTGAGCTGGTGAGGGAGGAGAGGGGAGAGCTGGTTGTCCCTGTTGTCACATCAAAGGTCACCAACATGGGGAGACAAACACCAAAGAGCAGTATGATTAGAGGGGAACGTGTAGCAGGATTTCCACTTTGTTCCCTCTAAAATCTCAACACCCACAGAGTGCTTTGTGCTTGTGGTGCTAGACGCGTGTTTCTAGCAGGTGTTTATCCTTCTCGTCTCTCCTGCTGAATGCAAAAAGGTTGTTTTGGGTCCCGGGGTGTGTCTGTTGAACACTCACAGATATTTGTCTGCCTTCTTGCAGGCTCCAGCAGCAGCACCCCGTCTTCGGCAGCTCCTGCCGGCTGGCCAAGCGCTGGGTCAGCGCCCAGCTCCTGAGTGACAGCATCTCTGAGGAGTGTGTGGACCTTCTCGTGGCGTCTCTCTTCCTCCACCCAGCCCCCTTCACACCACCCAGGTGAGGATGAGGAGCATGAGCTGGCCTGGTGGGGACTCGGAGCCTTTTTCTTTACCTGGGATGGAGGAGGCGTGGGGTGGCCTCTGGGTGCTGGTGGTGCAGCTGCTCAGTTTCTTTTTTCTTGAGGACTGGCAGGGCTCTTTATCCCAGGGGTGACGGTGGGAGAATTGGGGTGAGGGCTGTGTGGTGGCTGCCAGCACGCTGGCCCTCCTGGGTTCCCTGGGAGGGAAGTTACAGCAGCGCTGGTGGCTGCAGCTTGTGTTTGTCCTGGAAGGATCTCCCGAGGGAAGGGCAGAAGGTCAGCTACTGAAAGCTGAACGGAGCAGTGTGTTGGTAAATAATCCCTGGGGGTCAATTGCTTGCTGGCCTCTGGCAGGTGGGCTGGATACAGCTCGGGGGGAGTGAAATGAAGTTAAGGGCTGTCTTTGTGCTCCGTGTGGAGCCAAAAGGTTACGCTAACCTGCACTCAAGATCCGGCTTCCTTCTCCAAAACAGGAGTAACTGCCTGATGCCTGGAAAGCTTTACTTGTCTCCTAGAATAGCCTGCTAGGAAGAGCCCTATCTTCCCAGATGTCTCACTTTGCGAGCACGTTGTGCTGCAGCTAGGCAGGCACAGTGCAAGCTTGGCCAGCGTCGTACAGAGCTGCCCTGGAGATGGGAGCAGCTCTGTCTCTGGATCACCCTAGCTCCGTTCCCACCTGTCCGTGCTTTGGGAGATGCAGGGACTGTCCCAATTTCTGCTGGTTTCTTTTGCATGGAGAGGGAGGAACAAGGGGGAACGACTCTCCTCAGGGCCATGGAGCAGGGGAAGCACCTCATTCTCTCATCTTGAGCATCCCTTCCTGGGCTGTGTGTGGCCTGGGCGTTGCTAAGTCACTCCCAAACCCTGTTCCCGCCGAGGTGCCAGGCCGGGGGAGCAAATGCTGGTGTCGAACTGTTTTGTCTTGTCTGCAGCTCTCCCCAGGTGGGGTTCCTGCGCTTCCTCAACCTGCTGGTGACCTTTGACTGGAACAACAACCCTCTCATCGTCAACCTGAATGCCGGCCTCACAGGTGAGCAGGCAGCACGTGTGCCAGGGCTGTGGGCGAGCTGTGGTGTGAG